>NC_137277.1:189247500-189847500 GCF_054371585.1 Giraffa tippelskirchi | reverse complement strand
GAGTGGGAAGGGGGTGGGGAGACAGAGAAAAGGAGGGGTGGGGAGGCTGCTGGTGGGAGGCAGTGATTCCAAGCCAGGCTACTCTTACGCCTTCAATGTAAGAACTGAACATCTTACATCCTGAGTCACCGCATCTACCGCGGCAAACCAGCAGCTCCCCAGCACAAAGAAGCCAAGCGCAGTGCTTAAGAAGGCCACTGGGGGGAGCCCCAGGGGGCTCTGAACTCTGCTACAAGAAGCCTGGGACAGCCTCTTGGCAGCAGTGCTATTACCGCAGGAAGTAACTACTGCAGAGAAAGATGAGAAGATGATGAAATCAGAATGAAAGGGAAGATTTTTCCCTATAATTTCAGCAAGACTGGATCCTAATCTCTAATTCTGGCTCAAGCGTCTTCCGGTCAGCAGCCTCTGACTGCTCCAAAGGGTACCTGAGCAGTAAGAGAAGCGAAGGGACAGCAGCCCCTGGGCAGAGCCCTGGGAGTCAGCCGGCTCTGAGCACACCGTCAAACCCTGTCTGCTCATCAGGAGACCCTGAGTGCGGGGGGCGGTGTGAAATATTGAAAATCACAGGCCAGACCTGGGACACTTGTGAGGGGCTCAGTCTCTCAAGACTCAGGTTCTGCTGGAAGAGTGGAACCGGTGAGAACAAAGGGCTACCCTGCCAGCGCCGGTACCTCTCCAGGACAGTCCCGCTCGTGGTGGCAGGGGCCACCGAGTCACTGTCTCCAGTGCCATTGCTCTGGGTCAGGTTTGAAGGACAGATGTTGCTGACAGAGGCAGAAGGGAATTCTTCCGGAGGCTCATCAGGCCAGCCAAACTGCTCCTTAGTCTTGCCATAAATTTTCACAGCATCAATCATGGTGACGCCTGCTGGATCCACCGAGGCCCCAACTACAATAAGCAAGAGAAGCCTTTAGGAAGCACGCTCTCTCGAGGGCTGACACCACCCCCTCCAAAGCAAAGACCAGACTGGTATGGACAACATAGTGAGCCACACCCATTCCACAGTCACAGAGGAATTTTATCTCCTGAGACCTCAGCAGCACCTTCACCTGGTACAGATGCTGATACATGCAGACACAGGTCCATGAACCAAAAGTCTATGGAGTCTCCTACTCAGAAGAAGAGACCCCGGATACCAGTACAGGGATCCTCCGGTGCTATCAGAATACCATGTCTCCCAACTCCACCCCCCAGGGATCTCTAAACACTCCTTTTGTTCAAAGCACAGATCATCCTCATTCGTAAAACAGCAACTGTTTCTGGAAAAAAGAGTACCAGACAGGTGGCCAGTAAATGGTAGGGAAAGCTGTCAACCTTCTGGAAGCCTCAGGGATGTTTACTCTGAGGTTTTAAGGGCATTGCTAAACATCTCTCAGTGACGTGGGCCCTGAGGCCCTCAGCTGCACCTTCAGACCGCTTTGTGATGTCAGGGGTTCATCTCGCTGCCTCTCTGCTTAGACACACAGGCAGCCCCATCAGCAAGGTCACCCAAGCCTACAGAAGGGAGCCCTGAAGCAGCTGCCCCTGTCTTCACCCCTCCCATTCTCAAGTATATCCCTTTCTTGTCACCTTGCCTCCTTTCTATCTCAAACAAAGCTCAACGTTTCCTGACGGCAGAGACCACCGAGCTATCAGTAGAGCAGAGGGTCCCCAGAACCCTGGAGAGCCACAGAGAAGTGGCCCCTCAGTCAGAATTAATCACAAGACGGATACAATCTGTGCCAGGAGATGGAGACTCACTGAAGAGGTTCAGCTTCTTATCAGCCTGCAGGGCTTCTTCTCTGGTGAAGGGGAAGTCGAACCAGCGTGAGCGACTCAGGTTCAGCTGCATAGTTCTGCCGAAGATCTCGATGTACGATGGGGCCCGTTCAATTGCCTGGGTCCCAATCTGGATGCGCATGCCTGTCATCACCATGGTGCTGTTGTTGTTACTGATCTCAATGGTGAAGCCACCGGGCTGGAGGGGGGAAGAGGTGCACGTCATCAAATGAACACAAGCTCTCACGGGCCAACTTCCGGCCCTCCCCGGGACAGTGACACACGTGCAATCCTACGCAAGACCTTTACCCTGTGGCTCCCTGGCGATGACGTCCTTGCTGCCAAGGACGGGAAACACAGGCAGGGAGCAGACCCTTCCATCTCAGGCTCCTCTTCTCCCCGGCATTAACCACCTCCTGCCACCCTGTGCATGGCAACCCTGCTGGTAACATGGGAGCAGGAGCCCTTCTGCACGGAGTTGAGAGTATCTGTTTATTCTGGGACCATTAAACTAGAGTCAAGGGTTAGTGACTGTGAGTCTTGCATCCTGACAGGAGACGTGTTCCTCAAACCACACTGCTCGGGAGCCCTGCTACCCAGGCACTGAACCCAGGGCAGTGCAGCCGGTCCTCACCTTGGTGTTGGCCACATACATGCCAGTGGAGTTCAGCCGGTGCTTTATCTGCTGTGCATTGTAGACCTGCAGGAGGTCATTCCCGCCAAACTCCACATCGGTCAGCTGCTGGTTGTGCTCAAAGAAGTCAATGGGGAAGGTCACCTGGCTGGAGGTGCGAGTTGCTGTGGAGGGCAGCGCCGGGGGACCAGAGAGCATAGTCATTAGCGTGGCCCCACCAACTCTGTGCCCAAGCTCACACGCGCGCACCCCAACCTTAGGCCAACTCGGGATTACACGGTTGGCATCACACGTGGTCAGCTGCCCAACAGTCACCACCCCCAACCACAACACGACTGTGCAGGGCAAAGAGATCTGAGGTCAGGATCTGGAACGCTCACTCACAACAGGCTCTCTCAGAGCTGGCTTATCTAAAATAAACGACAGAAACTATTTCTTTATATAGAGGATGAGCTGCGCAATTGTCTCAAACACAGGCTCTAGAACAGACTACAGGGAGCGGGAAGAACGCTATAATGATATTTTCGCTCAGACCAAGTCACTCACTCCTAAATTCAAGCTTTCACTCCTGGAAGAGTCCTGCTTTGCCACTCAGGAGCAAGACTCCCAGCTCAGACACCTATGATGGCTTCGACATGGCGTGCGTGCACGCTGAGTCTCCTCAGTCATGTCTGACTCTCTGTGACCCCATGGACTCTGGCCCACCAGGCTCTGTCCATGGGATTTTTCTGACAAGAATACTGGAGTGGGTTGCCATGCCCTCCCCTCCAGGGGATCCTCTCAATCCAGGGATCAAACTCATGTCTCCTGCATTACAGGTGGATTCTTAAGCTGAGCCACCAGGGAAGACCTGGCTTCTATACTACTTAGTGAGAATGAACCAACTGAAGGATCTACTCCTCCGCCAGTTCCGTCCTGCCCGCTGCATCAGGCAAGCCACTTTCCCTAAACCCAGAGAAAACTATCTCAAACCAGATCCAAGAAAGCCTTCTTTCCTGGGCACCTAGGGACTACTATCTATAGAGGAGAGCCAACAGATGTTTGCCCTAAACAGAAAGGGGATAGCTGCAGGAACCTTGACTCTGCTTCTGGGGAGCTAGCTAGCACAATCTCTACTTTTAGAAGCCACACAAGCAACACAGTCCCCATTTCTTTCTTTTGTTGTGCCACAAAGCATTTGAGATCTTAGTTAGCCGACCAGAGCCTGAACTCACACGCCCTGCACTGGAACTGCAGGATGTTAACCACTGAACACCAGGGAAGGCCCAGTCCCCGTTTTTCCACGGGTATCTATGACTGTCTCCTCCGAGTCCCCTCCCCGGGCAGTCTTCTGAGGTGGGGCCTTACTGATGGTGGCTGTTTTGCGCTTGCGAACAGGCTTCATGATGCTGATGACGCTGCTGGGCTGCAGGGAGGGCTGCAGCCAGTAGGAGGTGTTCTCCACGTTGGCCATGTAGATGCGCAGGCTGCCGTCCTCACACAGCAGGATCATCGTCGTCCGCTGCTGCTCGTTGCAGGCCGTGTGCCTGATGGCCACCATGTCCTGGATCTAGGAGGAGGGGACGGGGCGTGTTAGTTCCCACACCTACGGAGCAGGACCTACACAAACAGGCAGAGAAGCCATTGGTTTCGTGGTCAACGGAGGGAGTGCACAAGGCCAGCGAAGAAAAGGCGTCTAGGAGCAGCTTCTTCTATCGGCCTCCGTCACAAGAGCTGGGGCAGTGACAGGGTACACAAACCCAAACACAGGCCAGGGTCACGGCCCACTCAGTGATGGGGACGTGCACTCACCTTTGCTTTGGCAGGGAGAGTCTTGATCTCCTGGATGAGAAAAGTGTCTGGCTTCACCATGACCACCAGGGGCACACCTGTCGTCTGCTGGACGCAGCACAGCAGGCCAGGGTGGTTCATCACCTCGGACCACTGACACAGGGCAGGGGACGCCTTACTGCCACCATTGGAGCTGCAGACGACAGAGGTGGCCACAGTCAGGGTGCCACTCACCATCTAACAGCTCTTCTGATGACCTGAAGGACATCCTCATTGCCTACTGGACTCCCAGAGAAATACACCCACCCAAGGACTCCAATTACCATGAGTCTCCGTTTTCCTCTGGACCACATGCACAGTCTCACACACAACACGCGCCCCCAGCGGGAGTCCTGCTTTAGGCTCTCCCCCGTCTGGGGGAATCAGTGACCCTATGTGCCTAAGGCTATCAACTGCATAGGCCCACGGAGGTGCCAAAGGCTAACAACCCGTTGTCCTTTTAAGAATTTCCAAGCACATCAAGCTATGAATGAATGGTATCCATTTTATTTCACCCCAAACCAGCTGACTCACAAAATAGAGGGCAGAGAGAAAGTGCTGTAAGGGCTTTTCAGTGGCAGAAAAGAAAGAGGGGAAGAAACCTTAAACCTTTTCTGCCTTCTCCTTAAACAAAACACCCCTTACCTCATACACCCCTATCTTCTGGAAGCCGGATGGCAGCTCCCGCCTCCCCAAACTCCCACCATGCCCCATGTGCTGACACCACGTTCTATTTACTGATCAACCCCCCCTACCCCCACCCCAACCAGGAGGGAAACTTCAAGGGCTTCTTAGCAGCAGGAATGTCTAGAAGAAAGAAACTGACATTCCCTTCTGAAAACTCTCTCATCAAATTAAAATCACATTTGCTACCTTGACTATAGCTTTTCCTTCTGAGTGACAGCGGCCCCCTCAAACTACCTCTAACAGCCTGGGGGGGACAAACCACGCAGACTGGCCAACGTACCAACACCGGGTGCTGCCTAGTTTAGAGATACGAGACGGGGAAGGGAGAGTCCCCGGGAGGGTGCGGAGCTCCCCTGTTGAACACGGGGCGCTGTGGAAGTTCAAGGTTAAGTGCTCAGCCCCACCTTTTGATGTTGATGGAGAAGAGCTGCAACACCTCCAGCGTCGTCCTACTGATGGTGGCTGCAAATGACCTGCCTTGACAGTAGCTGAAGAACAGCATCTGCAGCACGTGTGAGTAATACACGGACACGCCGCCACCGGCCACCTGGCTGTTACTGTCCTGTCACAACAGAGACACACGTTCTCATGAAGCGCTCAGGCCGCCTGGGCACTGCCTGTCACTGTGGCCGGTCATCCAGTTTATTTATTTGTTTTTTACTGTATTCAGGTGCTTTTCTCTATTTCTGGCTGTGCTGGGTCTTCGATGATGCACGCAAGCTGTTTCTAACTGCGGCGAATGTGGGCTACGCTCTAGCTGCAGTGTGAGGGTCTCACTGCACGGCCTTCTCTCGCTGCAGAGCAAGGCTCTAGGCGCTCGGGCTTCAGCAGCTGCAGCAGCAGGCTCAGTACTGCGGCTCGTGGGCTTGGCTGCCCCATGGCATGTGGAATCTTTCCAGGCCAGGGATCAAACCCATGGCCTCTGCATCGGCAGGTGGATTCCCAACCACTGGATCACCAGGGAAGTCCCTGGTCATTCATTTTAGACCATGATTAAGGGCTCTCATTCTCTAAGCATGAGATCCCTGTGGTAAATCTTAAAAATACTATGAGAATAAAGGAACTTAGAGTTTAATCCTTAAGAACTAGAGTTTTGCTGTCATGTAAAAAGTTAAAAGAGAAATAATGAAACAGCTGGTAAGCTGATGAACCCGGCCCAGAAGGAAGCCGTGTGCTCTAACCTTCAGGTCCTCGTGGTTGACTTCCAGCACGTTGGTGACGTAGAAGGGTCCTTGCTGGGCACTGCTGGCCTCCTCCATGAGCTGTGTATAGATGTACCCCGCCGAGGACATGATAACAATGATGTTCTTCCCCTCTTCGTTGAAGAGGAAGGTAACATCTCTTATCTTTGAGCTGGGCAGGAGAAAGTAGAAGGTTGGACTCAAGGCATCCACCGACAGGTCATAAATCTGCAGGAGAGAAGGAAGAGGGATCAAATCAAGGAGGTCTATCTCAGCCCCAGGCCCAAATCCTCCCGGTGCACCCAGGGAGCAGCACTGTTGAGGAAGGGCTCTCTTCCACTCAGCACACAGCCGTCAGTGCTAGGCACTGAGCACACAAAGATAAAGTCTCTTTCCATCTCTCTTAAGGAATGAGTGGAGGAGACACATCAGCAAATTCTACACCAAGAAGAGCAGTTAAGAGCGGTGCGCTGGGTACAGGAGGGGCTGAATCAGAATCAGTCCTCTGTTACCTACGCGTGGATAGCTCCTGCTCAGCAACAGGACAGAAGGTAACAAAATGGTAGGGTTTTTTATTTTTAATTTCTAAAAGAAGCTAGCACACATAATGGAGATCAGGCACTCTGAATTTAAAAGCAAAACCACCGTAGGACCATACAATCAAAGAGCTGCACCTGTACCTTGACAAAGTCTGCAGTGACGATCGCTAGCTCGGTCTGTGAACCAGGTAACCACACGGCTTTGATGATGAAGTTCCCTGTGGCCAACTGGGGGTGCAAAACCAAGTGATCCGAAACCGAGCCTGAGCTACTGAAGGTCAACACGTGGCAGTCCTGGACACGGGTGAGGGGACAGAACGGTTAAGAGATAATCTGCAAAGTAGGCTAGTCCATTTCAGAGACTTAATGCTGCCTTCTCCTCCCCGGCCTTCCCCGCCTCCAGACAGTACTCAGGCTGTCGAGGAACACGTTCAGGTGTCAAGAACACACAAAGCTTATTTCCAATAGAAGAGCTATCCGAAGACGTGGAAGAAATTCAGAGTTCTTTCGTGTTCCCAGTGGCTTTTAAGCTCCAGTCTCAACAACGAGTAAGAGAAAGTGGAGCTAAGAACGGGAGAGAAGGTCACAGTGACCCATAGCTCAACAGAACCAAACTGGATCAGGATTACCTTCAGCCCACAAACGGCCAAATAGTCCTCCTTGCAAGGATTCCCCGTGAGGCTCAGCACAGTGAAGGGCACTGGAGCAGAAGCCAGGCGTGTCAGAGTTAGCTTCCTTTTGCTGGAATCTGCTTGCTTCAGGAGAGCTGAGAGCTGGAGGACAGTGATCTGCCAGGAGATAATTACCAATTAATTCTCAACCCTCTTCCTCCCAGAGAACACCGGCAACGACAAAAGCCCCTTCACTAGAGCTACTGGTCTGGAGGCTGTTTTTGTGAGCAAGTCTCCCCAAAAACCCAAGGCCAGTATGAGCCTCTGTGTTCTCCGGCGCAGAGGGTGGAGTGCTTGCCATTTCTTCTTTCTAGAGGTGACGAAAGAAACCAACTTCATGTAATTTGCTCGTAAAAGATTTAAACAATTTCTGTGTACTACTGTCCCTTCTCACTTTTCTATGAAAATGTTTTTGAAAGTATGTCAGAGCTACATTTATCTCTAGTTTCTTTTTCCCTTAATGTAAAGATAAAACAAATGAAGAAGCCAGAAAACAGAAAAGCTTGAGTTAAAACACTCTCCTCTAACTTCTCCTGTTCTATAAAATTCCATAAACTTTCTTGGGTCTTCAAGAGGGCTGGGATCGCAGGGAAGAACTAAATAAGGACCACTGAGCCCTCCTAGGAAGACTCTTCTCTCTCCACTGTGTCCTCCAGAGTGGCTAATCTGAGAAAGACTGCAAGCCACACTGCCCTAGGAAACCTCCAGTCATTACCTTCACCTAGGGGTTTGAATCACAGAGTGGGAATTGACTCATACTGGTTCTAAGTCTAATAAAGTAACTCAGAGTTCCAACAGAAAAGCTTGCTGAGATCTGTCCCCAGAGCTTTGCTAGAATTCAGAAAAACAGACATTTTCCTAGTGGGCCAACCTGAGTGTTGCCCCCTAATGTCTTCTGCTCAGCACCTAAGACAAACCTGACCTCAAATGAGAGGGAAGGGATTGGAGGACCCACCTTGCCTTTCTCGTGGCTGACAGCCAAATGCTGGCGGCGCCCGTGCGGGGAGGAGAGCACACACATAGCCACCCTCCTGAGCACATGGGCGCTGATCAGCTGTCGGATGGTCTGACCCTGGTCTCCGCTGTAATTCATCCGAACATTCTCAAAGGCACCTTCCTGGGAGCCTAACGTGGGAACCTGGCAAAGACGGACGCAGAGAGAATAGGCAGTAATAAGGCAAAAAAGATCAAGTGTTTCATACACACACTGTTCGTATGACTGAAATACCGTACAATTTAGTGTCTCAAGAGCAATGGTTTCCAATCTCTAATCCAGGGACAGTTAATTCATCAAAATTACTGTCAGTCCAATAAGGACAATGCAGTAAATGCTGTACAGAATTAAATTAATATAAGTATCGCTTTTTTTCTCAAGTGTTAAAAAGCACCCCCGTCTTTCTTTTTAGGCCATGCCACACGGCTTGTGGGATCTCGGTTTCCCAACCAGGGATCGAACCTGGGCCCTCAGCAATGAAAGCACTGAATCCTAACCACTGGACCACCATGGAATCCCCAAAATGTCCTTTCAAAAAATAAAATGATAATGATGATAATGTTTTTTCCCATTGATTTACCCCAATAAAATTAAAAGTCAGCAACCTTATGGATCACCGACACCATCCCAGTATTTTTCTAGCTTCATCTTTAACATCTCCAAGTCTAAAACCACTGCTCTAAAGCTGTGACTGATTTTTAGGGGCGGGAGGCTGGCCATTGCAGGATCTTAGTTCCCTGACCAGGGATTACACGCAGGCCCCCTGCAGTGGAAGCGCAGAGTCCGAACGACTGGAACCCTAGGGAATCCCCAACGGTGCCTGATTCCCAGTACACTGTCAGAAGGTCTGTGTGTGTCCGTGTGTGCACTACCACGTGGTGTGTGTCCCCCAAAAGCAGCCACCTTGTGAGCTCTGTCAGCGCACCTCACTCATTTTCATTCTGTCCTCCGGAAGTGATGACAGTTTCCTTTCTCCTGTTTTGTTAACTCTGGCTGCTCTGGACCCTCTCTGCCGCACACAGGCTTTCTCCAGGTGTGGTGAACAGGGGCTACTTCCTGTTGCAGCACCCGGGCTTCTCCTGCTCTGGACCACGGGCTCTAGGCTTGCAGGCTTCAGTAATCTAGCACACGGGCTTAGCTGCTCCCACATGGGGGACCTCAGTTCCCGGACCAGGCATCAGAGCCACATTCCCTGCCTTGGCAGGCAGGTTCTTAACCCCTGGACCACCAGAGAAGTCCTACTATTTTATTTTACACAGCTGCTCAAGAGGCCAAGCAGACCACTCCAGGAGTCCTACAGTCAATGCTGGGCAGCAGCTGTACAGTGGACAACGACTTAGAACTTAGCACCCACGTCACAGCAAGAACTAAAGGAAGACTACCTAAAAGGCTCTGAGCCAGAGAGGGCAAGCACTACCTCTGCATGGAATGAGAACCTTGGGAGAGAAGATAAGACAGGAGGTCTTCTATTTTACATACAGGAGACATTCCTAGTTTTAAAAGGCTCTGAGCCAGAGAGGGCAAGCACTACCTCTGCATATGCAATGAGAACCTTGGGGGAGAAGAGAAGACAGGGGGTCTTCTATTTTACATACAGGAGACATTCCTAGTTTTAAAAGGCTCTGAGCCAGAGAGGGCAGCACTACTTCCGCATGCAGTGAGAGCCTTGGGAGAGAAGAGAAGACAGGGGGTCTTCTATTTTACATACAGGAGACATTCCTAGTTTTTAAAGGCTCTGAGCCAGAGAGGGCAGCACTACTTCCGCATGCAATGAGAGCCTTGGGAGAGAAGAGAAGACAGGAGGTCTTCTATTTTACATACAGGAGACATTCCTAGTTTTAAAAGGCTCTGAGCCAGAGAGGGCAAGCACTACTTCCGCATGCAGTGAGAACCTTGGGAGAGAAGATAAGACAGGAGGTCTTCTATTTTACATACAGGAGACATTCCTAGTTTTTAAAATTGCCCCCAAATGTCACTCCTCACAGACAGGGGTTCACATATTTACATGAACCGAAAAAGAGACTTACTCGCTGTTGGTCCAAGTGACCTCCAATTCCCTTTGTTAGAAGACACACCTCACGTGCTATTTTCGCACTGGGTGTCACGGTTTCTTACAGTCTACGTTCTGAACGCCCACGGGTGACTTTCTAAGGATGCATCTCAGAGTATCAAGCGCCCTTTGGCTTCCCAGTGGATGTGCTGGCTCCCACGTGCCCCTGCCCCCTGGCCCTGACCACTCACCATCAGCTGGTCTGTCATCTCAACCGCCTTGTCCACCGTGTGCAGCTCCCGGAGGGCCTGCTGGGCCCGGCTGCTACTCCCCACCGCGGACGCCTGCTGGAAGTTGGTCTGAATGGCATCCATGAGGAAACTGAGCATGTCTAACACGAGAGGAGCGAAGGAGAAATTGGCCTGAGAAAAATCCAAATACACAAGTGAAAAAAAAAGAAAAAGAACGGATCACACTCATCATCATCTTGCCAGTAACGAGCTACAGAACCCCGAGACCAGCTTCCTCACTCCAAGTATGTGTTCCAGCCCTCACTTCACTCTTTGTCCGAGCACTGGATCTGATTCCAGTCAGCACGCAACTGGGTCCCTAAACCAGGGACCCCACGCTGATCCACACTGCTTCCACACCCCCACCGCGCACAGTGAGGCCTCTCGAGCGCGTCCAATCACGCACCACTTGGGAGACCGAGACGACGCCCACCCAACAACCACCCTCCGCTCTCCGTGCTCTGTGCTGCAGATGAGGGGCCCGCATCCAGAAAGGGTGCCCCAGAGCGCCACACAAACCCCCAAACACGCCTCAGTCACAGACTCCCTGTGAAGCAGTGATTGACAACACACAGACTCCTAGTCACGTGATGGAAATAGGGACCCTTGGAGGACAATCCAACGACGGGTGGATCGGAAGGAGCGCGGTGGGCCAGGCCCCGCACTCCGCTCCCCTGTACTGTGCGCCGCCGGGGCCCACCTGGTTCTGCAGCTCCTCCCGGCAGCCCTCCACGGTGCGGCACAGGCTGCTCTTCTTGGGCTTCTCTTCGTCAGCAACCTTTCCGTCGCTGATGGTGACCTTGGCCTTGTCGGCCGGGGAGGTGCTGGTGTGGCGCACGAGACTCTCTGCAACCCTGGGTTCACTCTGAAATGCTGACTCCTTCATGGTGGAGCTCATGCCACTGCTGGGAGTTCGCTTCACCAAAGCCTAGGGACAGGAAATGTCAGAGGCCCCCAGTTTCTTGCCATAAGCACAGATGAAATACTGCCTCAGACCTCGGGGGAAAAATCTGACTCAAAGGGGAGACTGGCTAACCATTTAAAGAACATCCAAGAGCCTGAACTCTAACCTTCGTGGTGTTCACCTAACAGCTAATACTTTACCCACTCATAACGACAGGTCGTAAAATTGGGGTGGGGGTAGGGTCTTTCAAAAAATTGCAAGATCTCTAAGGATACTGCAAGTTCTACTATTCTAAGTGAAGTGTTTAGGCCATGACTGTACAACTGATCACTGACAAAATCAGAACTCAGTCCTAGACCCAGGACACCATGAAGGTGACGTGGGACGTTCCCAGTTTGGCTTACACATCTGTATTACTAACAAGTCACCCTTTAGAGCCAACAGAATGTTCTAATTTCTCACCAAACAGCTGCCATCTTCTTTAGCTCCACAGTCGCAGAAGAAGGATCCATATTTGGCATAGGAAATCTCATGATCCTTGTGGCACACCTTGGCACATACTGTGCACACACCCACCCCATCAACCATTTTGCAGGTGTGACAGTGGTACCTACAAAGAATAAGAACCAGGCAATGAGCTCAGAAGTCCCAAAATTCAACGGCCTGGAAAGCCCCACCTAAAATGAAAAACTCTTACCAATGCTGGTTCATGAATTCTTTCTGAGTGATGGTAAAAGTGCACAGTTTATTGCAAAGGGAATCTTCATCCTTCAAAGATAATAAATCTTTTATCAGAAATACATCCTTCCACACAGGCACCCACAAAAACACACTCTACGGAAAATAAACCATTGACTTCATAAATGACTAGTAGAAACCTATTCCAGTTGGAGAGAGCTTACAGACTATAAATGTGATGTAATTTCAGATGAGACCTTAAGGTCTTGTGGCTAAGAAAAAAAATTAACCTTATGCTTTCTCTACAACACAGCTCACACCATCCCCCCTGAAAAAGTCATCTCCGAAACTTCACTTTGGATGCAAAAACCAGTTGGAACTGCAGGACAAGTGCCTCTAGATGGAAGAAGGCCCAGGCTTATTTAAGGGTCCTTCCTCTAGGAGATTAGAGTCCTACAACTTGTTCTGCAGGCCTGGAAAATCAGCCCGGCACTAGTCATGAAAGCTATGAATAAGCACAAGGACTGGGAAGAGTCCTGAAGCTCACAGGGGCCAAAAAGGAGAAGGCCAAAGGCCTGTTAGTGTGCGCTCTGCAACTGCCGGTCAGCCATGGCCGTGGTGGCTACTTCACTTACTGAATCCTCGGCCTGGGAGTCTTCCTCTTCCACTGCCAGCTCCTCCACCCAGTCAGAGTCCACTTCGATCGCCCGCTCTTCCCCATCCACGGAGAGGTGACTCGGGCCTTGACCGTTACTCTGGCTCAGGGCATTGGTGACATCAGCCAAGTAAGACATAATATGGCAGGTGCACTCCAGGACTATCACGTGCTATAAAAGAAGACCACCACATCATGAAACGTCAGTTCTCCATATTCCATTAGCATGTAAATTGTGTTTTCTCTCGCTTTTTCTGATAAAGCTCAAGATCAAAGGAACAGCACAAAAAGCAGAGAAGAAAAATAACGTTTTAATTATCTATTTCCTTAGCTCTTAGCACTACAACAACATGTAGTTGGTCAAAAACTGCACTGGGACTTCCCTGGAGGGCCAGTGGTTAGGATTCAGCACTTCCAATGCAAGGGGTGCAGGTCTGATCCCTGGTCAGGGAACTAAGAGTCCATAAGCTGCATGGCATGACCAAAAAATTTAAAAACTTTAAAAACTGAAAATAAAAGAAACTGTACTGAATCAGTATGATTCATCCCTTCTTAAGCACAAAGACAACTCTTTAAAAATCATAAAATAGGGCTTCCTTGGTGGCTCAGTGGTAAAGAATCCACCTGCCAACGCAGCAGACACGGGTTTGATCCCTGATCCAGGAAGATCCCACAAGCCACGGAGAAATTAAGCCCGTGGGCCACAACTACTGAACATGTGCTCTAGAGCCTGGGAGCCGCAGTTACTGAAGCCCTTGCGCCCTAGAGTCCAGGTTCCACAACAAGAGAGGCCACCGATACTAGAGAGTAGTCCCTGCTTGTAGTAATGAGAGAGAAAGCCCAGGCAGCAACAAGGACCCAGCACAGCTAAATACATACATACATACATACATACATACATATATATATATATATCTTATAAAATGAAGTAGAATGTAAACCAGGAAAATTAAGTTGAAATAGACACAAAAATCACTCAGGAAAAAACTAGACTGATACAGAGAACAGAGTGGTGGTAGGAGAGGCAGGGAGTAGAAGGGTGGTTCAGTGAAGTGGGTGATGTGAGTCAAAAGACACAAACTTCCAGTTATGAAATGAGTAAGTCATGGAGATGAAATGTCAAGCATGGTGACTAGAGTTAATACTAATGTATGCATATCTGAAAGTTGCCAAGAGAGTTCGTCTTAAAAGTCCTCATTAAAAGAAAAAAATTTAACTATGTATGGTGATGGATATTAACTAGACTTACTGTGATCATTTTGCAATATATACAAACATCAAATCACTATGTTGTAAACCTGAAACTAATATTCTATGTCAATTACACCTCAAGAAAAAAGATAAAAAGATTATATTAAAGTATGAGTAAGCTCTCATCGGCTTTTTTCCCTGCCATAATCATTTTTTTTTTAACCATTAGTGAAAAACATTTAAGTGAGCCACTGACAAGCTCACAGGTTGGGCAGAGGGAGAAAATGCTTGAATGCAAGATTTCTGCCAGTTGCCACCTTTTTTCTCAGCACAGCGGCCTGAACCTTCAGATAAAGTAAACAATTCTAGCGTCTGGACTGGAGCTGAGGAGGTCAACTGTGACCCATGTTTAACACTCAGAGCACCCAGTTCCAATGCAGGAGCAGCAGTCAATTTTCCAGAGAATATCAAGATCTAAAAATAGCAGTAATTCACTGCTTTCAGAAGGATTCTGCTGGATGTTTGTTTGGCAGAACATTTCCTCCGGATCACCTCTTGCCCCTGAGAAGAGGCCTAGGGGCAGGCACTTGGCGCTGACACACTTCGAGGTCTTTGAGGTTCTAGGCCTCCCTCTGCAGGGGGGCCGGGGACGGAAACCCACAGCAGAGGGACTCCCTTCCGCCTGGCCATCCGCCTGGCCATCCGCCTGGCCACAAAGACGGGGATCGCTGCTCCTGGACCACTGTCACTCCTCACTTTCCTCACCTTTCCATGCATCACGTTGGCATTCAGTTTTTCAACCACGTTCTTCTGTGACAGGTATTTCTTGCTGCCAAATAAAAAAAGTAGGGCGGGGGGGACACAAAATCATCCAAGGAACCAAAGAAAGGAAGCATTTCCGTGTATCCCGCATCAATTTGTAGACAATGTGAACTAAAAGCATTCTTTGGAAATTATGTGGGTCATCAGCGATTAGGGGATTCTGTTCCTATCAGGGAAAGTTGGTACACTTTTCCAAGACTTCTCCTAGGGATAATGAACAAGAAACCCTACTCATAAAAGAGTAGAGATTAAATCTACAGTGAATAACCCCCAATAAAAAGACAGAGCTTCAAGTTTCTTTTATACTCACTGAGCTACAAAGAAAATGGCCTGCAATTAATTATCCCCCTCAAGAGCAATGGTGTAACATACAGATGCGATCCTCCCATTTCATCCTCTTACCATCTACTCAGCCAGTCCACAGCAGCATTATGAAGCTGAAGATGGCCAGCACCTTGACCTGCACCAGCCAGGGTAGCCATGACAACCATGAGTTCAGGGAAACCAGTCCCATCACCGTTGGCCAGCATCTCTGTTGCCATGGGGATCAAGGTGCCCAAAAGCACAGCACACACACCTTCTCCAACTTGACTGGTAGAAAAGAAACATCACACTGGTAAGTATTCAGTAGGAATCAGAAGTATTAAATTTGTAAGAATTTAGAATTTCTAATGGAGAAGGCAATGGCACCCCACTCCAGTACTCTTGCCTGGAAAATCCCATGGACGGAGGAGCCTGGTAGGCTACAGTCCATGGGGTCGCTAGGAGTCGGATACGACTGAGCGACTTCACTTTCACTTTTCCCTTTCATGCACTGGAGAAGGAAATGGCAACCCACTCCGGTATTCTTGCCTGGAGAATCCCAGGGACGGCGGAGCCTCGTGGGCTGCCGTCTATGGGGTCGTACAGAGTCGGACACGACTGAAGCGACTTAGCAGCTTAGCAGAATTTCTAAGAGGCATTTAAAATTAAACATTAAATGCATGATCATACACACTAAGCCAAGTTGTGCACTTGGGCTACTAGGCCATAAAACATTCACACGTGTTACAACTGAGAGGCAGAGCCACTGCAGAAGTTTCTCCAGGAAAAATCAGAGAGATGTGCTTGATTCCTTGAGTCTACTGAGAGGGAGCTATGAGTTCACTGGAAATACTTCAGGACTGAGGCTGAAGGAAACACAGCTGCGAATGCTCTCACCCTGTTGCTGGGGCTGTTAGAACACGTGATATAAACGCAGGCGCTCTACCTGTTTTCCCGGACAATGTAGGTGGTCAGCAACTGCAGCAGCTGCCTGTTCTCCTGGATCACGTCCAGCTGATCAGAATCTTTGGGGGGCGATGCAGTCATGCGGGTGAGCCAGGCCTGGAGACGCGCAGGCTCCACACAAGCCAGCTGTGCCAAGGAGCCACAAAGATGCAGGAGGCTCGGGTTAGGGCTCTTCTCAGCTGGGGACAGACCGAGAGGCGACGGTCAGTGAAGGAGGGCCGGGGGGAGGGAAGAGGCCCAGACTGTGAGGCAGGGAAGGAGGAAAGGCTCCAAGCAAGCCTTCGACTTCCTTCCAAACTTTCTCTGAGGAATTCTCTCCACTTTTAGCATTTTCCTGCTGTAGTTACACTCGGGCAGAAGATAGGCACAGTCATTGGCTGGATATCAAAGTTCCCCTAAGAAGATTATTAAAAGCTGTCACTCACTCAGCTGGAAGAGTTTGGTGAAGAATTTCAACACTCGGTTACAGAATTTAGCAGAGAGGTTCTCATTGGCTGTTGCCATCATGATCTGCACGAGTTCTCCACTGAAAGGCAGGAGGGGAAAAAAATGGAAGAATCATGTTAAGTGTCACATAAAAAGCATCCTTTTCTATTTCTTCACAATCTCATCCCCTCTAGGAGAACTGGTCACCTGTGAGTCAACAATGCCAGTGAGTCAAAAACAACCCCCTTCACCAAAAACCTCAAGGCGCCAGCATTAACCAGTCCTCCCGGAAGTACAAACATCTAAGCATGCTTTTGTATTTCCTGAGAGAACAACCAGGTCAACACAGTCCTTGCTTCTGGAAGGCATTCAGAAACCCTCACTGAGGAGAACACAACACAGCTCACCTGTCAGAGAAAAATTCCTCCATAGCTTTACGAGCCTGGCTGCTTTCCAGTTGCTTTTCCAAATATTGGAGACATTCCTCTAAGATGGATTCATCAAGTCCACTGAAAACCCAAAAGAAAAGTTAACAATAGAAACAAGGGTTGTTTCGATGTCCTAATACTCATCTTTAAAAATCCAGAAGTCTAGGGCTTTCCCTGGTGGCTCAGTGATAAAGAATCCATCTGCCAATGCAGGAGACATGGGTTCCATCCCTGGTCCGGGGAGACCCCACATGCCATGCAACAACTAAGCCCGTGCACCACAACCACTGAGCTTGCGCTCTGGAGCCCGGGAGGTGCGACTCCTAAGCCCACAAGCCGCACCTGCTGAAGCCCGAGCGCCCTGGATCCTGTGCCCCAGACAGGAGAAGCCACCACAAGGAGAAGCCCGAGTACCACAAGCAGAGAGCGGCCCCCACTCCCCGCAACCAAGCAAAGTCTGTGCAGTGACGAAGACCCAGCACAGCCGAAAATAAAGCTTTAAAATATATTTTTAAAAACTCGATTTTAAACTATTAAAAAAAATCCTAAGTCTATTTACGGCGACACTTGAGGGCAATATTTAGTTTTGTTTTGTCAAAGCTTGGCATAAACCCTGGCATAGAGCAGGTGCTAAATAAATGAGGAATTAAAACTACAATAAGACAAAAAATTCCTAAAATCTGAGATAAGTGATGCAGTCAATAGCTAAGAGTTCAAAGAATCAGAGCTGTTATCTCAAACTATTAGAAAGAGGGAAGGGAGGGGAGGGCCGGAGGGGGAAGGAGGACGTAAGGGAAGTGGGGCACGCAGGCGGGCTAAGTCGCTTTTCTTTGCAACCCCAGG
The DNA here is from genome assembly GCF_054371585.1 of Giraffa tippelskirchi. Lineage (NCBI taxonomy): Eukaryota > Metazoa > Chordata > Mammalia > Artiodactyla > Giraffidae > Giraffa > Giraffa tippelskirchi. Next base: position 189,829,728 of record NC_137277.1, on the reverse strand, counting down.
GACTGCAGCCCACCAGGCTCCTCTGTCCACAGGATTCTCCAGGCAAGAACACTGGAGTGGGCTGCCACGCCCTCCTCCAGGGGGTCTTCCCGACCCAGGGACTGAACCCACGTCTCCTGTCCTGACAGGCGGGGAGGGACAGTGGTGACAAAAAGAGAAGTGCGGAGAGAAAAGAACAAAAGCAGCCCCTCAGGGACACCTGGGCTGCTGGACAAGAAGAAGGCAGGAAATCCCAATCCCTGGAACCCTTTACCTTTATAGTTCTCAGTGGGACAAAACTGTAACTTCCTCAACTGTTCTTTTAAGACTCGCCTACGTTAACATGGCCTACACCATCATGGTCAAACAATGCAATGAGATCACCTTCGTTTCACAGAACATCTATCTCAGAAGCACAGTCACAAAAATGTTAGAAGCTGTATCAAGCTTCTTTGCACACATTACCACATCTAGTACAGCATGCCTATTCCTAAGAAGACTCACCAAAGAGGCTTCCAAATAAGTGTTCATATGTGTCCTCGAGAACGCAAAAGGCACACAAGTACAGAACTCCCCGTTAAAAAGCACAACCAGGGGCCTCCCTGGTGGCCCAGGGACTGAGAGTGCACCTGCCAACGCAGGGGACACAGGTTCAATTCCTGGTCTGGGAACTAAGATCCCACATCCCTTGGGTCAACTAAGCCTGAGAGCTGCAACTACTAAAATCCCTGCGCCCTAGAGCCCGCGATCCACAACGAGAAGTCACTGCAACAGGAAGCCCTCGCCCCGCAACGAAGAGGAGCCGCCTCCTAGCTCCCGGCAACCAGAGAAAGCCTGTGAGCAGCAGCCAAGACCCAGCACAACCAAAAATAAATTTTTTAAAAAGGCACAATCATAAGCTGTTAATGCATGACAGAGAGAAGCAAGTGCTGTATTTCACTGAGGGTAGCAGGAGGTCACAGGAACCGGACGCTTCTCCCCAGTCAGGCTCACCTATTGGGATCTGCGTGGTTGGCCAGAATGTTGTAACAGCCGGTGATGAGCTTCTCATACACACGAGCCAAGAACTCATCGGACTCCGCGGGGCCCAAGACACGCTCCAGGGAGTTGCTACTGATCTCAGCCACACTCTCAGTGCTCAACTCCAGAAGGAGGGGGAGCAGCGTCCGGATTACCTGCGGCGGGTTCATCTCGTCGGACCAGCTTCAGCAAAGAAAACAGAATCAAATCAGTGAATATACTCCTCTGAACAGCTGAAAGGGGAGAAGAGGGCAATCCAATCATTTATTGAGAAGGGCTTTTTTCCTTGGACAGTTGTTTTTTACATAGGCACAGTCATGCAACTTCATGGTCTCCTTTCTCATCACTATATCAGAAGTTAAAATCACTTCCATTTGAAAAATTCATTTATTAAAATGTTAAATTGATTATGTAAGATGTATTCTGTAATATTCAGGAAAGAAAATTAACTGCAACCTAAGCTAGTACCCCTCCCAGATAACCTTTCTAGAAGAACTGGCAGGAATCTGGATCACTTTTAAGGCAATGAGATACAGGACTTTACTCGTGACCTATGTACAGGAAGACAAAATGGTCCCTCCACTGGCCTGCCCTAGTCCCCATGCCGGCAGTATCTAAGTTCCACAATGAATCTGGAGAAGCATGACTTCAGATACATCATCGTCACCTTGAAATTCAAACCCAGAGCAGCTCCAAATCATAGTATGATTTAAAGCCAGCATGCTTTTTCTGAAACACACTACACATGAAGAGGGGGAGGTACTCTGGTGCCCTCCACATCCAAGTTCAAAATCCTTCTACGAAGACACTCACACTCTACAGCAACAGGCTCTCTCTGCTACAGAAGCAGGCAAAACAAGCACTATCACACAGTTAATAAAACTCTGTCTTCCTGCAGCTCTGGAGAGCACTTAGGGCTACGTGGCTGGTACTCACACTATGAGATCTCCAGTCAGCCTGACCAGGGAGAGGAGGGTGTGCTTCAGGGAAGCAGCCAGGGGCAGACTCTGGCCACAGAGCGTCCCCAGGTGGGCAGCCTGCACAGCGCTGATGTAGCTCTCAGAAGGGACAGTGTCATTGGCAAAGGCGTTGCGCTGAAAGGAGGCAAAGCAGACATAAATGGAGAGACCATCCATCTCCAAATGCTTACATGAGCAACAAGAAAATCGAAGACCCCACTGGGGTTCACAGACAAGGACTCTATTCAGTATACACTCTTAGTCATCCTGGGAAGGAAAGTGGAGTGGAGTGAAGGAAGCAGTTAACAAAATTTAGTACGAGTTGAGTTAAAATTTTAAACGGGCGACCCTGGTGGCTCAGCAGTTTAGTATCTGCCTCGCAGTGCAGCGTACACTGGTTTGACCCCTAGTCCAGAAGGACCCCACACGCCCTGGAGCAACTCGGCCTGTGTGCCACAACTACTGAGCCTGTGCTCGAGAGCCTGGGAGCCCCAATTACTGACGCCCGCGTGTCCTAGAGCCCGAGCTCCACAACCCGGGAAGACGCCGCAACAAAGGGCCGTCCCCGCTCGATGCAACAGAGAAAAGCCCACACAGCGAGGAGAGCCAGCACAGCCACAAGTAAATCATGTCCTTTAAACAGAAAAGTTAAAGCTGAGCTAAAATTCAGTTACTACAAAGTTAAGACACCCAATACCACTTTTCAAATAATTAGGGTATATTATATTTAATATTAAAACTTATGCTTGTTTGCCTCTAATAACTGGGAAAGATCAGGATTTTACAATGCATCTGGGTCCCCATTACAAATATCTTAATTATCCTTGCACTACAGCTCCGGGTGATGTAAATAGAGGTCACATGATTACAAACCAAGGATAATAAGATTATAACACTTGGCTTTTCCAAGGAACTGTAATAACGCAATAATCTGTTAACAGAGGTTAATCTGAGGACAGCACACAGGTAGATCAAGGGAACTGACAGAAGATTCAACAGTCTTGTGACAGCCTAGAGAACTTAAATGCTATCCCATAAAATTATGACAGAAGGAGCAGGTTCTTGACATATAACCTAAAAGGGAAAGGAAATAGTTAACATTTACTGACAATTCATGTGCCAGAGAATGTGCTAGGCACTTTACATTTAATATCCTTGATCTTCACCTCCCAGTATTTAACAGATGAAGAACCTAAGAGTCCTAGCAAGTTGACCCTCAAATCCCACAGGGGTTGGGGTGCTGACCATCCATGCAGTCGAAAATCCACGTATAACGTTACAGTCACCCCTCCACACGTGCAGTTCCACATCTGTGGATTCAACCAACCACAGATGATTTAGTATTGCAGCCCAGACTTAGAGAAAACAACAGTGTATAAATGGACACATGCCATTCACAACCCTGTACTGCTCATGAGTCCCCTGTAATAAAGTGGTTGTCCTGTAACACAATAACATACTTCTTATTCTTAGCAAAATAAGAGCCCTTATTGCTCAGAGGTTTAACCCTGGTGGCTCAGAGGTTAAAGCGTCTGCCTCCAATGCGGGAGACTTGGGTTCGATCCCTGGGTCAGGGAAGATCCCCTGGAGAAGGAAATGGCAAACCACTCCAGTATTCTTGCCTAGAGAATCCCATGGACGGAGGAGCCTGGTAGGCTACAGTCCACGGGGTCGCAAAGAGTCGGACACGACTGAGCGACTTCCCTTTCCCTTTCCCTTTCCTATTCTTAGCAAAATGATCATGAGGACCATTTGTGTAATTCAAGGGCATGACTACGGGTTCAGCCATAGCAAATACTACTGCAGCACGTTAAGATCTCTCGGTAGCCAGTTTAAGCCTGAAGACTAAGAACAGAACACAGGCACAGACCAGGGCTCCAAACCTCTCCTCCTGGAGCAGATGGACACTCACCCAGGACCCAATGTTGGGGAACTCATTGGTGCTGATGCTGTTCCAGGACTCACACACAGTCTGAACTGATGATGGTAGATTCTGAACCAGCGTTGGACCTGGAGGCAAGAGAAAGGAAAAGGAATCATCACAAGAAAGAGAGAGAGAGAGAACGACACACAGCAATTTAAAAGCCAACCCCAAATGCAGAGAGAAACACACTACAGCCCACGTGGTCAAAATAATTACGAAGATAGCTTAGAAGCATATTTAAATAGCAGCACTATGGCCAAGAAATTGCTAACTTCTTAACAACTAACAATCTCAATTATAAGATTTTCACTCCCCATCATATTCACTTTCTAATCTTGTGAGTAAAGAAGACAACTGAACACAAGATGCAAAGTGATAGCAAAGTCACGACAAGTCACTATTCAATGTCTAGACCCTCTATGACCAGAAAGCACTGTGATCTCTTTTCTCTTTAACATAGATCTTGAGGGCAGAGAATATTAATGCACATTAAGAACAGTAGTCAATGAAGTAATGAAATTAAATTTCTAAAAGTGAGACTATCTGAACATTAAAAGGGTACTTAAACCTTGAAATGCAGGAATATACAAATGCCTGTACATTTTAAAGGGTAACTATTGCACTTAACTCCGATCCTGCTCAAGTCCTGCTGATTTCCCACCCCAAATTTCTACCAGACCATTCCTAACACAAGGAAGAAGTTTTCCCAAGCACGAAGCAGTAGCTTGCTTAGTCTTCCTAATCTCTATAAATGGAAAGGAGAACAAAGATCTTTGCCAACAGCCAAAGAGCTTAATGCCTTGAAACCAACTGAGCTTGGCTAGGATTCCAGCTCTGCCACTTGCAAAATGTAGGATATGGGCAAATAACCTAAGTCTCAGTTTCTTAATGAGTAATGGGGGATGATGATAAAACTTACCTCATAGGGTTATTGCAAAGATCAAAACAGATAAATCTAGGTCAATGCTTGACACACAGGAAGATCCCAATTAATGGTAAATGTAGTCAACAGGTAGAAAGGGAGAGAAACAGTACTACTAGCCATTAGCAGTCTTATTCAAAAGCACATTCACATTCACTTACCCAGAGTGTTTGCCTTGCACCTGCTAGAGCCAATAGCCAAAACAGCAGCAAAGCCGTGCAATTTCTCCTGGGAAGGCTTCTCAGTGGATCCCTCCTCATTCAAGTTCTGTAGCAAATAGGCTCTGGAGGAAAAAAGAGGGGGCTATGTCAAAGCTGAAGGAACCTAGTGACATTCTGGTTAGGAAAAATAAAAACCCTAGACAAATGGAAAAACCTGTAGCTCAGCTTCCTAATCCTCTAAATGTAGCTGACAGTGCCTGCCCCTTTGGGTCTCCTAAGAATGCCAATGGGTAATTATTTCCCAAAGAACATGCCATCCTTGGAAATACTCACAAAACTCAATGCCAGGACATTATCTACCCTACTTGTCCTGGCCTCAGAAGACTGGCATTGTACGTATCACAGGCTCTGAGAAGTATTATTTTTTCTTTAAAAAAGAAGAAACAAACACTTCCCAAACTTATCTGCCCAGGAACTCATCTGTATTATCAGCGATGGGCCAGATTACACCCTAGACACTCTCAAAGGGCAGTGACTCATCAGCTTTGCTAACTGCTGTATCCCCAGCACCTAAAAATGTACGTGGCACATAGCAAGCATTCACTGTTGTTACTCAACTTTATTGCTCATATTCGTCCAAAAATTTTGCCTCAAGCAACAGTCCTCTGTCTATTGCAAGGCATTCACACTAAAAACATGTTAAGTTTTACAATGATCCAGGTCCCTTTCAACAACGTCCCATAAAATAGGAAGTGAAGAGTGAAATCCTACAGGGACCAGAAAAAGTAAATGAGCGTCAAGGGGCCAGGTGAGAACAGCTAAGAAGTAGCCAGTCCTTAGCAGCGGTTTGCTCTGTCACATGAGAAGACAGGCACAGTTTTGCCAGTTCTTCCAATGGAAGAAAAGCCAGACATCTTGTGATTCGTGAATAAACTCCCAATTTTTAATGCACTGGAAATGAATTCTAAAATACTTAAACATTATGCAAAATAAACAAAGGAAGTCTACAGGGTGTGCAACTTGCAATGCTTATTATAGAAAGGACTGGGTTTCAAAATACTCTCTAACTCATTAAGAAAAGGTTTTTCGCAGGATTTCAAAGTCCCTGGTGGTCTGGTGGTTAAGAATCTGCCTTGCAATGCAAGAGACGAGGGTTTGATCCCTAGTCGGGGAACTAAGACCTCATGTGGCAAAGGATAACTAAGCCCCTGCACCACAACCAGAGAGCCCGCACACTGCAAGTAGTGAGCCCGCGGGCTCCGGAGCCCACACGCTGCAACAAAAGACCCCCCGTGACGCAAGGACGGTCCTGAGGGCTGCAACTAAGATCCGACCCAGCCAAACAGATAAATAAGTAAGAAAATGTCTTCTCTACCTAAGTACCATGAATTTTAAAGAGCGTCACCTCAGTGAATAACAGAAAAGATAGTGTTTGGAAAAACTGCATTACCTCTCTTTGCACCCTATAAGAAAAACGCTAAAAAATATTCAAACAGGAAAGTAAACCACCCAAGCATTTGTATTCCCCATCTCCGAGGTCTCTGGGCAGGCGGCCCGTCCCACCTAGTGAAGGAGGCATAGGTGTCAATGAGCTGCAGCGTGGCGGGCAGCAGGTTCTTGGTGACCTCAGAGGACTTATGCGGATCGGTCTCGGCGGCCACCTTAGAGAAGTGCTCGTCCAGGGAGACCTGGACCTTGGAGACAGCAGCATCGAGGGTGTAGATGGACTGCAGGCTGGGAATTTCATGCAGCTGCAAGATGGTGGTACAGTCGATGCTACAGAAGGACGAGATCTTCAAAAGATACCCAAGATCTTAGTTAGCTCTGGCAAAAAAAAAAAACCCCCGCAGCATAAGCCAAGCTCTATCATTACGGACCCCAAACTACATACCTGCCGGGCAAAGTGCTCCTCTACGATGTCAACATCATATTTCACTGAGCTGCACTTGCTGGATGCCAGCTCTAGGAGAGAACCAGCATGTTCAGCCTTCATTCCCTGTTTGATAAGGTGGTCCTATTTACAGCAAGAAAAAAGTGTTCAGGAGAGCAAGACAGGCAGGGTCTAAGGCTTCCCTCAGCCTTAAATTTAAAAGTTTCCCAAATTAGAGCCTGCTGGCTGACTACCCCACAGCAGCAGGTTCAGCAGTACCTTTATCCAGGTGACATAGGAGCTGATCCGGAGGCGGGACGACCACCGCAGGGTGTGTAGGATGTCACATTCACTCATCTCTGGCGAGTTCATGGCCAACTGGTTCATGTAAGTTTTCGATGGTGGCAAAATGCCCAGGATCCTCCACAGTATCAAGAAGTAATACTGAAGGGCACAGGCTTCCTACAAGAAGCAAAAACTGCAATCTCAGAGGCAGGAGCTTTTGGTATTGCCTCAGGACCGCCCATGGAGATCCCATGAGCGGAGGAGCCTGGTAGGCTACAGTCCATGGGGTTGAAAGATGCGGACATGATAAGCGACTTCCCTCTTTCACTTTCAAGATCTCCCTAACAATAAAAACTGGTCCAAATATCAATACAATTTTTAAAGCAGAACAGGGTGCATTCCCAATTTTCAGCTGAGATTTGGCTCTTAAGTCAGCTCAGTGGTTCTTCTCAGAGAATACACCCAAAGCAGAAAATGGTAAAACACACCTTTTACATATATATAAAATCTGTCCCACGTTCCGTACATTTCACAGGCCAAGAAAGCAATTCTGAGTCCCTGGCTCCCCAGTAATTTACCAAGTGACTGAAAGACAGCAAGAGACTGCCTTCAGCAGGCCTGCAATCAGCAGGCCGTTTCTGTGGCCTTAACTGCTGTTATGAATTCTGCAGGTACGAGACACATTCACGGGGCCACCACAGAAAAAGCTCAAGTGTGTGGCTTCCAATATCACACATCAACCAGCACTCAGGAGATACATCAGGAGATAAGAACTGAGGTGATCTTTCTTCTCAAAGTCACATTCCTCTCACTGTTAACCAAAAAGAAAAGCCAAAAAAGCTGACTAGATCCCAGAAAGAAATTCCTGGTAGACTGCTCCCCAATAACCAGACACATGCCCAACTCTTCATCATCAGCCCAGGTTGCCATGGTCTTACCAGGGCTGTTACACTCTTGTTTTCCTTTCTCCTGACTGTGTCAAGCTGGGACCCAGCTGCCAGCAGGGACGTCAGTGCAGTGTACAGCTCATCATACTTGACGAGCTTGGAGAAGAGGACATCGCAGGCCTAATATCAAGAAAGACAGACAATCATTTTCTCTTATTTTGTGAAATGTTTTTTCCTACTACTCATATACTACCATTTAACCTCATGATTGACAAACAGTTCATTCCAAATAGTTATTAATGTCTCACTGCAGCAAGATTCCCCCTCACGGACCAACTCAGCTTATGGATTATATTGTGAGCATACAAGTGCAGGCATTAGAGTGAAACAACTATTTTGTCCATTAAAATAGCTGCCTGTGAAAATGCTAACACAGATAGTCTTTAGAAATAATCTGTCAGAGGTGTCAACTGCCAGGAAGGACATCCCCTACCGCCAAATTGGAGCCCAGCAAATAAATCTCAAAATAACATTTTCCTTTTAGAATAAGCTCAAATCCTAGCACAGACTAAATTCACTCCTTACAGAAAGTTACATCATTCCCCTTGCTCCTAATAGTCTGATTTTGGTGGGGACCACCTAACCCACATGCAAAATGGGATTTTTTAATTCCTGGTACCACAGAATCAAGTCGGTTCAAATCATCCTCTGAGGCTTCTGGGGACAGGACACAGTAGAATCTGGGCTGTGGGACAGCATCTGAAAAGCAATGTGCTTATTGAAACAACAGTTCCACTCTCAAGTCGAACAAGTATGAAACACAAGAAGATACTTTGGACGAGCGTTTCCCAGGTGGCACGCCCCACTGACACTCCGCGCCAGAACGCCCTCTGCTGGGGGAACAGCCTCCGCCCAACGTGACACTGGGCACCACCCCAGCTTCCGCCCACCGACGGCCAGCAGCGGCCCCCCAGCTGTGGCAGCCAAATATGTCTCCGGACACAGCCCCAGGGCCCCTTTGCGGGTGGGGACCACAACCACCCTCAGCGGACAACTTCTGTTCCAGGAGTTAACTTCTGTTCTACAATCCTCACATGAATCGACAAAAGCGTATCATGAGACCAGCAGTCTTAAATGCTGTCTCCCCCACATCAAAGGGACCAACTACTAAGAGACCCCCATGATAACAAACTCACATTAGGGCCTGATGAACATGCCCACCAAATACACTTTACATCTAGCCATCCTCAGGTGAAAGCAAACACGCAGTGCACACAAGAGGCACCTTATCAAAGGTATGGACCACTGCCATGTGAGAAACACTGGGCAGAATACCACAGCTCCCACCGTCTGAAGACCACGACCCAAAGGAAGTAGCCTCTAGGTGAGAACCACGTCCCTAAGAGAAATTTAAATTCAATCACCCAGAGTGGCAAGAATATATATACTGCACCCTAGGGCCAGAGGATTCCAACTCCTCACATCTCAGATGTTTTTCAGCTTTTAAATAAACGTGGGATATGTGAGGGTCTGATTCCGCCAAGAGTTTTGAATCCATAGGTATCTGAGACTACAGCAATGACCAAAGGCCCTCAAGGATGCCCCAAGCTCGAAATCCAGCCCCTCCCACGAGAATCAGGGGGTTTCTAACTGACAGTCTTCCTTCTGACCTGATGAAAAATGCTTGGACCAGTTTTCTTCTACTTCTTTGAACCCATGATAGAGAGGGGTGGTCGTCCGGCGGCTGTTGCTGTCCTGGGATCCACTTGCCCACCCAAAGGGAGGACTAAGCAGGTTATGCTGCACCTTTTAACACACAAAGATTCACATTAAGAAAGATACACAGTCACCATTCTGCTTCTCACTCCAGGCACGGTATCAGGTTGATACAGCCAAGTCTGGGAAAGCTAACCAAAACGAAAGTTTAGATTTTTCTGTGGCCTCTTTTCGGAGCATCTGTTTGCCAGAGTGTAAGGGGACAGTATGGGATGAAGCACTGTTAGAGACAGTGAATGCAATAACCCTTGAACGGCCCTCCCCTCCTCACTGTGGTTCCCTGGGACAAAGCCGTTTACTAACCCATAAAATGCACTGCTCGACCATCCTTCAGGCGCTAGTAACTAACTGAGGCCCGACCCTCACAGCCCTGTGCTCGACACACACAGTGCGCAGTTCGAGGACACCTGTGACTAGAACCTGTGACCCAGTTTCAACAAACACATCAAATGAAATAAATCCATATGTGTCGCTTCTGGCTAAACATAAAGTGTGGGCACAGAGACAAAGTCCCAGGGGTCTTCCGAAGGGTGCTTAAACACACCACAATGAACACCTGAAACCTTAAGTGAACGGGTCATTTTGGTTTGGGACATGATAATTTGAGAATAACAATGTTCTCAGGAACAGCTGTAAAGCAAAAAGAACGTGTTCCTCTGTACCTGCTCAAACAGATACATGGGGGCTTTGGAGTACTGATGAAGCAGATAATCAAAGATCAAAAGCAGGCGAGCCAGGATGAGAGGCACAGAGCGCATCTGGGCATCCATGCTGGCACTCAGCTCCTGGATGATCTGCACAAACAGGGTCAGTATGTCCCGCCGGCCTTTCTCCGAGAAGTTGTGGAAGATGAGGAGCAGCAGCTGCAAGTGTTCCACGTTCAAATCTTCCGTCTCAGCGGGCACCACCCCTTGCAGGGCATTCTGCTTCATGGTCGACAAAAACCTACCACAGAGGAGAGGAGAACATGTCTGGTGGGGAAAAATCAGAACATCCCCCGAGAGTTACAGTGCCCAGTGCCAGAAAAGTCAGATTTCTTAAACCCAGGCATGAAGAGAACAAATTAAGGAAGACAAGAAGCTACATGTAATGAGATAAAAATTAAGTCTTGGCTACAGAAAGGCTAGATTTGGCCACAAAAGCATTTTCGACAACCTTTCAGCAAAATTAACTGTGGCCACAGTAGTGTTAACTTCCACGCTGCTGTTTTTGACAATGAAAAAGAACTACAAGCTCTCCAAAGAGTGGCTTTTTTCCTTTAATTAATAAATCTGGGTAGATAGAAACAATTCAACTACTTTTTCTCTATAACCTGATTCTACAGTTTAATTCTCATTTTGAGAATTCATACAGGTTAAAAATCACAACATGGTACTAGCTGAAAATAACTCAAGGCACTAAAAAGCAACACAAAATTTATACTATTTAGACAACTTGTGAGAAAACCTTTCAGGCAAAAAAGGACTAAATGTAGCCAACTACTCCCACCGCCTTTGGCTATCAGGAGAGAGATTTGTGTTTTAATAACGGTTTCCCTCACCACTCCCCCTACCCTCCACCTCCGGCCTTTTCACAAGATTCCACCAGTAAAAATATAGTGCATGTCTGGCATTCAAGGGGGTTTATAATTTCTCAAATCCAGCAGTAGAGCTATTTGATCATGGAATGGGAAAGAGGAAAACAAAGCCTTTTAGGAAAACTAACTGCTTTGAAGACTCCCAACCATGTAAACAAAAATGGCAAATACAGGTCCATCTAAAGAGGATTTAGATGATTAATCTGAGCTTCCCCCAAGTAAAAATATTCTTTAAAAGTTGTCCAAAAAAGACTGCAAGTCACTCTAACTGGTTTTGTGTCGAAAGCAAAATAACCAAAGACAGAGTTGGCTTCCCTGTTCCCTCTCTTTCAAAAAAAACCAGGTCAGGATAAAATTGCTTATGTTCCGGATTCAGGTTCTCTCTCATAATTGCAATCAAATCCTCCATGTGCTAAAGGAAGATTCTGTTTCCAGACCCTAGTTTATGAACATCTGTTTTTTAAACAGCCCCCCAGCTCCTCCCAAATCCCCCATCAGAAACATACTCCTCCGCCGTTGCCACTTTAAGCCTATCATCAGAGCACCATCTCAGGGCCACAGATGAACTACAAACCCATCAAACAAGTTTTAAAAAGCAGCCTTCTCCGTGGGGCTTCCCTCGAAATTGTCTTACCTGTCCCAAACTTTGAGGCATTCAGGGACGTCAGGGTCACCTTGAGTGCTGGCTCTATGTTGCCAGATGAGCAGGAGGCGTGAAAGCACAGAGAGGCTCTGAGGATGAATGTACAAGGGCCACGGGCCCTCCGAAAAAGGGGCGACTCCCAGCTGCTGCAACAGTGTGTTCTAACATGAAAGACATACAAGAGACCATTAAGAAAGAGGCAGGGAAGGAGGTTACTACTGCTCTCTGTCACTTTTTAACACTGAAAGAGCCGTCCTTTAGAGAAAGGAGGACACACAAATTCAGATTTAGAAGCAGTCCAAAAAAGGTTATTCAACACATGAGAAAAACATAAAGGGAGAAGTACTAATCTAACCCCATTAATAGCGATAGTTAACTAGTGTCAGGATTCAGGTCCCCAAAAAGGAGACGTGCGTGGAGACAGCAGAAGCACGGTCCGTTTCAATGGACACTCTGTCTTTGAAAGAAAACTTCAACTGTAACAGCGAACAGTTTTTCTTTCAAGTCAGTTATGTACCACAAATAACACTCCAAAGGGGGAGCTCCAACAACTGCGAGGGCCACCCACTTGTATTAATAGCATTACAGAGAAATTTTGCCTCTAAGATGTCACGGCATCTAGAATTAATCAGGGTCGTTGTCTCTGCCTCCAGTTGTAGCGTGTCTTTCAAATGAGCTTTACTTTCAGCTCAGTTATCTACGCTGCAATTTATCTGCTCAAACACACACACAAACTGAGCAGGATGCCAATGGAAAAACCAGACAAAAGCCTGCTTTCTCATCTGGCTTTAGGAAACACAAATCACGGTTACCTCAGGACATAGGATAAATTTTGAAGTCTGCCAAACTAAATTATACTCTTGTAAAAAAACATCCTAGAGGACCCTATTCCTCGAAAATGTTCACAAAGTCATGGATATCAAGCGTAGTTCCCAGGGATTTGGGGGTTACGCCGGGTAGGTGCTGTATGGAGACTGCGACACTCAACGCTCAGAGCTGTAACGGCCGGTGGGGTGGGGTGTGCTCCACCGCACTGATGAGGGACAGAGCTCAGAGTGGCTTAGGACCATGACCACGGCCACAAGGTCACCAAGTGACAAGCCAAGTTTATCCCTAAAACCCACATTCCTAATAATTATGCTCAACAAAGGCATGATGACTACCTTCTCAATTCCTGACTCAGGAAACAGGTAACAACTGCAAAACTATGCCTCTATATGGACAGCAACAAAAGGAAACATGGAAAAATTACAATCATGAATTCAGTGAGAGGATTATGGTCAACGTCTATTGTTTATGTTGATTACCACCTTTAAGTGAGCTTCTGTCTGTTTCGTGTCAGAGCCGCAGGAAACAAGCTAACACTCCTCAGGAGCCTAGCTCTCCCTGCCCCTCGCACTCTGACTAGCTCTAAGGAAGAACTGACTTCCTAGGGAGCACGTCTGAGTCACAACAGAGCGAAGCCCGGCCTGACCCATTCCCGGACACCCTCCGAGCACCCTTCCTCCCTCCTCCGTGCTGGCATTCTTCAGGTTAGCCTCAGCCTTCATCTCTCTTGCTATCCCCGATCCATCTCATTGTTTCTCATCACTTCAACAACAGCCTCTTAGTGGGCAATTCCCAAACCTGTATTATCAGTCTTAATTTTTTAACTCCTAAATTTCACACTCACATTTTCAACTATTTTCTAAGACATCTTCATCCCTCTGGCACCTCAAAATTTCACTATTTAAAGTGGTGGGTTTTTTTTTCAAAAGCAGTAATGGTGACTATTTTATTCAAATTTAAAACACTGATAATATGTGGTTTTTCTCATTTGATTGAAAGGGCTACAGAATTTAACATACTGACAAAGGAAAAAACACAACCACACAGACGATGGCTCTGCTAACTGTCTTCAGCTCACTCCTTTGGTAAAGGAGAGCTTCACCTTCAGCTATTCAATTTTCTCGACTGCAAACAACTCCAAGGCTGGCCTACTGCAAGGACCTATAAGTCATATTGGAGAGCTGACATCGACTCATTTTTAAAAATAGAAAATGGCAAATCGTGCCTCCTGTACCTAAAGAACCCAAAGGATCATTCTGAGTAATTGTGACGAAGTAAGTGACCCATGAGCATGGGAGCTGGTACAGTCACTGTGGGAAACAGTATGGAGGTTTCCCAGGAAACTCAAAGTAGAATCATGATCCAACAATCCCACTCCTGGGCATATATGCAGACAAAATATAATTCAAAAAGATAACGTGCACCCCTGGGTTCACGGCAGCCAAGACCTGGGAGCAACCTAAATGTCCATCAAGAGACGGCTGACACAATGCAATACTACTCAGCCATAAACAAGAATGCGATCATGCTATTTGCAGCAACATGGATGCAACCAGAGACTATCACACTAAGTGAGGTAAGAAAAAGAGAGACAAACTCCTTATGATGCCTCTCTCATGCAGAATATTCAAAATACGACACAACGGACCTGCCCACGAAGCGTGAAAAGGGTCATGGACACAGAAGACAGACTGGCGGTTGCCAAGGCGGAGAGGGCCGGAGGAGGGATGGGGTGGGAGGCTGGGGTTGGCAGATGTAAGCTGTAGTATACAGGATGGATAAACAAGGTCCTACTGTATACAACAGGAAACTATATTCAATATCCTATGATACACTATAATGGAAAAGAATATATTAAAAAAGAATGTATACATATAACTGAATCACTTTGCTATACAGCAGTAATTAACGCAACACTGTAAATCAACTGTACCTCAATAAAAAAATGTTTAATTGAAATCTGAAAAAATAAGTGACGCATGAGTATATACAATCTAAGTCGACTTAAACCTAGAATGAGCCACTGAGCTCTCAATATCACTCCTTTAACCCCAAACCAACTCTCTTTCCTGATTTCCCTATTTCTGTTAAGACAAGAGCATCCTGCTGGTCTCATTTGGGTTTTAAGGGTTTTAAATTTGGCAGTATTTTAGATTCTTAAACTCTCGTTGTCTTTCACCTCATTCAAATAATTTCCCATGATCTCTACACTAGGTCCTTTATCCACTCTATCTCCCCTTTCTCATGAAGCCACACTAACTCAAGTCATCTTTACTTCTTCAGTTCCTGTAACAGTACCTGAAACATAGATAACTTGCAATGAATACTTACAAATGAACCTAGATCACCATAGTAACAGTATTATTCAGTTATGACAATTTTACATGCAATAGTAAATATAGTATTAAACAATAACAGTAACAATACATTTTATTAACGTCCCTTAGAAGACACTGTGTATCTGGCAACTTAAGTCAGGCATCTTGGGGAAGACAACTTTGCACATCACTCCAAAGAAATAATATCCAAGGTAGGGGGACTCAACAGCAGACAGATTATAATGACTATCCTTCAAAGCAGTGAAATATGGGGAAACAGTTTACAATTCCATGCCTGGAGATGGAATGAAAAACGGAGATCTGAGGGCTTCCTCTGCAGCGTCAGCAGCTATGGGCAGCCCAGCTGCAAGGTCTATAATTATTTTTAAAATGCTAAGAGAGCAATATCATCACAGGAGTCTTAAGAATCCCTATTCTCTAAAGAAAAATATTCCTTCCCCATTATTTGGACAAGTTTAGCCAAGAAAAGTACAAACCTATGACCTTTGAAACCTCTCTTGATAAACTCAGATCTGGGCAAGAAGCTGATAATTTTGGCAGGAAACCCTGACCTTTCACTCTGAGAAATTACTGCAGGCAATGTCATAACTGAAGCATTTTCTGCTCTTCACCTTAGACAGGTCAATAGCTTTTCTACTCTATTTATTGATATAGTCTCTTTCCTGCTAAAAAAAAATTTTTCCCATGTACCAGCAGGTAAGCATAAATAGGTTTTATAATTACCTGCTAAGGTCACGGACTCTATAACCTGCCAATCCTACTTCACCTCATATTCCCAAGAGACTTACTTGCAACAGGGGACATACAGGGGATACGCACGAGAAAGATCACAGCAGGACACCCTGGTGATCCAGTGGTTAAGAATCCTCCTGCCAATGCAGGGGACAGGGGTGCGATCCCTGGCCCAGGAGGATTCCACGTGCTGCAGAGCAACTAAGCCCGTGCACCACAACTACTGAAGCCCAGGCACCAAGAGCCCTTGCTCCACACAAGAGAAGCGATCGCAATGAGCAGCCTGCACACAGCAACCACAGAGCATCCCCCTCAGCAGGAGTCAGTGCAGCCAAAGGTAATTCATTTTTTAAAAAGAAAGATCATACAACAACCGGAATAACAATATCTGACTGACACAACCCAAATGTTCATCAGTTGGAGAATAAGGGACATGAATAAACTGGTACAGTCACAAACACAATGAAATACCTATAACAGTCAAAACAAAGGCTACAGAAATGTGCAACAGTATAGATGAATTCTGATAATAAAGTACTTAATAACGTTAAGTGAAAAACGCCTACAAAATTGCACAGAACATGATGTCATTGCTAAAAGCAATAAAATAATCTTAAATTTTAAAATATTCCTTAAATGCAAAAGCAAATACATATATGAAACTAATGAAATGAGGAATTTAAGATTCAGGATTCCAGATATCAGCTACTTCAGCGAGGAAAGAAAGCTACACGGTTTAGAAGGCCACAATCAAGATCCTAGACTTTATTTTGGTGCTGGGGTTGCAAGTAGGATGTCTATGGGAGCATATCATGGACCCTTGAGTCCATCTTGGTTCACCTCCTTAATGATACTGGCCAACATGGCCATATAGTGCTCTGAAAGAGACACACTTAGATAGTTTCAGACAAAACTGTTCCAAGAGTTCAGCATGGAAGAGGTGACAAAGTTCAAAACGTTGGAAGCCAGGCCTAAGCACTAAAAGAACATCCACCTCCTATAATTTGACTGATTCTTTTAAGACAAGCATTTTAATTTATATTTCTCCGATTACTAATGACACTTAAAATTTCCTACATTTGTGGACAATTATTATTTTTTAATAAAATGTCCTCTTGTCTATTTACTTTTATACTAGGATAGTTATCAGGAGTGGGTTTTGTACCTTTTGCTTTTCTTTAAACTAACTGAGTGAGTTGGGGATAAAGGACACCTTTTCTTGAAGTGATCCTAAGTAAGGCAGAGGGACATCCTAGAGTAGTCTCTCAACACTCTTTCCAGGGAGGGGATGCCATGACTAACTGTTCCTTAGCTACAGAAACAAGTGCGGCCTAGTGAGTGCAGGTGCAGAGAGGTCTTGGCACGAACAGTGGCAGCGCACACACACCTGCAGGTTAGGTGACTGAAGGTCCGAAGTGACCAGGGAGTGATTGAAGTGATAGAGGGCGGCCGCAAACTCTTCATCTGATGCACCTTGGAGACACAGGGGAAAACCAATTACTCAAGCACCTACTTGAGGCAGTGCACCCCCCTGCAAGCAGCCAAATGCTACTAGAGAAATATCCACCAGGCACATATCCTGTCTACTGACCCTTGAGTCCATCCTTGTCCACCTCCTTAATGATACTGGCCAATGTGGCCATATGGTGCTCTGAAAGAGATACACTCAGATAGTTTCGGATAAAATTGTTCCGGGAGTTCAGCATGGAAGAGGTGATGAAGTTCAAAATGTTGGAAGCCAGGCCTAAGAACTAAAAAGAACACATAAAAGTTATACCAGATTCATAAGCCCAGAGCTCCCACAAAGCCTAAATACAAATACAAAGTAAAGTATGTCCGTAGGTCTCATGTGCTAAACACAATGGCTTAAAGACTCAGATTTTACATCACTGACAATATGACCAAGTTTAATTATGACGGCCTTTCCCATGTGATTGAACCAATTACAAAAAATAGTGTACCAATTTAACACAACAGACTGCACGGAGTACTGTATGAAGACAGAGGATCTGCAAACAGACGGACTCATTTCGTTCATTCCTCTAAGGTCCTGTACTTGTCCAGCTCTAAGATATTACTGATATTTTCCGTTCTGAAGCCTGTATTATCACTATACACATTTGGAGTGTCCAGTTCTTTCCTTCTCTATTAAAATTAAATTGGGTAATTCCCTGATGGTCCAGTGGTGAGGACTCTGCACTTTCACTGCCAAGGGCCTGGGTTCTATCCTTGGTTGGGGAACTAAGATACCATACGCTGCACAGCCGTGACCAAAAGGATAACAATAACTTAAAGTGAACTGAATCAAGCTGAATTATTATGTAAATGTTTTAAATCCATATCCTTGACTACACTAAACTGTATAAAAGCCAAGACTGTATGTGACCTGTTTACTGATAGAGCTTCGGAAGAGGGAATGACATACAGTATGTCAGCCATAAATACCAGCTGAACAGACAGTTAGCCATCAATTATGACATACTAGACATAGGCGACGGGCCCGTTAATTCTTCACAACACTCTCAGAGGAGGCACAATCACTCCCATACAACAGGAGACAGAGCAGGCTTAAAGAAATTCAGATTCTTGCCTGAAGTCATAAAGTCATTAAGTGCAACAGAAGTAGGATTCAATTCACTTCTATCTAAGTCTAAACGCTATGCTACTAACCCTCAATCAGAGAAACACCATCAGGAGTACAAGAGTTATTTAATGAAACATAATCAATATACTTAAACCCTAAGTAAAAATGTCTTTAAACATTAATGATTCATGCCGATGAATGGCAAAAACCATCACAATATTGTAAAGCAATCATCCTGCAATTAAACTAAATTAATTTTAGAAAATTAATGATTCAATATACAAAATGATCTGCTTTTCACATGCCTTCTCCCCGTGTCTACTTCCTCACTCAGAAATCCACTCTTACCAACTCAGGATCTTTGCGACTGGCCAAAATGTTGCCCTTCTCACCAGGAGCCTGCTTACTGGGGCTCTTGACTCGAGGCGAGCTTTCCAGGGGAGGGGATGGAGGAGGAGGCGGAGGAGCCACCTTCTCTTTACTGGGGGAGATGGTCTCTTCAAACCACTGCCCCAAGATAGGTTCGCTGTCATCATCTAACAGGGAAAGAGAGAAGGTAACAAAAGTAACAAAAGTTACCCACTTTTAAAATGGTTTCAGCACACCTGCCTTGTAAAAGTGCCAGAGTCAAAAAGAACACAAAGCGTCTAAATTACGGGAGAAGACACACAGTGGCACAAACTTGTCAAAACTCACACACGTGTCCAGCGAGTACATGAAGCGCTTTATGGCGTATAAATTATACCTCTACAAGACCGATGCTTTTTAAAAGAACCCCAGGAAGGAAGAGAAATCACCTCAGTTTGTTTTACTGGCAACAAGCCAAATGTTCTCAAGCGCACACTTTTACTTGTCTGTCAACTGTAAGCCCCCAGGTAAGAAGAGGACTTTGTGCAATACTATATACATTGTTCCCATAAACCTGAATAGAAAGGATCTGATATGCTTATTTTATTTGCTCTCCCTCCAAACCAAGGCAGGAGGGAATGTTACTAGTAACCTGATCTAATTACTAGTTACTAATAACCTGTTACTAGGAACTAGTCAGCAAGAGGGAGTTCACCACATGAGTCAGTGTAGAAAGAAACCGAAGCAGCTGAGATGGATCCTGACTGCGGAGGGAAAGCAAGCGCGGCGCTCTGAGCTTTGCTGAGGGTGGCTGCACTGTCTCTTGAGCACCAGGCAGCTCGAAGCGCACGCGCAGTCCGGATCCAGGCTGGGCGGGTGAGGGAAGCTGCGGCGCGCCCCGCTGTGCTCTGGGGTCTGCCCGGGACGGGGGCGCCTACCCTGGCTGCTGTCCTCCTCGGTGCTGCTGAAGTCGTCCTCGTAGTAGGTGTTCGAGTCGGTGGAGGCGCTGGCATCGCTGCTCATCGAGCCCTTCCTCTGGCGCTGCAGGACACTGGCCTGGGAAACAGCGAGGTTTCTGTAACCACTGACCCCAAAAATGAAGCCATCCCACGTCAGCCCTTTCACCACAGTCTTCTCTGTGTCTCTTTTTTCTAAATCCAAGAAGTATTTCTCCGAATAGCTCCCTTCAGGACTCTCATAGCTTTATCCTATAAAACAGGAGTTCCCAACCTCTGGGATCTAAAGCCTGATAATCGGAGGATGGAGGTGATGTAATAATAATAGAAAAAAAGGGTACAATAAGTGTAATGCACTTGAATCATTCCAAAACTACCATCCCACCCCACCCTCCACACCATCCCTGATCTGTGGAAAAACTGTCTTTCACAAAACTGGTCCCTGGTGACAACAAGTCTGGGGACCACTGCTATAAAAGCACTCCAAAACCAGAACTCTGAATGAGAACTGAAAAGGGGGTGTTTCCACAGTGTCCTCTGCATTTTACTCCAGCGTGCCAATGTCACAAATTGCCAAGTGCCCACCTGTATCACATTGTTGATAATCAATAACTACTTCAAATGTCTGGAATCATTTAAGAGCTTTTCTCATCTTCAAAAACATTACCACACATTATGAGTTTATAAAGATTAAGGCATACAGTCTGTTTCATTTGTTTTAAGAAGGATATATAAGAAGAGCTTACAGATTATCAGTGGCATGACCCCACCCACCTTTCTGTAGGCAGTTGAGAGTAGTGTCAACAGCAGGTTCGTCAGTGGGACAGAGTCAATCAGTCGCTGAATCCTCTGTATGGAGGTACTCTGGGCCATGATGCTCAGGACTGCAGGGGGACCATCTGCTTCCCAACCCTGAAGGTAAAAAGAGAGTTAATCTTAGGACTCAACAAGAAGTAAGCACCTGATCTGACGGCTCAAGCGAACTTAAGACAGAAGAGGAGCCAGCAGTCACCGTGCTGATTCTGAGAACAAGCCCTCACCTTGTGCAGAGCCTCCACTTGCAGGTCTTGAAAGAGAGATGTCAACAGCTTGACGGCATGGTTTGCCAGTATTACTGAGAGTACCCCGAAGCCCTGATGCCTACACAAAGCAAAAGGGAAACACAAACTTTAAGATAACTCACAACAAATTACAATCATGCATTTCGCCATTTTGAGGCCATTTAAGAATCTACTGACCTTTGCCCAGGGGGTGAAAAAACTGCAAAAACATAAAATCTACATACAGTTTCAGAAGTTCACTCTCCCTGAAGCTCACCTACAGACTGCCTAGGGACCCTCAGGCTTCAGGCTAAGAACTCCTGGACTAGAAGAAACTCTTCCAAATCCATGAAACATTGGAATTTAAACTGTCAATTCAAAGCTACTGGGTCACGTGAAAACACTGACATTTAAAAGCCAGTGGATAAGAATCTGCCTGCCAATGCAGGGGACACAGGTTAGATCCCTGTTCTAGAAAGATCCCATATGCCGACGGGCAACTGAGTCCATGTGCCACAACTACGGAGCCTGTGCTCTAGAGTCCACAAGCAGCGACTACTGAAGCCTGTGTGCCCAGAGCCCGCGCTCTGCAGCAAGAGACGCTGCCCAGTGAGAAGCCCCTGGCTGCCACAACTAGAGGAAGTCCATGCAGCAACAAGATCCAGCACAGCCGAAAGTAAATACATAAATAAATCCTTTTTAAAAAGCCATTCTTTTGAGAAGAAAAGGTTAAAAAGTAGCAACTTTTACAAAATATCTGAACAGGAATAGAATAAAAACAAAGGTTTACATTAAATCTGAGTAGAACTTTCTCTTTCTGTCCAAATGACCACATGACAAAGAGTCAGTATATCTAATATACAAAGAGCTCCCGTAAGTCAGGAAGAAGAAAGGACAAACACCAAAGGGAAACCTGGAGCAAACGATACAGGCGGCGTGCAAATGACCACAATCACACGAGGACTCAACGCAGTACAGTGAGAGCAACGCAGGAACCTCTCTCTCCTCTGAGATCAGTACACAGGAGCCTAGAGACCCGCTGCCAGGGAGGCCGGGAAAGAGACAGCTCCGCCACCCACAGCAGCCAGGAGCGCACATCCGAGTACAGGCACTGAGCAAGCACATCTTCTGTCCGAGCAATCACACTTCTAGAGACCGACCCCAAGGGAATGCCTGCACAGGCTCACAGAGATCTGTTTCAGAAGGATCATCCAAGTACACTTTATTAAAACAGGAAATCTGGAACAACCTAAATAAGTGTTCAAAAAGTTAACCACTTAACTATGGTACATTTATATAGTGGAATATCATCCGTTGTTAAAAACATAGAATCTATAATTGTGTCACTGAAAATGTCTACAACATGTAGTAACAGTGATCCTATTTTCTTAAAGATATCTGTTTAACATATGTGCACAGAAAAATGTCTGGAAGAATGGTTAACAATTTGGGTGGTAGGATTTTTGATGATTTTTTTTTTTTGCTTTCTTATGACTTGCTACCTACACAAAGTATATACATTCCTTTTAAATCTCAGGAAACCACTTTTTAGATGTTTCTTCAACTTCAAAGGATATACCTGTTGGCATTCTATTCCCTTTACAATGCCAAGTGTAACAAGACACTCAAAAATCACAAACCATTGTTCTCTCTGGAACATGCTTACCTCCCTACTTCACCTGGTGTCTACTGCCTACTATTTCAATGTCTATTTCAGATTTCAGCTCAGTACACTTCCTCAGGGAAGCCTGCCTTGATTTCTCTAGCCAGGTCAAATGCTCTTATTATAATACTCTCTAGACTCAATCTGACATATATATTTGCATGAATATCAACTTCTCTCTTCAGAATGTCTATTTTGTTTGTCCACTGCAGCATTCCAGAACTCATACAGAGCCTGGAACAGAGAAGGTAGGGAACAATTCACTATGGTCCAGAATTCGACTTCCTCCTTGAACGTAAGACTCACATACCTAAGTGCCTACTCAGCGCCTCACAGAGCGCCTACCGGCCCTCTCAAAAGCAGCATGGCCCAGATGAAATTCTTCATTTCTTCCCATTCCTGTCACTCAATCTATTCCTAAACTGGTGTGCCCTCTCTCACTAAATCACACAATTCCAGATGCTCATGCTAGAAACTTCTGATGTATTTTTCACACTCAACATTCAAGCCACCAGCAAATCCTATCATTTCCCAACATGACTCACTGTCCGCGCCTTTCCAGCACCACCAGACTCCAAACCCGCCCCCCACCACCCCCACTTGTTCAGAAGAAGGCGTGAGCCTCCCACCTGTTCTCACTCCCTCTTACCCGACAACCCTACATACAGTCTATTCTCCACCCGCTATTCTCCGCAGGGCGGCTGGGTTCTCACTCACTAAGAATTCAGATCTTATCACTCCGCTCTTGCAAACCCTCTGATACCCACAACTTACACCTGGCCCAAGGTGATCTGGCCCTGGCTACCTCTCTGACTGGATTTTCTATCACTCGCCTCCTCAATTTCTCTGCTCGAGACACACTGACCTTGCTGATCCTTAAAAATGCCAATCACACTGCCACCTCGAGACCTGAACAATTCTACCCCAAATATTTTCAAGGTATCTGTCACTTCACATCTACATCGTGTTTGTAGAGCCCTTTCCTGACCATGCTAACTAAAATAACAGGCCCTGACAGTCCCTAACTCCTTGTTCTGGCTTATTTTTCTTTACAACACTCATACATGATAATCTATTATAAGCCTACTGGTATATTTGTTCACTGTTGCTCCAGTTAAAAAATAAACTCTAGGGCTTCCCTGGTGGCTCAGTGGTAAAGAATCTGCCTGCCAATGCAGGAGACATGGGTTTGATCCCTGATTCAGGAAGATCCCACATGCCAGGGGGCAACTAAGCCCATGCACCACAACTCCTGAGCCTGTGCGCTACAACAAGAGACACCAAGGCAACAAGAAGCCTGCACACCACAGCAGCGAAGACCCAGCACAGCCTCAAATAAACAAAGTTATTTTTAAAAAAAGAAAACAAACTCTATAAAGGCAAGGAGATTGCTTTGATTAGTGCCTCAATGCCTAGATAGAGCTTAGTGGTACATGGAAAGGACTGAAAAAAATGAAATCCAGAAATAAACCTGGGCTTCAAAAATAAAACCTCAACAACACAGAAATCATATCTATGACTTTTTCCTGGCAAGCAAGGGTTTCTGTCCAGACTTCATCAAAACAGCAGCAAATGTTTCAGGAAGCAACCCATGAGGCCAGAAGAGAACCCTCACGTTACAGGTTAAACGCGCAACTGAGTAACCAACTCCAAGTCAAACGAGCCCATTTTACAAAATAGAAGCACTTTTCTTCCCTAATTTGAACCTCACAGAAGTCCTAAAATGTGTATTACACAGGTATTTTCTCCCTCTTACAGAGAAGGAAACAAGATAGGAAAGAATGAGTGATTTACCCAAAATCACATAGCTACGATGTAGAGACAGTGAACTACAATCATCATCTTCGTTGTTCAATTCAACTGGATGGAGGCAAACTTGCCTATTGCTACGGAGATGAGAGGAGTTACCCCAGCTCCCCATCGATAGAAAACAGCAGGAAACCACAACACGAGTGGCATCAGACGGGCACATACCCTTTGCCAGGCCCCAGCTTCGGAGAGCCCACACCCTCTTTCGTGCGAGAAAGGATGTCTCTGACTCGGAGAGCGGCCAGTGGATCTTTCTCTTTCCCCTTATCAGCCAAGGCAGTAGGACTGAGGTTCAGTATGAGGAAAAGGCTGTTTAACAAACACCAGGCACCCAGCAATTGGAAGTTCTGATAGTGCTGTTGAAAAGGACATGAAATATAAATATACAGATAAAGATTCTACAGGCTACACAGTAGAGACTACAGGTAAAACAGGAGGTAGAGACGTCTTACCTCACCACCAGCCCGGCGGGAGCTGCTGATTGCTTGTCCAATCATGTCATAGATTTCAAGCTGTCCAAAAGTAAACATACACAAAAATCTGAGCAAGGTGACATAGTTCATTGTAAATGCTAAATCCTACCCAAAACAATTAAGCTTCAAGACTTCAGTATCCTCAAGCCACTTCCAATGGTACGATTCATCACTTTCCTTGATCCTCTCTTGACACTGACATTGTCTTTTCGTTCAGCTCACACCTTCTCAAAAGCGTCCCCTCCACCCCATCTAAAGCAACATACCCAGGACCACGTCAGATCACTTTCTATCACGCTTGTTCACCCAATCCACTCATCACTTCAGAAACCCTCCTCTCTAACATCTACCTCCACTGAAAGTGCACTGATACAGTACAGCAAGCCTTTCTATACATCTCCTGATTGAATGACTCACCTTTCACAAAGTTCACTGGCACTACAAAGCTGCGGCGTTTCCTGCATAGCTAACCAAACTGCCAAATAAACAAGCAAGAGGCCTACCTCTCAGGCCGACTACTCACGGGGGAGGGTATGGAGAGCACTCCACCCCTTCCCTCTAACAAGGAACGAAGCAGAAGTCGCCATATTCCCTCGACTGAACACTCAGGGCCCCCCGTCCCCAGAGGCAGAGCTCACACATTTCTGGACGATCGTGGCAGCGTCACTCTCATAGTCGTCTTCTTTGGAGCTCGTGGACCCTGTCCGCACTTGCTGGGCACTGCCCACATGAAGGATGGCCATGCAAGTTGCCACACTCACACCTGAGAAAGAAAAGATACACACATTCCAAGAAACTGAAACACAGAAGCATAACCCACCCACAAGCAATTTCATGATCTGATTACTGAAATCCCATAGGGGATCGACTCAATGGACATGAGTTTGAGCAAATTCCGGAGATGGTGATGAACAGGGAGGCCTGGTGTGCTGCAGTCCATGGAGCTGCAAACAGTCGGATGCGACTGTGCAACTGAACAACAACAAAAAAATGTGTTACCATATGATCCAACAAGCACATTCCTAGATATATTTACCCAAATGAGCTGAAAACTTCCATCCACACAAAAACCTGTACACAAATATTTATGGTACCTTTAGTCACAACTATCAACAAATGGAAACAATGAAGATGTCCTCTAACAATCAATAAATCAATCAATAAACAAACTGTGGTGTATCCATACAAGGAATGGCATCACTGACTCAATGGACAAGAGTTTGAGCAAACTCCAGGAGACAGTAAAGGACAGGGAAGGCTGGTGTGCTGCAGTCCATGGGGTCGCAGAGAGTCAGACAAGACTTCGCGACTGAACAACAGTACAAGCAACAGCTACCAGGGCACAAAAAGACCGAAAGGAAGCTTCACCGCACACAGCAGGCCCTCCACGTTTGCAGGCCCTGCGCACGGAGGTGCAGCTGGTGGGATCCATGGGTGGGCCGTCTGCAGATGCAACTGTACTACACCATTCCACACAAGGGACTTGAACATTCACGGATTTTGGAACCAACGGTGGGGTCCTGAAACCCCCTGCCCCACCCGCAAGCAAAAGAAGCCAGTCTGAAAAGGCGATGATTCTAATAGGATTTTTTGGAAAAGGGAACTATGGAGACAGTAAAAGATCAGCGGTTTCTAGGGGCCGGGGTTAGGGGAGAGGTAGAGGGAGGGACTACCAGCTGGAACATCGGGGATCTGGAGGGCAGCGAGAAGATTCTGTATGACACAACGTCAAAACCCACAGAACTGTACGTGAAAAAGGAACCCTAATGTAGTGAAGCAAGGACTTCAATTAATCATGTATCAGTACCGGTTCACCAATGACAACAAATGCAACCTATTAACACAATATGTTAACAAGGGAAACTGTAGACAGGGGTGAGGGAGTGTATGGGAAAAAAACTCGGTACTGTTCCAAATGCAGAGTTTGGGAATGCTGTATTTCTCTGCAAACCTACAGCTGCTTTAAAAATGAAATCGAGGACGTCCCTGATGGCTCAGTGGTTAAGAATCCGCCTTCCAATGCAGGAGACCCGGGTTCAATCCCTGGTCCAGAAGATCCCACATGCCGCGGCGCAACCAAGCCTGTGCCCCAGTCACCGAGCCTGTCCTCTAAGAGCCTGGGAGCTGCAACTGAGCCCCCGAGCAGCAGCTATTGAAGCCTCGCTCCACGAGACGCCCGGAGACGCACGCTCACCACAACCAGAGAAAAAGCCTGCACAGCGACAGAGACCTAGCACAGCCGAAAGTAAACAAATAAATATGTTTTCAAAAATGAAATCTATTACTTTTAAAAAATATTTTTTTTAAATTTTACAATGATTAAAAAAAAAAATCTCACATTTAGTATTTCTCAAAAACATCTAGGCCAAATCCCTTTCTTTACTTCAAATTTCAGTAACAAACCAAATCTGGGGGCTCTTTACAACAATGAAGAACTTTTTTGTGGCCACGCCTATGAGGCATGTGGGATCTCAGTTCCCCAAGCAGGGACTGAACCAGCGCCCAGGAAGTGAAAGCGTGGAGTCTTAACCACTGCACCATCAGGGAGGTCCCGTAACAACTAAGAATTGTTAAGGACTCTTAATTCTCATCGATGAGCGCAGTGAGATGCACAGGATATTCAAGCAACTCCCTGAAAACTGGACTTCATAAACCCCAGACTTAAAAATGCAAAAATCAAAGCCCGAGAACTGCGAGTGAACACTGGGAACGGGCGTGGCAAGCGCGCCTGCTCCCAGGCAGCCTTGGCGCTCTCCCCCTGCTCGCTCAGGCCCTGCGTGTCTTCCCCGAATGACCGAAACTTCCCCCCAGCAGACCTCCCAGCCGCCCACGTCTCCCCACTGCAAAACCCCTGTGGCCCGCTGCTCCACTGTGCTTCCTAGAGTGCAGCCCAGACCACACACTCTTCAGAATCTGCAACGGTCTCTACTGCCTATAGGCACAGTCCAATGACTGAGACTTCACTGTGAAGCCCTCTTTGAGGAGGCTGTACCTTCTTTCTGGCTGTAGAACACCCAGCAGTCACACACACACACACACACACACACACACACACACTCACAGCCAGCAGTCACACACACACACACACACACACACACACACTCACAGCCAGAAGTCACACACACACACACTCAAAATGTTTCCCCAAACACCAGGATACTTTTGGTCCTGCTTTTGCTTCTGGCCGCGGGATAGCCAAGCTGAAATCCTACCTGCCCTGCAAGATACATCGACAGAACCCCTTTGTGACTACTGCCTTCCCCAATGAAAGTGCCTTTATCTTTACATGCCTATTTACACTGAGACGTTTATAATAAAGCCATTCAACGAATGAAGGGAGATAATTAACCTCAGCAATTTCTTTATGCTCCCAAGGTCAGGTTTCCGAGACTGTTCAAACCCTCACTCACAGAACCCAGTAAACATCGGAAATTGTTACGCCTCCCAAGACATACCAGGACTATGGAATTTAAAACCAAGGATCAGTGCTTTGGGTTAAGAAGTCACCGTAACAATAACTTAAAAAAGCATAAACACCAGCTGTCAGGCCCCACTTCCAAGGCAACATAATCAACAGGAAGGGAGGGGACTTTGTGGGAGCAAAGAGAAAACCACTCATTGTGTTTACCAATATAAACAGATGCCACCTGTCCCAGAAGGCTTCCTCAAATCTGCTCCCACAGCAGAGTGCCATCGCTCCCTTCTCTGTATGCTCGTGAAGTGAAGTGAAGTGAAGCCGCTCAGTCGTGTCCGACTCTCTGCAACCCAGTGGACTGTAGCCCACCAGGCTCCTCCATCCATGGGATTCTCCAAGCAAGAATACTGGAGTGGGTTGCCATTTCCTTCTCCACTGTATGCCCGTAATACCCTAGCATCTCTACTGCCTTTAGCATCTCCTGTTTTATACTACACTCTGTGGTCCGATCTGTCCTCCGCTGCTCAGGTATAGGATCCTTGAGAGCAAGGATTACGTGTTGCTCATCGCAATATCCCCAAAGCACTTAGCATTTTGCTTCTCACACAGCAGACACCTACTTACATGTGCACACACTATGAAATCAAATATCCACATAACACAACAGCAGCAGTTAAGCAATAAGGGAATTTACAAAACTCCTACTGAGACCTCATTCCATCTAGATGAGATACTAGATGATCCTGAGGGGAAGGGACTAAGTAAAGGGGGAGAGAGTACGCAGAAGGATCTCACGATTTCCAGAAAGTCTGTGCTTGGCTGAGGAAATGATCATTTGTAACTTCTCACCTGCATACAAACAACTCAGGCTGAGGACTGTCACATCCTGCAGACGAGAAGGATTGAGAGGTTCCAGCACAGGTAGAGAAAGGGTGTCCAATGCCATGGTTACGTCAATCACCAGAGAATGAAAACTGGAACATAACAGAAGATTAACAACACTCTCTCTGCCTCACTTGCTTCTATAATCTGTTAAAGAAAGCAGGCATGCCATAAAAACTAACCAGCTTCCCTCTTTTGGAGAACAGTTTTAAAACGTAAAGCATATGCACCCTGGAGCACCTTACCCATTACGAACAGCGGTGGCATCCGCTACTGTTGCAGGCATGATAAAGAAGGAATTGGCCAACACTGCATCTTGAAACCGATTGATGTAGCGCAGGAAATAGGGCAGGTTCAAACACACACGCAGCAGCTTCTCTGAGCCACCTGAATTAACGAAAAGGCTCTACCTTACAGACAGGCTTCTGCTGCTTGATTCTTTTCCACTTAAAGAATTTTTGAAAGCAGAGAAACCAGCTTTTTGACAACAGAGTCTTACCAAGTCCCTGAAGACTAGCCACATTCTGAGCTATGAACACATTCTTGGTTTTGACAGCAGAAGCTTGATCTGTGGGTGACTGCTCATCACTTTCTCCTTCCGCCTGAAGAGAAACAAAGGGTGTGAAAGGCCTATGAAGATACTAGCACCTCGGAACTTACCTGGTGGTCCAGTGGTTAAGACTCCATGTTCCCAAGGCAAGGGCCCCAAGTTCAATCCCTGTTCAGGGAATTAAGATCCCACATGCCATGGGGGATGTGACCAAAAAATAAATTAAAAAAAAAAGATACTGTCACCTGTTGATTGTCGTCCTCGAGTTCAGAAAAGAACCAACTGTACAAACTACAGCTGCTCCGAGGACACTCGTCAGACTCCCCAGTTAATGAGGGGAAATCCTCTCTGACACAGGGAAAAAAAGCAGCTATTTTTCTGGTGAGGGGTGGGAGGTGGAATATTAGCTTTAAATATATTCTGTAACTAGCACATTGATGCCTTTTACAGTAGGAGTATAGGCTCTCTGTCTACTTGCACTGAGAAATTGCTACAAGAATGGTCATCAAAATAGTAATAACTAGAGACTTCCCTGGTGGTCCAGGGATTAAGATTCCACGCTTCTCATGCAAGGGGCATGGGTTCAATCCCTGGTCAGGGAACTAAGATTCCACATGCCATTAGGCATGGTCAAAAATATAAATATAAATAAATGTATTATTAAAACAAATAGTAATAACTGTGGAGAGAAGGAATCAGGGTGAATGCTACTTATTTTCAGTTAGTATTCTTCAACTTTTTTTCTACCCGTGGCAGTTACATCATTTTATATCACAAATATAAAATGCGGTTGTTAGCTGTTTTTTCTAGTATTATCATCTTAGCAAACCCTGCAGGATGAGGTCATTTGACTGAAGTAGCTCACCTGAGTCTGTGGGCCTACAGGTGACGATGCTACAGTCCTCGGGTTGAAAACTGACGTTAGCTGGTTCAAAAAATTCATCTGGACCTCCTTGTGCTTCAGCTCTGGGCTTACTGGTGAGGCCAGCTCTTTCTGATCTTCCACTATGAAATATGAAACGAGAGCGATGAAGGGGGTATCACTAGCAGGCAAAAGAGGAAATAGCTGGCAAGGGGAGTGGCCAAGAAAGCAAGTCTGGTGAAGGAGCGCTCACCATCTGAGAGTGTCTTCACCGTCTGGGGCAGCTTGGCCGACTTCATCATCGCTGTAAATGTGATGATTTCAGTTCTGTCTAGTCGGCTACAGCCAGTGCACAGGCCCTTGATGAGGAGAATCAAGTGTTTCTGAAAAAAAAACAAATTCAGATATGCCTTTTAGAGAGGCCTCCTCTGGATTTTATCAAATATGCCTTTCAGGGGTTCTATTCTTTAGGGACTTCTAGCTGGCACAAAGCCAAGTTTAGGTTCAAGCTGAGACCTGCAGAGTCGAGAAGCAGAGATCACAAGCTGATGACCCTCAGGCCACACCCGCTTGCAGGTCTCTTACTGGTCTCACAGTGATGTCGTTATTGTTGAAATGTGAAGTTATGGCTAACTTTTTAAAACATGGAAGGTTTAACATACAAATCCAGATTTCCTACCTCTTTCAATAATTCACAAGATCAGATGGAGCCAAACAGTGATTGATCCCCTTATAGCTGGGTCACACACCCTGCTCAACCAGCATACTTGACTCATTTTATGTTACTTGCCTGGGCCCCATGGTCATATACCTTTGCAATTCTAGAAAAGACCTCTGCAGCTCTCTATATCAGGGGCTGAGAAACCATAGCTCCAGTTGAGCCCACTGTTTTTGTAAATAATTTGACTACACCACAGCTGTGCGCATCCATTTATGTATTGCCTGTGGCTGCTTTCACACTGCAAAGTCAGAGTTTAACAGACAGAGACTGGATGGTCAGCAAATTATCTCCTGTGTAGCCTGTTACAGAAGAAGTCACCAATCCCTGCTCTATGCCATCCCTTCTCCATCATTCCACTGGTCAGTCACAAGCCTACTCAAAATAACGGCCAGAAACAGGCCCACCACTCTTACCTGGGACACAGCGCACGCCTCATCTGGATTCTCCAAACGCAGGAGAGAAAATTCAATCAGGACTTTACAGGCTGCTGCCACAGACTGAAGTTGATTCCGGGGAACTGAGAAAGGAATAAGCTTTAACCTCAGACTGCTATTACGCACGTCAGCCTCACAGTCAATGAACCAAGTAAGTTTTGAGCTCCGTATGTCCAACATTCCCAGTATCATTCTATCAGAATCAACAATCCATCAAGCAAACAAAGGCATCTTGGCACTGATAATCATTAATCACTTCTAGATCAATTTATCCTATATTTACTAGAAACTAAGATAATTATACTAGGAAATACATCACAGGAAGTAACAAGCACTTCAAATATATTAATCCATTTAATCCTCAAACCGATGCTATGAGATAGATATTGTTAACCTCTTCTTTAAAAAAAAAAAAAAATAGATAAGGAAAGTAAACCACAGAGAGGTTAAATGATTTGCCAAAGTCACACAGCTAGAATCAAATCCAGATGTCTGGCTCTAAAGTTCATGCTGTTACCCACTAGAATATACCACCTCTCTTTTCTGTTTCTGCAGTGGGCTTCCCACTCAAAGTTTCTCCAAGGCCAATGCCTATAATAAACAGCACTGGATACCAAAAGATTACTCAGCAACCCTCTAACTTCCTTTCATTTTGCGTGCTTAGCAAATTATTTAAGTAAACAAATAATTCAAATTCTTCAGAACTACATGAAAGAGGCTTGGGGGAAAAAATGAAAATGCTAAATATCAGAAATAGTGGAAAGTAAGGGACTGGTTACTTTAGGGGGAGAAAAGTTTAAAAGATGGGGAACCGAAGTTGAAATCCCTTCATATACCAGAGAACACAAAAGGAGAATTTCATCTCTCACCAAAACCAAATAAGGAAGAGAGCCTTGGTTAGTGGCTGCTGATCCCAGCTCAGTATCCCCACTGACCCTCTAATCCCACCCATTCCCCCGAAATTAGCACATTAGTAATCACATGTGTAAAATCGATAAGAAGGCAAGGAAAGTTAACTTAATGGTTATGAAATAGATGTCCAAACCAAACAGGTTTTAAATCCCTTTCGGCTGGCCCTGGTGAAGGGACTTCCAGAGCCTTATCAAACTGACAGTTGTCTCCCCTCTTGGGTGAACAGGTTAGAACTAAAATACAGGCGTCCTTAACAGCCTGTTCAGACAAGAGGACACACAATTCCCCCATTCACGAGCCCTTAAAAGGAATAACAAGAGTGGAATACTTACTGAGGCTACAAACTGTTGTGATATAGTGCGTGGAGAGGGCGACAAAGGAGGAGTAAAATGGCTCATACTGCTTCTCGTGGTGCAGGATTTCCGATTCACTGCAAACAAACCAACACGTACTTAGTGCTTACTACAGGCCAGATACTCTCCCTCTACAGGCATCGCCTGACTCAGGCCTCGTAGCAATGCTGCCTGGCAGGCCCTGTTCCCACCCCTATACTCAAATTGAGAAAGTGGAGCTTAGAGAGTTAAAACTAAGTACCTTGTTCGAGGTACCAGGCTTAGTAAGTGGCAAAAGCTAACAAACAGGAAACACTTTAAAACTCACATGGAATTAAAGAAATACAAGTAAAACTCCAATAGCATACCATTGTGTCCTGTATTGTTGATTAGCAAAGACCAAAAGCTAATAATGCCACAAGCTGGTCAAAAGCGGGTAGAGCAGGGCACTCAAAACATTGTTAGTGGGAATACAGACTACAGTAACGCATTTTGAAGACCAAACAAGTCCAGTCCATAACACAGCAACTTAAAAAGAATAAACATTTCAAGGGAAGAAATTATCTGATGTGTGCTAAAATCCAAAAGTGTTCAGGTTCCAGAGTCCTCCACTCCACTCCCTACATCCAGAGGATTTATAGCTAGATCACAACAAAGTGATTTTAAACCACATCCCTTATCTTTACCAGAAGAAATGGGCTCTTCAGTGAAAATGTGGAGCCCAGCTACATCTAAAAGCTGGATACATCAATGTCATTCTCTTTACTGCATCAGATGCTAATCACAACCCATGAAACAAGAAGGCAAAGAAAAACACTAAAATATATGTTCTTAAATGGAAAAAAGAGAGCAACGTGCTTAAAAAGTTCCCACAGGAAGTTAATTCTCCAACAACTATCAGCCGAGGAAGGGGAACGTAAACAGAGTCTGGACTCGGCTCACTCGCCAAATCAACATGGGGCCAAAAAGCAAGCTCCACATTCGGAAGGTGCTCATGTGAGCGATGAAACACCTCACACAGCACCTGAGAGTCTGGCACTTACCTGTTCGGGAATTCATCAAGGATAAATAGGTACTATCAAAGATCAGCTCCTTGTCTTGGAATAACTCCCTCACCAAGAAAATATTTATGGAGCACCTATGATGTGCAAGAATCTCCCTGCCCACCAAGGATCATTTCTCCCTAGGTGTCGGATGGACAAAAGAAAGGAAACAAAATCCTTAAATCATCAAGCAACACTCCAAGTTGACGGGGCCATCACACTTTGCGGGGGAACGGGGGGCATCCCACCACACCCAGAAGAGAGCTCCCCACCGCTGCTTCTGCGTCCTAGGAAGAACTGTTCCTTCACTCCCAACCTGACACACTGCATTCATAGTTCTAAGTACCCACCCTGTAATCTGATGGGTTTTATGAAGTATTTACCTTGTCTGCTTTATTTCAGAACTTCAGAGCTGCTTACTGCCACCCCCGCCCCCATGTTTTTCAACTGGACAGGTTCACCAAAACCCAGAGAGTCACTGCCCACCCGGAGAAGAGGCTCCCTCTGCTGCTCTCCTTCTCATTCTGACGGTAACATACACCCAAAACCCAGGCGTAAACACCTTAACTGCGTGTTTCAATGTTGCCACATCATGATTAAACCAACCCTTCTTCCTGCCCTAGATACACACAACTGCCTTATTCCAATCAAGAAACAAGAATACCCTCTAGGGAAAGACGGACATAGACAACAGGAAAAAAGTGAGCAGCGCAGCCCTGAGCCCCACGCACAATGCGCTCAGGGCAAGGAAGGACAAACCTGGGAAAACTAGTTTTTAAAAGACTTAAAGGGCAGGTAGGCAGGTAGACATGTGGCCCAAAGGACAACGTATCTTCTGATTCTAAAGAAACGCGTGTGTGAGGAACCTGATGAAGAAGTGTCACCTCCCTTTTTGACCCCACTCTCATTCCCCGAGAGCCTGACAGATACAAAGTCACCAGAGGAGGCAAAGAAATGTAAAAATGGAACAAAGAGCAAGATATTAAGTAGAAAGGTGAAGAATGCAGAAATTGAAGGCAAGTATGACACAAAAGAAAAACAAGGAGACACAAAGGTGAAAATATTTCTCCTCCAGGCAGTCAAGCTACTTTCCTTAAACGTGTGCCTCGCCTAACAAACTTTGCAACCAAGTACCACAAAGCCTGAAAATTGCTGAAAGGACAAGGAATCTGAAGCAATTATATTCCATTTTAAAATAAAATTATATACCAATTAAAAACAAATGCAACGCAGAGTACAAAGGAAAACAGCTGTTAAGCAGCCAGGTCAGAAAAACCCAATTTGACATGTAAGTGAAAAGGAACTAGCCAGGGTCTGGAAATATCTGGGTTTTTCCAGGAAGAGTGAAAAACCTGATGAGCAAAATAAAAGACTACGGTTTCACCGCCACTTCTCTCTCTCGTGTCGTCACTAAGCTGTGTCTGACTCTGTGACTGCAGCCTGTCAGGCTCCTCTGTCCATGGGATTTTCCCAGGCAAGAATATTAGAATGGGTTGCCATTTCCTTCCCAGGGGGTCTTCCCGACCCAGGGATCAGTCCCACGTCTCCTGCATTGGCAGGCGGATTCTTTACCACTGAGCCACTACTAGTTATATCTTTGCCTTCAACTGGGGAAACTCAAAGCCCTTTCCCCTCACCAGAATCA
The DNA here is from genome assembly GCF_054371585.1 of Giraffa tippelskirchi. Taxonomy (NCBI): domain Eukaryota; kingdom Metazoa; phylum Chordata; class Mammalia; order Artiodactyla; family Giraffidae; genus Giraffa; species Giraffa tippelskirchi. Next base: position 189,794,158 of record NC_137277.1, on the reverse strand, counting down.
CCAACTCCCAAGTATAGAATCCACTGGGTTTGTTTCAAGATACACTTATAAAAAAGCACAACAAATAAATTAATGAGATACAGAAAACATTTTAAAAATATGTTTAATGAACATCTACTGTGTGTCACAGAGTACTTAATACACGTTAATAAACAAGTGAAAATTTTCACATACATCTCTCACACTCTCAACAGACCTGTAGGGAACGTGATATTGAGACATGGAAACATTACCTAATCTCATAACTAACTATAGGCTTTGAAGGTCAATCACAAACTCAAGTGATGATGGCACCAATGTACCCCTTTCTCCCACTCAAGATTCTTAGAAAATGACTGTGCATTATTTAATGGGGATGTTACTAACAGCTTCTGCCTTTCCAAGTAGGTCTCCTTGGTCTGCTGCTGCTGCCAACTCGCGTCAGTCGTGTCCGACTCTGTGCGACCCCATAGACGGCAGCCCACCAGGCTCCTCCATCCATGGGATTCTCCACGCAAGAGTACTGGAGCGGGCTGCTATTGCCTTCTCCTCTCCTTGGTCTGTTTCATCAAATAGCTGGGAGGCAGAGACTCGAGGAGGCTTATCATTAAGAAAGGCAGGACAGCCTGTGAAGGACTGGCTCAGGGGAGTGAGTGAAAGTCACTAACTCATGTCCGACTCTTTGCGTCCCCATGGACTATACAGTCCATGGAATTCTCCAGGCCAGAATACCGGAGTGGGTAGCCCTTCCCTTCTCCAGGGGATTTCCCAACCCTGGGATCAAACCCAGGTCTCCCGTATTGCAGGCACATTCTTTACCAGCTGAGCCACAAGGGAAGCCCAAGGGAAAGGGACTTTTTTTTTAATCTACAAAGACTCATAGAGTTGTTCAATGACAACCATGCTCACCAGCATATCCTGCACAGAGTTAAGAAAGGAATTCTGTATTTGATAGTACATACAGTTACATTCAACAATTACACTAATTAAGCCCACATACAGCATGTGCTCCATTAAGCTAGTTTTAACTTCATTTCTGGTCTAGGAAAATAAAGCTATTTAAAAGAGTTTTAATCTTTACTACTAAAAGACATGCTATCAACAGGCAGCAGAAATGAAGTCCGCTTTAAGTAAACTCAGATTATCTTTTTCTTTTAAAAAAATCACTTTTGAGAGTTGTTGTTCAGTCGCTCAGTCATGTCCGACTCTTTGTGAGCCCATGGACTGCAGCACGCCAGGCTTCCCTGTCCATCACCATATCCCAGAGTTTGCTCAAACTCATGTTCATTGAGTTGGTGATGCCACCCAACCATCTCATCCTCTGTTGTCCCCTTCTCCTCCTGACTTCAGTCTTTCCCAGCATCGGGGTCTTTTCTAATTAGTCAGCTCTTTGCATCAGGTGGCCAAAGTATTAGAGTTTCAGCTTCACATCAGACTTTCCAATGAATATTCAGGATTGATTTCCTTTAGGATTGACTGGTTTGATCTCCTTGCAGTCCAAGGGACTCTCAAGAGTCTTCTCCAACAGACAGTTCAAAAGAATCAATTCTTTGGTGCTCGGTTTTCTTTATGGTCCAACTCTCACATCCATACATAACTACTGAAAAAACCATAGCTTTGACTAGACGGACCTTTGTTGGCAAAGTAATGTCTCAGCTTTTTCATACGCTATCTAGGTTTGTCACACCTTTTCTTTCAAGAAGCAAGCTCGTTTAATTTCATGGCTGCAGTCACCATCTGCAGTGATTTTGGAGCCCAAGAAAATATAAAGTCTGTCACTATTTCCATTGTTTCCCCATCTATTTGCAATGAAGTGATGCCTCCCAATTTATCCATGCTAATCCCTCCTTTGTTTCAGTTTGGTTACAAAGTCAAACTTAACAAACAGGGTTCGAGGAGTTCCCTGGAGGTCCAGTGGTTAGGATTCCGTGATTTCATCGCCAAGGACCCAGGTTCACTGGTGTGGTGCAGCCAAAACAACAAAAACGAAACGGGGTCTGGACCTCAGAATTATTTCATCTACCTTCTCTTCAAACCAAAGGTCAATTCCAACTATAAAGGTATGAAAAAATAGAGACAGAAAGTAGAATGGCGGAGCACTGAGGAATCTCAGAGCATGTGTCATCGTCCCCAAAAGTCAAAAAAGGGAGGAATTCAGTGAATGAGCAACCACCAGACAGGAAGTAAGAGCTGACATGATGGAGCTAGGACATCAAAAAGGGGGAGCGGAGGGGGAGGGAGAAGCAGAGAGTGGTAGGCTGTAACAGAAAATAGAAGGTCCCTGGAGGTAGCGAAGAAAAACATGGGAGGCATAACAATGGAAAGAAACACAGGAGCAGTAATCACAGATGTAAAAATAAAGCAGCAGCCGAGGCACCGAAACCTCCAATCAGCCACAAAGAGAAGGGCCCCACAGCATATGTACAGGACTGGCTTTGACCTGGTCCTATACTCAGTAGCCATAACTTGACATTCAAGAAATAATTCCACAATTCTGACTTTTTCTTTTTTTTGGAAAGGCAAATAAAACCTTTGAGAAACAGAATATTGATAGCAGGGTATTAATTTTTATGCTCTAAACCAGGGGTTGGCAAACTATGACCCGCAGGTCAAATCCAGCCAGTCATCTCGCTCTGTACAGGCCATATTTAAGAATAGTTTTCACATGTGTCTTTATGGCTGGAAAAAAAAAATCAAAAGAATACTTTGTGATATGTAAATGTCATATGAAATTCACATGTGCGCCCATAAATAAGACTTTGGACACAGCCACGCCCATTTATTTACATAATGCATATGGCAGCTTTAGCCACACAATGGCTGAGTGGACTAGTGCATACATCCCTCTTATGGCCCACAAATTAAATTTACTCTGACCCTTTACAGAAAAAGCGAGCTGATCTCTGCTCTACACCAAACTGAACACTTGATACGTTTAGGTTGTTTTTAACGATAAAGAACTTGTAAGCCAGATATTTCTTCTGGAAATTACAGAACCATGTAACAGCAAACCAATAAACACTCCCATATGCAAGAGTCTGAAAATATCTTATTGAGGGAGGGAGGGAAAGAGAGAGAGAGAATAACTCCTTTCTGTGGAAAAATGACCTCTCAGACAGTAAGTGCAACCTTAAGATCATATTGCTCTGAAAGAGCCCGAAGAGCACGCATTGCTGTGTTCCAAAGTTGACTGAGCCACAAAAACCAGCACAGAGACTTCAAGGGTCTCGCCTTCCAATAAAAAGACGTGCTACTCAACAGCAATCAGTTTGGACTTCTCTTCTAAAGCATGAAAAGAGGTCTCACTAGCATCTACAAACACAGGCAACTCTTGATTATCTTAGCTATACAGAGTGCAAGAGGGGCCCCTATCACTTATTTGGCAAAATTCAAACACACCTTGATGGATTTCATTGGCTTCTTCTTCAGGTGGAAGGGGGCTGCTTAACTATTACGATTTAAAGACACAGGCCCCGAGTACTGGATGTACCGGAGTGTGTCACAAATGACTCTATAACTTACAGCTTATGTCCACAAAAACATAAGAGTAAATGCTCTAAAAAGAGTGGAACACTGTCCATCCTAAGTAACATGACAAGTATAATTTGTGAAAATACCATTAATCCAAATGTTTAAAACAGTTATATAAAGAGGCTACATAATTTGAGAGCAGTATCTTTGATATCTCTTTACATCTTCCGAACCTTCTTGGCTTAATATTTAGACAGGAAAATCCGAGGGCGGGGCTAAGATGGCGGAGGAATAGGACGGGGAGACCACTCTCTCCTCCACAAATTTATCGAAAGAACATCTGAACGCTGACCAAACTTCACAAAACTACTTCTGAAGGCTGGCAGAGGACGTCAGGCTTCCACAAAGACAGCGCATTATCTTCAAAAGAGGTAGGAGAAATTATAAAAGATAAAAAGAGAGACAAAAGGAAAATCCATCTGAAAGGTAACTGTGAAGTTACTAAACCAAACCATTATTTTAATCTAATTTATTTTTTAAACCGCATCCAAAGTAGCACAAAGGTAACAATAAACACTGCAACAGACCATCTGTCAAATCATGGGCCTCCCTTGAGAAATAAACAGCAATTTCTAACCTTCTGGGTAACATGTAGGTAACACGCTTGTTGGCAGGAAGCTAAAATGAGCCAGTGAGCAACTGCAGAAAGTTGCTGAAGTCACATTTGGCTAGAAAAATGAAAGTGAGACTGGCTTTAAATGCCGGTCTACCATTAAACTAATGAGAGACCGCTCTGAGCAACATTAAGAAAGGAAAAGCCAGGCACTCTGGTTATCACTGGCCTTGTATGACACAACTCGCATAATCTAAGAATCTCAAAAGGGCAAAATCATGTTAACAGCAAACCAATAAACAGTCCTGATGTTAACAGCCTGAACATCCTTTAGTTGAGAGACACTGAGTATGCGGTGTCAGGGAGGAAATGACCTCTGAGAATAACACTAATATGGCCTTAATCAAAGACCGTTACAGTAGTAATATACCATAAATGCAACCTGGAAAAAAAAAAAGTCATCAATACCTAGAGCAGAAACAGCACGTGCCCCGAGTGATTACTGCAGCACGGAGACCGTTACTAAATTGTGTGGTAGGTCCCGGATTTAAACCCCGCGGCTCCGCTCCAGCCCAGGCCAGGGGGATGAGCGCTGACGAGAAATGCAAACTCATCGGAGCTTTGACCTTAACAGAGGGGGCAGCCCCGAAGGCAGACCCCTCACAGGGCGACGCGTCCCGCAAAATTACTCCCAGCCCGGCCGGCCGCGCCCTCCCGAGAAGTCGCCCTCAGAAGTTTCGCTCGGGGGGGGGAAACTGAGGCACGGAGTACTCGCCCGGGCTGGCGGAAGGAATGTCAGACAAGCCTTCGGCTCGCGGGGCCGGGGAGCCCCGCAGCCGGGGCCGCGGCCGGGGCGTTCCGGAGCCGCAGGAGGCAGTCGGGAAGCGGGGGGCCCGCACCCTCCGGCACGACCTCCCATCCCCCTCCCGGCACCCGCCCCGTCGGCGCCGCCGCCCGGTACCTCTCGATGACTGAGGCCACCAGCTGCGGCAACTCCTTCATCTCGAAGGCGGAATAGGACGCCGACAGCAAGGGCCGCACCGCCACCTCCCAGCCCGGGGTCGTGTCTCCCGACGGGGCCGGGGCCCCAGCCGCCGGCGCCACAGCCGCCGCCTCTTCGCCGCCGCTCGTCGCCATCTTCCGTCGTACTCCTGCGGCTCCCTCCGGGGGCTTGCCACCGGCCCAGCGCCGCCTCCCGGGAGGGGGCGGAAGTGACGCGACCTGCGCGTCATACGGCGCGACGCCGTCGCCCGCCAAAATACGCAACGCGGGAGACCGGCTTCCCTCCGCTCTAGCTAGGGAAGCGTGGCGCGGCTGGGAGGCCGCGGGACAGGGCAGGGGGCGGGGCGAGGGGTGCGCATGCGCAGGACGCAGCGCTTCGGAAGGCGGCCGCGGTGTTAAGCTCTGCGCCTGCGCGCTGGAAGTCCTGCCTGAAGCTGCGGACTGCGAGGTTTCTGTGGGCGCCCCAGGGAGGTGAGTTAGGAGCACGGTTCTCAGTTGGCTAGACCGAGGTGTCGAAGTAGACGTGCATCGGCGAGCATGACGGCCCCGGCTCAAGACAGCAAAGAAGAGGAGGTCGTAGCCTAATCACGCTCACCGGCTTCACCTCCCTGATGGCACCCAGTTGCGGCACAGCGCGGTACAGCTCGCCTCGCTCTTTCTCCTCCCACCTGCTGTCGTTACAATCACCAGGTCTTACTGCTTTTCGCACTGAACCCTCTTCTATGTTTTGATTATCCTCATTAGTAAGATTACCAGCTCGCCTTTGCATCACTGTTTGTGATTTGCCGTGTAAGGCCCCATTCCCCACCTTTTTCTACCAGCAAAGCAAGAATATAAACTTTTCCCTCTCATAATTTTCTTGTTTCTAGTTGCGGCCTTCTCTTCTCCATCTAGACAAGTTCCTTTAGCTTTTGTGGTAAAGCTGGTTTAGAACCTATTGCTCAGTCGTGTCCGACTCTGCGACCCCATGGACTGCAGCCCACTAGGCTCCTCCGTGGCATTTTCCAGGCAAGCGTTCTGGACTGGGTTGCCATTTCCTTCTCCAGGGGATCTTCCCCACCCAGGGATCGAACCGGGTCTCCCGCAGTGCGGACAGACGCTTTACCATCTGAGCCACCAGGGAAGCCCTATGATAACCTACTGCCTTCCAGTATATAGGATATCATGTATGCATTACCAAAACAAAACATTTTCCTTTTAAACCTTCAGATAGCTGTGATGAAAAATAAAAATTTTTGTTCCTCAAAACTTCTCTGTAAAACGGGCTGTATCTTACATGTATCTGTGTATTTTATAGAACAGTAATAACGTTGGATATGTTTCCTTGTATTACAGTTTCCTTATTTGCCCAGTGGAGATGATGCAGGTCCCTACCAAGTTCACTAGGCTGTTGCAAACATCAAGATCATTTATGCACACGTTTTTAGAGATAAATAAAGCATTATGCAAAATGCCCGTATGCTAATAGCAGCTACTAGGGATTAAGTTAGATCCCTTTGGGTAAAGAATACAGAACTTCCTCTACTGTAGCTGGTTTGGTGGTGCTGAATTCTTTTTGCTTATTGTAAGGTTTTCTTATTTATCCAATCTGAAAAAGAATCTTGCTGAATAGAGTATGCTTTGCTGTACGATTTTCTCCTTTACGTATTGTGCCACTCTTCCTGGCCTGCAGAGTTTCTGCTGTAAAATCAGCTGATAGCCTTATGGAAATTCCTTTGTATATTATTTGTTGCTTTTATTTAATATTCTCAATCTTCAATGTTTGTCCTTTTGGTTACATTGTATCTTGGTGTGTATCTCTGTGGGTTAATCTCCTGGAAAGCACTTCCAAACTTCTGTGACTGTTTGTTTTCCCGGGTTAGGGAACTTTTCAGCTATTACCTCTTCAAATATTTTTCTCAGGTCTTTTCTCTCTCTTCTTCTGGGACTCCTATAATGCAAATATTTTTGCAACAACATGGGTGGACCAAGAGATGATCGTACTATGTGAAGTAAGTCAGAAAGAAAAAGCCAATACCATATGTTATCACTTACATGGGGAATCTAAAATGACATACAGGTTTCCCTGGCAGTTTGGTGGTTAAGACTCTATGCTCCCAATGCAAGGGGGTGGGGGGCTTGATCCTTGGTTGGAAAACTAAGATGCCACATACCACTTGGCACAGCCAAAAATAAATAATCAGTTCAGTCGCTCAGTTGTGTCCGACTCTTTGCCACCCCATGGAATGCAGCACGCCAGGCTTCCCTGTCCATCACCAACTCCTGGAGCTTGCTCAAACTCATGTCCATCAAGTTGATGATGCCATCCAATCATCTCATCCTCTGTCATCCCCTTCTCCTCCTGCCTTCAATCTTGCCCAACATCAGGGTCCTTTCCAGTGAGTCACTTCACATCAGGTGGCCAAAGTACTGGAGTTTCAGCTTCAGCATCAGTCCTTGAAATGAATATTCAGGACTGATTTCCTTTAGGATGGACTGGTTGGATCTCCTTGCAGTCCAGGGGACTCTCAAGAGTCTTCAACACAGTGTTCAAAAGCATCATTTCTTCAGTACTCAGCTTTCTTTATGGTCCAACTCTCACATCCATACATGACTACTGGAAAAACCATAGCTTTGAGTAGACAGACCTTTGTTGGCAAAGTAATGTCTCAGCTTTTTAATATGCTGTCTAGGCTGGTCATAGCTTTTCTTCCAAGGAGCAAGCATCTTTTAATTTCATGGCTGCAATCACCATCTGCAGTGGTTTTGGAGCCCAGAAAAATAAAGTCAGCCACTGTTTCCACTGTTTCCCTATCTATTTGCCATGAAGTGATGGGACTGGATGCCATGATCTTAGTTTTTTGAATGTTGAGTTTTAACAGAACTTTTTCACTCTCCTCTTTCATCAACAGCCTCTTTAGTTCTTCACTTTCTGCCGTAAGGGTGGTATCATCTGCATATCTGAGGTTATTGATATTTCTCCCAGCAATCTTGATTCCAGCTTGTGCTTCCTCCAGCCTGGCATTTTGCATGATGTACTCTGCATTTAAATTAAATAAGCAGGGTGACAATATACAGCCTTGACGTACTCCTTTCCCAGTTTGGAACCAGTCTGTTGTTCCATGTCCAGTTCTAACTGTTGCTTCTTGACCTGCATAGAGATTTCTCAGGAGGCAGGTAAGGTGGTCTGGTATTCCCATCTCTTCAAGAATTTTCCAGTTTGTTGTGATCCACACAGTTAAAGGTTCTGGCATATAAAGCAGAAGTAGATGTTTTTCTGGAATTCTCTTGCTTTTTCGATGATCCAGCAGATGTTGCCATTTGATCTCTGGTTCCTCTACCTTTTCTAAATCCAGCTTGAACATCTGGAAGTTCACTGTTCACGTACGGTTGATGCTTGGCTTGGAGAATTTTGAGCATTACTTTGCTGGCATGTGAGATGAATGCGATTGTGTGGTACTTTGAGCATTCTTTGGCATTGCCTTTCTTTGGGATTGGAATGAAAACTGACCTTTTCCAGTCCTGTGGCCAATGCTGAGTTTTCCAGATTTGCTGGCATATTGAGTGCAGCACTTTCACAGCATCATCTTTTAGGATTTGAAATAACTCAACTGGAAGTCCATCACCTCCACTAGCTTTGTGCATAGTGATGCTTCATAAGGCCCACTTAATAAATAAAAATGACATAAACGAATTTATCCATAAAACAAACTCACAGACATAGAGAACAGACTTGTGTTGCAGGGGTGGGGCAGTATGGGAGAAGGATGGATTGGGAGTTTGGAATTAGTAGATGTTAGATGTGAACTATTATATATAGAATGGATAAACAAGGTCCTACTGTATAACATAAGAACTGTATTCAATATCCTGCAATAAAACATAATGGAAAAGTTTTTTTTTTAAAAAATCATAATTTCCTGCTGTGTGTCCATTCTCCTCTCCCTAGTTCTTTCATCATCTTTACCATCGTTGCTCTCAACTGAAAGAATGTGCACATTTATCCACAGGGAATACTGTGTATATTTTTGCTGATAAAACGTGATCTGGGTTCCAGATCTAAGAGGGAAAAGCAGTCTGACTTAAGGAAAGGTAGGCAGACCTTGCTGGCCCTCTTGTATGTGCATTCTTGGTAGACAGTGTCAAGCTCCAGGCCCACAGTCCACCGAAATCAAAAAATCTTCACAAGACATGTAGACCCAGTTTGAAAATCCTGAAAGCCCTGAATTTCCCCCCTCCCCGCCGAGGTTTGGAAGAACACCTTTTGTGCTCTGCTGTGTGTAGTCATGTCTGACTCTTTGCTACCCTATGGACTGTAGTCCACCAGGGTCCTCTGTCCATGAGATTCTTCATGCAGGAATACTGGAGTGGGTTGCTATGCCCTCCTCCAGGGATCTTCCAACCCAGGGATTGAACCCAGGTGGGTTACCATCTGAGCCACTGGGGAAGCCTTTTATTCCTGCTGTAATACCGATAAGTTGGTACCTAGTGATCAACCTAGGCTTTTTGTAAGGAAAGACCTATTTTACGTTAGAAATAAAATTCAATCAAGACAAGGCCAGTCTTGGAGGAAAACCTGGCTTTAGAGTTAACAGTAGGGACTTTCCTTTAGTTTCTTACTTATATTCAGTTCAGTTCAGTTCAGTTCAGTCGCTCAGTCGTGTCCGACTCTTTGCGACCCCATGAATTGCAGCACGCCAGGCCTCTCTGTCCATCACCAACTCCCAGAGTCTACCCAAACCCATGTCCATCGAGTCAATGATGCCATCCAACCATCTCATCCTCTGTCGTCCCCTTCTCCTCCTGCCCCCAATCCTACCCAGCATTAGGGTCTTTTCCAATGAGTCAACTCTTCTCGTGAGGTGACCGAAGTATTGGAGTTTCAGCTTCAACATCAGTCCTTCCAATGAACACCCAGGATTGATCTCTTTTAGGATGGATTGATTGGATCTCCTTGCAGTCCAAGGGACTCTCAAGAGTCTTCTCCAACACCACGGTTCAAAAGCGTTAATTCTGCGGTGCTCAGCTTTCTTCACCATCCAACTCTCACATCCATACATGACCACTGGAAAAACCATAGCCTTGACTAGACGGACCTTTGTTGACCAAGTAATGTCTCTGCTTTTTAATATGCTATCTAGGTTGGCCATAACCTTCCTTCCAAGGAGTAAGCGTCTTTTAATTTCATGGCTGCAATCACCATCAGCAGTGATTTTGGAGCCCCCCAAAATAAAGTCTGACACTGTTTCCACTGTTTCCCCATCTACTTCCCATGAAGTGATGGGACCAGATGCCATGATCTTAGTTTTCTGAACGTTGAGCTTTAAGCCAACTTTTTCACTCTGCTCTTTCACTTTCATCAAGAGGCTCTTTAGTTCTTCTTCACTTTCTGCCATAAGGGTGGTGTCATCTGCATATCTGAGGTTATTGATATTTCTCCCGGCAATCTTGATTCCAGCTTGTGTTTCTTCCAGCCCAGCGTTTCTCATGATGTACTCTGCATATAAGTTAAATAAGCAGGGTGACAACATACAACCTTGACATACTCCTTTTCCTATTTGGAACCAGTCTGTTGTTCCATGTCCAGTTCTAACTGTTGCTTCCTGATCTGCATACAGGATTCTCAAGAAGCAGGTCAGGTGGTCTGGTATTCCCATCTCTTTCAGAATTTTCCACAGTTTATTGTGATCCACACAGTCAAAGGCTTTGGCATAGTCAATAAAGCAGAAATAGATGTTTTTCTGGACTCTCTTGCTTTTTTGATGATCCAGCGGATGTTGGCAATTTGATCTCTGGTTCCTCTGCCTTTTCTAAAACCAGCTTGAACATCTGGAAGTTCACGGTTCACGTATTGCTGAAGCCTGGCTTGGAGAATTTTGAGCGTTACTTTACTAGTGTGTGAGAGAGTACAATTGTGCGGTAGCTTGAGCATTCTTTGGCTTTGCCTTTCTTTGGTATTGGAATGAAAACTGACCTTTTCCAGTCCTGTGGCCACTGCTGAGTTTTCCAGATTTGCTGGCATATAGAGTGCAGCACTTTCATAGAATCATCTTTTAGGATTTGAAATAGCTCAACTGGAATTCCATCACCTTCATTAGCTTTGTTCGTAGTGATGCTTCCTAAGGCCCACTTGACTTCACATTCCAGGATGTCTGGCTCTAGGTGAGTGATCACACCATCGTGATTATCTGGGTCGTGAAGATCTTTTTTGCACAGTTCTTCTGTGTATTCTTGCCACCTCTTCTTAATATCTTCTGCCTCTGTTAGGTCTATACCATTTCTGTCCTTTATTGAGCCCATGTTTGCATGAAATGTTCCCTTGGTATCTTGAATTTTCTTGACGAGATCTCTAGTCGTTTCCATTCTATTGTTTTCCTCTATTTCTTGGCATTGATTGTTGAGGAAGGCTTTCTTATCTCTCCTTGATATTCTTTGGAACTCTGCATTCAAATGGGTATATGTTTCTTTTTCGATGTTGCTTTTTGATTCTCTTCTTTTCACAGCTATTTGTAAGGCCTCCTCAGAGAGCCATTTTGCTTTTTTGCATTTCTTTTTCTTATCTCTGGGAAATAGAGGGTTGGGCAAATTGTTGAAGGGGAGACTTGCCTTAATATATTTTTGGCATTGTTTCAACTTTTTTTAACTTCTATATAGTCTTTTAAAATAAAGAACTTAGCAGCAAAAATGGAAGCAGTTCACTTTTTTTTTTTTTTTTAACTTTTTGGCCACATGGAGTGGCATATGAGATTTTAGTTCCCCAAGCAGGGATCAAAACCACACTCCCTGCAGTGGTAGCTCAGAATCTTAACTGCTTGTCCACCAGGGAATCCTCAGGGTACATTTTACAAAAAATAAAAGTGCACAGAATGCCATCTACCTTATTTTGATTATTGTCAGATAATGATTGACAAGAATGATAATTGTCAATATTTGGACTCTGAGTCCAAGTAATCAAAGTTCTTTTATGTAAGAACATATAAATATAACATCAAAAAGATACCTTTCCCTTTTTTTCTTTTGGCCATGCCCCACGGCATGCAGGACCATAGCTCCCTGACCAGGGATCAAACCTACATCCCCTGCCGTGGAAGTGCAGAGTCTTAACCACTGGGCCAACAGGGAAAGCCCTCATTTCCCATGCTGATTTTATGAGCATTGTTTTTAAAGTGGTAAAGTAGGTTTGTCAGGGCTCCAGGCACAACAGGAAAACGTGGGTTAGGACTATCTCTTGGCATTTCAATCAATATAAGAATTCCTTAATACAGGGAGCTTAGCCCGGTGCTCTGTGACGACCTAGATGATGGGATGTACAGTAGGGGGGTTTGGCTCAGGAGTAAGTATACATACAGCTGATCCAACACAACAGTGTAAAGCAACTATCCTCCAATTTAAAATAAATTTAAATATATACATAAGAATTCCGTACTAAGTCATCAAAGGCACTGCAGAAACTTAAGAAACTAGGGACAAATGTCCTAAGGCTTCTATGAAGAAGTATAACCATTTGGGGAACTGTTTAGTCAAGTGGCAACTTCATGCTCAGGACCGTGGGGAATTCAGAAAACAGTCTGACAATCCCTGGGAGGCACAGAATGACTAAAATAATAAAACATGAGAATACATCATTCAGGAAATTGTGTGGTTTGTAGCCAGGAACCTCAGAGGTCCTGGGTAGCCAAAATCAACAGGGAAGGCTTTATGGAGTTTAGATTTCAGACAAACCAGATTCTGAGAGGGGAAGAAAGCATTCCAAATAACGAATAGATTCATGACTTTAAAACAAAATTTTAAGTGAACAGAAACCTGTAAGTAAGTTTTGGGACAATCCTGATAATTGTAGCTTATGTAACAGTGCTTAAGTCATTCAGTCATATCTGACTCTTTGCAACCCCCTGGACGGTAGCCCTCCAGGCTCCTCTGTCCACAGGGATTCTCCAGACAAGAATACTGGAGTAGGTTGCCATGCCCTCCTCCAGGGATCTTCCCAACCCAGGGATCAAGCCCAGGTCTCCCGCACCGCAGGCAGATTCTCTACCATCTGAGCCACCAGGGAAGCCCTATGTGAAAGTTGCTCAGTCGTGTCCAACTCTTTGTGACCCCATGGACTGCAGCCTGCCAGGCTCCTCTCAGCCCACCAGGCTCTTCTGTCCATGGGATTCTCCAGGCAAGAATACTGGAGTGGGTTGCCATGCCCTTCTCCAGGGGATCTTCCCAACCCAGGGATCAAACCCAGGTCTCCCACACTGCAGGCGGATTCATTACTGACTAAGCCACCAGGGAAGCACAAGAGTACTGGAGTGAGTAGCCTGTCCCTTCCCTAAAGGATCTTCCCAACCCAGGAATTGAACTGGGGTCTCCTGCATTGCAAGCGGATTCTTCACCAGCTGAGCTACCAGGGAAGCCCAATAATTTTAGCTTAATATGAAGCTCTTACCCCCAAAAAGGCAAGTTATAGGGGACTTGCCTCGTGATCCAGTGGCTAAGACTCTGTGCTCCCAATGCAAGCGGCCTAGTGTTTGATCCCTGGTCAGGCAACTAGATCCCACAAGCTGCAACTAAGACCCAGTGCAGGCAAATGAATAGTTGTTTTTTTTAACAAAAGCAGTGAAATTTCCAAGCTGAAAGACAACTTACAGATCATGTAACCTATGCCCTCACACAAATGATAAAACACTCTCAAAGAGGTTAGATGACTTGCATTAAAGTCTCTAACACATATGTTAGGACTTGAGTATTTTCTATCATACTTTGTTGCAGAAAGGATTCAGGGACTCTTTACAAATACATGATGTTTAAGATGAAAAACAAGTAGCATAATTAAAAAGCATGATCCTATTAAGAAAAAGTATATATAGGAATTCCCTGGAGCTCCAGTGGTTAGGACTCGAGGCTTTCCTGCCATGGCCTGAGTTCAGCCCGTGGTGGGGGAACTAAGATCCTACAGACTGTGTGGCACTGCCAAAACACAAAAATTAAAAAGAAAAAAAGAGGGATGGGCTTGCCCGGTGGTCCAGTGGTTAAGAATCTGCCTTCCGGTGTGGGGAACACAGGTTCAATGCCTGGTCAGGAAACTAAGGCCCCACATGCCACGGGGCAACTGCTGAGTCCATGCGATCTGGAGCCTACAAGCCGTTAGAGAGCCTGGGGACCACAACCAGAGAAGCCCACGTGCCAGAAGGGCCAGCATTCCGCAACGAAGGTCCTGCACGCATTCTACTTGAAATCAAGGGGGAAAAAGACTTTTTAAAGTGACTTCAGAGACACAACTATTCCTGATAGTGAGACAAGAGGGAATTTCTCATCAGTCCTTTATACAGTATGATAAACAATGTCCTTAACATGTCTAGAATAAATGCAGCTCCAAGTTCTAAAATCCATTCCGAAGGACAGGCTATGACAAAATACTGTCCTTCCAAATTCAGTCTCGACACACAGCTAGTTCTCCGGTGGTCTGGCTTCACTTAGGGACTGATCTGACCGTAGCTTGAAGAAAAAATGGAATCAGTTCAGTTCAGTGCAGTCGCTCAGTCGTGTCCAACTCTTTGCGACCCTATGAACTGTAGCACGCCAGGCCTCCCTGTCCATCACCAACTCCCGGAGTCCACCCAAACCCATGTCCACTGAGTCGGTGATGCCATCCAATCATCTCATCATGTCGTCCCCTTCTCCTCCCACCCTCAATCTTTCCCAGCATCATATATATATATGTATATATATACATCATATACATTTACTATATATATTATATGTAAGGGTGTCCACTACAAGTGTGTCCCAACTAATCTTTTATGTTTTTCTTCTCTTACTGCTGTCTTCACCCACTCAATTTTCATCTTACTTCACTACCATTGGTGTTTATGTAGGCTGTCCCAAGTCCTTTTTGTAACAAGGTGAGCTACTGACCATTGAGATCTACACTGAAGTCCCTGGAGCATAGTTATTCTGTGCTGCTAGACAAGCATGGAGCTTAGAGTCTAGCACTCCTTAAAGCTCGGGACAGGAGTAACAGCCTCTCCTTAAAATGAGAGAAGCTGACAAGGGTTTATGGCTAAACAGAGGACCAAAGGAATACCTTCAAGAAGTGTTACATCTGCTCCAATGCATGCAAAACAGTGGTCAAGGCCCAGAAGTCTACTCCACAGAGAAAGGCACAATGACTGGTGACTTAAAAGTTGTAGACTGAAGGCAAAATAAATATTGGAAGAAGCTGGCAGAAATTATGCGGGTTGCAGAAACGTTTAACTCTGTAACTTGCTTTGGAGAATCACCCCTAATCGCGACTTAGCAACCGAACAACATCTCCTAATCTACGACAATCAAACTGCATTAACTGCACACTAGCCTGCTCACCAAACTTCTTTGCTATGTATGGGAGAAGGGGCTCAGCCATTACCACTCTTAAAGTGCTATTAAATTAAAAGGCTGTGTGATTTTAAGAAGGTCGGTGGGGTATAATACATGGTTTTTTAAACCCCTCTGGCAAAGAAAACTACCAAAATTTTAAAAGGCTCTTATTGATCCTGAATGTTCCAACTGTAATTCATGTTTCTCAATCGTTGACTCCTGACCAGTCAAAGTAGAAATTAGAGCAAAAGCCACAGACCATTCTACACGATTCCCAACAGAGACTGAGGATCACTGAATACTCTTCACCAGCAAAATTTTACACCAAAAGATCTTGTATGCTGACCACACTAATAAAAATACTGAGCAACTTACTTCCTTAACTCAAACAATGCAAGTACCTCTCTCCCAACAGGGCTCTCTGTACATTTCATTCTTCGCAGTAAAGAAAAACTCCATCATTCCCCAAATCCACCGACAGGGAAAATTTTTAGGTCTTTAGTTTGTAGCAGAGACAACAGCCCAACCAGTCAACAAGGCTACATCCACAAGACACCCGTGTCCCACCCCTACCTTTTCCTCCCCTCATTTAGAGGTAAGATTTAACCTCCAGGAGATGGTGAAGGACAGGGAAGCCGGGCGTGCTGCCGTCCATGGGATCCCCAAGAGTCAGACACGATTGAGTGACTGGACAACAATGCAGGCGGGGAAACAGATGGCCCTCGGGATACACACAGAAAAAGAGGAAGACAAGAAGCAAACAGACGGGGATTCCCCCGGCGGTGCGGTGTCAGCACGTGCACTTCCACTGCCAGCAGCGCGGAAGACAGAGAGGAGCAGAGAAGACAAGGAAGGGAGAAAGGAAGGGGACACCTCAAAGAATCCAGAGGAAGCAGTTTCAAAAGCCAGAGGCGGAGGCTCAGTGTAGCTGGTCAGAAGCAAGTGCTGCCCTAAGACTGAGAAAGGCTGAGATCTAAGGAGACTGAGATTTGACCGTGCCGGGGGCGACGGCCAACAGGGGCCAGGCCAGGCCGGGCCAGGGGCCGGGGGCGGCGGCCGACAGGGGCTAGGCCGGGCCGGGGGCCGGGGGCCGGGGGCCGGGGTCGGCGACCGACAGGGCCTAGGCCGGGCCAGGGGGCCGGGGGCGGCGGCCGACAGGGCCTAGGCCGGGCCGGGGTCGGGGGCCGGGGTTGGCGACCGACAGGGCCTAGGCCGGGCCGGGGGGCCGAGGGCAGCGGCCTACAGGGCCTAGGCCGGGCCGGGGCCCGGGGACAAGGGGCGGCGGCCGACAGGGAAAACTACCTAATCTGATCACACGGACCACAGCCTTGTCTATCTCAATGAAACTAAGCCATGCCGTATGGGGCCACCCAAGACGGATGCGTCATGGTGGAGAGGTCTGACAGATTGTGGTCCACTGGAGAAGGGCATGGCAAACCACTTCAGTATTCTTGCCTTGAGAACCCCATGAACAGTATGAAAAGGCAAAAATATAGGACACTGAAAGATGAACTCCCCAGGTCAGTAAGTGCCCAATATGCTACTGGAGATCAGTGGAGAAATAACTCCAGAGAGAATGATGGGATGGAGCCAAAGCAAAAACGATACCCAACTGTGGACGTGACTGGTGACAGACGCAAAGTCCGATGCTGTAAAGAGCAATATTGCAGAGGAACCTGGAATGTTAGGTCCATGAATCAAGGCAAATTGGAAGTGGTCAAACAGGAGATGGCAAGAGTGAACGTCGACATTCTAGGAATCAGCGAACTAAGATGGACTGGAATGGGTGAATTTAACTCAGATGACCATTATATCTACTACTGTGGGCAAGAATCCCTTAGAAGAAATGGAGTAGCCATCCTTAGAAGAAATGGAGTAGCCATCATGGTCAACAAAAGAGTCCGAAATGCAGTACTTGGATGCAATCTCAAAAACGATAGAATGATCTCTGTTCGTTTCCAAGGCAAACCATTCAATATCACGGTAATCCAAGTCTATGCCCCAACCAGTAATGCCGAAGAAGCTGAAGTTGAACGATTCTATGAAGACCTACAAGACCTTCTACAACTAACACCCAAAAAAGATGTCCTTTTCATTATAGGGGACTGGAATGCAAAAGTAGGAAGTCAAGAAACACCTGGCGTAACAGGCAAGTTTGGCCTTGGAGTACAGAATGAAGCAGGGCAAAGGCTAATAGAGTTTTGCCACGAGAACGCACTGGTAATAGCAAACACCCTATTCCAACAACACAAGAGAAGACTCTACACGTGGACATCATCAGATGGTCAACACTGAAATCAGGTTGATTATATTCTTTGCAGCCAAAGATGGAGAAGCTCTATACAGTCAGCAAAAACAAGACCGGGAGCAGACTGTGGCTCGGATCACGAACTGCTTATTGCCAAATTCAGACTTAAATTGAAGAAAGTAGGGAAAACCACTAGACCATTCAGGTATGACCTAGATCAAATCCCTTATGAGTATACAGTGGAAGTGACAAATAGATTTAAGGGACTAGACCTGACAGACAGAGTGCCTGATGAACTATGGACAGAGGTTCATGACATTGTACAGGAGACAGGGATCAAGAAAATTCCCATGGAAAAGAAATGCAAAAAAGCAAAATGGCTGTCTGAGGAGGCCTTACAGATAGCTGGGAAGAGAAGAGAAGCGAAAAGCAAAGGAGAAAAGGAAAGATATTCCCATCTGAATGCAGAGTTCCAGAGAATAGCAAGGAGAGATAAGAAAGCCTTCCTCAGCGATCAGTGCCAAGAAACAGAGGAAAACAACAGATTGGGAAAGACTAGAGATCTCTTCAAGAAAATCAGAGATACCAAAGGAACATTTCATGCAAAGATGGGCTCAATAAAGGACACAAATGGTATGGACCTAACAGAAGCAGAAGATATTAAGAAGAGGTGGCAAGAATACACAGAAGAACTGTACAAAAAAGATCTTCACGACCCAGATAATCACGATGGTGTGATCACTCACCTAGAGCCAGACATCCTGGAATGGGAAGTCAAGTGGGCCTTAGAAAGCATCACTACGAACAAAGCTAGTGGAGGTGATGGAATTCCAGTTGAGCTATTTCAAATCCTCAAAGGTGATGCTGTGTAAGTGCTGCACTCGATATGCCAGCAAATTTGGAAAACTCAGCAGTGGCCACAGGACTGGAAGAGGTCAGTTTTCGTTCCAATCCCAAAGAAAGGCAATGCCAAAGAATGCTCAAACTACCGCACAATTGCACTCATCTCACATGCTAGTAAAGTAACGCTCAAAATTCTCCAAGCCAGGCTTCAGCAATACGTGAACCGTGAACTTCCAGATGTTCAAGCTGGTTTTAGAAAAGGCAGAGGAACCAGAGATCAAATTGCCGATATCCGCTGGATCATCGAAAAAGCAAGAGAGTTCCAGAAAAACATCTATTTCTGCTTTATTGACTATGCCAAAGCCTTTGACTGTGTGGATCACAATAAACTGTGGAAAATTCTGAAAGAGATGGGAATACCAGACCATCTGACCTGTCTCTTGAGAAACCTGTATGCAGGTCAGGAAGCCACAGTTAGAACTGGACATGGAACAACAGACTGGTTCCAAATAGGAAAAGGAGTCCGTCAAGGCTGTATGTTGTCACCCTGCTTATTTAACTTATATGCAGAGTACATCATGAGAAACGCTGGGCTGGAAGAAACACAAGCTGGAATCAAGATTGCCGGGAGAAATATCAATAACCTCAGATATGCGGATGACACCACCCTTATGGCAGAAAGTGAAGAAGAACTAAAGAGCCTCTTGATGAAGGTGAAAGAGGAGAGTGAAAAAGTTGGCTTAAAGCTCAACGTTCAGAAAACTAAGATCATGGCATCTGGTCCCATCACTTCATGGGAAATAGATGGGGAAACAGTGGAAACAGTGTCAGACTTTATTTTTTTGGGCTCCAAAATCACTGCTGATGGTGACTGCAGCCATGAAATTAAAAGACGCTTACTCCTTGGAAGGAAGGTTATGGCCAACCTAGATAGCATATTTAAAAGCACAGACATTACTTTGCCAACAAAAGTCCGTCTAGTCAAGGCTATGGTTTTTCCAGTGGTCATGTATGGATGTGAGAGTTGGACGGTGAAGAAAGCTGAGCGCCGAAGAATTGATGCTTTTGAACTGTGGTGTTGGAGAAGACTCTTGAGAGTCCCTTGGACTGCAAGGAGATCCAATCAATCCATCCTAAAAGAGATCAATCCTGGGTGTTCATTGGAAGGTCTGATGTTGAAGCTGAAACTCCCAATACTTTGGGCACCTCATGCAAAGGGTTGACTCATTGGAAAAGACCCTAATGCTGGGTAGGATTGGGGGCGGGAGGAGAAGGGGACAACAGAGGATGAGATGGTTGGATGGCATCACCAACTCGATGGACATGGGTTTGGGTAGACTCCGGGAGTTGGTGATGGACAGAGAGGCCTGGCGTGCTGCAATTCATGGGGTCGCAAAGAGTCGGACACGACTGAGCGACTGAACTGAACTGAACTAGCATTAGCTACTTTAAATGCTTTTCAGTAACTTTCAGTAACATAGTTATGATTAAAGCTGAAATATAAGGAATTTTATGGAAAGGCAGATAACTTCCCTTTCATCAGCTTCTTCTCTCAGATTCTGGCACACACATGAAAACTAGAATCTAGCAGATTGATTGGGCTACTATGGAAGCAGAGCAGGCATCAGGGCAACAACTAACAATGCAGCTTGTACACATTTATACAGGCCAGGCAAAATCCCAGCCAGGCTTCTTCAAAATTAGGGCAGATTTTTTTCTTTTTTTTAAACTTGTACTTATCCCCATCTCCAGGGTCACTTTAAACAAAATATGCCTTGAGTCAGGGTGAATAGATGCCTGTTTTTTCCTGGAGATACTCAGATGTTCATTCATTCATTAAAATCAGTTTCACAGGACTTCCCCAGTGATCCGGTGGTTAAGATTTCAGTTTTCAATGCAGGGGACACGGGTTTAATCCCTGGTTAGGGAACTAAGATCCCACATGCTGAGGGGCAACGCAGCCTGCGCGCCGCAACTACTGAGCCCCCAGGCCACAACCAGAGCATCCGTGCGCTGCAAGGAAAGAGCCCCCGTAACCCAACAAGCATCCTGTGTGTTGTAACCAAGACCCACTGCAGCCAGGTAAATAAATGTTAAAGTAATAATAATAAAGTAAAATTATTTTCCTTTCTCTTCCTTCTCTACCACCAGCATGTGACCACAGAAACAAAAACATTTGTTTTTTACATAACACAACTCTTACATGACTAAACTGGCATGTTTCCCAGTTAAAATACTGCGCTCACTGCATTGCTGCACAGCTTTCCATCCCTTCTGAGGCCGCGGTGGCCTCAACGTGACAATCCAAAGCCCCAAAAAGGACCTGACTGGTGCCACTCGTCACTCACTTTATTCGGACACTTAAACGTCCCTCTCTCCCGACAGGGCTCTGTGTACATTTCATTCTTCACAGTAAGGAAAAACTCCATCATTCCCCAAACCCACGAACAGGGAAAATTTTTAGGTCATCTTTAGTTTGCAGCAGAGACAACAGCCCAGCCAGTCAACAAGGCTACATCCACAAGACGCCTGTGTCCTATCCCTACCCTTTCCTCCCCTCGTTTAGAGGTAAGATTAAAAATCTGCTGATTTTAATAGAAATATAGTAACCCACACATTAACACATAAGCAAACATAAATAATGAGGTTTCTTAAACAAGGACAACTTTTTCCAACTGGGTTATAAGATGACCAGGTCAGCCTGAGGGTGAAATGAGAGGCTGAGAGAGACGGTGAAATGGGCAGATTTGCCTTCCTCCCTTGAAATCCCTTCAAGGTGCAGACAATTCAGTAGTACTGAAAAGGCCTCAGCTCTGACACATCTTAGGAGAAAAGCTTGGACGAGGACCCACAAATGCAAACGCTATTTTGCACTTGGTTTTCGATGAACTGAATCTAAGGTCGGCTGGCCCACTCATGAATGGGAGCACGAAACGAGAGGCTTAGGTAAGAGAAAGTTTGACACAAATACAGATTCCTCGACCCACAGTTACTCTGGAAAAGAGGCCATGAGAGGCTGGATCAGTTCTCAAACCTCAGCTAAGGGTGGCTCTTCTTTCTCCCCAGTGTAAAACAGCAAACGCACCTATAAGTTAGAATTACTGGTAGGAGTTCCCTCTGACTTTGGAAGCAAGGAGAAGGCTTTCCAGATACACCTGGGAGACAGGAGGCAAACCGACATCAATTTAAGCGGCGTCACAAAAGAGAGAAGTCTGTTGGAGGTCTTATGAAGCAGTGACGTTCGTGGATGGGCTCAGAAGGGGAAGGCGACAGCCTCGGGACCCCAGGGGCAAGTCCGTCAGCTCTGTGGTCTCGGCTGAGAGTTCAGCCTCCGACGACTCCTCAGCAGACATATCCCCAGAGCAGTCTCCACCAGAGTCCATCTTCCCCGCCACAGCGCTTAACTGAGATGAGCGCCTGACACACAACCCCCCAGCCTGGCACACTGCTGCTGGAGCTTCATGCCTGACCCTCGCTCCCCTCAGCTCTCTGCTCTCCGGCAGGGGGTCTCAGGCCTTTACCGCCAGGCACGATTCAGGAGTTTGACCTGTGCCAGCCTCTTCGTGATCATGGTGGCAAAGACCAGGCCAAAGAGGACGCTGCTGATGAGCACGTAGTCGTAGTCATCCTTCAGGACGTCGAACTGTTTGGACGGGTAGACGCGAGTCTGGTAAATGTCCAAACCGTAGGCCACGACCTGGAGGGCAGAGGGAGCGAGACTCGTGAGAAAGGCACCAGGGGCCCGGCACGGCCGCAGACTCTGGTCGGAAAGGAGATAGACTCCTTGGTCATTTTTCCAAGAGGGAAGCAAAGAGCAGGTGTCACGCAGAGCGGCTATGGATGGATGGGGGGTACAGGGCAGGCTGGGGGCTCTACTCACCAGACAAGTGGACTCCAGGCCTGAGGGAGCTGTGTAGATACCTCGCATTCGAGAAACTGTCTGGTTATAGTTGATGAACCGCTCTGCGTGGATCTGTACGTCTGGAGAATACGGGATCAGGTTCTCCTCTCTGCAAAAACATCAGCCAGGATCACATTCAAAACTGCTGTAAGGGGATCCCCCGGCTGCCCTGAGCCCTGGGTGGTTTCTAGGGCACGGATCAGCCTCAGATCTTCCTCTGAGGCCTACGTGCATCAGGGAGCCAAACACTGAGCAGCTGAGTGTCAGGAAGGGCTGCAAGAAAGAAAGCCGTGTGCAAAGTAAGATCTGGATTCCTACCTTCTTCTGAATCTAAAAAATCCCAGACAACCGGTCATTTCACACTGGAGGAAGAAAGGACCACTTTAAAACCAAAACATTGAGCCACTAGGCCGATTCCGGCTCCTCACTCCAGAGGGCCTCAGTCCACAGCTGCGGGCTCCCTCTCTCTGAGCCATACTCTTCCCTCCCCTGCATGCGAGGATGTATCTACTGCCTCCTCACCCTGCCCACAGTTCCTCACACCCCTGAGGGAAGAGAATTCAGGACAGAGGCAAGAAAACACAGAGATTATGGCCAGAAATTTAAAAATGGATGCACTCAGTAACGGGCTATCGGCCTCCCCGTGTGACCTGGACCTGGTCACCTCCCTCCCTTCATTTCCCAGCGTCCCCACCGCCGGCTGCTCCAGCCGCAGTGGCCTCTAGCCCTCCCTGTAACTCGCCAGACACGACCTCAGGGCATCTGTGGTGGCTGTCTCCTCCACCTGGAAGGCTCTCCCTCGGACATCCACAAGGCCAGCTTCTCATCTCCTTCAAGTCCTTACTAGAATGTCGCCTTTTCAGAGGGGCTTTCCCAGGCCACCCTCTCAAATCTCACCCCATGGACCACCCCTTGTAAGTTTTTTCTCCTTAACATTTACAAGCATCTAACATAGATTGGAAGGTCTGATGTTGAAGCTGAAACTCCAATACTTTGGCCACCTCATGCAAAGGGTTGATTCATTGGAAAGGACCCTAATGCTGGGTGGGATTGGGGGCAGGAGAAGGGGACAACAGAGGATGAGATAGTTGGATGGCATCACCAACTCGATGGACATGGGTTTGGGTAGACTCCGGGGGTTGGTGATGGACAGGGAGGCCTGGCGTGCTGCAATTCATGGGGTCGCAGAGAGTCGGACACGACTGAGCGACTGAACTGAACTGAACTGAACATAGCATTATTTCACTTGCTTATCTTATTTATTGCCCATCTCGCCTCCCCTACTAGAATGCAAGCTCCGTGAGGGCAGACTTGTTCACGGCCACGTCTGCAGCACAGCAGACAGAGGACCGAACAACATCACCAGGAGGAGTTCCTTAACGTCACAGCCTGCAGCGCGTCCCACAGGGGCCTACCTGCTCTGTTCTGTTGGGATCTCGGGGCGGCGAGGATCCAGCAAGGCCTTAGGAAGGGAAAGGATCGCTCCGGAAGGCAGCCCAACTGCACAGAGACAAGTCAACAGAAGTGAGTGTTCACGCGGACCCAATCCCAGATTAGGGCTACTTACAAAAATGTCCTTATCACAGAAATCAAAACAGAGTTTAAAACCAAAAAATCGGGTCAATGAGGCGCCTTTCAATGGCCAAAAACAAGAATCTAATATACATGGGTCTGTAGGAAGGTTCTCACTTTTGAAGACACTAGTTTCTTCACATAGCATCCTGAGACATCAGAAAATAAAAGTTCTAGAATCAAGAACTAGGGAATGATGGAAGAGAAAAGAGTGGAAGGCTGTTGGATCTCTGTATCCCCCATCCTGTCCTCCAGTAGCAGCTGCCCAGCTCAGCAGGCCTCCTCACTGTGGCCAAAGGGAGCATGTGCGCTGGGGCAGCAGGGAGGCTGGTGCGGAATGGGAGCGGGGCACATGGGGGAGGGGACAGGATGCAGGGAGGCTGGTGGGGATGGGGGCGAGGGCATGGGGGAGGGGGCAGGGGTGTGGGGGAAGGGATAGGATGCAGGGAGGCTGGTGCGGGATGGGAGCGGGAGCGGGGCACATGGGGGAGGGGATAGGATGCAGGGAGGCTGGTGGGGATGGGGGCGTGGGGGAGGGGGCAGGGGAGTGCGGGATGGGGGCGGGGCACATGGGGGAGGGGATAGGATGTAGGGAGGCTGGTGGGGATGGGGGCGAGGGCGTGGGGGAGGGGGCAGTGGTGTGGGGGAGGGGATAGGATGCAGGGAGGCTGGTGGGGGTGGGGGCGGGGCACATGGGGGAGGGGATAGGATGCAGGGAGCCTGGTGCGGGATGGGGGGAGGGGATGGGGGGATGCAGGGGAGGGGATAGGAAGGACCTGGCAACAAGAGGTCCCGCAGGATCGCCTGTTTTAGGAACAGCGGGAATTAAATGGGGGAAACCTGTAAGAGGGCTGTCTTCCTCATTTCTGAGGATAAAACAGTGATACAGGGTGTCTGTCAAAGCTCAGAGTCCCAGATGTCTTTGGTAAAAACAAGTGGACAGGGAGCCTGTTAGGCAGTCACTGAGTCCTGAATCTGAACTACACAGAGATGAGACCCTACACCTTGCCAGTCTCTGCAGCCCATCTGCACAGGCTACCTGTGCAGATGACGTCAGGGCTCCATGTTCTGAGCGAGGGGCAAACAGAACAGAGATGTGAAAATGGTTCATCAGAAACAAGGTCTAGGATGGACGTGTCAGCTCTTTTACAGACAGCAAAGCCCGAAGAGGGAAACTTCTCCACTGAAACAAAGCCCTTCTCGCTGATCCCCGCTCTGCCCCCCGCGTGGCTGCCTGAGGGCCCCGCTCACTCACTGAGTAGGTGGCGGCTGGTGATGCCGCGCTCTGTGATGGTGGCCTCCATGGCGCTGATGGCGGAGGGGAAGATGTAGGACTGCTGGAGGGCCTGGGGCAGCTGCGGGCGGTCCAGGGAGCTGAAGGCTGTGGCGTTGTATTGCTCCGTGCCCTCGTAGAGCTCCAGCGCGGTGAGCTCGTTGCGCCGGGCCTTGGTGTTCCAGTACTGGTACTGCGGGGAGAGGGGGCACCACGCTCAGGACTCGGCTGGGAAGGGGAATCAACGTGCAGAGGCACGTCCAGGAAGGAAAAAGCCACAGCATCCAGCTTTCTTCCTGCTACTGAGTTGGGCTTCCCTGGTGGCTCAGCTGGTAAAGAACCTGCCTGCAATGTGGGAGACCTGGGTTCAATCCCGAGGTTGGGAAGATACCCTAGAGAAGCGAAGGACTACCCACTCCAGTATTCTGGCCTGGAGAATTCCACGGGCTGTATAGTCCATGAGGTTGCAAAGAGTCAGACACGGCTGAGCAACTTTCACTTTCACTGAATTCATGAACCTTCAGGGTAGCTGCATCTGGACGATCCAGGTTCACCCCAAGAAAAAAGAATTGGCAAGAGTCTTACAAGTCAGAAGACTAGCAGCTAACATCTGAGCGCTTTCTACATTCCAGGCACTGCTCTAAACTCGACAAGAGGAGGTGACTGCTGCCGCCCCTCTGATACGACACAGGGAGCTTAAGGAACTAGTTCAAGGTTATACAATCAGAAAATGGAAGAACTCGATCAAATCTAGGCGTTCCAGCCCCCTATCCAGCACCCTCTGCTGCCAGCCAAGCAGCAACTGGTTTCCTGAACAAGACGTAAGGAAAGGACTTAAGCTGCAGGAGACCAGCCGTGTCCACTGAGGCTGTGTCAGGCCCAGGTCACCTGCCCCGCCTTACCACCACCCAGTTCTCTGAGTGCACGATGTGGACAGGGCCCTTGGCCTTCCTCTGCACAGAGGAGTGGATGATGCGCCCCGTGACGCCGTCCACGAGGAAGATGCCAATGAAGGTGCGTTCGTGGTGAACATCCGTGCTCTCCGTCACCACGGCCAGCAGGTTGGGGTTCAGGCTCTGGGAAGACGGAGAGAAAAGCTCCTTCAGAACCACAGTGGCACCCCACGGGTAGCACCCCACCATGAGCCCAGGGCAGGGAGGTGGGCACAGAGCCCTCCGGCTGGCAGAGGAAGCAGCTTTTCTGGGTGGAAGAACTTCCTATTCAGGGGTCATCATCGCTATGCTTGTTCAGTGTCCACTGGGGGCTGGGAGCCATGCCAGGGGCTTGGCTCATTAAATCTCATAAACATCCTTGGAAACATAAGTTACTATTTACACTTCACAGATGAAACATCTTAAAGTAGTTCAGCAACTCACTCAAGTCACAAACAAGCAAACAGTCACTCAAGACACAACCGAAGCTGGCCCCCTTCCTGATGGAAGGACACAGGTCCAGCAGCTTGACGTCTCTCCACCAGGGCCCCGCGACTACCACAGCGACGGAGAGGTCTCAGTTCTCGTCTAACTTGACCGACCAGACCAGGTAACGCGGGTGATCGCTCCCTTCCTAAGACGCCTTCTCCCCCTGGCGTCCAGAACGCCCGGGCCCCATCTGTCCTCCTGCCTCAGTGGCTGCTCCTTCTCAGCCCCCTCTGCAGGTCTGTCCTCCACTCCCCAGTCTCTGGATGTTTCTACCTGCGCTCACTCTCCTGGTGATCTCTGCCAATCTGATGACTTCCAGACCACCTACAGGGCTGGCATCACCCGAGTGTACATGTCCAAGCCAGGCCTCTCCCTGAGCTCCAGACCCGACTAATGGACCGCTGTGTCAGTATCACTTCTCAGACGTCTCATGGCAAACTTGACATGCCCCAAGCCAAGCTCCTGTTCTATGCCTGCCAAAACCTGCTCGCCTCTAGGCCTCGCCTCCTCCTCCAACTCCGTCTCTGCTGTGCCAGAGGCTGTAACTCATGTTCATCACCTTAAGGATTACGTTCCCTCACAGGATGGTTCTGCAGCTGACAAGTCACCAGTCCATCTCCCACTCGGGAGGATGCTGGATCACAGATGGAGTTTCTGATGGATCAACCAAGGTTTAACCCCAGAAAGGTCTATCAGCACTACCACTAATCGTAACAGATGACAGCTGCTGGGTAGTGGCCATATGCCTGGCAGTGGGTGGTGTCTCGTGTGATCATCACCACAACCCCAGGAGGAGGGCATATATCAGGCCCATTTCACAGACAATAAAGTAAGGCTCAAAGGGATTAAAAAACTCGCAGAAAGATCCCCTCTCCAGCCATCGCAGAGCCGGAGCGCAAGCCCGGCTCCTCTGCGCGGCAGCAGGTTGCCGCCGTACCTTGTAGAGCACGCTGCGGTCCCCCATCACGCGGCCCTGCGAGTGGACGTGCTCGCTGCTGCGCTTCCCTTTCACCTGGACGATGCGCTGCACCTCCGGGGGGATGGTCAGCTCCCAGCTCAGCTCAGTGGTGAGGTCCTGGGTGGGGCCAAAGACAAGGAACCAGCACTGACCATCAGGAAGGTATCCTCAGGCCTGCGACAACTGTGGCGAGACACGTCCTGCAGTTCAGCGGGTGCCTCTGTGCAGGAGGGAACGGGGATCAGAGGTCCTAGAGAAGCAGCGATAAGGATCTAGTCTGGGAAGAGGTTTTGGAACTCTTGGTTCCAGTAAGAAAACCAGTAAAACCTGGTGTGCAATGGCTGCAAACAGCAGCCTCCTGGGCAGCTGGAGGCACCTGTTGCTTGTCTGGGCTGCCCGAGGGGACCCGAGACAGTCCTCTCCGGGGGACTTGTGTCTGACCCCACACTCCCCAGTCCAGGCTCCAGAAAGCACAGTGCGGTGCCTTTGGAGAGCCCCAGGGAGCAGTAGTCAGCCAAGCCACGGAGTCCACCTGCGCCAAGCTGCAGAACAAGGGGCATGTGGCTGAGGCCCAACACAGAGCCAAGCTCAAGCTCCCTGGCTGCCGGAAGACCCACATCTCCAAGAAGTGCAGCTTCACCAAGTGTGGTGCGCATGAACCTGAAGACCTGGCGGCAGGGAAGCAGCTCCTCCGGGACGGCTGTGGGGTCAAACACAACCCAACACGGGGTGGGCCCGCACCCACGGGGACCTCGGAGCCACCCCTCCTCACTCACGTCCACCGATAAATGCTACTTTCTGTCAAAGAAAAAAGAAAGGTACTAGAGCCAGTGTGAAAGAGGCAAACTAGTCAGTAGTATCCCATTGTTTATCTGAGTGAGACTAATTCCAAGAAAACTTACCACTTCTTATTCCCATCTAAGGTCCCTGTGCACCGAGCCAGCAGTGAGCTACTAAGCCGGCAGGAACCTCAGAATCCCACAAGAAATGTTCTCTATTGTCGTAAGAGACCAATAAAGCAGTATGGTTAAACGCGCTATTATACCTCCGCACACGGAATTACATGAAGCCCTAACGAATGGGGGGGCAGGCGGTGACTAGAGGGGGCTTCCTGATCCGACTGCCGTGTGCACAAGTGGGGTCCTTCTGCGAAGGGCCACTGAGCAGTGACCGCAGGGGTCTGCACTCTTCCCAGTGTCGTGTCTTAATCAGATATGGGTTTAACAAGACAAGGAGGAAGAAAAGACATCAAGTGAAGAAAGCAGATTCCTACTGATGAAATGTGGCTCAGCCCCAGACCAGGTAAGAAGGCACACACCGCAGGCCCGCGCGAGCCGCAGGCTCGTTTCCCCAGCAGCGGGCACGGCGGCGGGACACGTTCCAGCTGGGGATGCAGCTGGCGGCGGGGCTGAAAGGGCCCTTCACGCTTTGCTCACCGACTCTGCATCAGTGCAATCTTTCACTGTGAGACTGTATCCACATGTTACTTCTCTTTAAAACTATTTTTAATAATAATAATCCTTATTAAAAAAGTAAGGCTCCGACGAAAACATTTCAGACTCCTATGAAAACATCACAATTCACTAAAACCCTCCCGGAGGGCAAGGACACCACGGAGCCCCAGGGGTCAGAGTCCGGAAGCCCACCCCCGATGGCTCCCTCTCGGGCTCTGCCTCCTGTGTCTCCCCTCGACCATCTTTATGATGACACCTCAGGGTTCCACTGGTCCCTGACACCCGCACCCTGGGCCACACCCCCTACCCACGAAGAACTCTCTTTCAAAGTCCCTTTTTCATCAACTCAGAAGAACAGTGTTTTTTTACTCACAGGGTAGAGAGCACGCTTTCTGGACAGACCATTCCTATGCTGTTTATGCTAAAGGTTAGCTGTTACAAAATGTCAGGAAAGGGCACTACATTTTTTAAACAACAGCAGGTGAAACCTATATGGCATGTACTGTGTGCCAGACACTGCTTTACGTGACATACTCGTATTAACTCTCCAGCTCGTCACGAAAACACTTTGACATAGTATTATTACCGTTTTGTCTTACAGACAAGAAAAGAGAAGACCAGATGGAAGTCATCTGCCCAAGGACGCGAAGTGCACAAGCCAGGCTTCCTGCACAAGCAGCCAGGTCCAATGTCCGAGCCTCTCCGAAAGGCTTACAGACAGGACGGCAGGACCCGCTGGGAAGGACACGTCTCAGATTAGCCCTCAACACAGCCCTGCTCTCGGGGCCAAGGCCAGCCCTTGTGAAGCTCAGAGCAGGACTTCAGAGCCAGCATGAATCAGTATTTGCAAGAGCTGGACTCAAGTATGTCAGGATCGGAGCAAACCGATCCCAATTCTAGAAACAAAATTCAAAATTCACATTCGATTAAGAGTGGATCAATAACACCACCTTCGTACAGAAAACGCTACTGTTCAATCACCATTGCCACCTCCCACCCTAAGGATGGCGAAAACATTCTTTCTCCCTGCCGCAGGAGGGACGTGGAATGCAAGCTCCACAGGGGCCGAGACCCCGTCTGTCGTGCACAGCTCCTTCCACAGCAGCAGCAACTGGGTCTGCTCCACAAACCCGAAAATGATGGCCTCGGACATCAGGATCCTGCTGATCTACGTTTACGACACCACGGCCAGCATAATTCACTCCTGTTACCTACACCCCTCCCACCCAGGGTCCTGCCGGGACACCTTTCCCACCTTCCGGAGCCGGTATCCACACAGCCGCCCCTGCTCCGCGTCCACCAAGTAGAAGAAGATGGAAGGGGCGAGTTCCTGGAGCCGCTGCAAGACATTCCGAGTGGCTGGGAGAGCTGTGACCTGGAGGACCCAGAGAAGAGTTACAGGGGAGAGCTGTGACCTGGAGAACCCAGAGAAGGGTTACGGGGGGGAGCTGTGACCTGGAGGACCCAGAGAAGGGTTACGGGGGGCACTCGGTGGTCCAGTGGCTAAGACTCTGTGTTCCCCATGCAGGGGGCCCTGGACTGATCCCTGGTCAAGGAGCTAGATCCCACATGCCACAACTGAAGATCCTGCGTGCTGAAACCAAGATTGAAAATCCTGCAAGCCACAACTAAGGCTCAGCCAAATAAATCAAATAAATAAATGTTTGGAGTTTTTTTTTTTTTTTTAAAAAAAGGGTTAAAGGAAAAGGAATCCCTAAGCATGGATTTCTCCAGACTCTCTACGGTTTCCCATCAAAGAGGGCCTTAAGAATAAAACAATAAATCTTACAGGAATTAAAGTCTGCTAGATTCAATCAGGGCTTAAACTGAGTTCTCTTAAGAAACCCAGTCTTCACAAGTGCAGAAAGAGCCATCGCACTGCTTAGAGAAGCCCATCAAGCCCCAGTGTGCGCTGACTGCAGACAGGCCCACCTGGGGCCCACGAGCCGCTGTGTGAGCGCCCTGCCCCCCCCCCCCGACGGGCGGCCCCGCAGCCTCTGCAGACGGCGTACCTTGTGCTCGTCGTCGATCAGCAACAGCACCTTGGCATAGTCCTGATCCATGATGGGCAGGAGCAGAGACTGCAAGACGGGGCGCTTCAGCACAGGGGGGGCCACCTGACTCCACTTCCCAAAAATGGGGTTGAAGACATAGAGTGAACTCATTCCCGTCTCCTGAAATGGGCAAGCAACGGTCAGCCTCCACCAACAGGAAAAGACTGCAAATCCTAAGGAATTGGGGACCTGAGCCCAGCCACAGCAGATCCCCTCGTCTTTCCACACCTTGTGGAAAATAAAGCTTTGGGTGAAGGTGAAAGCGTCTGAAGGCTGATGTGTCAAAAGGGTAAAAGTTTAACTGCCTCTAGCTCCAAAGCTAAGAATGGGTCACGCTGAGGAACAAACGAACTGTCTGCCAGCCCCCTTTCCAATGATGGAAGAATGTATCTGCAAAAAGCCATCTGCCCCTTGGGAGGCGGAGGCATGAACAGCTGCTGTCCTGCCCTCCACCACCCGGAGAAGAGCAAACCGCCCTTCAGGCACCAACGGCCACCGGTGTCTGGGAGAAACAGGGCTGGCTTGCCAGGAACCCGGTGAAATCACACCTACACCACAGTCACTTCCTCATCAGCAGGCGGAGGGGGCGCCACTCAGGCAAAAAACTGGAAGAAGACAGAGCTCTAAGCCCCGACCCCCCGCCCGTACCTCAGAGAATCCCACAGGCCCGACTAAAGTGACAAACACAGAACTGCACCCACATGGGCTCAGAGGAGCGGCGCGGGCTCACCTTGTCCTTCAGCAGGAGGGTGCACTGGGGCGGGTGGGGGAAGTGGGCAGTCGTCCTCTGGACCATCAGTTCAAAGGAGGAGTCTGGCTTGACGTTAGGGAGATACTGTTTCCACAGGATGGTGCCAGAGCTGCTCTCGATGCCAAAAAGCTGCAAGATAAACACCGGGCTCACTACCAGAACGGCTGACCCAGAACTACTTCTGTCCTTGAAAACCAAAACCGGCTCCAGCTCCCGCCCTGACCCCCTCCCAGGACCTCTGAAGGGCTCACCTTGCCTGAGGCTGTCACCATCACCATCATCTTCTGGAGGTTGAATTCATCCCTGGCCAGAGTGTCAATGTTGATCTCATTCTTGATCTGACTCCGGGGCTTCCGAGCATCGTAAAACACTTTCCAGAGATGGGAGGTCCACGCCTGCAGCAGGATGAGCTGGGAGGACAGGCGCTTCAGGAACATGCCCAGCAGGCCGTCTGGTGTCAAGGAAAAGGGACCACGGCTGAGGCTCTCTCCTTGTCGGAGTGGGGCTTTCCAGCGAGGGGGCACCTGCTCCCCCTAAGGAGGGCTCTCTCCCTCTCCTCCGGACCACTCGAGTCATCCACCCCTCAGGCCACGAGCCCAGGGAGCAGTCCTTTGTCCGATGCCAACAGTCTCACACTCAGGCACAGCCATGCTCAGCATGCCACCTGCCTGGCATCTCGGGAAAGGAGACTAAGAGGGCAGGGAGCAGCCATGCAGGGTGCAGCCGTGCCATAAACCTCTCCACCATAGGCCCACAGCCAGGACGGCCAGAGGAAGGCTTCCAGGCGCTGTGACAGAGCCGGACGAGGGCCGGGAGCGGGGGTGCCGGGGTGCACATGTGTGGGTCATCAACAGGAACTTCCGTTTCTCGCGGCTTCGGGCCTACGTTGTCAGTTGCTCAACCTGCTCCCAACAGACCTACCCGCAGCCCATTCCCAGGGTTCCCTTTCACCCCACCCCTTCCTCCATCTATGAGACCTGCTGCTGCTGCTGCTAAGTCGCTTCAGTCATGTCCGACTCTGTGCAACCCCACAGACGGCAGCCCACCAGGCTCCGCCATCCCTGGGATTCTCCAGGCAAGAACACTGGAGTGGGTTGCCATTTCCTTACCACCCTCAAATCTCCGATGGAGACGAGACTGGTCACCACAGCAAGGCAGCACGGTAAGAAGCAAGGCCTCTGAGGCTGCAGACCGGGATTCACATCCCAGAGGCACTGCTTACAGGCTGGGTGACCTTGGAGAAGGAAACAGCAACCCACTCCAGTATTCTTGCCTGGGAAATCCCATGGACAGAGGAGCCTGGAGGGCTGCAGTCCATGAGGTCGTAGAGAATCAAACAACACCCTTGAGAAACATACTTCACCTTGTAGCCTCCAGCTGCCCATCTGTAAAACGGCACAGCACCCACTGGGCTGCTGCCAAGACTAGACCACGTGAGGGACCCCCGGGATCTCCCGGGGTGGGGTACAGAGTGCTCACTGGGAAAGAGCAGTGCCTTTTCTCGGCCAACGTCCATCAACCTCGGCTTAAGGAAGAGAAGCGAGAGGCACACAGGACGAGTCACAGGCAAGCAGTCCGCGCACACAGGGCACACACCGTGCCGAGGCAGGTCGGGGAAGACAAACGACGGCCTGAAAGCCAGCCGTGTGGGCAGGCCACAAGCAACAGGCAGCGGGAAGCAGGTTTTACCTTGGATGGCTGGATCCAGGCAGCGGAAATAAACAGTAAAGTCACGTTAATCCTCGGCTTGAGAACCCCTGTGGAGCCTAGCAGGAGGGCTGGCCCCGAGCAGGCTCTGGGCAAACACCACCTGGCTGGCCGGGCAGACGGACGGAGCGGGGAGGGGGCAGGACAGAACCAGGGGAGAGGGAGCCAAGTTCGTCCTGGGTGCTGGGCCCGCAGCCAGGTCCGGAGGGCGCTGGCCTAGTCCCCCAGAACCCGGCCAATCTAGTCACGTCTCTCTGGAAAGCTGGGACTCCTGCTCTGGGGACAACAGGTGTACAGTGCCTGACAAGGTGCTTGACAGATTTCAGGTCCTCAAACAACAGCAGCTATGACGATGCTACGTTAAGACTCTTTTTCATCGCAATCTTTCCTTAGAAAGAGTCACAAGGCACTCCTTTCGGAGAGGAGTGCTTCCATAAACCACAGGGCCACAAACACACTGGAAACAGGGCACAGAGCTGGTTCAGAACAGACCAGCAAAGCGGCCACGCCCGAAGCCAGGGATGGGGGCCACAGCGTCGCCGGCGGTCCGGGAGCACCCCCACCGGCAGCTCAGCTTCCCGGCCCCTGTTCCTACCTGCCTTCTTGCCAAACTCCCCTTCCAGCTCCGCCTGCGCCCCGGTCAGCGGGAGGTCCACCATCTCCAGGCACACCACCTCGGCCAGGGACTCCTCACGGCTCCACAGCACCACCCTCCCTGCTGTAAGAGCCAAGGTCACCAGAGTCAGGCCCGCCTCCGTCGTCCCCTGAAGGGACCCTTCTCGGAGGCTTAGGGGCCACCACCGCTCGCAGGCATAAAAGAGAAATGGCGAGGCTAGGGGCTGGGGTCAGAAGCTCAAGTGAGGAGAGTTCTTGTCTCCCGCCCAGGAGTGCTGAGGAATTATTCAAAAGCAGGTCACCTACGGCTCTGGGAAAAACAGGCAGGATACATTCTACTTGAATCCTTCCCGGAAGCCTGTCCACAGCCCCAGATGAAGTGTCTGAATGCAACTCATGGGCAGGCCCAAAAAAAGGAGCTGAATGAGGCCCACTCACCCAGCTGCTGCAGGAAAAGTAGCAGGTGATCCTCTGTCTGGACCAAGGCCCGGTAGCCCACGGAGTCATCCTTCTTCAAGAAGACCTGGATGTACAGCTGTGAACCAGTCAAGACCCCTGCAGTCAGCGAGAATCCAGACACCTCTCAGAGCACCAGACCCAGAGATTCAAAGCATGAGGAGTGGTCAGAGGTCCAGGTCCCAGCATCCCCGTGTCCAAACCACACAGCGTTTCCTGGACTCCACTTACGGACACGGTGCATCCCTAGGAGCTGACAGAGCAACAGTGCAGGTGGCCACCTCGGGTCCTCTCCACGGAGGAACCTGAGACCGTCTCGGCTACCCTATCATTCATTATGCGCCGATCACACCCCACAAAGTGAGCAGGAGGCCCGGAGCAGACTTTCCATTTTAGAGACTAAGCAGCAACCGCCCAGGGAGGCTGAGGAACACCACGGAACATGCACAGAGGCAATGGTGGGCAGCGAGAGCGTCTTGAATTTCACCAGGCATGGCTTCCTTGTTTATAAGGCTAGGGCAGTGTAATCAGACTACCAGGAGGATGTTTTTTTTTCATATTTATTTGCCTGCACCCCATCTTAGCTGTGGGACTTGGGACCTTTGTTGCCACATGTGGGATCTTTAGTTGAGGCATGTGGGATCTAGTTCCCTGACCAGGGATTGAACCCAGGCCCCCTGCACTGGGAGCGCAGAGTCTTAACCACTGGACCATCAGGGAAGTCCCTTATCAGGAGGATTGAATCGATCAGTGAATAAGTAAAAAGCTTAGCATGGAGCCTGGCACACTGACAGCTTGGCTTAAATGTACTTCTTTTACTGGTATTCACAGGCGTTTCTGACAAGCCAGGGGCTCAGGTAGAACTACAGCCCACGTCTGGGACTCGTGGTGGTGAGCTGAGCCCGAGGAAGGAGAGCCTCAGGCTGAGAAGCCCCCAGGCCCTGCCTCACCCGCTCGGGCCGCGTGCCATTCTGTTCCAGGCTGAAGGTGATCGCGGTGTCGAGCAGCCGCCGGCCTGTCTCCACCAAGTAGAGGTTGATGGTGTAGGTCTGGTTGAAGCAAGCCAGCGAGTCCTAGGGTACAGACCGCATGGGTCAACTACAGGAGTTCCCCAAAGCAAAGTCTCCCAAAGGAAGTCCAAGAATTTGGGTGGGGCTGGGGGGGCGGGCAACATCCTAGAGAAGGACCCGGGCCAAACAGCAAAGCTAAATCCTAAGGCAGAAATAAGGTGCATGAGTGAAAAAGTAAAACTACAACCACTATACACACTTACTCCAGAAGGAAGCAAGGGGAGTGGAGAGAGACTTCCCCAAGAGTCACTGGTAAGACCACAGGCGGGGAAGCACACCCTCCTCGGGAAAAGCCGAGGAGACGGAAGCCATGACAGAACCCAGGCCTCCGGCCAGGGCCCTACACTCTGCTTCAGGGCAGCTGCTCAGACCAACCCCTCCACTCCGCCAGCAGGGACCCCTCGGGACAGGGGGAGACGGAGGCCAGAGGGGAACACACTGAAGAAGAGATTTCTAGGAATTCTACTTTGAGAAACATGGTTTAATTTACGAAACTTAGAAAACCCCATCTGAGGCTGGGGCCTCGAGGAGACCTGCAGCCTTGACCGCTCCTCCAGATTCGCTGGGGGGCCCGCCCCACCTGCGTACAGGTCTGGCGCACTGCCCAAAGCCACACCTACCTGGGGACCAGACTTCTCCGAAAAGCTCCCGGGTGACCCATCTTCAGAAACGCTAGGCTTCTGCTACGGAACCGAGAAGGACGGAAGGAGAAAATACAGCCAAAGGGTCACCTCCCAGCCATGAAAATGAAGCTTCCACTTCTGGGTCTTCTCAGCCCTTGGGAGAGGGCAAATCCCATCCCCCATCTCCATCCACACATCCCACGCAACCCGGAACAGTCCCAGACAACTGTGAGTGCGCCCCATTCCTGGGGACAGAGGAGGCGTGCACAGAGCTCCACAGATGAAGTCAGAACCTACTTCTCAACAGCCTCCTGCTCACCCCTGCCCCCGCCCCAGCTCAAAGTGACCAGGTGAACACGCCCAGACTTTTGGTTCTCAGAACTTCCAGCAAAGATAAGGAAGGAAAACCCTGGGACTTCCCTGGCATTCCAGCAGTTAAGATTCAGGGCTTCCGCGGCAGGGGCATGAGTTCAATCCCCAGTCAGGGAACTAAGATTCCGCATGTGGCCAAGTGCTGTTATTCCCAACACTCACCGCCTCGTTCCGACAGGTCATGACTGCAGCCACTGTCTTCTCCCCGGTGGTAGCGAAGCTCACCAGAGCAGCCTGGGGGTAAAGTCAGGCGTCAGTTCCTAAACAGGGCCTGTCCTAGCCAGCAGTCTTAGGGTCACCTCCACTGGAAGAACCCTTGGCCTTGGAGTTAAACATGCTCCCAAGTTTGGAGCATCATGGCCAGAGCACTGAGAACAGAGGGAGGCCCCACTGCACCCACAGCTGAACCAGTCCCTGCCTGACCTCCAATACAGGCAAGCTCAATGCTGCTCTTCGCATCTATAGGGAAGTTCTAATTAACGTGCCCACTCACGAGTGGAGTCAGGAAGGTACCACTTTACCCTAAAAATCCTCCCTAACTCTCAAAAGAAAAAAGCATTCCATTTCTACTCTAAGGCTCATGGAAACACTCATGGAGAGAGGTCTTCTCTCTTGAGTAAGTATTTCCAGATTCAAAGGCAGGGATTGCCAGCACCAAGGCCTCAGCTAGATCCTCTGAATCCGAGCAAACCACGCCGCCTGCAGTTACCTGCGGGAAGTCTCTGAGCAGACTCAGGGTGCCGCGATGACAGTGTAGCAGCGCGTAGTGGCTCGGGGACAGCTGCAGGAAGAACTGGGCCCGAGAAGGGTCCACCGCGCTGGGCTGTGTGGGCAGGACCCGGGGTTGGAATCCACTTGCGAATTCCAGGTCAAGAGACTGGGAGACGAGAAGGAAGAGGCTGAGGGCCGGGAGAAGAGGGGGGACAGACCATCCCAGGCTGGTGGCCCCTGTCCCACTTTGCCAGTGAAAGTAACGAGGCCTCGGCACAGGGCTCCGTAAGCTCCCGTTCAGGCTCTCCAAGGAGGAGAGTGGCCCGTCTGCCCTCATTCCAGTTCAGCCAGAGGCCTGACCTCAAAGGGGCTGCCTGGGAGAAAGGCTTTTCCCAGCGGCCGGGGCAGCAGCTCTAGCCTCTCACCTGCAGTGGGCTCTGCCTCAGCTCCCACTCCGCCTCCAGGGCCAAGGTCTGGAGGGACCGAGAGCTCGGGTCGGGGCACCCCAGGACAGCCTCATCCACCACACCGCAGGCCCCGGTGAGACTCCGCAGCCAGGGGGTCGACACCCTGACCTATACGAAAGAGGTGAGAGCGGGAGGCTCCTGGGGACTCTCACATTTCCCTCTCAGCTCGCCAGCCCATCATCACCAGATCCCAGGCGAGGGTCTTGGCTCAGAGGTTCTTCCCGGTGGACTGAGGAGTCCTTCCCATCCCTCCCATCCTCCGAGAGCTCCTCAGCTGGAGAAGATCGGGATCTGCCTGCTGGTAGTTTGAAAAATAAACCAGGCCCTTTCCAATACTGGACACTTTTTTCTTGTCTTGGTGAAGTCTGGCTGCAGTTCACTCTTAGTGACTACTGTTCTGAGCACTGAGTGTAGAAATAGCCACTTCCTCTCTGCTCCAATGTCACAGGTGCAACAGGGCAGCTGTAGCCACAGTGCCAGCAAGGC
The DNA here is from genome assembly GCF_054371585.1 of Giraffa tippelskirchi. NCBI lineage: Eukaryota > Metazoa > Chordata > Mammalia > Artiodactyla > Giraffidae > Giraffa > Giraffa tippelskirchi. The sequence continues at coordinate 189,755,788 of NC_137277.1, read as the reverse complement.
TGGGAGCTGCAGGGCATCCATACTTGACCCTTCTGATCAGCATTTTTCTACTGCATTTGTCATATGTGGTTTCACATTATCACCTTCAATATCACCTTGTAAGATAATACAGGCAATGAACAGATGTATGAAATTTTTTTTTAGCCACCCCAAGAGAGCACCATGTGCAAATCTGAGGGCTTTAAATAAGTGCCTGATGGGCAGAAGGCAGCCATCAAGTGCCCAGAATCAGGGAGTGTGAGTGGCTCTCGCCTCCACCCAGCCGGGTTCCCTTGCCCCCACTGCAAAGAAGGGCTGTGCCTGCTCCTCTCCGCGATGCACGGGGCTCCTCCAGCCAGACCGCACCTGCTGAACGATCTCTCCGTCTTCCACGCTAAACTTGACAATGTTCACATGGCTGAAGGGAACGACTCCGAGGGCCCACACGACCCCCGAGCCGTAGGAATACACCATCTGGTAGTGGATGCTGTCACTGAGAGAGGGAAGGAAGAGCAGGGAGCCACAGCTTTAGCCACAAGACAGGACACCCTCAGGGGCCCAAAACCCGGCCGCCAGGGACTTAGCCAGAGGTCACAAACTAGCAGTCTCAGATAGGTTTTGTTTGCCTGTTTTTTTTTTTAAATTTGAATTTGTTGTCAACATTCAGAACTGAGATTTGGCATGTAACGAGATTTCTAGCTTTTCTTAAAAGAGTAAGATGTGGTAATGCTAGGCCTACCTACATAGAGCACAGTCAGCTGAGTAAGGCTGCCCCCTTGAGGCGGGCCAGGCACACTGCGGCTTCCAACATTCCCCACCAGGCCTGCTCTGTGCACGGATGCTATGCACTCGGCCCCACAGCAATCTGAGCGCTGGGTCCCACTCCCCTCGCTCGACTGGCTCTCGGGCCCAGGTAGAGAGTCTTCTCCTCTCTGTAAAGGAAACTCCAGAAGCAGCCATAGGCTTGGAGTTCAGGCCTAGGGGCTAGTGAGCCCCAGACCCTACAGAGGATACAAACGCTTCGACTACCAAGGAGAAAGACGGGCTGGTACAGAGCAGGAGGAGGCGGCCCCCACCGAGGGGAGGCAGCCTTACCTCTCCGGGAGGCGTTCCGCCCACTTCAGGTGCCCACTGGAGAGGTGATGGAGGGCGAGAGTGGTCTTCTTCAGGACCGCGACGTACCTCACCGACTCCTGCAGGCCGACCAGCCCAAGCGCCTGGAAACTGGGCACAGGGATGCGGTGAGTGGCGCCCAGAGACTCCTGAGCCTCAGGCTGGAGGATCCGGGACACAACCGCCACAGCTCGGTAGGCAACAAAACAGGCTTTGGGGTCAAATGCATCCGGACCTTAATCTTGGCTCTGCTTTCCACTGGCTGACTTGAAAGATTGTACCTTCAGCCACTCTATTATAGTGTTTCCCTGAAACTCCCTGAATCTCCTAAGGGCTGTTCCTTTCTTTCCCTGGAACTTCACAGTAACCAGGCTAACCCTCTACCACAGCAGCTATCAGACAGTTGTCATTAGCAGGCTGCACTCTGCCTCACCCAAATGGAAACTGTTTCACATTCACAAGTGGGTTCCCACTGCCTGGGGGAATCCCCAAGCCCTTACCTAATAAATTACTATCAGAAGATGTACAACCTAATACCAGCAATCCTATCATTTAAACAACTTATCAAGATGTAGCTAAAACAGTAGCTCAAACTGTTCTTAAACATAAAATTAAAACACAGGAAGTTTTATACTCCATCCTCACAATTAGAATCTTCTTTCCCTAGTAGCTCAGTTGGTAAAGAATCTGCCTGCAATGCAGGAGACCCGGGTTCGATCCCTGGGTCGGGAAGATCCCCTGGAGAAGGAAGTGGCAACCCACTCCAGTATTCTTGCCTGGAGAATCCCATGGACAGAGGAGCCTGGCGGGCTACAGTCCATGGGATTGCAGAGAGTAGAACGTGACTCTGTGACCAACTTTCACTTTCACTTTCTCATACCTAGAACGCTGCAAAGTTCTCACGTTGCAGTAAGATTAGGAAAAGCAATCAATGCCAGAAATGAACACTGCACCTAGCACGGACTCTGCCTCTAACAGGCGCTCAGTACACGCTGGCTGAGAAGCACACGTCCCATGACCTCACGACGCCAAGAACGGATACTTGGTGCTCTCTGGTGGGTTTTCCCCTTGGGAAAAAAAGCCAAAAGGCCCAGAACTCCTGTCTACATAGGAAGTGTGCTCCAGCGAAGCCTCTAACCAAACCAAGATGAAATTCAGCTTCTGTCCCCTCTACCTGCCACTGTCCAGGGTAACCTCCCAGTTCAGGCCACCGATGTTCGTCTCCCAGGAGCGCATGATTCGGCCTCCATTGGACACAGTGATTGCATCTGGAAGAGAAAAGACGACGTGAGATCATCCCCGAAACCGTTGCGCTGTCTGGAGCCTCCCAGGGCCCGTGACGGGTGGCCTCACCGCCCACGTGCAAGTGCAAGCAGCAACTGCATCTGTCCTTTCCCGCTGGGCATCCCTACGCCCTGCCCTCCCAGGCCCCGAACAATGGAAGGAACCCAGGAAAGAGAGAGGGAGCTGACGCCGACACAGGGACGAAGCCGGACTCCACCTACCCTGTCCGTAGAGCAGCATGGCATCCACCGCCCCTTCTGCTGTGCCCTTGTCAACATGGCGCCACACTGAGAGACAGGAGAGCGAGAGGCTACTATGGACCGCGGCTACTATGGACCACGAGGCATCCAGGAAGCCCCGGGGGGAGGAGGGGGACCGGAGAAGCCTTTGTTTGCACAGAAGTGGCTCGATTCATTTCAGGGAGGGAAGGATTACCGCTAGCTGGCAGTGACCCACCCCCACTCCCGACTCCCGGGGTAACGAGGGGAGCCACCGCTGTGCCGACCTGCGATCGCCGCTCTTCCCATCCCCACCCCCACCCCACCCAAGAAATAAACAAACAAAGACAAAATTCACAAAATCCCTATGACTCACAAGCAAAGCAGTGATTATAAATCACATTTCCATGATTTTAATGCCTAAAATCATCCACAAAAGCAATATAAATAATTGGAGGTGGGGGAGGGAGGAACAGCCAAAACTTGACTGTAAAATATTAGTAGAAAGATATATTTTTTGCAGCAATATCTTATTTAAGGACAGTGGACATGGGCTGAGGAAACAAACTCAAAGGCCAGTTATAGGAATGTATTAAATATTCAAAGATGGCAAAACTGAAAAATAAATAAATAAATGATCCTAATCCAGTAAAGACGCATCTTTCGGCCATGTTGTCCCCAGGGGTGGGGTATCAGCCAGGCAGACATCACCAGCCGCAGGGCATCCTGGACTCACTACGGGCAGCCACGCCATCCCCAGCTACCCGTCTACACAGTCCACTCACAGATCTCCCCAGTCCGAGAATTTAATGCTGCAATCACATTCTTCTCTGTGGCCACAACCAACTTCTTGGATCCAGGGGAAAATTCCAAAGAGGCAAACTTGAGCTTCCCAACATACTGCTGTCTCCTAAAGGAAAGAGGCCAAGGAAATGGAAGGGGCCAATGCCATCGCTGCAAAGGACACTTTGGAAAAAAGACAACTGCATAAATGCAGGAGGTTATCACCATCACACCTGTCTTGGGGTGCATGAGAAATGTTAATGAAGAGATCTGACCAAAAGCAAGATTTCCAGGCAATATACTCAGGAACAAAGGGAAGAAGAGAGAATACACCCTAACAGCTAATGTAACACTCTTCCTTCTAAATGCAAGCATGTATTTACCTTACCCAAAAGAGCACCTGGCCTAAATCCCACTAGAATGAAATTAGTCTTCTCTGTACTCATTAATAGTGGGACCAGGGACTTCCCTGCTGGTCAAGTGGGTAAGACACTGTGCTCCCTATGTAGGCGATCTAGGTTCGACCCCTGGGTGGGGAACTAGATCCCATGTGCTGCAACTATTTTTTAATATTAAAAAATAGTGGGACTAGACGCTCATATTACACATGAGAGAAGAGACATGAACCCTGTTATCGATGAGCACACAATCCAACTTCCCCTTTTATTTTCACTGACCTTTGGAGAAAAATTATACAAATATTCTAACAAAGCTTGACAGACTTGAGTCAGGCCTTTGCTCTTTGCAGCCTGTTGTAACCCACACAGCGCTCGGGATCCATCTGACTCATTACTCATACTTTCCTTGGAATATACCCCATCACTTTCAACACTCTTATCTCGGCATAAAGGGAATGCAATGAGCTTCCCCTGGCACACTACCAAGTACAGAGGTGAGATGCATGTTGCTGTTCACGAATGCAACCTCTAGCAAATTAAACACATAACATTTATACAGAATGTCCCTTGTTACATTGTCTGGTCTAACTTCTCACAAAAAAAGAATCTATACTGGCACAGAGTGACAGGTTTATATGACATCTGACCGTTTCCATCTGTATTCTGACCTGCTTTAACCTCACTGGGGTCACCGACCCCTTTATGACACAGGACAAACACTACCACTCTCATTCTAGAGGCGAGGAAACCAAAGCCCACCGACTTCGACGAACTGCTGTTAGAACCAGAATGCAAAATTAGGTCTAAATCTAAATCTAATCTAGTCTTCTAAGTCTAAATCCCATGCTCTCTTTTAGAATGCTGTTCCCTTTTATCTGGGCTACAAAAGTAACGCCTACTCACTGACGAAAACGTGAGAAATACATAAAGGTATAAAACAGAAAACAAAAATGCGCCTAAAACGCCGCCAGCCACAAACTTTTTTTTTTCAGCCATGAATTTTTTTTTCAGCGGTAAACATTTAACATTTTAGTGTCTTTCTTTCTGTTTACTTTTCAACGTATAAACTGTATATACCTAGGATTCTGCTAAATTGGATGACACGTTGTACACGTGGAACATATACAACACGGGTTTGAACTGAGCAGATCCACTTACACGCTGGTTGTTTTCTTTTCTTTCCTTTCTGGGTGGCACCTTGAGACTTGTGGGATGTTAATTTCTCAACTAGGGATCAAACGTGGGCCCCTGGCACTGTAAACATGGAGTCCACCAGGGAATTCCCTACGCCGGTTGTTTCCTACAGTCAATTCTGCAGTACCACACAATCCATGGTTGGTTGAATCTGTGGGTGTGGAACTGCAGATACAGAGGGCTTACTATAGGTTACACTCGATTTTCGACGGCAGGGAGAGTCTGCATCCCTAACCCCTGCGAACTGTACATATTATATTGTGAGCATCTGCCCACATCATTAAAAATGAGACTTTTGGGAATTCTCTGTAAGTTCAGTGGTTAGAACTCCCCTGCAGGGGGCATAAGTTTGATCCCTGGTCAGGGAATTAAGATCCCACAGGCCACAGCACTCCCCCCGACCCACAAAAAAAAAACACATGACTTATGCTGCATTTGCCACACTGCCTTATATCATGTACTTATATATCTGCCCCCTCACCAGCCTGAGTTCCTTTCAATCTCTGCATCGCACCTAGAACGACCACTGGCCAACAACAAGCACTCAACAAACACGCGAATCCATTTGTTTGATATAGAAAAGACTTCACAGAGGAGCTAGGCTCTGAAAGTGTTCCCTGAATGGCAATAATTGGTGACACACTGACTGTACTCAATGAGCCAGCCACTGCGCTGAGTGATTTAAAAGAACTGCCTTATTCATTCTTACAGCTACTGTGGGAGGTAATGGACTATCAGTAAACTCAATTACAGATGAAGAAACGGAGGCACAGAGTGGGTTAAGTAATTTTCCTAAGATCACAGAATGCTTAAGAGGCAAACTGACATTTCAAGCAAAAGTGAGCCAATGTCCTGGCCTTAAGGATGGGGTGGGTGGGTAGATGGCTGGGTGAATGAGGGGGTGAGCGACTGAATGAGTGCATTAATGAGACGGGAATGAACAAAAGTGCAGAATGAGTGAATGAATTACGAGAGAGTGAGTGAGCCAGTCAGTGAAGAAAGAACGAATGAATGGCACCTCCTGGCTGAAGTGAGTCTTAGGCGGCCCTGTTCTGAGCCCATGGCAGAGTTGGGTGGGAAGGGTAGGGAAAGAGGATCTTCACTGAGGGCGGTAGACGACGCACACCCAGCAGATCAAACACCTGACAGTCACAGAAACGCGGCCGGGCGGGGAAGAGAACTGACCTCTGACCAGAACCTCAAGCAAGCCCGGATGGCAGAGCCCGCTTCACTGGCTTGCGACCCGTACAGCCGCACAGGGGCTAGCTCAAAAGGGCCCCCAACTCTCGCTTTAACGCTCTGCCGTGGCCACCTTAAAACTCTTTCAAAATTTTTGAAAGAGGGGTTTCACATTTCATTTTGCCCTGGGCCCCGCAAGTTATGCAGCCGGCCCTGATGCATGGTAAAGCCCCCCTCCTTTTAAGCAGAAGAACAGGTACTGGGAAAATAGTTCCAGAACAGAAACCGCCCCCCGCCCCGTACGCACCAATCAAACTTGCCCACTTGGTCTTCGTAGACCGCGGCCGCAGGGATAAGCAGGGTAGCCCAGAGCCACAGCCTGGAAGCCGCGGCCGCCGCCATGATGGTAGCGCGGGCCCGCCCGCCGCCGGCCCGGCATGCACCGCGCCGCGGGCCCCGCCTCCGCGGAACCATAGAGTTGGGCCCACAGGCGGGGTCCTGGGCGCGGAACCATAGAGTTGGGCCCGGCATGCACCGCGCCGCAGGCCCCGCCTCCGCGGAACCACAGAGTTGCGCTCACAGGCGGGGTCCTCGGTGCGGAACCATAGAGTTGGGCGCACAGGCGGAGTCCTGGGTGCGGAAGCATAGAGTTGGGCCCACAGGCGGCGTCCTGGGTGCGGCGCCCCAAACTCTGGCGTCCCCTGCCCGCGTGGGAAGTCTACCTGGAGACTCGGGGCGGAGGGCAGGCGGCGGCCGGGCAAGGAGGAGCGGGCCTCAGCGCGGACTGGGTCAGGCACAAGCGAGGGCGCCCACCGAGGGCCTTCCCAGAGGCCCCCGCGCGCCGAGGGCCTGACCGGCAGCAGCGTCTTCTGCCCACGTGGCCGCGGCGAGATGCCCAAGTCCAAGCGCAACAAGAAAGGTGAGCCCAGAGGGCCCTGGGCCCCCGAGGGCCAGTTTGTGGGGCGGCTGTCAGCTGCGCTAGGGCTTCGGGGAGGATAGGGGAGGACGCTGGGGCCTCTGCGAGGAGGGAGCTGGCTCGCGGCGCGCTGGAACGGTTGGGGCCTTGGGGATGGCGGAAGCCCTGGGGGAGGCTGGAGCCGCGTCGGCGAAGCGGAGAGGGCTTTGCCAGGCCTCCAGAGAGAGTTGCCCAAGGCCGTCTGGCCGGGGGAACAGCCTCTGAACTCCCGGGATGCCGGCGATCTCGCCTTGGCCCACCTCTCCGACCTCAGCCCGTCTCTGTCTCTTGCTCTCCGCTCTGCCCCTCCTCTCGCCTCCTTTCCTTCAGCCCGGGTTTACCCCCGAGTATGATCGTTGTGTTCTCCAAGTTGTTTCTGCCGGCATGGTCGTGCTCCGCTCTTCGTATGGCTGGCTCTTAGGTAGCAGTCCGTAGGACCTCTCCTAAGAGACTGTTCCTGACTGTTTCTACTTATGGTGCGTCTCTTTCATTCCGGCCCATTCACTCAATAAGTTAAGAGACCTGGCAACTCTTTACGGTTTGAAAGATACTGCAGTCACAACGTGGAAGGTCTAATTCAGATAGTGATGAGCCTCATGTAGGAAAAAAGCAGTTGATGTTCTCTTGTGCAGTGTGACTAGAAAAGATATGTTGAGATGACAAATGACCAGGAACCTGCAGAAAGGAAGTAAGCAACCCAAGGAGTTACCTGGAAGAGTGGTGAAGGGAACACGAAGGAGAGGGAACACAAAGGGCAGAGACCCTGAGCCAGGAGCATGTTTAACATGCTCAGGGGCCAGAGGCCAGAGTGGGCGAAAAGGAGGGAGAGAGAACTGAGCAGAGTGTGTGGGACTTGAAAGATTTTTGCACTAGATTGGCTTTCACACCCAGGTGAGTTGGGAGGAGAGAGCTTGAGCAGAGGAATGGTGGGGTTCCACTTTACTGTTGAAAAGATCACCCTAGTTGCTTTGTTGAGAATGGACCGGGGAAGGCAGGGGCAGTGGGCAAGGGTGGAAGCAGCGAGACCTGCAGTGATCCAGGGGAACGCCATGCTGGCTTGGGGCACGGTTGTGGCAGTGGAACTGTTGGGAAACAGACAGCTGTATTTTGTTTGTCCTCCTGTACCGCACTCGCCCTTGCCTGCTGTGGTTACCTTTCTGATGTGTGCTTCACGAAGAGGGACTTCTTATTCATCCATCCAGGTCCCTCCTGGGATCCAGGGCTTTGCATTTGATGCTCTGTTAAGCGTTTGTGGAATGATTGGATTCTGAGGCGGGATGCGTGGTCAAACCTGGCAAGTGCCAAACCCTTCTGGGTAAGGGGCAAACTGGGTCCCAGCTGTTGTTACAGAAGAGGTGTTTGTCCCTCCCCAAAGAGGCACCGCTGCACGCACGGGTCCAAACTGTAAGACACGGTATAGCAGAGGAGAGTCCCCAGACTTATCCTTCCGTAGCACAGAGAATCCGTAGATGGTCTCCACACACCGCCGCAACCAAGAGCAGAAAGGGACTGGCCCCAGCCAGCAGGCTGGGTCTCCGGGGAGCGCCCCACCCCCACACCTCAGTAGGGAGTTAGCCCCAAAGGGGCTGTAGATAGCTGGTTTGTCTAGTAATAGGACAGATGTGAAGGGATCTTCAGCTCAGGAATGCTAGAGAGTAGGCACTCTGGGGACCTGGGGGTAGCCTTGCGAGCCAGAAGCAGTAGCCACAAAAGCCTTGCTAGCTTTCTCAGATCGGCTCCATCCAGCTGGGTACCGAAGGGGAGGCGAGTCTCTGAGACATCCAGGTTTCTCTCTCAATATCTCCCCTTTTTCTTCTCTGTGTTAGTCTCCCTAACCAAAACTGCCAAGAAAGGCTTGGAACTGAAACAGAACTTGATAGAAGAGGTAAGAGCTTGTTTTTTTTCTTATTATTATGTTTACCTTCCCAGACTTCGTATTTGGTTTTAAAGGTGGGTGTGGGACTATCTATCAGGGACAGCTCTAAACATCCACAGCTGTCAGAGGCCTAGGAGCAGCCTCTTTCCCATCTGGGGCCAGAGTATTACTGCCCGGCCTCTGCTGCCCCGGGACTCCAGAGCCCCATGAATTGTCCCGTAGCTTCGGAAATGTGTGGACACATACAAGTACCTCTTCATCTTCTCCGTGGCCAACATGAGGAACAGCAAGCTGAAGGATATCCGCAATGCCTGGAAGCACAGTCGGTAAGTGGGCAGTGGGGGGGGGCCAGGCTGCTCAGAAAGTACAGGGGCAGTTAGTGACCTTGGGTACCTGGGTCACAAGTACCGCCTAGATAAGGACGGAAGGCCGCCCTGCCCAGCCCCCAGTGGAGGGTGCTCCTTAACTGTTTGGGGTTGGGGCGGGGGGTCTGGGTCTCGGTCAGGCTGCTTGGCTTGGTTGCAGATCGTCGTGTCCCAACCAGGGATCACATCCGGGCCCTCTGCAGTGAGAGCGCAGAGTCCTACCCACGGGCCCCCGGAGAAGTCCCTAACTGTTAAAGTTGGGGTTGCACTGGGGGTGGGGGGAGAGCAGTGATCCCTCCAGGAGAGGGGGCTCCCTGAACCCTGGGGTCTGGTCCCTTAAGGAACATCCACCAGCTCTGGTTCAGACCGTCCAGCGGGCCTCTTTCACAGACCCAGACGCACTCCCGGTGGGCTGAGACAAAACGTGTGCGGGTCAGCTCTGCGCAAGAAAAGGACGTGAGGGGCCCTGGGCTGCGTGGAAAGCAGCCTCTGGCCACACTTCCTCCTGGGCCAGGGCTCGGGCCCTGGGGACTGGAGCTGGTTGGCACTTTGGTGAGGGCAGGGCGCCTCCTTCACGGACCCCTCTTTTTCTCTGTAGGATGTTCTTTGGCAAAAACAAAGTGATGATGGTGGCGCTGGGTCGAAGCCCGTCTGACGAGTACAAAGACAACCTGCATCAGGTGGGTCCCCCGGGAGCGGCGGGGGGGGCGGGGGGCCCTGGCTGCTCTCACGTGACACACCCTCCAGCCTTGGCCCAGGGGCTGGCTTCAGGCTCAGCTCTCCTTTAGCCTCCAGACCCAAAGAGGAGCTCCACCCCCTCACAGGACTCTCCAGGTGTTGCCAAATGTTGAGGGGTGGGGGCGGCAGAATCGTCCCCAGCTGAGAACCACTGCTCCCACGTGACGGACCCCACCCTCCTCTGGTTTTGCAGGTCAGCAAGAAGTTGAGGGGCGAAGTTGGTCTCCTTTTCACCAATCGCACTAAGGAGGAAGTGGACGAGTGAGTGCTCTGGAAGAGTGGTGGGAGGGGAAGGTGGCTGAGGTCTCCAGGGAAGGAGTAACCCAGGACTCGGTCCAGTGGAGGGTCCAAGGAAGACCTGGTTCCTGGAAACTTGTCCCTGGGTCTCCATCCTCCCCAGCTCAGAGCTCCCGGCTGAGCCGAGGGGGACGGGGAGGCCGCGCAAGGCCCAGGCAGAGCCTGACCTCAGGTGGATGGGTGTTGTTTGTGGTTCAGTTGCTCAGTTGTGTCCAACTCCCTGTGACCCCGTGAACCTCAGCACGCCAGGCCTCCCTGTCCATCACCAGCTCCCAGAGCTTGCTCAAACTCATGTCCGTTGAGTCGATGATGCCGTCCAACCATCTCATCCTCTGTCGTCCCCTTCTCCTCCTGCCCTCAATCTTTCCCAGCATCAGGGCTTTTCCAGTGAGTCAGTTCTTCGCATCAGGTGGCCAAAGTATTGGAGCTTCAGCATCAGTCCTTCCAGTGAATCTTCAGGGTTGATTTCCTCTGGGATTGACTGGTTTGATCTCCTTGCTGTTCAAGGGACTCTCAAGAGTCTTCTCCAGCATCACAGTTCAAAAGCATTGATTCTTCAGTGCTCAGCCTTCTTAACAATCCAGCCCTCGCATCCATACATGACTATTTTCTTTTCTCTCAGGTGGTTCACGAAGTACGCGGAAATGGACTATGCCCGAGCAGGGAACAAAGCCACTTTCACTGTGAACCTGGACCCGGGACCCCTGGAGCAGTTCCCCCACTCCATGGAGCCACAGCTGAGGCAGCTGGGCCTGCCCACAGCCCTCAAGAAAGGTACAGGGGTGTCCCTGGAGATGAAAGGTCGCAGCTGAGGGCCGAGAGCACAGGTTTCCGAGCCAGACAGCTCTCCCCAGCCTGAGCCCCACCTTTCTGGCGGAGAAGGCTATTTCTATCAGCCTGTGTTTTCTTATATGAAAACGGGACCAAGAGTGCCCGCCTCGTGGTTGGGGTGAACGTGGACAGTGACTTACAGCTAGAATAGAGCAGTTAGGGGACAAGGAAGGAGGAGTCGGTGCCCCCTCATCAGAGCCCCCCAGGCAGCTAACCGCTCGCTGAGGAAGCCCAGCGCCTGTGCTGCTGGGGTCTTGGGAGGCGGGCAGGCTGATTCCTCCGGCGCGGCCCAGGCCGCTGTGCTGGAGTAGCTGCTTGGGGTCCCTTCTCTGCAGGTGTGGTGACCCTGCTGTCCGACTACGAGGTGTGCAGAGAGGGCGACGTGCTGACCCCGGAGCAGGCCCGCCTCCTGGTGAGGACCCCGCCCCCAGCCCCCCACCCAGTGTCCGCGGCCGCGACGGGAGGCTCCGCAGACGCCTCTGCCTGCACTCCCGCCTCCTGACCATTGGTTCCCTCTGTCTCTCGCAGAAGCTTTTTGGGTATGAGATGGCTGAATTCAAGGTGAGCGTCAAGTACATGTGGGACGCGCAGTCCAGAAGGTTCCAGCAGATGGGAGATGACTTGCCAGAGAGCGCGCCCGCGTCAGAAGAAGAGTCAGAGGGAGACGACGACAGCTAAGGGCCTGGGCCTCCAGGCCTCGCCAGGACGGGGCACGAGGCGCTGCGGCCGCCCTCCTAGAACGCGGCCGTGTGCTGTGGATGAACACGAGTGAGGGTGACGAGCCCAGACGACTTCTGTAAATGATGAGACTTTGTCAGTCAGGGTGTTCTCTGCAAAAGGGACTTTTCTTGGGGGAAAAAAGCTAAAGACGCTGTTGGGTTTGGGCTTTGGTTTGGACTCCCAGGGTCTGTCCATTCACCTCAGGCCGGCTCCGGGACTGGCTCCGAGGGCCCGAGAGGAACCGCCTTCTCTTCTCTGGCCCTCAGCAGCCCTGGTGGAAGCTGGGGTTTGCCGAGGCAACAGGCACCTTGCCCGCCCGCTCCTACCCCCGCTGTGTCTTCTCCCTCCCACCCCTTCTGCCCCACCCGGGCCAGGCAGCTTGCGGACAGCCAGAAGACAGGAGGCTTAGCCGAGGCAGGAATAAAGCGCCACTGAGACAAAATGGCCCCCAGCAGTTTTCTTCTGGGTGGTAGGTTTTTGCCCAGATGGTTCTGTTTATACGTATTTAGGGAGGTGATTCTACACGAGCGGACGCCTACCTTGAGGTGTACGGCCCTCTTTTCTTCTGTTGTGTGTAGAGGCGAGAGGGCTGCCTGAAGCCCTGCTGTTGAGAGGTCAGGCTGGGAGGCCCTCCTGCCGCCTCTGCTCTTCAAAGCCTGATCCCTACTCCTGCCCCTTCTCACCAAGCCTGTGGGGGACGGGAAACAGCTCGTGGCTGCAGAGGAAACGTTCTCCAGGTTCACCGTGGGCCTGGGCTCCAGCCCGGCTAGTGCCTCTATTCAGACAGTAAACGCGCTGCGCAGCCCCGGCCTTTTCCTGTGGTGGCGGCTGCGAGGAGTGTTAACAAGAACATGGGAGATAAACCATCTGTGGGCGGGACTGTGAGGGAAGAACCAGCCACGCAGAGCAGCCTAAGGTCAGAATCGACTGCGGGAGAGAAAAGGGGACGGGTGGAGTGTGCCCTCTGCCACCCCAGACTAGGCCTAGCGGAAGTAGTTGGGACAATAGTGGGCAACCAGGTGCCAGGCCTGATCAAAGGCCCCCACGATGGCCAGCTCCAGGGGCCTTTCATTTGACAGCTGGCAAAGTTCTCTTCCAGCTGCTCCACACTGGACATGCCCAGGATAATCACGTCCCTGCGGAGGCCCTGCAAGGGGAGACGGGCAGACGTCACACGCTGATGCCCCACAGACACACCCCCAGCCCCGGCCCTGCCAAGACCTGGGTCCAATGTCTGTGTGCTCAGTCCCTTGGCCGTGTCTGACTCGGATCCCGTGGACTGTAGCCCACCAGGCTCCTCTGTCCATGGAATCTTTCGGGCAAAAATACCGCAGTGGGTTACCATTTCCTCCTCCAGGGTGTCTTCCCAACCTAGGGATTGAACCTAAGTGTCTTACATTTCCTGCACTGGCAGGCAGATTCTTTACCACTGAGCCGCCAGGAAGCCCCCAGCGTCCATACCCTGCATTTTTCCAAAAAGAACTTAACCTTGCCTTCAAACAGCTCCAAAACCCTGCTTCCCTAGACACACGGGCAGGCCTGAGTTCGGAGCCTCTCCCTTCCTGCTCTGCAGCTGGGCAGGCCTGAGTTACTTACATGACCTCACCAAGCTTCAGGCTTCCTTTGCTTTGCAGGGTGATTGTGGGGATTAAAATGTAAAGTACTTTACTTCAGGCCTGGCACTTAATGGGCTCAAGAAAGAGGCACTGTTGGTATGTGATGCCCAAGTTGGAGGAAGGTACTGGAAAAGTGGGATGGTGGGAACAGGATAGACTGCAGGGAGGGCAGCCAGACACAGGTAAACGCTGATGGAGGGAAAAGCGTTAAGTGTAAATATCACACAGCTGCCCTGTCTCGTTTAGTCACTCAGTTGTGTCTGACTCCAGGCAAGAATACTAGAGTGGGTTGCCATTTCCTTCTCCAGGGGATCTTCCCAACCCAGGGATTGAACACAGGTATCCCACACAGCAGGCAGATTCTTTATCATCTGAGCCACCATGCGGCAAAAATTTAAAAAACAGCTAAAAATGAAATCATGCAGCCCTCCCTTCCACTTCCTCGCTTCGGCCTGGAGCTGGGAGTGGTGGTACATCCAGCAGAGGGCGACCGAGGTCATGCTGGGGGTTCTGGCACCATATGCAGCCTGCAGGGCCTTCCCCACCAAGGCAACGGCCCGGAAGTGGCACTCCTTCTAGTAGCTGGGCAGGTAGGGAGGGTGGCACGGGGGTCAGAAGGAGGGGGGTGCCCCTGCAGGGTGTCAGTCTTCTCAAGTGGAGGCTTTACCTCCCTGAGCAGCAGAATGCACGTGGATTTCTGGGTCCCTCATCGTGGCGGTCCCTGCCCAGCGGTGGGACCAGCAGGGGTGCAGTGGGCAAGAATCCTTGTATTGCGCATGCTCACCAGACCCGAACAATACAACCCCCAACGTCAGGACCACGTCTGTGTGCCCTGGATCACGGAAGGACAAGTCCGGGTTCCAGTCCTAGCTCTGTCCTTAGATCAGCCACCTGCCTTCACTTACCTGCTCAGTGAGAAGACAGCCCGAGCCAGCCCCACACAGTGAGTGCAAAGTGTAAATGAGATAATGGACCTGCCATGCTTTCTCAGCTAAATAGAGCAGAGAAGGTAAAGATCAGCCAAGATCCTGGGCTTCCCTGGGGGCTCAGTCGGTTAAGAATCTGCCTTCAATGCGGGATACCTGGGTTTGATCCCTGGGTTGGGAAGATCCCCTGCAGGAGGGCATGGGAGCCCACTCCAGTATTCGTGCCTGGAGAAGCCCCATGGACAGAGGTGCCTGGCAGGTTGCAGTCCATGGGGTTGCAAAGAGTTGGACACAACTGAGCAACTAAGCACTGCACAAGATCCCACAGGGGTGGCTTTCCTGGAGGTACAATGGGTAAAAACTTGTCTGCCACTGCAGGGGACACCGGTTCAATCCCTGGTCTGGGAAGATTCCACATGCCACAGGGCAATTAAAGCCCGTGAGCCGCAACTATTGAGCCCTCGGGCCACAAGTCCTGAAGCCCGTGTACCCTAGAGGCTGCGCTCCACAATGAGAGAAGTCACCACAATGGGAAGCCTGTTCACCGCAACAAAGCGTAGCCCCAGCTCTCCACAACTAGAGAAAGCCCACACCCAACAACAAAGACCCAACACCGCAAAAAATAAGTGAATAAGTTATTTTTTACAAAAAATATCCTCCAGGAAAGAGGCCCAGGCACTGGTGGTGTGACATGCTCCTTGATATGCTGCTTAAGGAAATGGCTTCTAAACCTGGCCAGACAGTCAGAAACCCTGGCATGGCGTGGGCGCCTGGATTAGGGTTTAAATCACACCATTGCACACAGAGGTGGTTCCAAATATGAGACACTGTGCTGCTTAAAAAGTCCTGGGAAATGTCAACAAAATTAGCACTGAAGCTTTGGAGACTTAGCTTCTATGAATCTTGAAAGATGAGGAGCTTCCCAGCAGTCCACAGATAATGTCTAAATTTGATACATTAAGGAATAGCAATAAAGTATATACGTCAGAGGTCTTATAGTCAACACCAGAGGGAGAGTAAGCTGAACGAGTTTAAAAGCATCACCTCTAAGGAATGTGACTTGGAAAGGGCTTGCTTTTAGCTGTGGGCATGTATTACACTGATAACTTTTTCAAACTTTAAAAAAATGAAAAGGAAAAAGGGATGGTCCCAACAGATGTTCAACTATAACTTTAGACGTTGATGACAATTTTATTGCCAAGAATTTACAAAACTTAGACTCAGTTGCCCCGGGTGACAGAGCCAGCAGCAAGCTTCAGGATCCCCCAGTCCCAATGCGAGGTTTCTCCTGCTGCTGTGGGCAGTGGGATGGCTCTTCAAGGGAGGAGACACAGTCTTGTGGAGCCGGCAGAAGGGCCAGAGCTCCACACACTCCCAACCCAGCTCCCCAGTCACCCCCAGAGACACTGGGGAAACCTTAGGGGTGCCAGTTGGGTTGCTCAGTGAAGCTGAGCTTGAGGGGCCAAGGTCTGAGCAAAAGGAGAGGCTCTGGAACCCAAAAAAGCAGCCCCAGGGACTCCCCATTTGCAGACTATGGGGACCCTCCTGCCACCCCACCCATCCTGACAGTCCACCCCCAGCTCACCGATTCCTGTAGACCTCTGCCCAGTTGTTCCCAAAGAAGCGGCCCACGGGCTGTTTCCCGTCCTTGTCCTCATACTTGTACCTGCTGGTCAGCAGGCCTCCTGCAGGAAGGCTGGAGTCAGACCCCCAGGCACTGCCCCCAGAGGCCATCTGGACCGGAAGTGGGGGTGATGGCAGGGGACCAGGAGGGATGGAGGTCCTGGCAAACCTCTGCCCTTCCCAGGTCTGGGGCCAGGCTTCTCCTGGGTCAGGAAGAGGCAGAAACAGGGTCAGGAAGGCCCTCCTGCCCAGGGGAGCCTGTCCCCCCGACACCCCGTACCAGCCAGAGGGTTGTAGGCATAGAACCTCTGTCCAAAGTGCCAGAGGCAGGGCAGGAGCTCCGTCTCCACCTGCCGGGTGGTGGCGTTGTACATGCCCTGCAGGCAGAAGGGCCAGCTGAGCCGGGGCCCAGCCGGAGAGCCCCAGCCTGCTCTCAAAGTCTTCAGTCAAGACCCCCCAGGACTCCAGCATGGTTTCCAAAATCACTGCTGGTCACGGGCAGATGGTGCTGGGCCCCGGGAAGGGACGGCGGCCTGGCTCTGCCATTCCACACACATCTGCAGGCACCAAGCGTGGGCTGGACACCGAGCTCTCAAACACACGTGGATCTGGTGAGGTCTCGGCTTCAAGAGATGTCAGAGTCGAGTTAAAAAGACAAAGCAGAGGATCTGCTCTGTGACCTTCATCAATTTATTTAACTTCTTTGAGCCCCACTCCAGTAATCTTGTCTGGAAAGTTCCTTGGACAGAGAAGACTGGCAGGCTACAGTCCATGGGGTCACAAAGAGTTGGACACAACCGAGCCGGCATACACACACACACACACAGGTGCACACACAGACTGAGCCTCAATCCGCTCAAGTGTAAATTGAGAATGAGAGTGGTACTATCTAGTTGGGAATCTCAGAGGATTGATCTGAACTTTGACACTTGGTCATTGAAAGTGAAGGTGTTTGTGGCTCAGTCGTGTCCAACTCTTTGTGACCCCATGGACTGCAGCTGACGGAACCCGGGTCTCCTGTATTGGCAGGTGGATTCTTTACCACTGAGCCATCTGCAAAGTGTTGGAGGGCTACTCACTTGGAATCTTCCATTCCTCCACCACGGTCCCCACCCCTTCCTGATGTTAACTTCAGACCTGAGTTTTAAGAACTTTGGCCCAGCTGGTTTCAGCATGAAGGAGGGAAGAGAAGGAGGAGATGGAGAAGAAAAAGCAATTAGAAATAAGACCAAACTAAATGCCCATCAACAGATGAAAGGATAAAGAAGATGTGTTATACATATACAGTGAAATATTACTCAGCCATCAAAAAGAATGAAATAATGCTATTCACAGCAACATGGATGGACCGAGAGATTTTCATACTAAATGAAGTCGTCAGACAGAGAAAGACAAATATAGTGTGTGTGTGTGTGTGTGTGTGTTTGTGTGTGTTAGTTGCTCAGTCGTGTCTGACTCTGCGACCCCGTAGACTGCAGCCTGCCAGGCTCCTCTGTCCATGGGATCCTCCAGGCAAGAGTACTGGAGTGGGTTGCCATTCCCTCTCCAGACAAATATAAATATGATAAAGACAAATATGATACTGCTTATATATGGAATCTGAAAAAATGATACAATTGAACTTATTTACAAAACAGATTCCGAGACAGAAAACAAACTTACTGTTACCAGCGGGGGAAGGGGAGCATAAATCAGGAGTTTGGGATTAACATATACACATATATATATAAAAAATAGATAACCAACAAGGACCTACTGTATAGCACAGGGAACTATATTCAATATCTTGTAATAACCGTAATGCAAAATAATCTGAAATATGTAACAAAATCACTTTGGTTATACCTGAAACTAACACAACATTGTAAATCAACTATACTTCAAAAAATTAAAATTAAAAAAATATAAGACCAGAGTTGTCACGGCGAGGCAGCCAAGCGACCTAGAAAGAGTGTGGCGCTGAGACGCGTGCATCTTCTCGTCTTGTTCCAGACCTACCATGCCGTGAGTCATTTCTCCCCGAGACACCTCAGAGTGAAAGATGGCACGGGGTGCCAACGACGATACTCCTACTATTAACAGCAACAGCTAAGGTTGCCGAGCCCTCACTGTGTGCCTGCCCAGCACAGGCTACACGCATTGAGATGGCATCAGACATGGGGGTGTCCCCTGCCCTCACAGGTTAAACCTCCGCTTGGCCATAGCTGCCTGCTTCAACACCCTCAGTGCTGCTAAATCTCATTGCCTTTGCCCACTCACTGCCCATGCCCACAGCCAGGAATGCCCTTTCTCCTCTTACTCCAGGAATATGGTCAGTTCAAGGTCTGACGTACACTTTTCTGCGCATTCTTCTTTGGCCCTTCCCAAGAAGTGGGCCCTCTTCTGGGCTCCCCAGCTGTCTCTAGACGCTGAGCTCCCTGAGTGGGTGACTGTCAGTTCCCCTTCTATGGCCTTGGACAGAGGCTGGCACAGAGCAGGCAGTTAGACACGGTACCTCCCCGCTTCCCCATCCCAGCTACTGCTGGTAGCTCCAGCAGCTCCCAGGCGCGCCCACCCTGGTGAGGTGGGAGGCACTGCAGGCTGAACCGTGCACCCGGGGCTCCAGGCAGGAGTCCAGGGCTCAGAGCAATGAGAAGGCTGGTCCCCACCAGTTCCAAAGACCCATCTGCAATGGTGCTGGGGATTGCCAGGGTGATAAGGGCAGGACTCCTGCACATCGGGACACCACCGGGCACCTGCGGGGGAGGGGAAAGGGGTCAGGGCTGCCCAGCTCCAGATTCCGTTTTCAGGGCCCCCTGAGAGGAGCTAGCCAAGTCATTCCAGGCTAGGGAAGGGTTGCTGAAAGGAGAGAAAAGGAGAGGAAAAGGGTCAAGACAAAGTACTGTCCAGCTGTCCAGGGCTGACGTGTACAGGGCGTGAGGAGCCGGGGTTTCACAGACCTGTGCGGTGGCCAGAAGAGTTGGCATCCTGGGAAGGGGACAAAGCTGTCAGCCCTGAGCTTTTATAAACTTAAAAATAGACTTATTTATGTGTGTGCATGCTCAGTCGCTTCAGTCGTGTCTGACTCTCTGTGACCCTACAGACTGTAGCCCGCCAGACTCCTCTGTCCATGGGATTCTCCAGGCAAGAATGCTGAAGTGGGTTGCCATGCCCTCCTCCAGGGGATCTTCCCGACCCAGGGATCGAACCCACATCTCTTACAACTCAGGCGGATTCTTTACTGCTGAGCCACCAGGGAAGCCAAGTCTTACTATATGACTCAGCAAAAACTACACCCCAGTAATCTTCATGAACCTACCTACAAAAACCTTTGACCAATATAGTTGACTAACATTAACTCTATTGATTGATTTGCCAGTTTAAGGCAAGGTGTTTGCCTGGGTGAAATGCAATGTGTTGCGATGTATTATTCTTGTTATACATCACTGCATTCAATTGGTCAAAGGTTTTTTTTTTTTGGTCAAAGGTTTTTGAAGGTAGGTTCACAAAGATTACCGGGGTGTAGTTTTTGCTGAGTCATACAGTAAGTGTATTTTGACTTTATAAAAACTCAGCTGTTTAAAAAATTAAACATGAAAAAAGGTTAAAGATTATATTTACCCTGTGTTTACTATTTCCAGCATTCTTCATTTTGTGTGTGTATAAATCCAACTTTTCTTCAGTCTAAAGTGTTTCTCCCAATATTTGCTATAGTGAAGAAGTGAAGTGAAGTGAAAGTCGCTCAGTTGTGTCCGACTCTTTGTGACTCCATCAACTATACAGTCCATGGGATTCTCCAGGCCAGAATACTGGAGTGGGTAGCCTTTCCCTTCTCCAGGGGATCTTCCCAACCCCAGGGATCAAACCCAGGTCTCCCACATTGCAGGCGGATTCTTTACCAGCTGAACCACAAGGGAAGCCCATAGTGAAAGCTGGCTACTATGAACTCTCCCTAACCTTTGTCTGAACAAAGTCTTTGCTTTCATTTTTGAAAGGTGTTTTCGTTTGAATTCTTTCAGTACTTGAACGCTGGCTGGAGCCTTTGGCAAATGCCCGCAAGAGAACCACAGAGCCAGCCTCTGGGCCCTGCAAGGTGGCGGGACAGCCCCAAGACGCCACCCCTGAGCCAACACCACATTTTAGGATCTTCAGTTCGGTTCAGTCGCTCAGTCGTGTCCGACTCTTTGCGACCTCGTGGACTGCAGCACACCAGGCCTCCCTGTCCATCACCAACTCCCGGAGCTTGCTCAAACTCATGTCCATTGAGTCGGTGATGCCATCCAACCATCTCATCCTCTGTTGTCCCCTTCTCCTCCTGCCTTCAATCTTTCCCAGAATCAGGGTCTTTTCAAATGAGTCAACTCTTCGCATCAGGTGGCCAAAGTACTGCAGTTTCAGCTTCAGCATCAGTCCTTCCAATGAGTATTCAGGACTGATCTCCTTTAGGATGGACTGGTTGGATCTCCTTGCAGTCCAAGGGACTCTCAAGAGTCTTTTCCAACACTACAGTTCGAAAGCATCAATTCTTCGGCGCTCAGCTTTCTTTATAGTCCAACTCTCACATCCATACATGACCACTGGAAAAACCATAGCCTTGACTAGACGGACCTTTGTCAGCAAAGTGATGTCTCTGCTTTTTAATATGCTATCTAGGTTGGTCATAGCTTTTCTTCCAAGGAGCAAGCGTCTTTTAATTTCATGGCTGCAATCACCATCTGCAGTGATTTTGGAGCCCCCAAAAATAAAGTCTGTCACATTATTTAGGATCTTCAACCCTTAGGAAAGGCCCCTGCGGAGGGGTCCCGGGTAGGTGGCGCCTGTGTGGGGGCGGGGCCAACAAGCTCACGTCGCCCCGCCCCTATCGCTCCGCCCCCTGCCCGGTGGGCTGGGCCCACCGCTCCTTAAAGCGCCCGCCCTGACCGCGTTGCCCTCCAGTGCGCTCGGCTTCGGGGCGGCTACGTTGCGCACCCCCCGGCCATGGCCCAGCCACAGTCCTACTCACGGGGTGTCCCGACCCGGCCCGCCACCATCTTGGGCGCCATGGAAATGGGGCGCCGCATGGACGTGCCCAGCAGCGCCGCGGCCGTTCGCGCCTTCCTGGAGCGCGGCCACAGCGAGATCGACACGGCCTTCGTGTACGCCGACGGCCAGTCGGAGAGCATCCTGGGCGGCCTGGGGCTCGGGCTGGGCGGCGGCGGCTGCAAAGGTAACGCCCGGCGCCCCGGACCTCGGTCCCGTGACCGCCATGCACTGGCCGCGGCCGGGACCCACCGCCTTGTCCACCTTGCTGGAACGCCCACCTCCACTGGCCACCCCACAGCTCCGTGAAACCCCCGCTTCCCGGCGCCCTTGCACATCAGCCCGGACAGCTGGACAGTACCTGGTCTTGACTCGTTTCCTGTCCTTCTCCCAGTAACGTCCCGACCGTGGCCGAGACTGGGACGACTTGGCTAGCCTTTCTCAGGGGGCCCTGAAAAAGGAATCTGGCGCTGGGCAGCCCCTGCCCCCTTCCCCCTCCCCCACAGGTGCCCGGTGCGGTCCCAAGCTACAGAAGTCCTGCCCTTATCGCCCTGGCACTCCCTGGCACCGTTGCAGATCGGTCTTTGGAACCGGCGGGGACTGGATTCCTCATTGCTCTGAGCCCTGGACTTCTCCCTGGAGCCCTGGGCGCGCGGGTCAGTCCGCAGTGCCTCCCACTTCACCGGGCTTTCCTGGTGCCCCAGACGGTAAAGAATCTGCCTGCAATGCCAGAGACCTGGGTTCAATCCCTGGGTCGGAAAGATTCCCTGGAGGAGGGCATGGCAACCCACTCCAGTATTCTTGCCTGGAGAGTCCCCATGGACAGAGAAGCCTGGCAGGCTACAGTCCATGGGGTGGCAAAAGAGTGGGACAGGAGTGAATGACTAACACTTTCACTTTTCCACTTCACCAGGGTGGGCATGCCTGGGAGCAGCAGGAGCTACCAGCAGTAGCTGGGATATGGGTATAGGGGAGGTACCCTGTCTAACTGCCCCATCTGTGCCAGCCTCTGTCCAAAGCTATAGAAGAGGAATTGACAGTCACCCAATCCAGGGAGCTCAGAGTCTAGAGACAGCTGGGGGAGCCCAGAAGAGGGCCCACTTCTTGGGAAGGTCCAAAGAAGAATGCTCAGAAAAGGGAACCTAAGACCTTGAACTGATACTTTTCCAGAAGTAAGAGGAGAAAGGGCATTCCTGGCAGTGTGAGCAGTGAGTGTGCAAAGGCAGTGAATGAGATTTGGCAGTGCTGAGGATATTGGATCAGGCAATGGAGCCAAGCGGAGGTTTATTGTATGGGCCCAGGGGAAGGTGCCCCATCAGTCTGATGCCATCTGAAGTGCTGATAATGTGCCGGGCAGGCACATAGTGAGGGCTCAGCAACACTGGCTGATACTGTTAGTAGTCGTGTGGTTGTAGTAATAGTAGATGCCGTTAGCACCCTGTGCCGTCTTTCACTCTGAGGTGTCTCAGGGAGAAATGATTCACGGCATGGTAGATCTGGAACAAGACGAGAAGATGCACGCGTCTCAGAACCACACTCTTTCTAGGTCACTTGGCTGCCTCGCTGTGACAACTCTGGTCTTATTATTGTTTTTTAAAATTTTAATTGAAGTATAGTTGATTTACAATGTTGTGTTAATTTCAGGTGTACAGCAAAGTGATTTATATATATATATATATTTCAGATTCTTTTCCATCATAGATTATTATAAGATATTGAGTATAGTTCCTTTGCTTTACAGTAGGTCCTTGTTGGCTATCTATTTTATAAATATTGCATGCTCAATCACTAAACTGTGTCCAACTCTTTGCCACCCCATGGACTGTAGCCCGCCAGGCTCCTCTGCCCCTGGGATCTTCCTGGAGAGAATACTGGAGTGGTGGGTTGCCATTTCCTTTTCCAGGGGATCTTCCTGATCCAGGGATTGAACCCGTGTCCCCTGCATCTCCTGCAATGGCAGGTGGATTCTTTACCCCTGAGCCACCTGGGAATCCCCATGTTCTATATGTTAGTGTATATGTTAATCCCAAACTCCTAATTTATCACCCCTCCCCCCTTTGGTAACCGTAAGTTTGTTTTCTGTCCGTGAGTCTATTTCTGCTTTGTAAATATATTCATTTGCATAATTTTTTTTAGATTTCACATGTAAGCGGTATCATATTTGTCTTTGTCTATCTTACTTTACGTAGTATGATAATTTCTGGGTCCTTCCATGTTATTGTAAACGGCATCATTTCCTTCTTTTCTGATGGCTGAGGAATACCCCATCGTATATGCGTACCACATCTTGTTTACCCACTCATCTGTCCACAGGCATTTACACGGGTCTTATTTCTGATTACTTTTCTTCTGGCAGCGCCTCCCCTTCCCTCCTTTAGGCTGGAACCAGCTGAGCTACAGTTCTTAAATCTCATGTTTGAAGTTAATGTCAAGAAGGGGTGTGAGTCAAAGGGAGGAGGTGGTGGAATGGAAAATTCCAGATGAGTAGGCCTTCAGCCCTCCAGCCTGATCTCCCCCATCTCAAGGGGTCTGGCCTGCTGGGGTGACTTTCCAAGAGCAAACAGTGCAGCAAGGGCTCTCTCCCCAGCCATCGCTTTGCTCCCTGGGATTCTCAGTGGGCGCGGGGGGAAAGGTCCTTAACTCATTCCTGACTCGCACAGGTGGCACCACACTGGCCTTTTCTCAGTGGGATGTTTCTCTGACAGAACTATAACCTGCCTTTCCTTCCCCGGGGCCCCAGTTGAGGCCTCTTGCTTCTCTTTCCTGAATTCCTGCCGCAGTCTCCTTGCCATTTTCCCTGTCTCCAGACCTGTGCCCGAGGTTCTTTGTGCTTCATTTAGAGACATCGTTCAAAACTGCAAAGTCGACCGCTTAGCTTGCTGGCTGAAAAGTGTTCAGAGTCACCCTGTGGCCCCTGAAGTCAGAGTCTAAGGGGTGCCCTCAGGGCCCTTTGCATCTCTCTGGTCTGTGGCCCCTTCTCTTGTCTTGTGTGCCCCCAGACCTGGTGTTTTAGGCCTGTGGGATCGCAGGCATGACCCCTCACAGCCATGTTCTTGCCCCAGGGTGGCCTTTGACTCCCCTTGGAGATTCAAAGCCTTGGAAAGCCTTCCCTGAATTCTCAGGGCTCCTCTCCCCTGCTCCTGCGTGTCCTGACCTCACTTACTCTGTGGTGCCCCGTTAGACTGTGGGTCCTTGAGGGCAGGGATCCAGGGTTGGCATTCCTCTTGCACCCCGAAGTACCAGGCCTGGCACACCTAGCTGTCTGGTGAATAGTCACAGTAGTGATAACATTAGCAGCTCATAAGGAGCAAGCGTGTCAAAGTTCTGATCAATCCTCAGGGCCTCCCGACTAGATAGTACCACTGACACTCTCAATTTACAATTGAGAAAGTTGAGACTGTGTGTGTGTTTGTGTGGTGTGTGCGCAAACACGCATGTGCGTGCTCAGTCATGTCCGACTCTGCGATCCCATGGACTGTACCTGCCAGACTTCTCTGTCCCTGAGATTTTTCCAGAGATGAATACTGGCGTGGGGCTCAGAGAGGTTGAACAACTTGCTGAAGGTCATACAACTCATATTGGCAGAGCTGAAGTGTGAACCCAGGCCCGCCTCTTAACCATTAACCCTAGGTCCTCTCCAGGGTTTGGTAAGTTGACCTGATCTTCTATTTTTTTCCTCCCAAAGTAAAAATTGCCACCAAGGCCAATCCATTGGAAGAAAACTCTCTGAAGCCTGACAGCCTCCGGTTCCAGCTCGAAACATCCCTCAAGCGGCTGCGGTGCCCCCGAGTGGACCTGTTTTACCTGCACCTGCCGGACCACGGCACACCCGTGGAAGAAACGCTGTGCGCCTGCCAGCAGCTGCACCAGGAGGTGAGGGCGGCCCCCTCCCTGGCCTGTTGGTGCCCAGGAGAGCAGAGGCCCCAGGGCTGTCCCGGAGCAGAGTCAGGGACAGACCCCACGCCCAGGGTCCCAATCTCTGGGCCTGGTGTTCTGGGCTGCGGGGGATCTGACCGTGGCCTCTCCCCCACAGGGCAAGTTCGTGGAGCTCGGCCTCTCCAACTATGCCGCCTGGGAGGTGGCCGAGATCTGTACCCTGTGCAGGAGCAAAGGCTGGATCCTGCCCACCGTGTACCAGGTGAGGCCGGGGCTGCAGAGGCCCGTCTCCAGGGCGCCTGCCATCCCCAGTCCCCTTGGGCCCCCCGCCCTGCCCTCTCCAGAGCAGCCACTCCCCTGCTTCCAGCCTGTAGACGGCTCCCGGGGGCCTCAGCCTGGCCACAGGCGCCCGCCCCCTCAGGCCCTGGCTCCCCTTCCTGCCTGCTTCTGGCTCTGCGGTCAGCCCGGAACTCGCCTCCCCCTTCTCCCTGGCAGGAGTGCCCGGGCGTCACTTAGATACCTCTTCCTCTGGGAGCCTTTCCCGACAGCCCAGAGCGTCCTCCAGGCTCCAGACCCCATCTTTATACACTGAGCGAGTGTTTCTGAGAATCTGCCGTGATCACAGAAGCCGCCTCTCTGTGCTCACCTGTTCTGTCTCTGTTTGTTTCTTTGGCCGCCTCAGATCTTGGCTGCATAGTACAGGGTCTCTCACTACGGCCCACGGGCTCTCTAGCTGCGGCTCTCAGGCTTGGTCGCCCTCCGGGGAGCAGACCCGTGTCCCTGCATTGCAAGGGGGATTCGGAACCACTGAACCGTCAGGAGAGCCCACTCGGCTTTGTTTTTAACCCGACTCTGACATCTCTTGAAGCCGAGACCTCACCAGATCCACGTGTGTTTGAGAGCTCGGTGTCCAGCCCACGCTTGGTGCCTGCAGATGTGTGTGGAATGGCAGAGCCAGGCCGCCATCCCTTCCTGGGGCCCAGCACCATCTGCCCGTGACCAGCAGTGATTTTGGAAACCATGCTGGAGTCCTGGGGGGTCTTGACTGAAGACTTTGAGAGCAGGCTGGGGCTCCCCGGCCGGGCCCCCTGCTCAGCTGGCCCTTCTGCCTGCAGGGCATGTACAACGCCACCACCCGGCAGGTGGAGACGGAGCTCCTGCCCTGCCTCCGGCACTTTGGACTGAGGTTCTACGCCTACAACCCTCTGGCTGGTACGGGGTGTGGGGGGACAGGCTCCCCTGGGCGGGAGGGCCTTCCTGACCCCGTTTCTGCCTCTTCCTGACCCGGGAGAAGCCTGGCCCCAGACCTGGGAAGGGCAGAGGTTTGCCAGGACCTCCATCCCTCCTGGTCCCCTGCCATCACCCCCACTTCCGGTCCACATGCCCTCTGGGGGGCAGTGCCTGGGGGTCTGACTCCAGCCTTCCCGCAGGAGGCCTGCTGACCGGCAGGTACAAGTATGAGGACAAGGACGGGAAACAGCCCGTGGGCCGCTTCTTTGGGGACAACTGGGCAGAGGTCTACAGGAATCGGTGAGCTGGGGGTGGACTGTTAGGATGGGTGGGGTGGGAGGGGGTCCCCATAGTCTGAAATGGAGAAGCTCTAGGCTGCTTTCCAAGGGCCTCCAGGCTTTTCCTTGCTGCCTGGACCTAGCTCTCGTGATTCCTAGAGGAATTAAGAAACCCTCTGAAGGGTTTCTTCTTGTATTCTTGGAACCCCCGAAAGGAATGAGGCTCCCTGGACCTTGTGCTCAACCTTCCAAGGCATGGTTCATCCGTGAGAAGTGTTGATCACCCTCCAAGAGGGAAAGACAGGGCCCCGGATGGAGAAACAGGCAGCCTGGGGTCGCGTTGTGCCCCTGTACTGCTTGCCTGTCTCTCCAGGTAAAGTAAGGGCAGGATTTGAGTGCTTAGTAGACGGCGCTGAGGTCTCTGGTGAGGGAGCCAGCATTCTGGGTGGTTCCGCTGCCCCCCAAAGCAGGAGACCTCCTGCTTGAGGGGACACTAGCCCCTCGATACTGCAGGCTTGGGGTGGGCGCAGCTGCCTGCTTGACCCTTAGGCAGTGGCCCCCGTGTGACCCCACGGTGCTGACCCAGTGCTGCCCTCCCCACCTGTCCAGCTACTGGAAGCAGCACCACTTCGAGGGCATCGCCCTGGTGGAGCAGGCCCTGCAGACCCAGCAGGCTGTGTATGGCATCAAGGCCCCCAGCCTGGCCTCGGCCGCCCTCCGGTGGATGTACCACCACTCCCAGCTCCAGGTAACCCCCATCCCTGCAAGCTCCGCTCCTGCTCTCTTTGAGGAGCCGGCAGGATTTCTAAACAGTTTTTCCCTCTGAAATCTCTCTCTAGTCCAGTTCTCAGGGCAGCCTTCCTGTTGTTCTGAGTAGCTGCTGAAGAACCAGGCCCTGTCAGAAGGGCTTTACAAACATGGAATGAAATATTACTTAGGCCTGATGAGGTGGGATTATTCCAGTTTTTCTGGTGAGGAAACAGCTGTGAACAGGAGAGAAAGTTATAGTCACAGACTTGATATAAAACTCACTGGTCCTGCTCCTCTGGGGGGAGTTGGGGTTTCCTTCTCTCTTTGGTGTCCGCTGTCTTCCTGGCTAAAACTTTTCTCCAGCTTCAGCCGTACACAGCTGCGTAGTCTCTGGCACATATACAGCAGGTTTTCAATAAATGGGAGTTAGGTGCTTTGAATAATTTCTCATTCCCATAAGCACGGTGAAAACTGAGATCTGAGTCCCTGGGCTTAAATAGCTAAACCAGATTCGCACAGCTGCTGGGTGGCAGAACCGGGCTCTGAGCTGAGGTCTGCACGAGGACGGACGTCGTGGCAGCAGAGGAGAGAAGACCGGCTTCGGGGTCACACAGTTACGATTGCTGAAGGCACCATAAGTGCTTTGTACAGCCACTGAGAGCTTATAGGGAACGATGTCGGCTTCTTGATCTCCAAAGAAGATTCAGGACCAGGGACCAGGCTTGATCACTCACAGCTTTCGTGTAGCAGAAGTTTATTACAGTGAGAAAGGACAAAGAAAGCTTCTGACACAGACATCAGAAAGGGTCAGAGAGTGCCCCATTCACTAGCTTTATCAAGGCCTTATATACTTTTACGACTTCGCTGGTGGCTCAGATGGTAAAGCATCTGCGGAGACCCAGATTCAATACCTGGGTTGGGAAGATCTCCTGGAGAAGGAAATGGCAACCCACTCCAGTATTCCTGCCTGGAAAATCCCATGGACAGAGAAACCTGGTAGGCTGCAGTCCATGGGGTCGCAAAGAGTCAGACGCGACTGAGCGACTTCACTTTCACTTTATATACTTTTACCAGACCCATTCCCACAACATACATTAACAATAGAAAGTTCTTACCAGACCCACTCCCACTTCACATAACAGGATTAGTCAGAAGGTTCTTGTTAAAAAGGAGAAACATGTCCTCCAGCAAGATACATTGTTGTTATATAATCCTTCAGTTCAGTCCAGTTGCTCAGTCCTGTCTCTTTGTGACCCCATGGACTGCAGCACGCCAGGCTTCCTTGTCCCTCACCAACTCCCGAGCTTGCTCAAACTCATGTCCATCGAGTCGGTGAAGCCCTCCAACCATCTCATCCTCTGTCGTCCCCTTCTCCTCCTGCCTTCAGTCTTTCCCAGCATCAAGGTCTTTTCCAATGAGTCAGTTCTTTGCATCAGGTGGCCAAAGTATTGGAGCTTCAGCTTCAACATCAGTCCTTCCAATGAACACTCAGGACTGATTTCTCTTAGGGTGGACTGGTTGGATCTCCTTGCAGTCCAAGGGACTCTCAAGAGTCTTCTCCAACACCACAGTTCAAAAGCATCAATTCTTCAGTGCTCAGCTTTCTTTATAGTCCAGATCTCACATCCATACATGACTACTGGAAAAACCGTAGCCTTGACTAGATGGACCTTTGTCAGCAAAGTAATGTCTCTGCTTTTTAATATGCTGTCTAAGTTGGTCATAACTTTCCTTCCAAGAAGCAAGTGTCCTTTAATTTCATGGCTGCAGTGATTTTGGAGCCCAAAAAAATAGTCAGCCACTGTTTCCAGTGTTTCCCCATCTATTTGCCATGAAGTGATGGGACTGGATGCCATGATCTTAGTTTTCTCAATGTTGAGCTTTAAGCCAAATTTTTTCACTCTCCTCTTTCACTTTCATCAAGAGGCTCTTTAGTTTTTCTTCACTTTCTGCCATAAGGGTGGTGTCATCTGCATATCTGAGGTTATTGATATTTCTCCTGGCAGTCTTGATTCCAGCTTGTGTTTCTTCCAGCCCAGCGTTTCTCATGATGTACTCTGCGTATAAATTAAATGAGCAGGGTGACAATATACAACCTTGATGTACTCCTTTTCCTATTTGGTACCAGTCTGTTGTTCCATGTCCATTTCTAGCTGTTGCTTCCTGACCTGCATACAGATTTCTCAAGAGGCAGGTCAGATGGTCTGGTATTCCCATCTCTTTCAGAATTTTCCACAGTTTATTGTGATCCACACAGTCAAAGGCTTTGGCATAGTCAATAAAGCAGAAATAGATGTTTTTCTGGAACTCTCTTGCTTTTTCGATGATCCAGCGGATATTGGCAATCTGATCTCTGGTTCCTCTGCCTATTCTAAAATCAGCTTGAACATCTGGAAGTTCACGGTTCATGTATTGCTGAAGCCAGGCTTGGAGAATTTTGAGCATTACTTTACTAGCATGTGAGATGAGTGCAATTGTGTGGTATTTTGAGCATTCTTTGGCCTTAGTACAGAGCTTAAGATGAGTTGTTTTGTTGTGTAATCATTTGCTCTGGGCTTAAAGAAACTAAGGTCTTATGTGACTAAGACTAAGGAATATAGGAAAAAAAAGTTTGTCCTTTTCTCCGTCTTGAGAGCCCCAGACCCCTTTCTCCTCCTTGGAGACCCTGGACTTCTTATCAACTTACCTGAGAATTAACTCTCTCACCATGTAGGGTATAAAGAATATGCCCAACCCCAGGTCTTGGCAGGGGCAGGACTGTGTGACGGGGTCTCTGTGGGGCATCAGTGTGTGACGTCTGGCTGTCTCCCATTGCAGGGCCTCCGCGGGGACGCGGTCATCCTGGGCATGTCCAGCCTGGAGCAGCTGGAAGAGAACTTGGCGGCTGTCAAGGAAGGGCCCCTGGAGCCAGCCGTCGTGCAGGCCTTTGATCAGGCCTGGCGCCTGGTCGCCCACGATTGTCCCAACTACTTCCGCTAGGCTCCCACCCGGGTCAGGCGCCGAAGGTGTCTCCCCTTTCTGTCGCCTCTTCTGCGCTCGCCCTGGCTGGTCTTTGCCTTAAGCTGATTTTGCGTGGTCTTTCTCCACCGTCGGGATCCATGCGTTATCTTTCTAGACCCCTGCCTCACTCCCAGTTGCCTTCACAATGTATAAAGCCGTGGGCTGAGCCCCTTTGGGGCATTTCCATCTGAATAAAGCAAACACTAGAGCTGCCTGCAGCCCGTCACTGAGTGGACCCCGCAGATTTCTCTCCTCAGCTGCTTGTGACTTGTCCCCTCCCTGCCTGGGCCTTCCTGCCCGAGGGGTAGAACCGAGCTGGGGCCGCCACGGGGCAGAGGCGGCGGGGGTCTCCCAGCCTGACCTCTCGGTGGGGTGCAGGTGGCCGTCACATTCCCACAAGACGGAAGGAAAGAGGGCCGTACACCCTGAGGTGGATTTTCTCTCCGAATTATCTCACTAAATACTCAGAAATGGAATAATTTGGGCAAAAACCTACCGTTAGTGTCACCACCAAGAAAAATAAAAACCCCCAGGATGCTGTGGGACATTTGAACATACACTCACTTCATCGGCGACTTCCCTCTTTGCTGCAGCTGCTGTCTTCTGCTCATCCACAGATTCTCCACTCGGCTGCTTGGCCTCTTTCTTGGTGGGAGTGGCGCTGGCAGTCAGGACCCCCATTTCCCTCAGCAAGTCCTTATGCCACATAGGAAGCACCCAAGACTGGAGAAGAAACGCACTCCCAGGCCTGGTGGTTGCTTTCTGAACATGCCCAGGCAGAAAAATCACACCCTGAGCGAGGGGTGGTTTGTGGGCCAAGCAGCAGCAGGTGATGAAAGGGGCTCAACTTGGAAATTCAGACGAACCCACCAGTCAAAGACTCTTTGTTGGACTTCCCTGGAGGCCCAGGGGTTAAGAATCCACCTGGCAATGCAGAGAACATGGGTTCAATCCCTGGTCAGGAGGATTCCACAAGCTATGGGGCAGCTAAGCCCATGTGCTACCCATACAGCCTAGAGCCGTGCTC
This sequence comes from Giraffa tippelskirchi, assembly GCF_054371585.1. NCBI lineage: Eukaryota > Metazoa > Chordata > Mammalia > Artiodactyla > Giraffidae > Giraffa > Giraffa tippelskirchi. The sequence goes on along the minus strand of NC_137277.1, from coordinate 189,724,534 downwards.
TGCAACAAGAAGGGTCACCACTCTCTACATCTAGAGAGAGCCCGCGCACAGCGCCAAGGACCCAGCGCAACCATAAATAAATGATTTTTGAAAAGAGATTCTGTTCAAAGATAGGTCCTACTTGCCATCTATTAATAAGAGGAGACACACCCTGCAGGTAACGTCTTACTATTTACAACAAAGACACCGTCCTCTGTCTTCGCCCATAATAAAATGGATGCTTCCCTAGGTGGGGTAATTACCCTGCTTACATTATTATTATTAATTATTTTAGTTCTACCAGTTTCTTGCTACCAACCCATCTCCCTCCACCCTCACGCATGCGTGTTGAGCCATGTAACCCCACGGACTGCAGCCCGCCAGGCTCCTCTGTCCATGGACCTCTCCAGGCAGGAGTACTGGAGTGGGTTGCCGTTTCCTTCTCCACCTGCTCATATTAATAATAATGTAAAAATTATTGTTGCACAACAAACCACCCCCAAATTCTGTTGCTTAAGATGACAGAATCTGAGACTGACCTAAGCAGATTCAATGCAATTTCTATCAAAATAAATATCTTAAAAAAATCAAGTACAAAACTAGAATCTATTTTTTTGAGAAAGAATAATAGCTCTTCTGCGCTGACGCATCCCCTGCCTTAAGTGAGGAAACACAAAACCTGAGAGGTTTATGCTAAGGTAGAGGGAATGTTCTCCTCATGTAAAGCTCTATGGCTTGTCGATGAAGGGATTGGTACTGTGACCTGAAGCTGACCTGAACATGAGAGCTTGAGAAGATGCCGTCTCTGAAGCGCAGCGGCCATTCCCTTACTGAGCTGCATTGTCTGATAAGTGCATTTGGAATCTGTTGAGGCAGTCTGAGCTCGGGTTGGAAAAAAAATTCCAGACACAGAGAATTTCTGAATGGAGTGCGTTTATTAAGAGCAAGGAGCAGAGATAATGAGGGCGCTGCGAGCCCAGCGGGTCGGGTCAACCTCCTGACAGGCCAGGGAGAGCTGAGGGGCTGCTTCAAGACGGTAGGCTAGCTGAAGGGAGACCCGAGGCTTTTCCTGCAACCCACCTACAAAACCTCTGGCCAATTGAATACAGTAATATACACCGGGGATAATACATCCTGACTCATTAAATTTCACCCCAAGAATACAGTTTGCTTTATATTTGCAAATCAATCAACATTGAAATGACATCAATCAGTTGATGTTAGTCAACTCTATTGGTCAAAGGTTTTTGCAGATAAGTTCGAGAAGACTAACGGGGTTAGTTTTTGCTGAGTCATACAACAAGTGTATTTTTAACTTTATAAAAACTCACTTATCTGTTTAAAAAGCTAAACATGAAAAAAGGTTAAAAGTTATATTTATCCTCACGTTCACCATTTCCAGCACTCGTCGTTTTTGTGTGTGTGTAAATCCAACTTTTCTTCCGTCTAAAGAATTTTTCCAAATATTTGCTATAGAGAGAGCTGGCTACTATTCGTTCTCCCCAACCTTTGTCTGAACAAAGTCTTTATTTTGCTTTCATTTCTGTATGGTGTTTTCGCTTGAGTTCTTTCAGTACTTTAATACTAATGCTGGCTGGAGCTTTTGGCAAGTCCCAACAAGAAAACCACAGAGCTGACTTCTGGGGCCTGCAAGGTGGCAGGAAAAGCAATCAGTATGGTTGAGTGTACTAACACCAGGGACTTCCCAGGTGGTGCAAGTGCTAAGGAACCTGCCTGCCCGTGCAGGAGACGTAAGAAAACAGGGGTTTGATCCTCGGGTTGGAAAGATCCCCTGGAGGAAGGCACGGCAACCCATTCCAGTATTCTTGTCTGGAGAACCCCCTGGACAGAGGAGGAGACTGACAGGCTACAGCCCATAGGGTCCCAAAGAGTCAGACATGATTGAAGCAACTTAGCATGCACACATACTAGCATCAAAGAATAAAACCCTTATGGTTCTCTCAATAGATGCAGAAAAAGCATTTAACAAAATTCAACACCCATTCATGAAGGAGAAAGAAAAATAAGAACAGGGAATTTCCTCAAAATGAAAAAGGGCATATACAGAAAACATATAGCTGACATTATATTTAATGTGAAACAATTTTCCCTCTAAGATTGGTAGCCAGGCAGTGATGTTTGCTGTTGAGGCAGGAGGGAGATGGGCCCACCATGGTAAAGCAATTAGACAGTCATTCCCTGTGAACCGAAACTCCCAGATGAGAAGAGCAGGACAATGAAGAGAAGTGGCTGGACCCTGCCTAGACCACATATTTCTCATTCTCAAAGTCAGGAGACCTTCCCAACCACACATGCACAGAAGGGCTCCTTGGAGGTCAAAGGGGAGTGATATCAAGGGATACTCTACCCATAGGCCTTTGCGGTAGAATCCATCTTGGCTAAGAGATGCGTGGGCCCACATCGGAGGATCCTAAAATATACTAAATATGGACTGTGAACCAGGCAAATCAAAATGATTGGCCAAAGGAAATCGAAAGACATGCCTGATAAAAGTAACCCAAACTGCCACAAGGGCGCGACTCTCTCTCCTCTCTCTGAGTCTGCCAGTGTATCTATCCACATGTACTGCACTCTTTGCCCACTTAAAAAATACTTCACCTGTTTCACTACTTTTCATCTTTGTGGGAATCCTTTTCTGCAAAACTGAAGGGCCAGGGCCCTTGTCTGTGACCACTGGTCCAGTGGGTAGGGTTTGGTGCTCTCAGCGCGGCAACACGGCCTGAATCTCTGGCTGGGAACCCAAGCCCCACTTCAAGCCATTGCAGGGCGAGGCTACCCAAGATCACTCTCACACCTCTCATTCAATACGGTGCTGGAGATACTAGAGATGCCAGTATGTGCCAGCGTGCAAGCATTGCAACAGGCAACTTCTTACATAACTACAATGCCACTGCCACACTAAAAATAAAGAACAATTCTTTTGTGTCACTTAATACCACATTTATATTCAAATATCCCTGATTGTTTTAAAAAAGTTGCAGGTGGCTTCAGGACTTCCCTGGTGGTCCAGTGGTTAAGACTCCCTGCTTCCAATGCAGGAGATCAAAAATTAAAACAAAAGTTTCAGTTGGTTTCCATTAGGATAGAACATGGTTGACACATTATATTTGGTTATTATATTTCAAAAGTCCATTTTAAACTTCAGCAGTCTCACCGCTTTCCATGCATTTGTTTATGGAAGAGACCTGCCAGCTGGCCTGTAGGACATCTCACAGTCTTTTTGCATAGTCATAGTTTCATTTAACTTGTTCCTCATATTTTTCACCAAATGGAAGTGCTAATGACTCGATTATATTCTAGTTCACCTTTTTTTTTCCCCTGTAAGAATGCTTCATCAGTGGTCCCGTGAACTTCCTGATGTGTAACATCAAGGCGATACAAATAGCATGGGTGAGCCACTCCTAATAATGCTGAGATCAAGCAATGGGTTCGCGTGGTGTCACTCGGCTCCCTCCACTCTCAAGCTCCCAGTCTTTCATTTTAGGGTTTCATTGCAGGAAGGGGCACCCTGTCCAGGGTCCAAGAATGAGCTCTTATCTGACACTTGCAAATGAACTGTCCGGGGAGACACAGATGCTGACAGAGCAAGGGGCTTTATTGGGAGGGGCATTTGGGTGGAGAGCAGGCCAGGGGACCCGGAGGACTGCTCTGCCACCTGACTCGCAGTCTCGGGTTTTAGAGTAATGGGAGGAGTTTCTGGGTTGTCTCTGGTCAACCATTCTCACTCAGGATACTTCCTGGTGGCACACGCATTGCTCAGCCAAGATGGATTCCAACAAGGAGGATTCTGGGAAGTTGGTAGGACATACGGATTGGCCTCTCCTCTCTCCTTTTGACCTTTCCCAGATTGTTCTGGCTGGTGGTGGCTTGTAGGTTCCTTGTTTCTTACCAGCACCTTCTGTCCTAAAATAACTCATGCAAATGCTTACTATGGTGCCTGGTCCAAGGGTGTGCTTTCAGTCAGTGTTTCCCCTAACAGTTTCACCTATTGAGGATCTCTGTCTGAATTAATCACGATAGAATTTTTTAAGTTTCAGATTATGTTGTGTACATGCTAAAAACAGATCTTAGAAATATAAGCTTGATATATATGACCTTCTGACTACAGATGGCCCCTGAACAACATAGGTTTGAACTGGGCAGGTCCATGTATACATAGATTTTTTTATTCAGTAGTAAACACTACTGCTGCTGCTGCTAAGTTGCTTCAGTCGTGTCCGACTCTGTGTGACCCCATAGACGGCAGCCCACCAGGCTCCGCCGTCCCTGGGATTCTCCAGGCAAGAATTCTGGAGTGGGTTGCCGTTTCCTTCTCCAGTGCATGAAAAGGGAAAAGTGAAAGTGAAGTCGCTCATTCGTGTCCGACTCTTAGTGACCCCATGGACTGCAGCCCACCAGGCTCCTCCGTCCATGGGATTTTCCAGGCACGAGTACTGGAGTGGGGTGCTATTGTGCACACTACAATAGTGCATAATCCAAGGTTTGCTGAACGTGAGGATGTGGAGGAGGGAACCATGGGTACTGAAAAGCCTCATATGCAGGGGGCTGACTGTCGGGACAAGCCCAACAACGAACCGACCCGAGGGAGCGGTGCCACAGAAAAATAAAGAAGACTCAGAAATACAGTGGGGATCAGGGGTGGGGGGGTGGGGGGGGAGCTGATGCCATTTGCAGGCAAAAGCCCAGATCCTAACCCTTACGTGCCTTTTATTGTTAATTTCTACTTCCTTATTCGTGCTCTAGAGATAGCTGTTCTTTACAATCTCAGATTGGGGATGAAGATAGACAATGCACAGTACTCAATGTCAAACCTTCAGGCCTTTCATGAGTTTGTTTAGCCTTTTGGCTAGTGAAGCCCTTTCTCAGCAACTCTCTCAAGGCTCTGGTTACATCAGTACTTCAACATCTTGTTTTCAAGATGTCTTTCCACGATGTACTTTTTACTGCTCCCAGCCTTTCGCCTATGGGTGATGAGAAAGTCATTCTTACTTTTCAAAGAAGCCCCGTTAATTACAGTACAGGTCTGTGCATCGCATATTCCCTTCACTGGCTGTAAGTTATATGCAGATTTTCGACTGTGCAGGGGATCAGCACCCCTTACCTCCATGTTGCTCAAGGGTCAACTGTACTTTTGTTTCTTTTTCTTGCTGTACCATGTGGTTTGTAGGATCTTAGTTCCCTGACCAAGGATTGAACCCGGGCCCGAGGCCGTGAAAGCACTGCATCCTAACCACTGGACTGCCAAGGAATTCCCTCAACTGTAATTTTAAATGAGAAGTAAAGTACAGGTGTTCCTTTTATAATTAAGCTTTTTAATTTTTCAGAAAATTTTAGATTTATATGCAATTGTAACAAATAATTCAGAAATACATTGTACTATTTTCCCAGTTCCCCCAACATCTTGTACAATTACACTACACTATCATGACCCAGATACTGGCATTGATACAGTCCAGATAGGATCGTTGTTAAGGGGAGTATCTTATAAATGTTGATTAGATCCTGCTATTGATGACTCTTTTGAGTTCTTCTATATCCTTGCTGATTTTTCTGAGCAGTTATTCTACCAGTTGTTAAGAGAGGGCTGTTGAAGTCTCCGATTACAGTGGTGGATTTGTCTCTTTTCATTTCAGGTCTATCAGTTTTTGCTTCACATATTTTGGCAGCTCTGTTTGGTGTTTAAATGTTTAGGACCGCTGTTCCTCGATGTGTTGACTCTTCGCATAATTACATAGTATCCCCCTCTCTCTCTGACAGTCTTCTTTGTTCTGGAGTCTACTTTCTTAGACACCTCTAGAGCCATGTTAGCTTGCTCTTGATCAATATTTTCATGATATCTCTTTCTCCATCCTGTTACCTTCAGTTTGCCTGAATCATTATATTGTAAGCGACTTTCTGTAGAAAATACGTAGTAAGGTCATTAGAAAATCTATTTATACATTTGGCTGCACCAGTCTTAGTTGCAGCACGCAAAGCCTTCATGCCCCACTGCGGCCTGTGAGGTCTTTAGTTGAAGCATGCGAACTCTTAGTTGTAGCATGCAGGGTCTAGTCCCCGACCAGCAATCGAACCCGGGCCCCCTGCAGAGTGTTAGTCACTGGTCCACCAGGGAAGTCCCAAGGTTTTGCTTCAACCATCAAATGTAACTCAGAAAACTTTTAAGAGAAGGAAAACCTATTTTGCTTACCATGTTTTTTCTTCCTTCGTTCCAGGATGTTCCAGGATTCCTTCTTTCATTAATTTCTGTTTCTCTGTTTAGAGACTTTCCTTTACCGATTCACTACGGATTGATCTGCTAGCAACAAAGTCATAGTTTTTCTTTATCTGAGAATGTTTTGATTCCCCCTTCATTCCAGAAGGATACAGTGCTGGGTGTAAGATTCTAGGTTGATGCTTCTTTTCTTTCAGCACTTGAAAAATTGTTGCACCACTTCCGCCTTTTCTCAACAGTTGCTTGCAAGGGCGGTGGTGAGGGGATCACACATTTTATTCTATGGTGTTTGGCTAGAGTAAAGCAGTTATCGTCCAAAACTTTTCTGTCTTGCCAGGATGCCCCTTTCCTAGTTCTTTGGCTAGAACAAGCAGGCTTTTGTTGGGGCTTTTTCTATCTGTGTCAGTATTTCCAGGTTGTTGGCTTCTTCAGTTCTAAGTCTGGGATATATGAGGCAAAACGAAAACTCAGAAAACTTACACGGCTCATCCCTTGGGTCCTGAGGTCCCTTAGCCAGTCTAGCTTCTTTACACCTTTCAGAGTCTTCTTATATTTGTGTTACACATGGTGTCCAGGATTTTTATTTGCACTTAGTAGGAGAAATAAGGAAACATATGTCTATTTTATCTTCCTGTAAGCAGAGGTCCTTTAGTTATGCTAAAAACAAAGTTACAAATACAATTTACATATAATTTAGAAATCCCACTTCTAGATATGTGCCAAAGAGAAATGAAAGCATATGTTCAGGTATTTCTCTGACGGTCCAGTGGCTAGGACTCCAAGTTCCCAATGCAGGCGCCTGGGTTCAATCCCTGGTCAGGGAACTAGATCCCACATGCCACAACTGGGACCCAGCACAGCCAAATAAATAAATAAAAATAAATATTTTTAAAAACATATGTTCAAATTTATTGTTGTTGTTTCGTTGCTAAGTTGTGTCCGACTCTTTTGCAACCCCATCAACTGTAGCCCACCAGGTTCCTCTGTCCATGGAATTACCCAGGCAAGAATACTGGAATGGGTTGACATTTCCTTTTCTAGGAGATCTTCCCCACCCAGGGAACAAACTTGTGTTTCCTGCATTGGCAGGCAGATTCTTCACCATTGAGCCACCAGTGCACGCTAAGTCGCTTCAGTTGTGTCCGACTCTTTTGATATCCCATGGACTGTAGCCCGCCAGACTCCTCTGTCCATGGGATTCTCCAGGCAAGAACACTGGAGTGAGTTGCCATCTCCTCCTCCAGGGGATCTTCCCAACCCAGGGATGGAAGCTGCATCTCTTAAGTCTCCTGCATTGGGGGGTGGGTTCTTCACCACTAGCGCCACCTGAGATGAGCAGCTCAATATTCAAATACTTACACATTAATGTTTATGTCAGTTCATTCACAAGAGCCCCAAATTGGAAACAACCAATCAACTTGTGGTACACTCATACAATGGAGTATGATATCAGTTCAGTCAGTTCTGCAGACCCCATGGACTGCAGGAGGGCCAGGCCTTCCTGTCCATCACCAAAACCCAGAGTTTACTCAAACTCATGTCCATTGAGTCAGTGATGTCATCCAACCATCTCATCCTCTGTTGTTCCCTTCTCCTCCTGCCCTCAATCTTTCCGAGCATCAGGGGCTTTTCAAATGAGTCAGTTCTTCACATCAGGTGGCCAAAGTATTGGAGTTTCAGCTTCAACATCAGTCCTTCCAATGAGCACCCAGGACTGATCTCCTTTAGGATGGACTGGTTAGATCTTCTTGCAGCCCAAGGGACTCTCAAGAGTCTTCTCCAACACCACAGTTCAAAAGCATCAATTCTGTGGTGCTCAGCTTTCTTTATAGTCCAACTCTCACATCCATACGTGACCACTGGAAAAACCATAGCCTTGACTAGACAGACCTTTGTCGGCAAAGTAATGTCTCTGTTTTTTAATATGCTGTCTAGGTTGGTCATAGCTTTTCTTCCAAGGAGGAAGCGTCTTTTAATTTCATGGCTGCAGTCACCATTTGCAGTGATTTTGGAGCCCAAGAAAATAAAGTCTGACACTGTTTCCACTGTTTCCCCATCTATTTGTCATGAAGTGATGGGACCGGATGCCATGATCTTAGTTTTCTGAATGTTGAGTTTTAAGCCAACTTTTTCACTCTCCTCTTTCACTTTCATCAAGAGGCTCTTTAGCTCTTCTTCGATTTCTGCCATAAGGGTGGTGTCATCTGTGTACCTGAGGTTATTGATATTTCTCCTGGCAATCTTGATTCCAGCTTGTGCTTCATCCAGCCCAGCATTTCACATGATGTACTTCACATATAAGTTACATAATCAGAGTGACAATATACAGCCTTGACGGACTCCTTTTCCTATTTGGAACCAGTCTGTTGTTCCATGTCCAGTTCTAACTGTTGCTTCCTGACTTGCATACAGATTTCTCAAGAGGCAGGTCAGGTGGTCTGGTATGCCCATCTCTTTCAGAATTTTCCACAGTTTATTGTGATCCACCCAGTCAAAGGCTTTGGCATAGTCAATAAAGAATGAGAACAGGCAAAATTAAAATAACTTTCAAAATAACTCGTTTACCATCATGGTTGACGGCTCCACTGCCCCACTGCACTGAATCACGCTTTCTTATCAGGGGACGAACCTTGTAGACAAGATACATAGAGACACTCATTTGGGTAAAGCATAAGCTGAGATATTCTCTTGTCTCTATAGAGTAAACAGCTACTTATTCATGAAAATAGCTGCTAAAGCCTTGGGGACCAGGCTTTGTCCTTGACTGAATCTTTTAATATATCACAATTATTCTATGGACATGACCCAACCTTGTTGCTGTTGTTCAGTAGCTAAGTTGTATCCAACTCTTTGCGATCTCATGGACTGCAGTGTGCCAGGCTTCCCTGTCCTTTACCATCTCCTGGAGCTTGCTCAAACTGATGTCCATTGAGTTGGTGATGCCATCCAACCATCTCGTCCTCTGTCGTCCCTTTCTCCTGCCCTCTATCTTTCCCAGCATCAGGGTCTTTTCCAGTGAGTTGGCTCTTCGCATCCGTTAGCCAAAGTACTGGAGTTTCAGCTTTAGCAGCAGTCCTTCCAATGAATATTCACGGTTGATTTCCTTTAGGATGGACTGGTTGGGTCTCCTTGCAGTCCAAGGGACTCTCAAGAGTCTTCTCCAGCACCACAGTTTGAAAGCACATCAATTCTTTGGCACTCAGCCTTCTTTAGGGTCCAACTCTCACAGTTATACATGACTACTGGAAAAATCATAGCTTTGACCAGATGGACCTTTGCTGGCAAAGTGATGTCTCTACTTTTTAAATCGCTGTCTAGGTAGGTGATAGCTTTTCTTCCAAAGAGCAAGTGTCTTTTAATTTCAAGGCTGTAGTCACCATCTGCAGTGATTTTGGAGCCCAAGATAATAAAATCGGCCACTGTGACCCAACTTACATGGGTTCAATTCAGAAAGAAGTTATTAAGGATGAGAATGTTGAACTGGAGAATTAGAGCTCCCTCCTAAATCAGACAATTTCTTACTAGAGTCTAGTAGTAGATTAGCTCAAAGGGTGCGCGTGGTTCAGCAGAAGGATCACATTCAAAGTTCAGGGAAGGACAAACGCCATCAGTATGTAAATGCCAAAGCCTCTAAGCAGTGAGATTATTACAGTCACCTATAATTCTTTGGGGTTTGAATGGGATAGAAAGTAGAGCTTGATTTACTGCCATCTAGAACTTTATTTTGGGGGGCTCCAAAATCACTGCTGATGGTGATTGCAGTCATGAAATTAAAAGACGCTTACTCCTTGGAAGGAAGGTTATGGCCAACCTAGATAGCATATTTAAAAGCAGAGACATTACTTTGCCAACAAAAGTCCGTCTAGTCAAGGCTATGGTTTTTCCAGTGGTCACGTATGGATGTGAGAGTTGGACGGTGAAGAAAGCTGAGCGCCGCAGAATTGATGCTTTTGAACTGTGGTGTTGGAGAAGACTCTTGAGAGTCCCTTGGACTGCAAGGAGATCCAATCAATCCATCCTAAAAGAGATCAATCCTGGGTGTTCATTTGAAGGACTGATGTTGAAGCTGAAACTCCAATACTTTGGCCACCTCATGCGAAGAGTTGACTCATTGGAAAAGACCCTAATGCTGGGTAGGATTGGGGGCAGGAGGAGAAGGGGACGACAGAGGATGAGATGTTTGGATGGCATCACCGACTCGATGGACATGGGTTTGGGTAGACTCCGGGAGTTGGTGATGGACAGGGAGGCCTGGCGTGCTGCAGTTCATGGGGTCGCAAAGAGTCAGACACAGCTGAGCGACTGAACTGAACTGAACACTTTCAAATCTTTTTTTTTTTTTTTTTTTTTTACTTTAGGAGCCTCTTTTCACATTTAGATGTTTATCTGATAACTTTATACAGAGATTTAACAGAATTTCCAGGTTAGAATGTGCTTTTCTCAGGCTATGACGATGTGAGAGTTTATCCTTCATGTTTGGGGGCCAGGAGCTAATAATTTGTTTTATAGGAGTTGGGAAATGCTTTATTCAACTCTTACATCTGTTTTCAGATTTTTTTCTCTTATAGGTTATTACAAAATACTGAATATAGTTCCCTATACACTGTAGGTCCTTTCCGATTATCTATTTTATACCTAGTAGTGTGTATATGTTAATCCCAAACTCCTAGTTTATCCCTCCCTGCCTTTCCCCTTTGGTAACCATGTTACCAAAAGTACCATAAGGGTACTTTTTCTCCCCTATAAGTGGTGCTGTTACAATTCCTTGACTTTGAAGCCTTTGGAATATCGGCTGTTCCCCTTAATGCTTCTACTGAAGTTATGGAGGCAATTGTTAGGTATCATGAATGCTTCTAACCAGCCCATCAAAGAATCTGCACCTCACACAAACAATTCTGTGGAGTCCTGTCCCAAGGCCACAGCTGCACGGCCTTGTACCAAGGCCACAGATACGGAGGCCAGAACCAAGGTCATGCCGGAAGCTGACTGAGTCCCTTTGTAACTGTTGCCAAAAGCCCCCCTGATCATCAGCAGCAGGCTTCCTGACCCCTTATTAGGCAGAAATGCCCACCCTGTACTCACTCTCTAACCAATCAGCTAATCCCGACCTTCCAGCAGGAATTTCGTCCTGAGGCTAGAAAAACCAGCCTCAGCCAGCCCACTGTTCCCAGTGTTCCTCAGCTCTCCCTGGCCTGTCAGGAGGCTGGCCTGTCAGGAGGCTGACTCGCTTCCTTGCTTCTGGCGCCCTCATTATCTCTGCTTCTTGCTCTTAATAAACTCACTCCATTCCGAAATGCTCTGTGTCTGGAAATTTTTTTCCCACCTGTGCTTGGACGGCCTCACCAAATTCTAAATGCACTCAATCAGTTATGCAGCTCAGTAAGGGAATGGCCACTGTACTCCAGATTAAATACTCAGAAGTTCTCTTGTCAAGTCCAGTTTCAGGCTGTAGTACCAATCCTTTTATCGACAAGCCACAGTGCGAGAACTTGACATGAGGAGAACGTTCCCTCCACCTCAGCATAAACCTCTCAGGTTTTGTGTTTCCTCCCTTAAGGCAGGGGATGCATCAGCACAGAAGAGCTATTATTCTTTTTTAAAAAAAAAAGGTTACAGTTTTGTACTTGACTTTTTTAAAATTATTTATTTATTTGGCTGCACTCAGTCTTCCCTGAGGCATTTGAGATCTTTAGTTGCAGCACTGGAGATCTAGTTCGCTGATCAGGGATTGAACCCAGGCCCCCTGCATTGAAAGCCTAGACTCTTAGCCACTGGACTTCCTTCATCAGGGAAGTCCCAGAAGAGCTATTGTTCTAACAGCATTAGCCAAAGGATCAGAGTCCAAGCAACTGTCACTTTGGAAAAGGTCAGATGCCTAGTTCGTCAAATATTAAACACAAAATTTCTATTTCTTAAGAAAGTTGATAATAAATTTATAACTTGTTCATAATATCGGTCAACATTTACCACCTACCATGGGGAATGTAACGGAACCACTGGCCATGTGAAAAGCAGAAAACACAGACCAGAGCCAGGCTTACAGACTGAAGGTGTGTCCTCCCCAATCCACATGCTGAAACTCTAAGCCCAAGGTGACGGGGTTAGGAGGCAGGGTCTTCAGGAGGTGCTGGCTTTAGATGAGGCATGAGGCTGGAGCCCTCCTGATTGGCTCAGCGTCCTCAGGAGAGGAACAGACTAGAGAGCTCTCGGTCAAACATGAGGACACAGTGAAAGGAAAGAGGCTCTGCAACCATGAAGAGGCCCTCACAGGCCTCAGATATGCTGGCACCCTCATCTTGGACCTTCCAGCCTCCAAAACCATGAGAAAGAATTGCTTGTTATTTAAGCCACCCAGACTATGGTATTTTATTATAGCAGCCCAAACTAACTGAGACAAGTTGCATGAGCATCTTGAAATAATTGCTAATTTTTTTTTTTTCTGACTGGGCTGTGTGCTTGTAAGATTTTAATTCCCCAAGTAGGGACTGAACCTGCAGTGGAAGTGTGGAGTCTCAACCACTGGACCACCAGGGAATATCCAATAATTGCTAATTTTTGAAGTAGAAAATTGCACTGGGAAAGGGTGATTTATCTTGTGCAATATAGTGGGTTTACTTTCTTACCACATAACTTTTGATCTAGATTAAATAACTGTTCTTTTCAATTAAATTCTCTAATAATTTTCTAATTATTAGAGAAACGCAAATCAAAACTACAATGGGGTATCACTTCACACTGGTCAGAATGGCCATCATCAAAAAGTCTACAAATAATAAATGCTGGAGAGGGCATGGAGAAAAATGAACCTTCCTACATTGTTGGTGGGAATATAAATTGGTACAGCCACTATGGAAAACAATATAGAGATTCTTTTAAAAGCTAAATACAGAATTATTATATGATCCTGCAATCCCATCCCTGGGCACATATTCCGAGACAACCATAATTTGAAAAGATACACATACCCCTATGTTCAATTCAGCACTACTTACAATAGCCAAGTCATGGAAGCAACCTAAATGTCCATTGACAGATGAATGAATCAAGAAGGTGTGGTATATATATATATACACACACACATACACACAGTGAAATAGTTCTCTGCCGTAAAAAAGAATGAAATAATGTCTCTTGCAGCAGCAGGGATGGACCTAGAGAATATCATACTAAGTAAGTCAGACAGACAAAGACAAACGTCATTATGACATCACTTATGTGTGGAATCTAAAAAAGAAAATAAAAGATACAAATGAATTTATATTCAAAAAAGTAGTAGACGCACAGACACAGAGAACAAACTTATGGTTACCAAAGAGGAGAGGCAGGGAGGGATGACTAGGAGTTTGGGGTGAACATACACACACTACTACGTATCAGATAGACAGCCGGAAAGGACCTACTGTATAGCACAGGGAACTATACTTAGTATTTTGTAATAATCTATAAGAGAAAAGAGTCTGAAAAAGAAGAGATGTAAGAGTTGAATCACTTTGCTGTATAACTGTAACTAATAGAACACTGTCAATCAACTATACTTGAATAAAATGATTTTTTAACTCGCTATGTTTTCATCGTAACATCTCTTATGCACATCAGAGGAGTAAAGCAATAGCTCTTTTTTTTTTTTTTTTAATAAATTTATTTATTTTAGTTGGGGGCTAATTACTTTACAATATTGTAATAGTTTATGCCATACATTGACATGAATCAGCCATGGGTTTACACGCGTTCCCCCTCTTGGACCCCCCAGCAATAGCTCTTGATGTGTGGTATCAAGAGCAGAAATACTTCACAAATAGAAAATAACGCCAGGGACATCCCTGGTCCAGTGGCCCAGTGGTTAAGGCTCCATGCTTCCACGGCAGGGGGAATGACTTCGATCCATGGTCATGGACTAAGCTCCAAAATGCCATGCAATACAGCCGACAACAAAGAAAAAAAGGAAAGAAAGTAAAGATTGCCAGTTTTGTATTTGTGTCAGATACTTCGAATAGAAAATCCGTCAATTCCAATAATAGCTAATATTTTCCCACCCAGTTCATGCAATCAAAGTAAAGCTTTCCGTTTTAAAGTTCAACAGTGAAAATAAACATGTATCTGTGGTGGGCATACACTTAACAAATCTTCGTGCATCACAGTGTTTGCTAAAAAAACAAATTAAATGAAAAACCTACCGGACTTCACTAGTGTTACAATGTATAGGACTCTGCCTGTCAATGCACGGGACACAGGTCCAATCCCTAGTCTGCGAAGAGTCCATATGCCACGGAGCAGCAAAGCCATGCACCTATAGCCCGTGCCCTGCAGCAGGAGGAGCCACCGCAGTGGGAAGCCCGAGCTCTGCAACTACGCAAGAGCAGCCCCCGCTCACTGAAACCAGAGAAGGTCCACAAGGCAACGAGGACCTGGCACAACAAAAGAGAAGAAATAAATAATGTCTAAAAGCCTTTGGAATAGACACGTACTTTCTCATAAGCAGTTATGGATCCTGACATTCTTACCTTCCTCATTGCTTCTAAAATGTATTCAGAATGCAGATCTGAAAGTAACCATCACCATGGTGAATTAACCATCACAACCGCAAGTAACAAGCAGGCCAGGATGGAGACGAAGCACACAGGTCAGCCCCAATGCCCTCCTTTGAGTCTTTACCTTCAGGAGTCCCCCTTCTGTCACACTGATTTGAGTATACAAACTCTATACCAAGTCACTCTCCGGTCTTTTATACCCTACACGAGCCTCTACTTACACGTTAAGAATGGTTGTCATTTTCTAGAACCAACTCTGTTCCTTTGTCTTTGAAAAAGCTTTTTAGCACTGAAATGACTGAATTCAAGTCACCATCAAATATGTGTGATATATACTCCCTGAAACTTTCTAGCAGACGGGAAATGATCTAGCAGATTACACATCCCTAACAGACACTCAGGACCAAAGGTCTCCTGACCAGTCAAGAGGCTCGTCTTCTCGACTTGACCACTTAGAACTACTGCTCCCAGAGACAGAGTTTATTTTCCAAAGATGACCATCTGTTCCTTTCCTGTCCTCTTTTTACAGCATAGCCTAGACACTCCTCCATGAGACAAGAGACATGTTGGTTTTCCTGACAGGCTTGTCCTTGGAAGCCAGCTGACATGCTGTGTGGAGGCCACATGGAGGGGTCGGGTGTTAAGTGATGACACCAGCTGACCATCAGCATTTACTGCCAGATGTGTGAATTAGCCGCAGGTGATTTTAGCCTCCAGGTGTAATGTCACTTCTCAGACACTGGGGAACAGACGCCTGTTCCCCACTGGGCCCTGCCAAATAGCAGATTTCTGAGCTAAATGACTGTGTTTTTTGTTTTTAAAAAACAGCTTTATTGAGACATAATCCACATTATTAGACACCCATTTAAAGTGCACAACTCAGGGCTTCCCTGGTGTTCCAGTGGTTGGGAATCTGCCTGCTAACGCAGGGGACATAGGTTCAGTTCCTGGTCCAGAAAGAGTCCATATGCCAAGGAGCAACTAAGCCCATGGGCCACAACTACGGAGCCCACTACTGAAGCCTGTGTGCCCTAGAGCCCATCCCCTGCAACAAGAGAAGTCACTGCAGCGAGAAGCCCAAGCACCTCGGCGAAGAACAGCGCCCACTTTCTGCAACTAGAGAAACCTGTGTGCAGCAACAAAGACCCAGCACAGCCGAAACCACATACAATTCTTTAAAAAAGAATACGTTAACAAGTATGGTGTTTCTGTTTTTAGTGTATTCAGCATTGTACAACCGTCACAATCAAATTTAAAGCATTTTCATCAACCCCAGAAGGAACATCACCTACTCAAGGCACATTAGTTTGAGCAAACTCCAGGAGACAGAGGACAGGGAAGCCTGGCATGCTGCAGTCCATGGGGTCACAGAGTCGGACACGACTGAGCAACTGAACAACAAAAGAAACCTGTATCCATTAGCAGTTAATCTCCAACCCATCTCTCAGCCCTAGGGAACCACAAGTCTAGTTTCTCTGTCTCTAATCGATTTCCCCATTCTAGACATGCCACGAAAATCAGATCATATGAGACCTTTTGGAACTGTCATATTTCACTTTGTGTATCATTCAAGGTTCTGTTGCTGCTGCTGCTGGAGAAGGCAATGGCACCCCACTCCAGTACTCTTGCCTGGGAAACCCCATGGATGGAGGAGCCTGGTAGGCTACAGCCCATGGGGTCGCGAAGAGTCAGACACGACTGAGCGACTTCACTTTCACTTTTCCCTTTCATGCACTGGAGAAGGAAATGGCAACCCACTCCAATATTCTTGCCTGGAGAATCCCAGGGACAAAGGAGCCTGGTGGGCTGCCGTCTATGGGGTCGCACAGAGTCGGACATGACTAAAGCGACTTAGCAGCAGCAGCAGTCTTGCTCAGGCTTCAGAAGCAGGAGAGCAGGCCTCTGACTTGGTTCTGACCTGCATAGACACTGCAGGATTCTGTGCCCGCCTGCAAGCACAGCAAGTCAGGTAGCACTTTACATAAGAAGGGGAGGTCTTGGAATCTCTTAAGCCCCCAAAGGCCTGGCCAAGCCCCCCCGGGTCTAACAAGTCTTACAACTCACAAAGTGGAACAAACAGCACTGTGAAAGTAAAACCAGCTGCATTTTTGCATATCAGTTTCCAGCCTGGGATTGTAAGCAGGAGCCCCGAAACTGCCATCTGAAGTCTCACCTGTGGGAGGGACACACTGCCTGGGACCCTTTCCTAGTTGAGACTCCATACTGTTGTTAGCAAGGGACTTTGCAGTACCGGTCAAGTCGGGATGCTGGTCAGCCCAGTTTGGTGATATATCCACAGTTACTTTTCTTTACTGTTTCTATTTCTTTTAATAACTGTATATTGAAATTAAGACAAATAATTATAAAAAATCAAAATTGTTTATGTGTAACAACTGATTTCTTTTGTTGACAAATCTTTTGAACTTAAAATGTAAGTAAAGTTTACAGGAAAACAGGTTCATACACATCATAGTGTGTTTCATTATTTCATTCCTTTATTGGCTGAATAATATCCCATGCTATGCATATATCACTTTTAATTTATGCATTTATCAGTTGTTGGACTTTTTGGACTATTTCTGCTTTTCAACTATTATGGATTTATTTCTGGACTCTCAAGTCTGTTCCATCAGTCTATATGTCTATCCTTATGCCAGTCCCATACTGTTTTTTATTTCTGTAGCTTTGTAGTAAGCTTTGATATCAGGAACTGGAGGACTTGGCTCTTGCTTGTTTTGGCAATTCTGTATCCCTAGAATTTCAAATATGAATTTAAAAACAATTTTGTCATTATCTATAAGAAAAAATCTAGCAGGGGTTTTGATAGAAATTGAATCTTCTTAGGTCAATTTCAGATTTTATCACCTTAAGCAACTCAGTTTTGGGGGGCTTGTTGAGAAACAATGGTTGATCATACAAGCAGGGTAATTACCCCATTTGGGGAAGCATTCATTTTATTACGGTTGAAGACAAAGCAAAGCTTCAAATAATTAAACTGTATCTGCAGAGTGTCTCCTTCTAGATGGCAAGTAGGACTCTTCTTTGGACTAAAGAGCCTCTGATTGGTGGTTTTGGCTGCATTTCCAAGTTGAGCCCCTTTCATCACTCGAGAGACTGATTCAAGTGCTACCTGCTCCTGTTGCTTGGCTCACATCCCTCGCCCGGGGCGTGATGTTCCAACAGAAACAACTGGACCTGGGATTTCATTTCTTCTGCAGCCTTGGGTGCCTCCTCCTTGGAGTAGGGATTTGCTGAGGGAAACTGGGGTCCTGGCTGCCCAGGCCCACTCTAACAGAGGGAGGCCCAGCAGCAGAGCTGAGAATCTGTGGATGACCAGACAACAGGAGGCTTCAGCTAAGACTAAAGGCACTGCTTTTGCTTTTAGAGGGGCAGGCCCCTCATATGTGGGATCTTCACTTCCCAAGCAGGAATTGAACCTGCAGCCCCTGCGCAGTCTTAACCACTGGACCTTCAGTAAAGTCCCATTTTTTTTCCTTTTTTTCTTTTTGTATACCCACTGGTGAAATGACTGTGCATTAAAATGTCCTACAGCATCCTGGGGGTTTTTACACTTCTTGTTGTGACGCTAATGGTAGGTTTTTGGCCGAATTATTCCATTTCTGAGTATTTAGTGAGATAATTCGGAGAGAAAATCCACCTCAGGGTGTACGGCCCTCTTTCCTTCCGTCCTGTGGGAACGTGACGGCCACCTGCACCCCACCGAGAGGTCAGGCTGGGAGACCCCCGCCGCCTCTGCCCCGTGGCGGCCCCAGCTCGGTTCTACCCCTCGGGCAGGAAGGCCCAGGCAGGGAGGGGACAAGTCACAAGCAGCTGAGGAGAGAAATCTGCGGGGTCCACTCAGTGACGGGCTGCAGGCAGCTCTAGTGTTTGCTTTATTCAGATGGAAATGCCCCAAAGGGGCTCAGCCCACGGCTTTATACATTGTGAAGGCAACTGGGAGTGAGGCAGGGGTCTAGAAAGATAACGCATGGATCCCGACGGTGGAGAAAGACCACGCGAAATCAGCTTAAGGCAAAGACCAGCCAGGGCGAGCGCAGAAGAGGCGACAGAAAGGGGAGACACCTTCGGCGCCTGACCCGGGTGGGAGCCTAGCGGAAGTAGTTGGGACAATCGTGGGCGACCAGGCGCCAGGCCTGATCAAAGGCCTGCACGACGGCCGGCTCCAGGGGCCCTTCCTCGACAGCCGCCAAGTTCTCTTCCAGCTGCTCCAGGCTGGACATGCCCAGGATGACCGCGTCCCCGCGGAGGCCCTGCAATGGGAGACAGCCAGACGTCACACACTGATGCCCCACAGAGACCCCGTCACACAGTCCTGCCCCTGCCAAGACCTGGGGTTGGGCATATTCTTTATACCCTACATGGTTGTACAAAGCACTCCCAGTGCCTTCAACACTCCTAACTATGTGACCCCAAACCCCGTCTCCTTCCGCCCTGCTGCCACGACGCTCACCCTCATTCAGACCTCAGTTTAGAGTCCAGTTCTGCCGTCAGCAGCTGTGTAAACTTGATTTAGCTTTTTAACCCCCAAGACTTAGATCTCAATTTGCACTGTGCTGATGGGAATGAGAAATTACACAAATCATTTAAGTCTCATTTATTGAAAACCTGCTGTATACGTGCCAGAGACTATGCAACTGTGTACGGCTGAAGCTGAAGACAAGTTATAGCCAGGAAGACAGCGGACACCAAAGAGAGGGAAACCCCAGCTCTCCCCAAGAGGAGCAGGACCAGCGGGCTTTATATCAAGTCTCTGACCATAACTTTCTTTCCCATTCATAGCTGTTTGCTCATCAGTAAAACTGGAATAATCCCACTTCATCAGGCCTAAGTCATCATTCAATCCATGCTTGTAAAGCTCTCACGACAGGGCCTGGAATTTGGGCAGCTACTCAGAACAACAGCAAGGCTGCTTGAGAACTGAACCAGAGAGAGACTTCAGACGGAAAGACGATTTAGAAATTAAGCTGGCTCCTCTAAGAGAACAGAGGCGGGGCTTCCAGGGGTATTGTGGGCAGTGGGGGGGCTGGTTACCTGGAGCTGGGAGTGGTGGTACATCCACCGGAGGGCGGCCGAGGTCATGCTGGGGGTGCTGCTGCCATATGCAGCCTGCAGGGCCTGCTCCACCAGGGCGATGCCCTCGAAGTGGTGCTGCTTCCAGTAGCTGGGCAGGTGGGGAGGGCAGCACTGGGTCAGCACCGTGGGGTCACACAGGGGGCCACTGCTTAACGGTCAACCCAGGAAGCCCCTGTAGCACGGAGGGGCCGGGGTCCCCTCGAGCAGGGGGTTTCCTGCTTTGGGGAGCAACAGAAGCACCCAGGATGCTGGCTCCCTCACCAGAGACCTCGAGGACGTCTCTGCTCTTAAAAACTCACACCCTGCCCTTACTTTACCCGGAGAAATAGGAAGCCAGTATACGGATACAACTCGGCCCCAGGCCTCCTGTTCCTCCATCTGGGGCCCTGTCTCTCCCCCTTGGCAGGTGATCAGCATTTCTAAGGCATGAGTGATGACCTGGAAGACTGGCCATAAGGCCCAAGGATTGGCATTCCCCATGGAGGTCCCAAGAAAACAAAACGAAGCCTTACAGAGGGTTTCCTAATTCCTCCAGGAATCAAGAGAGGTAGGTCCAAGCAGCAGGGGAAGGCCGTGAAAGGAAAGCAGCCTAGAGCTTCTCCATTTCAGACTATGGGGACCCCCTCCCACCCCACCCATCCTGACAGTCCACCCCCAGCTCACCGATTCCTGTAGACCTCTGCCCAGTTGTTCCCAAAGAAGCGGCCCACGGGCTGTTTCCCGTCCTTGTCCTCATACTTGTACCTGCCGGTCAGCAGGCCTCCTGCAGGAAGGCTGGAGTCAGACCCCCAGGCACTGCCCCCTAGAGGGCATATGGACTGGAAGTGGGGGTGATGGCGGGGGACCAGGAGGGATGGAGGTCCTGGCAAACCCCTCCTGCTTCCCAGGTCTGGGGCCAGGCTTCTCCCGGGTCAGGAAGAGGCAGAAACCAGGTCAGGAAGGCCCTCCTGCCCAGGGGAGACTGTCCCCCCACACCCCGTACCAGCCAGAGGGTTGTAGGCGTAGAACCTCAGTCCAAAGTGTTGGAGGCAGGGCAGGAGCTCCGTCTCCACCTGCCGGGTGGTGGCGTTGTACATGCCCTGCAGGCAGAAGGGCCAGCTGAGCAGGGGGTCAGGCCAGGGAGCCCCAGCTTGCTCTCAAAGTCTTCAGTCAAGACCCCCCAGGACTCCAGCATGGTTTCCAAAGTCACTGCTGGTCACGGGCAGATGGTGCTGGGCCCTAGGAAGGGACAGCGGCCTGGCTCTGCCATTCCACACACATCTGCAGGCACCAAGCGTGGGCTGGACACCGAGCTCTCAAACACACGTGGATCTGGTGAGGTCTCGGCTTCAAGAGATGTCAGAGTCGGGCTAAAAACAAAGCCGAGTGGGCTCTCCTGACGGTTCAGTGGTTCCGAATCCCCCTTGCAATGCAGGGACACGGGTCTGCTCCCTGGAGGGCGACCAAGCCTGAGAGCCGCAGCTAGAGAGCCCGTGGGCCACAGTGAGAGACCCTGTAGGGACAATGCAAGGACACGGGTCTGCTCCCTGGAGGGCAACCAAGCCTGAGAGCCGCAGCTAGAGAGCCCGTGGGCCGCAGTGAGAGAGCCTGTACGATGCAGCCAAGATCCGAGGCGGCCAGAGAAACAGACAGACAGAGACAGGACAGGTGAGCACAGAGAGGAGGCTTCTGTGATCACGGCAGATTCTCAGAAACACTCGCTCAGTGTATAAAGATGGGGTCTGGAGCCTGGAGGACGCTCTGGGCTGTCGGGAAAGGCTCCCAGAGGAAGAGGTATCTAAGTGACGCCCGGGCACTCCTGCCAGGGAGAAGGGGGAGGCGAGTTCCGGGCTGACCGCAGAGCCAGAAGCAGGCAGGAAGGGGAGCCAGGGCCTGAGGGGGCGGGAGCCCGTGGCCAGGCTGAGGCCCCCGGGAGCCGTCTACAGGCTGGAAGCAGGGGAGTGGCTGCTCTGGAGAGGGCAGGGCGGGGGGCCCAAGGGGACTGGGGATGGCAGGCGCCCTGGAGACGGGCCTCTGCAGCCCCGGCCTCACCTGGTACACGGTGGGCAGGATCCAGCCTTTGCTCCTGCACAGGGTACAGATCTCGGCCACCTCCCAGGCGGCATAGTTGGAGAGGCCGAGCTCCACGAACTTGCCCTGTGGGGAGAGGCCACGGTCAGATCCCCCGCAGCCCAGAACACCAGGCCCAGAGATTGGGACCCTGGGCGTGGGGTCTGTCCCTGACTCTGCTCCGGGACAGCCCCGGGGCCTCTGCTCTCCTGGGCACCAACAGGCCAGGGAGGGGAGCAGGGGCCGCCCTCACCTCCTGGTGCAGCTGCTGGCAGGCGCGCAGAGTCTCTTCCACGGGGGTGCCATGGTCCGGTGCGTGCAGGTAGAAGAGGTCGATCCGGGGGCACTGCAGCCGCTTGAGGGACATCTCCAGCTGGGACCGGAGGCTGTCAGGCTTCAGAGACTTCCCCTCCCAGGGATTGGCCTTGGTAGCAATTTTCACTTTGCATGAAGAATGTAATGGTTAATGTAACCACTTACTAGCCACATGGCCCTGGAGAAATTACTTCAGTTCTCTGAGTTTCAATTCTCTAATCTACAACATGAGGGTGATAACAATAGCTCTTCCTTCATATGGAGAGCATGAGGATTAAATAACGTCTCACGTGAGCTCCTGATGTTCACTGGGCTATTAGTCACAACTGCTGGCTGGAGAGCCTTGGGGTAGAGCCCAAGTATGCAGAGATGAACAAAACACGCTCCCATCTCTGCCCTCAAGGCGCTCACAGGCTAGAAGCTGATGTTAAATATGAAAGCTCAGTAAAGCTCAGAGCAGACCTGCACGTCCAACCTAGGAATTCCAGGGAGGGCTTCCTGACCCCCAAAGGTGAGTCTCTAAAAAAAAGAATCCCAGGCAACAAGGAAGGGAGGGAAGCACGTTTCGGAGGGTGGGAACTTGGGCAAAGACAAGAAAGCACAGTGGGTGGAACACTGAGCTGTAGGAGTGTGAACCCCAGGCAGGGAGCACTGGGACACGAGACAAGAGACAGGGACCCAGACCCAATTCCAAAGGGCTTTCTCAAATCCCATCCAGCATTCAAAGGTTTCATGACTGAACCGGTCGGCTGCGTTCACTCTGGCTGCCATACAGACAGACACGCCCGGAGATGGAACAAGTATACAAGCTCCTACAAGAACTCAGGAAAGAGAAGCAGCTGTGGAACACGGCCCCTGGCAGGTCCATTTGAGAGAGGGGTCGAAGGTGAAATGAGCAGAAGGCAGTGCCAGCTTGCCTCTCCCTTCTAGACTCCTGGAAGCATGCACAGCTGTACCCCCGCTGTAGAGGCGCCCCACCCCCACCCCCAGCCGAACAAGAGAGTGTTGTCTGTCATGCCAGCAGCTTGGAAGTGCTGTAAGGAATGCCTTCTTTCTGGGGCGTCTCTGGTGGTCCAGTGGGTAGGACTCCATGCTTCTACTGCAGGGGGCACGGGTTTTGATCCCTGGTTGGGAACTACACAGGCCTCAGCCTTGCAATGCAGCAAACAAAAGAAATCGAAAAGAAGAATGCCAGCTCTCTGGATTCTGTACTTTCCACACTTGGCAAAGGCAACCCGGTGGTTCAGAGGGGAGGACCAAGGCCCTCAGCTTCCGGTCCAGATTTTCTCCATTCCCACATCTGTCAGTCCCCCTGCTGCATTCTCGGTGTGAACTTTGCCCTGGGTCCAACGTGAGGACTTTGACTCAGTGAGCTTTGGGCCTCAAAGAAGGAAGTGGGGAAGGGCCTGAGGGAGAAAAACCAGTTCAGAAACCAGATTTTCATTAGCCAAGAGAGGCAGCCAGGGGAGCTAGAGGGTGGGTCTGAGATGCACATTCCCAGTTCCCGCAGATCCACCAAGATCTGAATCTAAGGCAAACCCAAAGGGCACCACCCACAAGGGCTGGGAAGGAAGAGCCTCAGGATGAAACAGAGGAGGCAGAGTGTGGTGCTAACAGCTGAGTTTACTGAGTCGGACCTACCAAGCTCCAGGCACGTCCAACGGCATCAGGCTGATGAGGGACCATCCCTCCACACACACACATCCTCCATGCAAGCCACATCTGCCTCCAGGCCATCCTTCCACACACCAGTCCTGGCACAGCTATGCCCTCCGCTCCTCACACCTCTCTCATTCTCTGCCTAGCAAACTACCACTGGGCCTCGATGGTCCAGATCCAGGACATTCTGAGCCTTTCCGAGGTCCTCTCCCTGGCCCCCTCATGCCTTCCTTCTTCCCTTAAAAGTGCTTCCTCTTCTAGGCTCCTCTGCCATCATTTGCTTCCGTCTTCCCCACTAGACGACGAGCTCCCTGAAGGTGGGTTATACCTCCTTAAGAAGCTGGCATGGGGCTACAGAAGTGGCCAGAAAGCCCTTACCTCCTCTCTCATACCTCCCCACTGTTAACCCCACCACCCCTGCTCTTCCTGCCTCGCCACGGGCGATGCTGCAGCTCTTCCTGGGAGAGCCAGGGATACTGCCAAATGAACGAAGTCTAGGGCCTGATGAAAAGAAAAGGGAGCTGGAGGGGGTGCACCCGGCGATGAGGGGCGTACGCAAAGCGCCTGGGGGTCGGTTACGCGTTCCTGGCAGGGTGGGAGCGGGATAGGGCAGAGCTCTGGAGACCAGTGCCGCAGAGAGGAGCACCAAGAAAGCAAGGACTAGACTAGGCTAGGGTAAGACTCGGGGGCTACCAAGGTGCAACCCCAAAAGAGCGGAGGGGAAGGTGGGCCGGATAGAGCGCTCTTCAGCTGTCCGAACTGGATGCGCACGGATTTCGGAGAGCGAGCGGGGGGCCCACAAAGCTGCGGGACGGCGAGGGGAGGTCGGTGCCCCGGGAGAGGACGAAGCTGCCGGCCCTGACCGCTGCGGGGGTGTGGCTGGGTCGGGTCGGCGTCCCGCGCACGGGTCTGCACGGCACGCGGCGGGGTGAGGACGGGCGGTCGGGGCGCCGGGCGTTACCTCTGCAGTCGCCGCCGCCCAGCCCGAGCCCTAGGCCGCCCAGGATGCTCTCGGACTGGCCGTCGCTGTACATGAAGGCCGTGTCCAGCTCGACGTTGCCGCGCTCCAGGAAGGCGCGCACGGCCGCGGCGCTGGCGGGCGCGTCCATGCGGCGCCCCATCTCCATGGTGCCCAGCACGGTGGCGGGCCGAGCCGGGGAGTCAGAGGCGGCCCGCGGGGACCGGGACATGGCGGCGGCGGCGCGCGCCTCGGGCGGCCGAGGACTGCGAGCGCAGCGGACGGCGGCGCGGCCCACCGCGCGAGTCAGGGTCCTCAGCATGAGGCCGGCGCCTGCGCCCTGGGGTGCCTGCGGCCCCGCCCACCCTCCGCGGGGACGGGGCCCGGCGTCACCCCGCCCCTCCGCACGCCCGGCTCCCTGGCCACGCCTCCGGGGACCGCCCCCGCCAG
This sequence comes from Giraffa tippelskirchi, assembly GCF_054371585.1. Taxonomy (NCBI): domain Eukaryota; kingdom Metazoa; phylum Chordata; class Mammalia; order Artiodactyla; family Giraffidae; genus Giraffa; species Giraffa tippelskirchi. Next base: position 189,699,270 of record NC_137277.1, on the reverse strand, counting down.
GAGCGCCGCTCGGGAGGCGGAGCCACGCAGCTCCGGGGCGGGGCGAGGCGAGGCGGGGCGGGGCGAGGCGAGGCGGGGCGGGGCCTCTGATCAGCTGACCCAGGCAGAAGCCGGAGGACCCAGAAGCCGGGCGGTCCCGACAGTCTAGACGCGGTAAGCCGAATTTGAGGCTGGGGCTGCGGGGGCCCGGGGAGGGGACCCGGGGCCTTAGCTGCCACATCTTTCCAACACCTTCCTCCAGCCCCGGGCCGACCCTGGGGGCTGCTGCCCCCACCTTGGGGCGTGAGATCCTGGAGCCATGCTCTCTGAACTGGAATTGGCAGGCCCTCGGGGGCCCAATTCCCCACCCTCTCCCCCATCAGGAGCGACCATCACGACCTCTCCGGCCAGCCTTGCACAGAGGTTAGGGTCTGGGTCTGTTGTTCATCTCCCGATCCCGGCCGACGGGCCCCTTCTGTTCTGACGGCTTTGTTTTCCCTCAGGGCGGGCCAGGGGAGGGGGCCTCGCGGCGAACGAGCGCTGACCCCAGCGGCTTCCCTATGATTATCCTCGCTAAACAGATGGCCCCGTGCTGGGCTGAGTCACTCGGAGGGAATTGTGACCGAGGACCTGGAAGGCTGGAATGGGTGGTAGCCCCAAGCCCGGACGCTCCTCCCCTCAGATGCGCCCCAAGTCTGCTGGGAGCCTAGGTTACTCTCTCTTACCCCATGCCTAGGACAGGTTTCCAAAGTGCCTACATGCGCAGTCTGCCTTTGGAAGTATGAGGTCTGGCGTGGTCTTGTCTATTCAGCGCTTGCTGAAGCCTGCTGTTTGCCAGGGACTGTGTGGGGGGGAGGGGAATGCTTCAGTCAGAAGGGAATAACACCATCCCTCCTTATTCTACTGAGTGCTTAATCTGTGCCAGGCACCATTCTGATCGCTCTGCCTGGATTATCTCATGTAACTCTGCAGTTTAGCCTCCCAGGTGGATACTTACATTATTCCCCCATTTTACAGGTTGGAACTCCAAGGCCCAGTCACTTGCCCAGGAATTCTACACTAGCAGTCATCAGGCAGGTCAGTTCCAGAGAGCTTTCTTCTTAGCTGACAATTAGGTCTCCCTTCCTTCCTTCTTTTCTCTCCTTTTCTTCCTTACTTCCTTCCTTTCTCTCTCTCCCCCACCCTCCCTCTCTGTCTCTTGCTGTTTTCTGAACCTTTACTGTGCAGCTGTTGTGTCTAGGTTCTAAGAATAAGTTTCCAACTAGGATGACGAGAGGAGAGAGCTTAAAAGCAGTGGTCCCTGAGGACTGTGATGCACATTCTTCTGGCGTGTGGAGGAGGGCAGGGGAAGAGATGACAGGTGCTGTCCAGCTACTCCTGTGAGGCCCCTCTGTATTGAGAGGACAGCTTAGTCTTAGGGTCTTTTTATTATGCCCTTCAGGGTGAGCAGGAGAAGCCTAGGGGAGGAGACGGCCTAGACAGAAGTCTGGAGACCTGGGCTGACCCTCTGAAGGCCTAGAGGGAGGACAGGAGATGGGGAGGGGCATCTAGAGTACCCTGGGGCTCTGTCTCAAGGCATTTGGACTTATCTGGTAGATCAAGGCAGCTTCAGTGAGGAGCATCTCTGTGACTCAGCTTAGGATCTGGAAGAGTTGCTTGGCTGTCACAGGGGAAGCCTTTTCCAGGCGCCTTTCTTCAGGTGTGATCATGTACACGGAATCTGAGGGCTTAGACTCCACTGGAGAAGCTTCTTACGTCCCTGCTCCCCAGCCCAGACACACGGATCCTGAAGTTCAAACATGTGGCCTTCTGATCACAAGGCACCCCTGAATCAGCTATTTTTCAATAAAATTAAAAACACCACCAACATCAATAAGTCACCTCTGAAGTACAGCTTACAAAACAAAAACAAAAAAACAATTCCCTATTGTGGTCCTCATCACACCTACAGACCTGGTCAACTTTTGTTTCAACCCTGGATGTCCATTCACTCGGTGCCGTTGACCAGAAGGTAGGCCCAGGCTGGCTTCCTACTTGGATCGGAACCTGTGAGTGACAGGCTCTATACACAGCGGCCTCAGGGGAAAGCGCCTTCTGCTCGGGGTCAGGTGTGTCTCAAAGGTGTATATCCTGGGCCCCGCGTTGCACATGGCCCGGTGCATGGACAGGGGACCACCCACCGAGGGCCCTGGGCCCTGGGAGCCAAAGTACATCCCGCAAGAGATCCCTCCCTGCCTCACTGGGCATGTGTCCACCTTTTTAAAAAACATAATTTTAGTGCTGGGACTTCACTTAGGCCAGCTTTGCTCCAGTTGTGGCGAATGGGGGCCACTCTGTAGTTGCAGTGCTCGAGCTTCTCATTGCAGTGGCCTCTCTTTTTCACTTTATTGTTTGTTTTCTTTCGCTTTGGCTGGTCTGGGTCTTCATTGCCGCGCAGCAGCTTTCTCTAGTTGCAGCAAAAACAGTGTAGGCTCAGTAGCTGTGCCCGGGCTTAGTTGCTCTGCGGCATGTGGGATCCTCCTGGACTAGGGATCGAACCTGTGTCTCTCACTTTGGTAGGTGGATTCTTTACCACTAAGCTGCCAGGGAAGCCCTCCATCTTCTTCTTCCCTGGAGTGGGTAGCCTATCCCTTCTCCAGCGGATCTTCCTGATTCAGGAATCAAACCAGGGTCTCCTGCATTGCGGGAGGATTCTTTACCAATGGAGCCAGCAGGGAAGCCCCTGTTTCTTCGTTCTCCTGGTGAAAAGAGCGGGTGATGTGGCCTCAGGGTGCCTGAGATGCACTCTGGTGTCTCTCACTCTCAGTCACTCCCGTGGCGTCAGGCCCGGGCTAAGAGCTTTGTGTGTGCCTATCAGTACAGCAACTCCAAATCGTGAGCGTTGTTTTCCTCATTTTATGCCCAGACTCAGACGGTTACTTGCGCACGGCCACTCAGCCTTATCTTTAAAATGAGGACAGTGTTCCGCTTGCAGAGAAATTAATGAGGATGGCGGTGTCCTACCCTGATGACCTGCGGCTATGTGTGGGTTCCATTGTACAAGAAGAGGGTGGAGGAGGCGATCCAGGGGTGGGGTGGTTGGGGAGCAAAAGGACTGATTTTGAGGTGCCTTTGGCGCTGCAAAGGCACCATTCGTACCTGGACTGGGTGTCAGCCTGGGGTGGCCTTGCAGCCGCTGGTGGCTGGATGTAAGATAGACAGCTCCAACATCAGCTGTGTTGAAGGTCAAGGTGGGCCACTGAGGTACAGGAGGAGGCTTTCAGCCCCCCTTGCGGGGCCCCAGAGGGACTGTGGTGAGAACCAGCCAGGCAGTGACCTGCAGTGCCCTTACCCCCAGCTCTGGGGCCCCCTGGCAAGTCACATTAGCGCTGAGAGCCTGGAGCCTCCTGAGAAAAGCGGTGGACTCGCTTCCTCTCCCTGCTTGCTGCTCGCTGATTGCCACGGCCTCAGCAGTTCCAGGGTCCACCAGGATATCTCAGCCCATTCGGGCCGCTGTAACCAAAGACCATAGTCTGAGCGGCCTAGAAACAAATATTGATTTCTTACAGTTCTGGAGCCTGGGAAGTCTGAGATCAGGATGCTGGGAGAGTCAGTGTCTGGTGAGGACCCACTTCCTAGTTCACGGATGGCTATCTTCTCGCTGGGTCCTCAGCTGGCAGAAGGGGCAAGGGAGCTCCCTGGTGTCTTTTTTTTAAATAAGGGCACTAATCCCGTTCATGAGGGCTCTGTCTTCATGACCTAAATACTCCCCAAAGGCTGCACCTCAAAACACCATTGCACTGCAGGATAGGTTTCAACATACGAACTGGGGGGCAGGAAGGACATAGCCTTCAGGCTGTCGCCTTGTCTCCGGATGTCGTTTTATGAGGGCCTTCTGACACCAACAGAAACTGAAAGAGGCTAGAGAAGGCCACATCATGGGTGAGGAAAGCCCCTCCGAGCGCAGTGAGAAAAGGGGAAGCCTGCCTTAGGCTGCAGGAGACCCTGGGTAGCCCTGCCAGACCACACGAGGGTGCTTCTGTGCCCAGGGACAGAAGTATGGTGCCATGAGCGCTTCCTGCCTGGGTGGCCCCGGCAAGTCGCTTTCCTGGGTCCTCATGGACATATCAGGAGCCCCCACTTCATAGAGTTGTGCTGTGTGTGTGTGTGTGTGTGTACTCAGTCGCATCTGACTCTTTGTGACCCTTTGGGCTGTCGTCCGCCAGGCTCCTCTGTCCGTGGGATTTTTCAGGTAAGAATACTGGAGTGGGTTGCCATTTCCTTCTCCAGGGAATCTTCCCGACCCAGGGATTGAACCCGTGTCTCCTGCATTGGCAGGCGGGTTCTTTACCCGCTGAGCCATGAGGAAGTTGATGTGCAGCAAAATGCGGAAAAGCTTACACGGTGCTGAGCATAGAGCTGGTGAACTGCTCAGTGATCAGGGGTTGATCCTGCCCAGCAGAGATGCTCCAGCCAACCCCGCCTCCTCTCCCTCCCCTGGGACAGTCACTTAAGCAGTGGCTGTTCTAGGACAGACCCCTGGAGGGGACTTCCCCACCCGCCCCTGCAGCCAGCCAGCTCCTGGCTTTAGCTGCGGTGAAAACAGGGAAGTGGCTCCCTGCTCCTTGCCAACAGATTTCCCCACATGCGGGCTGCTGGGAGAATGCGGCTTGGGAGTGCCAGGCTTGAATTCCAGCCACCTGTGTAACCTGGACTCACCTGGTCCTTCTTTGCTGCTTGCCTCAGCTGACCAATATAATGGGGGACAACCGTACTCTTTTTTTTTTTTTTTCGGTTGTACCATGTTGCTTGTGGGATAGTTCCCCGACCAGGGATTGAACCCTGGTCCCAGTAGTGATAGCACTGAGTCCTAACTACTGGATCACCAGGGAACTCCCAGGACAGACATACTTTTTAATTTTTCTGGCCACGTGGCTTGCGGAACTTCCCTGACCAGGAATCAAACCCTGCGTTGGAAGCATGGAGGCTTAGCCCCTGGGACCCTAGGGAAGTCCCTAGCCGTACTCTAAACGAGAGGATGTACTTCGTGCGCCTGGTCTTAGCAGACCCTCGCAGCACCATTTATAAGAAAAGGTTGGAAACTATGGAAACGTTCCAGAGTTAGAACAAAGGTGGCATTGTGTGAGGGCTCCGTCCTCCCCACTAGATTTCTGAACTCACTGAACCCTCACGACTGTTGGGGTGGGGGGAGGCATTGTCATCACCCCATCCTGCAGATGGGAAGACTGAGGCACGGCGAGGCAGAGCGGCTTGCCTGAAGTCACAGTGTTCACAGGCGGAGCGGGGACTCGCACGCTCCTGTCTCTGACCACAGAGCCAGTGTTCTTTCCGCACGTGTGGCCACTTTGATCCCTGTCCTGACTGGGTCCTGGGGCTCAGGGGCTCCGTCAGAGCCAGGCAGCAAGCCTGGGGTGGGCTTAGGGTGGCAGGAGCACGGCGAGGACCCGACCTCCTGAGGCTGAAGGTCCCTCTCTTTTCTCCCGCAGAGCCGTCTCCCGCCTCAGCGCACAGCTCCCTCCCCTCGGCCCTCTGCAGCCATGGTCTGGAAGAAGCTGGGCTCCGCCAACTTCTCCAGCTGCCCCAATGGCTCCAGCCCATGGATATGGGATGTGCTGGGCGAGTGCGCCCAGGACGGCTGGGACAAGGCCAGCGTGGGCCTGGGCTTGCTCTCCATCCTCTGCTTTGCGGCATCCACCTTCCCGTGAGTAACACCAGGGCAGTGAGCCCGGGGCTGGGCTGCACGGGGTGGACAGGGGGCTGCCTTGAGGAGGGGCTGCCTGGTTGGCCCCGGGCCTCTCCAGACTCGCAGCCATGTGAGCTCTCCCCCAGCCCCGCTCACTGACTTCCAGCACCCCCGGAGGGCCCCGCGGCAAGCCCCTCTCTCGGCCTCGCGCAGAGCTCCGCTGTGCTGACACGCAGACGATAGTCATGCCACTTGTTCACTGAGCTCCCCCCATACCCAGCTCTCTTCTAAGAACATGTCTTCACCCTATTTAATCCTCATAAGCGGAAGCTCCGGTACTTTGGCCACCTGATGTGAAGAGCTCACTCACTGGATGAGTCTTCCCTGACGCTGGGAAAGACTGAGGGCAGGAGGGGAAGGGGCCGACAGAGGAGGAGATGGTTGGGTGGCATCACCGACTCCATGGACAGGAGTTTGAGCAAACTCTGGGAGTTGGTGATGGACAGGGAGGCCTGGCATGCTGCAGTCCATGGGGTCACAAAGAGTCGGACACGACTGAGTGACTGAACAACAGTCTCCATAACCGCCCTGTGAAATACGTACAGTTCTATCCTGTCTTTACTGGAAACCCAGAGAGGTTAAGTAACTTGCTCTGAATCACAGAGCCAGTTAGAGAAGGCAGAGAAGTGGAGGGCTGGGGCGCATCAGCTCAGCCTCTGTCCTGAGACTATCTGGGGAAGGGCAAACAGCGTGGCCACTGCTGTGGTTGGGGAACACCGATCTGGCAGGACCCATAAGTCCCTTCACTGCCCTGGGCCTCAGTTTTCTTGTTTGTAAAATGGGAATACAGTTCCCTACCTCACAGGGTTGCTATGAGGATGGCCTTTACACGCTGTGCAAGGGAGTAAGGGTGGCAGGTGGGGGCAGGAAGAGGTGAGGTCAAAGAGGTCATCAAGGGCCGGCAGTGTAAGAGCATTCTCCACCTTTAGGACGTTTTATGCTCTTTCTCCTGTGGGAGAAAGATACTGGTTTAATTGAGAGATCGTTCATATACTGTAGAGTTAGCCCACTTAAATGTATAAGTTCACGGTTTTACTATCTGCAGAGCTGTGTAACCATCACCACAGTCAGTTTTGGAACATTTTCACCACCCTGCAGAGAAACCCAGAAAGAAATGAGTCATTCCTCACTTCCTTCTAAAGCTCCTGGCCCAGCTGCCAGTCTGCTTTCTATCTATAGATTTACCTGTTCTGGATCCTTCATGTGAGTAGATCACACCATATGTGGCCTCTGTGAATGGCCTCTTTCGCTCAGCACAACATCTTTAGGGTTCATCCATGTTGCACGTAGCGAGTGTCAATACTTCATCCTTTTTTAAAAATTTTTATTTTTTAATTTATTTGATTGGCCGTGTCGGGTCTTCGTTGTGGCGTGTGAGCTTAGCTGCCCGACCAGGGGATGAGACCCACGTCCCCCTGCGTTGCAAGGCGGATCCTTAACCCCTGAACCACCAGGGAAGTCCCAGCACTTCCTTCTGTTTCACATCTGAATAGTAGTTGGTTGTATGCATATACATTTTGTTCATTCATTCATCCATTGATGGACACGTGGGTGATTTCTGCCTCTGGCCAGTATGATTAAGACCGCTCTGCAGGTTCACGTACAAGTCCTCGTGGGGACATGCGTGTTTACTTCTCTTGGGTGTATACCTAAGAGTATGTGGGTATACTGGGTCACTTGGTAACTGTGTTCAGTCTTTTACAGATTCGTTTTTAATTTGTTTTTGGCTGTGCCGGGTCCTGGTTGCTGCATGCAGGCTTCCTCCAGCTGTGATGGTCAGGGGCTACTCTCTAGTTGTGGTGCATGGACGCCTCATTGCAGTGGCCTCTCCTGCTAGAGCGCAAAGGCCTAATCACCCCGAGGCATGTGGAATCTTCCCGCCCCAGGGATCAAACCTGTGTCTCCGGCATTGGCAGGTGGATTCTTAACTACCGCATCCCCAGGGAAGCCCTGTGTTTGATCTTCTGAGGAACTGCCAGGCTGTGCTTCCAAAGTGGTCGCCGCCGCATATGAAGGTTCCGGTTTCTCTGAATCTCCATCAACACTTGTTAATAGTCTATCTTTTTTATTATGGCCATCCTAGCGGGTGTGAAGTGGTATGTCACTGTAGGTCTGATTTGTATTTCCCTGATGGCTGGTGATATTAAGTAGCTGTCCATGTACTTATTGGCCATCTTCTGTTCTCTTTGGAAAAAGGTCTATTCAGATTCTTTGCCCATTTTTCAGTGGATTATTTGTCTTTTTGTGGTTGAGTTGTTAGAGTTCTTTATATATTCTAGATATATTTTGCAAAGATTTTCTCCTGTGGGTTGTCTTTTCACTTTCTCAATGGTGTCACATGAAGCACAAAAATTCAAAAATTTGACGATGTCCAATTCGTCTAGTTTTTCTTTTGTTGCTTGTACTTTTGATGTGTATGTATATGTGCTATGTCACTTCAGTCCTGTCTGACTCTTTGAGACCGCATGGACTGTATGTAGCCCACCAGGCTCCTCTGTCCATGGGATTCTCCAGGCAAGAATCCTGGAGTGGGTTGCCATGCCCTCCTCCAGGGCATCTTCCCAACCCAGGGATCAAACCCACATCTCTTATGTTTCCCGCATTGGCCGGCAGATTCTTTACCACTAGCGCCACCGTGCTTTTGATGTAATTTCTAAAAAGTGATGGCCTAATCCTGGTAAAAAAGATTCACTCTTATCTTTTCTTCTAAGAGTTTTATATAGATTCTCCAAGTCTGACACCAATTCCGATGTGTGTGTTTTCCCCACACAATCAAACAGTCAATTCTTACACTGTCTACACCTGAAGACAGCTCGAATCCCACAGGTTAATGACCCAGTCCTCCAAGTCCCACAAGAGTGCTCTCTCCTCCCCACTTCAGAGACCAGTCCAGGGTGTCCCCACAGCTTCTGACCTCCGGCTGTGGATTGGGGGTTGCCCCCACCCCTCCTCAGGTTCGATTAGTTTGCTAGAGCGGCTCTCGGAACTCAGCGAAATGATGTTTATAGAGGCTTTATTACAGTCGTTGGTCATTAGTGACTGGGCTCACTCTGTAGCTTTTCCCGTCTCTGGAGGTGGGTGAAGCGGGCAGGACGGCCCGCCCCCAGCCTGAAAAAAACGTCCTAACCATCTGATCACACAGGTGGTCCTTATCCTCAGGCAACCTAAGGGCTTTCCAAAAGTCACCTCGTTAACATTACAAAAGACACCTCTCTCCCTCTCTCCTCTCTTTCTCTCTCTCTCACCCCTTAAGACATTCCAGGGGTTTTAGTAGCTTTGTAGGGAGCAGGGGAAAAAAACCAAATATAAATCTTTCCTGTTATAAATCACGGTATCACAAATTAGCTCTTAATGTAGAGCTTTGATTCAGTTTGAGCTGTATTTTGTATACGGTGTGAGGTAGGGGTCCAGCCTCCTTCTTTTGCACGTGGTACCCAGTTACCGCAGTACCAGGTATTAAAAAGACTACCATCACCCTGTGTCTCAGCATGCTGCTGGGAGCTTGACATGTTTACTGACTCACCTTGTCCCAGCTGCCACTCTGGATGTGCCAAAAGTAGGCAGAAGCGACTCCGTCTTTGCCTTTGCAGCGCTTCCGTTAGAGAAGGAGGGTGAGAGGGGCAGGGAGAGACTGGAGGCAGAGGGGCTGCCTTAGGGGCCGCGTCAGGTGTCGGCAAGGGTGAGGTCAGGGCGGTTGGCTCGGTGGCCCTTAGGAGGCAAACTGGGCAGACCTGGGTGCCAGGTGGAGGGAAGAGAGGGACTTCCCTTCCTGGGTTGAGAACGTCCCCAAAGCCACGAGGAGTGGGCTAATAAGGCGTCTCCTTTCCAGCAGGGCGTGATGCCAGCCCTGTGCTTGGCTGATTAACCAGGGTCGGGGCATCAGAGGCCTGGGAGAAGCCCCAGGTGAGGCTGGAAAGGCAGCCACCTGCCTGCTTCTCCTTAGGGCTCAGCCTTTTGTGAGAGTGATGGAATGGCCGTCCCTGAGACGTATGGAGATTCTTCAAGTCACTGTGTCCTGAGAGGGACTTGACTTGGGGCCACGGGTCAAACTTACGGGCCTTCTCAGGACCAGGCCTATGCTGGACACGGTCCCGTCCCTCAGGAGGCTTGAGTCCGGGAGGAGGTGGCCGGTGCTGACAGAGCTCTTGTCTGAGAAGGGCCTGAGGAGGAACTGAAGTTTCCTGAAGGATGCAGAGGAGAGCTGGTGGGCCGTCCTCTGAGGCGGAGTTTGGGGGGAGGAGAGTGGAGAGGCGGGGTGCCTGGGGGCCCGGTCAGGATGTCCTCGGGAGGGCGGGGTCCTTACCGAAGACAGTGGCAGGCTCTGAAAGATTTTGGCAAGAGAGGGTTTTAGAAAGATCCTTGAGGGCTTCCCTGACGGTCCGGGGGGGTTTTAGAAAGATCCTTGAGGGCTTCCCTGACGGTCCGGGGGGGTTTTAGAAAGATCCTTGAGGGCTTCCCTGACGGTCCGGGGGTTTTAGAAAGATCCTTGAGGGCTTCGCTGATGGTCCGGGGGTTAAGATCCGCCTTCCAGTGCAGGAAGCCTGGGTTCGACCCCTGGTCGGGGAACTAAGATCCCACAGGCCGCTCAGTGTGACCAAGAAAATAAATGAAAATGAGAGAGAAAGAAAAGAAAGGTCCTTGAGAAGGAGGGTGGGTGGAACTGAGGGGCACAGGCTCGCAGGGGGGACCTGGTGGGGCGCTCCGCAGGAGATGGCGGGGGAAGGCCCAGGGCCTGTTCCATTGTTCCTCTTTACTAATTTTAATACATGCAAACGACTAAAGAGAAACTTAAGCAGCAGGTGGCCCTCATGGAATGACTCAGGGCAGGGCTGGAACCATGGAGCTGGGGTGTGAATCCTGGTTCCCGGACTTTCCATCCCCAGAGAGCCGACAGGGATGTGCCCGCCTTGGCATTTGTAATGAGAGAGCCACAGCCCCGCCCCTTCTCTGCTGCCCTCGATGATAACAGGCGAGGTCTGGCCCATCTTATCATCCCTCTCCCTGCAGATAGGGCAGCGGCCAGGCCCCGGGCTGCGGCCACAGCCATCCTTCCTTCACGCCGCCCCCACCCCAGACCCCTCCATAGAACAGCGAACCCGGGGTCTCTAGGACACAAAGCGTCGGGACCCTCTGAGCCCCAGTCCCGGTGAGAGCCTGCTCTAGGGGAATCTGTACCCCACCTAGACTCCAGATGCACGTCCCAGAGAGCTGGGCTGGAAGGGATTCCCTGGTGAGAAGCCCCGAAGGGCAAACAAAGGCCCATGAGGATGCCACCCAAGGGGGGTCAGTCCCCAGCGACCCCTGTGCGGCCACCCCAGCCCTGGTCTCCCACCTTTAGGCTCCAGCCAGGGGCTCTGAGCGTGCGTCTCCCTCCTCCCACCCCGTTCTCCCTCCTCCCCCCATCTCCCTCCTCCCCCACTCCCTGTCTCCCTCCTCCACTCCCGTCCCCCTCCTCCACCCCTGTCTCCCTCCTCCCCCACAGCCAGTACATCAAGGCCTGTAAGACGGGCAACATGGACCAGGCCCTGTCTCTGTGGTTCCTCCTGGGCTGGATCGGCGGAGACTCCTGCAATCTCATTGGCTCCTTCCTCGCTGACCAGCTGCCCCTGCAGGTGGGCCGGTCCCCGGGCAGGGTGGGCTGCCAGGGACAGCCACGGCAGAGGCATCTTTCCGTCTAGTGAGGGCCCCCCTCTGCCTGCTGCCCAATGTGACAACGGGCTGGTCACTGCCTTCCGGTGGGCCTCAGTTTTCCCATGTACAAAATGAGCACGTCAAACCAAAGGATGGCTGGGGTCTTTGACCTCTGAGGTGCTAAGATCCTGATGAAGCTTTCAGGGCCTCGGGCCCTGGAAGAGGAAGCTCTTCCCATGGGAAGCCTGGCTATCACCCTTCTCCTGTGACTGGGTGGAGCTGAGACTGGAAATCAGGAGCCTCTTGTCTTCCGGAGGAGGACTGTGAGTACCTGCTCCTGTGTCAGGCCAGACTGTAGCCTCCACTTCACGGGAGCCCCATTTTGTGCTGCCTGGTCATCCCTGCCACCGTTTCCTCCCTCTGCCCGGCCCGGGCACCTGCCAGGCCCTCACCTACCTGCTGTCTAGCTCTGCCAGGTTAGGAATTGTGATCCCCTCCGTTCCAGACCTGCACACAGAAGTCCCGAGCAGTGAAGCTCAGGGTCACCCAGCCGGCATGAGGCCGAGCTGCCCAGTGCTGGCGTGTGGCCCCCAAGCCTGGGACCGCAGCCAGCGCCCTGGGCCCCCCCTTGCAGACCTACACGGCCGTGTACTATGTCCTGGCCGACGTGCTGATGCTGTCGCTGTACTTCTATTACAAGTTTAAGAAGCGCCCCTCTCCGTGTGAGTACGGGGACCCCTGGGTGTCAGGGGCCTGAGGGAGGCCTGGGAGGTTGGGAGGGGGGGGTGTCCTGTTGCTGAGGATACACCGAACCCCAGAAAGGCTTCCTCTGGCCTTATCTGACCGCCGCGGCCTGATCCCCTGATGAACCGAGATAGAGGGCAGTGAGCACGCCCGGGCAGGAACACGGGGAGTCCCCGTCATGTGCACAGTCTCCTGCAGTGAACACGGCGTCGGCTGCTCTTCTGTACCAGGCCCTGGGGAAACAAGGGCCCAGCCCACAGCACAGGCCATCGCTGCTCTGAAGTGTTCCCAAGGGGTCGGATCCAGGGCTTTCCAAGAAACGACCCAGGCGTGGGCCGGGGCTTCATTAGCATTTCCATGCTCCGTAACCCCCTTCCTGCCTGCATCGCCCTCACCAAGTCACCTTACAACCTTAGGAGAAGGGTAGTCTTGTTATACCCATTCTGCAGATGAGGGATGAAAGCTCAGAGAGGTTAGGTCGCTTGCCCAAGGTCACACAGCCAGTGAGGGCCAAGGCCAGGACTCAGCCCCATCTGTCTGCCCGCTCTCAGACCCCCCATCTCAGTGTCCCCCTGCCTCACGTCCAGGGTCTGCCCCCATCAACTCTCTGCTCTTGTTCATCCTGGGCGTGGCGTGCACCACCCCACTGCTGAGAAGTGCTGCCTCGGTGGCTGCTCCGAGGGAGGTCTTCCAGGGGCGGACACTCTTGTCCGTGGAGCCAGGCAATAAAGTGAGATGCGGGCATGAGAGGGCGGAGTGGGGTTGGGGGTCTGGCGTGGCCACATGGTTGGGGGATTGCTCCCTAGAAGGGAGCTTGGGGCCCTCGCCCTTCACCCTTGGCCTCTGCCGGGCACCGAGCAGCCTCCCTCGCCCTCTCAGCCCTTCACGAAAAAGGAGATCATTGGCTTCGTCATCGGCTCCGTGTCCAGCGCGCTGTACCTGTTCTCCCGGCTGCCTCAGATCCGCACAAACGTGAGCCATGGTCAGGGGGCAGGGCCATGGGCAGGGCCAGCAGGCAGCTTGGGCCCCTGGGTGAAGGACTAGCACAAGGATGCGGGGTCTTCGTGGAGCAGGTCTGGTCCACCCTCACTGTTGCCTTGGGTAACTTAATCCGGTTCTCCAAGCCTCAGTGTCTGCCTCTGGAAATGGGCAGGAGATGCTGGCCTGCTGTCTGGGGGTATAGGACCCCTGCGTGCCCCGGGAAGGTAGGAGGTCAGGTGGGAGCGAGAGGCTGAGGGCAGAAGAGGCGGCGAGGAACCAGGGCCGGGGGGGCTTGCTGAGCTGAGCTGGCGTGGGGCTGGGGAGCAGGCAGCTTGGGGCCGGCAGGGTGGCGCCGCCCCGGTCTCCTGCCGACCTGGGCGCAGATGTTGGAACAGGGGTGAGGAATCAGGTCCTGGAAGGGGCGGTCTGGGCCCCAGGCCTGTGTCGGGCGCTGGTCACACCCTGTACAGACAGCTCAGTGTAACAGGGCAGACGGGCACGTGAACAGTTACGGTCCAGAGAGACAGGAAAACTGCTGGAGGTGTCTGACCCTCTCCTCTCCCGCCTCCAGTTCCTGCGGAAGTCGACCCAGGGGATCTCGTACTCACTGTTCGCCCTGGTGATGCTGGGGAACACGCTGTATGGACTGAGTGTGCTGCTCAAAAACCCCGAGGCAGGCCAGAGCGAGGGCAGCTACATGCTGCACCACCTGCCCTGGCTCGTGGGCAGCCTGGGTGTCCTGCTGCTTGACACCATCGTATCCTTCAGGGTGTGAGGGCTGGTGGGGGGGCTAGGGCTGCAGCAGCCTCCCCTGCACACGATTTCAGCATCCGTGCATCCATCTATCCATCATCCATCCATCCATCCATTCTTCTATCCATGCCTCCATCCATCTATCCATCATGCATCTATTCTTCTATCGATCCATCCATCCATGCATCCATCCATCTATCCATCCATTCTTCTATCCATCCATGCATCCATCTATCCATCCAGCATCTATCAATCTGTCCATCCATCTGTGCATCCATCCATCTTTCTATCCATCCATGCATCCATCCACCCATTCAAGAGTCAAACCTCCCATGTGCTGGGCACCCCTCTAGGTACCAGATCCAGCTGTGAGCAAGAACAGATGGCCCTTGCCTCGGGGAGCTTACAGCTCAGCGGGGAGGCCGACAGGACACACGTAATCATAACTAATTCATTGCGGTGCCACTAAGTACCATAGAGAAAAACTGTTAAGTGTGTGTGACCAGGGGGCTGTCCTCAGCAGAGGCCTCCACGAGTGCCATTTGAACTGTGCCCTGAAAGAGAAGAAGTTAGGCAAAGGCAAGGGAGGAATGTTTGCGGCAACAGTTTGTGCAAAGGCCCTGGGGAACAGGGCATAAATCAGCCCATCCAGGCCGGAGAAAGGAAAGCTGCACCTTGGGGACACCCATGAATTAGAGACAGAAAAATGAGTTCCAGTCCTGGCTCCCCTGGGTCCTGGGCGACACGGAGCACTCTCTGTGCCTCCATGTCCCCATCTCAATGTCTCATCAAGTCACGGGGCAGACACACAAGCTGAGATCTCTGGAAGTCCTCGGCAGTGGACCTTGCACCCCATGGGTGCTCAGTAAAGGTTTGCCGGGGGGCCAGGCAGGGCATTACTTTGATCTCCTTCGGGAGGAAGTACACGTGGCCCTTGTTTCACTGCCTGTGGCGTTCCGGGTGGGCGCAAAGAGAGATGAAGAAAAGTTAAGCTCTAGTGTCCCCAGGTCCCCACCCCCCCGCCACCACCACTTGGGGGACCCCCTAGGATGTTGGAGTGGGGAGGAAGGCCAGATCGTGGGGCTGGGGTCAGAGGAGGCTCCCTGGGGGAGGAAGACCCCGGCGCTGGACTTGGCAGATGAATGGGATTTGGCTAGAGGGACAAACGGGCGGAGAGGCCACGGCTGACCCTTCCCAGCAGCAGGATGCAGGGCAGGGAGAGAGGGCAGAGGGGAGCAGCTCTGAACGGGCCCCCCGGGGCGGGGCCCGCCCGTCTCTGCTGTGTTGGGCCTTGACGTCGACCCCCAGATCTCCGTGCAGTTCTTCCTGTACCGGCACGCTGCCCCCTTGTCCGAGCGCCAGCCGCTCCTCCCCGGCTGACCGGGACCGGGCCGAGCCCGGGGCGGTGCCCGGGGCCTCCCGACGCCCCCAGGAAGGAAGAGGCGTGCAGTGACGGCGCTGCTGGCCCCAGTCTGGGCTGGGGGTGCACTGGGGAGCCAGGAACTGCCAGTCCAACCGCCCCCCAGCACCCCCAAAGGCTCATGAGCTGAAGCCCTGGCTGACTGCCTCTTCCTGGAAGACGGCCCCTGGACCAGCCCACCCCAACTTGGGACTTGTCCTTCCCGGGGCCGGAGGCTGCTCTCCCTGGAGCCCTGGGGAGAAGCTGCAGCGGACACTCGCCTCTCAGAGGACCTGAGCCCCGCGGCTCACCTACCTCACTGCCTGTCACCCCCTCGGCACCCCCTACCCCCCAAGGAGGGGCCCAGGCGCACCCAGACCTGCCCCGTCCACTGCACACAACCTAGTAAACGGTACTCCCAGGGCGGCCTGTGGTGGTCTTCCTTCCCCAGATGCCAGGCTCTGGGGAACGGGGAGGGATGGGAGTCAGGCCCCAGGTGGGCCTAAGGGCTCAGAGTTTGGGAGATCCTAGCTGGAGGGGACTGTGTCTGCTGGCCTGTCCCTGCCCAGCCTCCCGGGCCTCTGGGTTCTTCAACCTGTTTCTCTATGACAGCTCCATACCTGGTGGTAAGGATGCAGTGGCGAGAAAAGACCCTACAACAGAGGGTCCCCGCTCTGTGGTGCTCAGCAAGAAGCAGGACAGTTAAGGTTCAGACCTTGGTTCTGCATCTCAGCTTCCCTGTGCCACACTTACCTCATCTGTGCAATGGGACAATAGTAGTACCACTTCACACGTCCTTCTAAGGAGTAAATAAAATGGTGTGGTTACGGAGGTTACCCCATGTCTGGCGGCAGTAAAAGCTCCATGAAGGTTAGCTTTGGTCATTTTTTGATGGTGGAGGAGGACAATCAGATCCCCCTGGAAATCGCGGAGACCTTCCTGGAGGAGGTGACGTGGCAGAAGGACGAGCAGGAGATAACCTGGGGGAAGTAGGGTGTTGCAGGTGGGAAGGGTGGAGAGGAGGACAGGGCTCAGCCCCGAGCTCTAGTTCCCCTTCCCCAGCTTCGGTGTGTCTCCCAGACCCCATCCTGAGTCCACCTCCTCTTGGCCGCGACCCCACGGGGGCCTGGGGACAAAGCTCCCCTCTGTGCTGGCCCCACACATCGCGCCCTGGCCCTCCCAGGTCCCAGGAGCGATGGAGTGGGAGGCGCCAGGTGAGGCTGAAGGCTGGTGGGGAGGAGGTGGGCCTCAGCATGAGTCTGTCTCAGCATCTTCCTCCTCCAGCCTCAGGGGATGCCCGGCCCAGTTTGGTGCCACAAATATTTGCCAAAAGCAGCTCTCCTCTTCACCCTGGCCCACACTGTGCTGGGGCATCTGGGGTGGACCAACTCTGCTCCCCACCCTCAAGGAGGGGAGATGGTTGCCGGGCTGTGGAGGGAAGGACTGTGGCCAGGGGGTACAAAGTGCTGGAGGAATGAGGAGACAATCAGGGAAGGCTTCCTGGAGGAGTGGCCCTGGAGCGGACGAGGGAACAGTGTGTGCAAAGGCCTGGAGGTGGGAGTCAGGGCCGCCCCCTAGGTGGGGCTGATGTGAGGACGGTGGTGGCGGCTGGGCTGGAAGCCCAGGCTCGTGGCAGGAGGCTGGATTTGGTGTGGGGAAGAGGAGGAGGGAACTGGGGTCTGGGGAGCCCCCTCTGAGGTTCAGCTGGGCGGTGGGGCGAGGGGGCCCCGTCACCTCAGCTCCGTCCTGGACAGGCCTGCAGCTGATGTTTACTGAGCACATGCTGTGTGGGGGGCCGGGCCGTGCCCTCTCGGTCCCCACAACCCGCTCTGAAGGAGGTGTGGTCATCGTGGCCGTTTTCCAGATGGGAAAACAGGCTCGGAAGAGCTAAGCAGCGCGCCTGGGCCTGGGATCGGAAGCAGTTCCATCCGCACGAAGCCCCTCCCTGCAGACACCGCCCCCAGCGGCCGTCAGAGGCCCCGCCCCTGTCCCCGCCCCCGGCTGGGGGTCCAGCCGCACCCTCGCCCTTGGGGGCGGCACCACCCTGTTGGGCCCAGGTCCCCTCCCCACGCCCACGTGCCAGCTGCTTCAGTGCCCTTTGCAGCCAAGGGTCTGGCTCCACCCAGGGCTGTGGCCAGGCTGGCGGCCCCCCAGCCAGAGGACCTGGGTGCTCAGCTTGAAGCCAGGTGCGGGCCTGGGGGCTCAGCGTGAAGCCAGGTGCGGGCCTGGGCTCGAGCTGGGCCGGGAAGAGACACAGCTAGCATGGCCTCTGTCCTGGGGGCGGTGACATATCCCTTCCTTCTGGGGAACACCCCGTCTGGTGGGCTGATGGCTCTTGCTTGCGGGCACCACCCAGTCTAATGAGAGCCCTGGTTCTTTCCTCTTCAGCGAGTCCGATGGAGACAAGGGCATGCCCTGTCTGACGGAGGCCATCGTGGTAGTGGACGCACAAGGCAGGTTTGCCAGGTGAAGGCTCATCAGCGTGTCCACCCGTATGGGGACCCCCGCCCCGGGTTCCTCCCAAAGTGTGCGGGCCAGTCTGACCGTCCGTCAGTTCTACTGCCCAGCCTGGGCAGTGCTTGCTGGCCGGTGGGTCTCCGAGGTGAAAGGTCCCGAGTGGACTGCCTTTCTCCCCTGGCCGCATGGCCTTCAGTCCCTGAAGCTAAGAAAAAGGAAGAATCTACAGTCACCCTCTCTTCACCCCTCCTCCTTCTGCACTTGACTCTCATCAGAGTGGAACAGTGGGACCACAGGGCTCCCTGAGACAGAAGGAGCTGGATGTCCAAGCGACAACCTCACCAGTTAGTGTGAGCCCCATGGCAGGGAGTGGGGAGGAGCTAAAGAGCCCTGATGGCAGAATGCGAAGAGGAACTAAAGAGCCGCTAGATGAAGGTGAAAGACAGTGAAAAAGCTGGCTTAAAACTCAACATTAAAAAAACTAATGGCATCCGGTCCCATCACTTCATGGCAAATAGATGGGGAAACAATGGAAACAGTGAAAGACTTCATTTGGGCTCCAAAATCACTGCAGATGGTGACTGCAGCCATGAAATTAAAAGATGCTTGCTCCTTGGAAGAAAACTATGACAAACCTAGACAGCATATTAAAAAGCAGAGACATTACTTTGACTAGGTCCACCTAGTCAAAGCTATGATTTTTCCAGTAGTCATGTATGGATGTGAGAGTTGGACCATGAAGGTTGAGTGCTGAAGGATTGATGCTTTCGAACTGGGGTGTTGGAGAAGACTGTTGAGAGTCTCTTGGACTGAAAAGAGACCAAATCAGTCAATCCTAAAAGAAATCAACCCTGAATATTCATTGGAAGGACTGATGCTAAAGCTGAAGTTCCAGTACTCTGGTCAGTTACCTGATGCGAAGGGCCTACTCATTGGAAAAGACCCTGATGCTGGGAAGGATTGGGGGCAGGAGGAGAAGGGGACGACAGAGGATGAGATGGTTGGACGGCATCACTGACTCGATGGACATGGGTTTGGGTAAACTCCGGGAGTTGGTGATGGACAGGGAGGCCTGGCGTGCTGCGGTCCATGGAGTTGCAAAGTGTTGGACACGACTGAGCGACGGAACAGCAAGGCAGTGGGGACTGCCTCGCGCTGTGGATTAACTCAATCCAGTGGACAACTCCCAATCTGTCCCCCAGCCCTGTGCCACCCGACACAGCCACCCACCAGGGGCTCTGCACCCAGCGCACGTGAGTGCTCAAAAGACTTGTTGGCAAGTATTTCCCTACCTCCACCAGACCGTATACCAATATCCCGGTCACCATCATGTCCCCAGGACACAGTGGTGAACAAATGAGTGAGTGAAGTGAATGCCTGAAACACAGTCCCTCAAGGAGCCCTCAATCTAATGGAGAGAGGCACGTAGCCATCACACAACTATTGGATTTGTACAGTTTATTTATTTTACATATATTTAACTATTTAAATTTTATTTAAGTATGAAAGTGTTCAGTCTTTCAGTTGTGTCTGACTCTTTGTGACCCCATCGACTATAGCCTGCCAGGCTCCTCTGTCCGTGGAACCCTCCAGACAAGAATACTGGAGTGGGTTGCCATTCCCTTCTCCAGGGGAACTTCCCGACCCAGGAATCAAACCCAGTCTCATGCACTGCAGGCAAATTCTTTACTGAGCCACCAGGGAAGCTCCTTATCTAAGTATAATTGATTTATCAATGTGTTAGTTTAAGGTGTACAGTAGAGTGATTCCATTAAACATATGGATTTCTACACTTTATTTTTTATGGCTATGCCAAGCAGCGTGTGGGCTCTTACTTCCCTGACCAGGGATCAAAACTGTGTCCTCTACAGAGGAAGTGTGGAGTCCTAACACTGGATTGCCAGGGAAGTCCCTGCATTTGAACACTAAATGGGTGAGCTCAATGTGAATTATATCTCAGTAAAGCTATCTGAATAAATATCATGTCGGCTATTATTAAAACTTGAATGGAAAGTTATGGGTTATGAAAATATACCTTGCAACACTGCTACTCATACACAGTTATTACAAAATGCATGAGGAATGGGTGGTCAGGTGTGTGGAAGAAGTAAAGGATTTCATTCATTAGACTTGTCAGAGGTACACACACATACACATGTATGCACACACATGCATGCACATATACATGCATACACACAGTATACACACATATGTGTACACATATCCATATGTATGCACAGACATATACATGTACATACATATACATGATATCATTTAGTCATTCACAAGAAAGGTAGAGAACAGTCAAATGAGCGTGGTTCATGAAATAATATTTTATTATTTGAAGTAATATTTTAAATTACTTATTTTAAGAAAATAAGAGTAGGAAATTCAAACAAAATCTTTAAAATACTGTCCCACATTTAAATATATTTCAGAAAACTTCTTTAAATTATGAGTTTATATAAAATACTATTTATATTCTGAAATTCCCATCTTTTTAAAAAGCTAACTAGAGTTGAAGTGATAGGAATTATGTCCAAACTTTTTATAAAACAAGAAAAAATTTCAACAATGAATTTTAAAAGAATATCAATAGACCACCTGTTTTGTGAACAGCTGAAAAGTGACTTGCAGAATCAACAAGAAAGCTCTCACACAAAGTACCTGTTGTGAAGTAGGAGTTTTGTTTGAAGCATCAATTTGACATGGTGTGATTAAGTATAATCTGGATTTCCTGAAGGTTTTACAGATTTTAGTTACATTGAGAAAAAATGATACATTTTAATTTATAATATTGAACTTCTATAATTAACATGCAATTTAAAATTCATGTTTAATAATACTGTTTGGAATGAGACATACTGTCTTGTAAGATTTTGCTATAGATACTTAACAAACAACAATCACTGGTCAGGAGAAAAAGATCCCCTCTCGGAGGCGCCAGAGCCCTCACGCTTCTAGAAATGGAGGCGGTCACCAGTGCCAGGTGCACCAGGGCGACTCGGGCAGGGCTGAGATCAGGAGGCGGGCAAGATCGGGAGGAGGCGGGCAAGATCGGGAGCCCCGGGCCCAGACCGGGACTCCTGCTGCCCCTCCCTCACCGCAACAGCCTCCCGTCACCTGTCAACGCCAAGCAAGCAACAAGTGTGCCCCTTGAGGGGGCATGTGATGCTGCCCCCAAAGCCCAGCAGTCAGCCACCCGCAGCAGGGGGACCCAGAGAGCCCCTCGACCCCCCACAGCCCCTGGGTACAGCTCCCTCAGCCTAGCGTTCCTCTGGAGAACGCTGGGGGCCTGCCAGCCACCATGGTGCCCACCCGTGCGAGCAGGGTCAGGACTGGCCGGAGGGTGGCCCTCAGTCAGGGGCTCACACTGCTCTCCTGCCACTTGCTTCCGGCTGCTCCTCGCCAGGGACATCTGGTCTCTGAGCCTGTGGTTCCTCATCGCACCAGCCTGACTCAGCATCAGAAAACAGCAGTGATGGCTCTTCTGAAGATTCTAGACTAGTAAGATCAGGCCTCTCATACATCACAGAGTTACAACTTCTGGCTTTCAAGTGTTACTCCTGATCCCAGGACTGAACACCTACTAACAATGAACTCGCTTGTCTGAGCCAGGAGTTCTGCCCCCAGGAGCCCATGAGGAAGTCATTTCGCGGGGCACCTGGGGGTCTGGCTCTGGCTCCACCCGCCTGGCAGAGCTCCGGCCTTCACCTGCACCTCCCTTATCTTCTCCACCTGAAGGTCCTTGAAAGGCGCTGCTTGCAAGGGTCTCTCGGTCCCTGCCTCCACCGCCACGGTGCTTTGCATTCAGAGATGTGCCCCCCATCTGGGAACTTTCTTATCAGACCCAGTGGAGAGGGGCCGAGACTGCGTCGAAATAGGTCAAGCCTGTGCCCAGATCTGCCGGTGAGAGGGGACGGGGTCGGGGGGCGGGGGGCAGTCAGGGAGCCCACACCCCATTACGCCCAACGGCGTGACAGCCCCAGCTCTTCAGGACAGGTGGGGCGGGGTCTGTGCAGAGGCAGGGGCCCGGAGCAGCAGCCGGGGCCGTGCAGGGACCCCCCACCCCGCTCGCTCGCCGCATGGGCTCCACACTCCCTCAGCCCGACACCCCCTGCTTGGGGTCAACCCTCCAGCGGGGCGGCCGGAGTCACACGTCCTTGGAAAGTGAGGCAGGCGAGAAAGAACAGAAGGCTAACTGCGTCCCAGTTTCTTTTTATTTATTTTTTTGTTCTTTTTTTCTTTTTTTTTTTAAGTATGGAAGCTCAAGTATAAGATGTAGATTTTTTTTTTAAGCTTTACAAAAAAACAAAATAAAACAAAAACTCCTTTTGCATTCCATAAAAATTGACAGAAAAGCACCTGGCCAGAAGAGCAGGACGGTCCGCAGTCCCCGCCCCCCACCGCGTGGTCTCCGCGGGACCGTGCCGAGGGCCACCTCTCCTTTCTCCCAGAGCTGTCCCCTGTCCCCCGCCCGGCCCCCAACCCCAAGCAACTCCCAAACACACGTGGAATCAGATTTCCAGTTTTTCTTCTATCTTTCACACACCACAGTTATTTCATAAAATTTTTTTGTTTTACATTTTTTACACCAATGTAACAAAAAGGTGGGAGGGGAGGGAGGCAGACAGACAGTGTATTTTTATGCCTATAAATGGGTGGTGGGGAGACGGGGGGCCGGGGCGGACAGAAGACGCGGTCTCTATGGGAATACCGAGTCGTGACAGCAAAACGTGGTGGGGGAAGGAGGCCTCCGAGACCAGGGGTGTTTACCGGGTTTATTCTCGGGAGAGATGGCGCCGCGGTGGTGGTGGATGCGAGTTGTTATGTGACCTGTTGGGGAGGGAAGGGACGAGGGAGGGAGCGGAAAACGAGTGTCTAAGAAAGGAAGCTAACAGCGCATGGCGTCTCGGTCAGTGGGAAGCAGAGGCTTTTAACACTGCTGCTTCCTCTTCAAAGCCTCCACCAGGTCGTTCTTAAGAGCTTCTTGCTTTGATTTGTCTGCAAAAGTCTGCACAGACCTGTGGGGGGGGGGCGGGAAGAATCGTCATGAGCGGACGGAAGAGGTAAGGAAAAGGGGGTGAGAGCTGCCATGCGGGTGCGTCCGGGGTGGGGGGCCGGGTCACGGGGCAGGCGCCCCTCCACCCACATCGCCTCTAGGAGCGGAGCTGCAAGCCGTGAGGTGGGGTGGTGGGGTGCGGAGGGGCCCAGAGCGAGAGGCTGGCCCCTCAGCACCTCGCTGAGCCCTGCAGGGGAGGCCGTGGCCCAGCTCTGCCCCAGGCTGGCTGTGACTTGGACTCTGGGCACACGTCACAACATCGGCCTGAACCACAAGTGGCTTCTCAGCTTCCAAGCACGATGCAGCTGAGTCGCTGCGGGTCAACTCCTGGATTTGTGGGGAAACGTTCACGCGAGTGCACTGATACAGGGGTTAAACAGGGCAAGCGACAGCTAAGCTTCGTGGACGTTGTGTAATTTATCATTTATAAGTGCTTCTAAAGCACACTTAACTCTGAGAAGCATCGCAGAGGAGACTGAGCATTCGTCCCAATTTACAGATGAGGAAACTGAGGCTCTGAGAAATGCCCCTGGCAATGACCTTACTGATACTGGTCAAGTTTTCCCAAGGTACAGGCTAACCAGGGGCTTCTTAAACTATGTATAAGCTCTGTAACGGTCTCAGGGCAGTGGAAAGCAAGGGCGGCAGGCCGCCTGGCAGGATATGCACTGGCCGTGAAACAGAACGGGAAGGAGAGACCAAAAAATAACCCCCTAGCCAGCGCCAAACGTGGCTTAAGTACAGTGAGGTAGGACCAGGAGCATCCACGCGGAATGCTGGCTCATGAGTCCTGGAAACACCATGGGAAGCACCCTCAAGAAGGTAAAGAGGGTGGCAGAGACAAGACTCAGAGAGTCTATGTGCAACTAAAAAACTCCCATGAGAAATGCTGACATTTCGGCTGATGCTGTGGAACATGCGTTTCTGAGTGCTTGCTCTGCGACAGCTCAAGGACGGGTGGCCTGGTGGCCTTCAGGCTCCTCACGTTAGCCAGTCCTCCACAGCTGCCGGGGGAGGAGACCACGGGCGACCCGGCGGCCCCCACGGCTCCCTGGCTGGAGCGCGTGCTGGCTCCTCTGGGATGGGCACGCCCCCCCCCCCCCCCCCCCCCGCCGCAAGGAGAAACATCCAGAGGGAGAACCGGCAAGAGACAGAAGGTTAGGCTTGGGGCGGCTGGAGGTGTGAGGGGAGAGCACTTGTTTAGGGAAAGGAGCTCAGAAGGTCACGGCCAAGCCATCGGGAACCAGTGTCTGCAGGAGGTGCCATGTGTGTGTCCCGGACAGAAGGTGCCGGGCTGGGCAGCAGGGGGCGGGGGTGGGGTGGGGTGGGGGTCCTATGACCCCACAGGGCCTGGCCAAGGGGAGGGATCCAGAAGATTCTAGACCCACCCTAGAAGTTGAGGAACTGGGGGAAACTGTACTGTATGGAACGCCTTTAAAAGGGGGCTTAACGTTCTGATGGGAAGGTGATGATCCCAGCACGAGGCTGGAGGCCGAGAGATGCCCCAGGCCCGATGCCAGTGTGCACCCAGACCAGACGGCTGCAGCCCCAGCAGAACAGCCCCCCCTGGTTGCACAAGGGCCGCCCCCCCAGCAAGCCGTTGAGCCTCTTCTGGGTCGGGGCCTCGTGTCCAGCTCCCGGGCCTGGGAGGAAGCCCCGACCCCCGGGCTCTGTAGACCTGTCCAGCTCGGTTTCTAGACGCCTGATGTTAAAACCAGTTTCCCTTCTCCTCTCCGGGGATGCTGACGGCTTTCGCACATCTATGGCCATCACTAGCTGAAGTCACGGTTCTTGGCTGTTGCCCACTCTGTCAAGTGTAAGGCGTTTGAGGGGGTGGCTGCAGCTCATCGGGGGCGGAGGGTGATGCTGGTCCCGGTGGCCCCAGGCCTGGCCTGGGCATCAGAGCCCTGCTCTGGGCTTCCCTGGTGGCTCAGACATTGAAAATCTGCCTGCAGTGTGGGAGAGCCGGGTTTGATCCCTGGGTCGGGAAGATTCCCTGGAGAAGGGAATCTTCACCCACTTCAGTATTCTTGCTTGGAGAATTCCATGGACAGAGGAGCCTAACGGGCTACAATCCATGGGGTCGCAAAGAGTCGGACATGACTGAGTGACCAGCAGTGGGCTCTTAAGAGACCTGGCTCTGTGTTCCGCCCTTAGACACAGGGCAGTGCCCCTCTTAGACCAGCTGGGGGCTTCTGGGACCCTTGGTGGGAAGGTGGCGAAGCTCCGGCTGCACACACAGCAGAGAGGCTGCCCGAGTCTCCGGCTGAGCGGGAGGCCCCTGGGAGCGGTGTGGGTGACGCTGACCCTGGCCCGCCGGCCCGCCCCACATGCGGCCCTGCCCGGAGTGCAAAGCACACACACTGCACACGTGATCCGGGCCTGTGTTACGCAGGGCGAAGTTGGCAGTTACGGGGCGGCTGCCGGCCGAGCGGACACGGGTTAGTGGTGTTTAAGGGGCCGGGTGGGGTCTCGGCAGGTTGGTGAGTCCTGTTTAGTGGGGCGGCGCTCAGGCCTCTCAGGCAGGGTACCTGGAGCGGCTTAGTTATCGGGCTGGATGTGGATCTGGCGCTGCGTCAGCACTTGGGAAAGCTCCCTCTGCAGCTGCAGGAACTTGGGGTTGTCGGGGATAACGTCAACAGATCTATAGAGAGTGTGCAGAGTGAGGGCCGCGGAGGGGCGACAGTGCGGAGGAAGCAGGGGCCCCGCAGGCAGGGAGGGAGGCTGCGCTGTGGACGCGGGGGCTGCGGAGCTCGGGGGGCAGTGGCCGTAGTTCTCGGGGGCTCGCCCACCCCCTGCAGGCTCTCTGCAGCTCCCCTGGGTTTTCCAGCCATCGCCCAGGACGGTGCAGGCCGACGGGCGTGTCTGGCATGTCTGATGATGCAGGGGCCCCAGGCCAGGAAGCTCTTGGCAGAGAGGACGCCCCAGGCCCCCGGCTCAACAGCCGAAGGAGAGCAACGCCATGTGGGGTGAGTGGGGGAGTAAATCCCCCGGGGCCAGACCAGGCTCCCCGCAGGAGGAGCAATCAGGAAAGTGAGTCCAGAGTGGGCGCCACTCTTACAGCTGTTTGAGAGAGAGACTCAACCGTATTGACAGACTCAAACCAGGGCCGCCCCCAGGCCACTTCCTGCCGCTGTGCGGCCCTAGAGGAGGGGTCTGTCCACAGGGGGACTGGAGGGCCGGGGGACAAGGGCAGAGCACGAGCCCCCAGACCCAGACTCCATCCTCCCTGCATCGGGCCCCCCCGCCCCAGCTCCTGGACAGGCCGGGAGGCCCCCGAGAGGAGTCCCTGGTCTAAGGTCATGGAGCTTGGGGTGGTAGAGGCTGCCTGAGACCCCAGGCTGGGACTCCAAGGCCGGGGCTCTCTCCACCGCCCTGCCCTCTGTGACCGGAAGGACCCAGGGAGCCCCTGCGCCCCCCTCGGCCGTCGCTGAAGAACGGCAGGCACAAGGCGTGGGGACCTGGGACGGGGCCCTCTGCAGAAAGCACCGGGCCAGGGCTCTCTCTGGGGAATGCTCTGCAGCCCGAAACCCGGCCAACCGGGGGCCGCACTCCCCACCGCGTCTTAGGGTCTGACCTGGGGGTCCTCAGGCCCCAGGGCCGGTGGGTCCGGACAGAATCTTCAGGCAGGACTTGGCCTGGGGGACTGAGAGGTGGCTGCAGGAATAAGGGTACCACAGCCGTGAAGGCGGACGGTCCCCAGGAGACACAAACGGAGGGGGTCGGCACGCACGTCTACCCTGAGTACACGTCCTGCTTTAGCTTGCAAACCCTGCATGAATGACCCTGTCAGGTGGGCACTCCGGCCCTGGTTTGCAGAGGAGACTGGGGCGCCAGGCTGTGCAGCTGTTCAGCGCTGACCTTGGACCCACACCCCCCGTCTTTCGGGTCCCACAGCCTGCGCTCTTGGGTACGTTACCTCAGCCCGTTGACAATGTCCTTTGTCTTCCCGAAGTAGATCTCGTTCAGCGTACTTCTGATTTTATTCTCCATGTCCTGGAAGGGAGGCGGCCAGTCAGGGACACGGTCAGGGGGCACCCGCCCCACCTGGCACCCTGCAGTCCCTGCGGCGGCCACATGGGGGGGCGTGGGAGCCCCCGGCCAGGGCCTGGCCTGCCGCTCGCGCGGGGACACATGCCCAGCCCTCCCGTGGGCTCTGGGACAAGTCGGGAGAGCACGCCTTCTTCCGGAGGGTGTAGGGAAGCAGGGGCGCCAAGGGGTGGTGGAGGGGGTGCGGAGTCCTCTGGGTGCATGTGTTTGGGGGACGGCAGAGGAGGGGCCTTTGGCGCTGAGCCCAGCTCGCAACCGGGTCAGAAGGCGCAGAAGACACCCCGCGAGGCCCAGAAACAGGCACCGCGCTGCTGCTGGAGCTGGCGGGAAGCCACCCAGCAGGGCCCCCGGGGGAGGCGGCCGCTCACCTCCACCAGGCGCCCGATGTTGGCTATGTGTGGAGAGCAGTCGCTCACGGTCTCATCCTTCTCCATCTGCAAGGGAACGGGAACACGCCTGAGTCAGAGCGCCGGGCGGGGGTGGCCGCCGTGGCTGCACAGAACCTGCTGTTCCCAGCCGCGGGAGCCCTGGCACGAGGGTCACAGGCGGTCGGGCCAGCGAGAGGCCAGAGGCCTCGTCTCCAGGGCCATCTGCGGCTCCATGGCGGGAGGGCACTCGCGCGGCTTCGGGCCCTGAAGTTGCGGGGGAGCCTCCAAAGGGCCTGCCAGTGGTGGCCGTGCCTGGCGGTTACGGGGGGGGGGGGGGCAACAACCCAGGTGTCAGACAGGAGACCCCAGGCTCAGGCCGAAGGGGTGACTTGCCCAAGGTCCCACGGGCAGGGACGGCAGAGCCCGGATCAGCGCTGTGGTCTCTTCCCAGCCTGTGCTCCGACCGCTCCTGCTGGGTGCGGTCCTCCTTGGGGAGTGCGTGGCCAGAAAAGGATGCACACCGTCCATCCAGGTGGCCTTTTACACGCAACAGACAGCTATGGAAACAGCTGCGTCAAAGCCCCCGTTCAGCCATCTGACAACTGACTCCTGCCTTCCTCTGCGCCACGCCTGTCGAGGGAAGACAGTGCTTTTCTCCCGACTTCCTATAACTCATTTCATTACTCTTCTTCCTTTCAAATAATTCTCTCAAAAGCCCTCCGCTATTTTCCACGTTGTCCAAACCAATGACGTTTTTGAACTCATGTCTCTTTAGCATTTAATAATGTAGATGTGGCCCTCCCCCAGGGATGGTGGGGAACCTGGACCCCTGGTTGTGATGGAGGGTTCTGGCCCAGGGATGAGTCCTCTGAGGGCCGACAGGAAAGGGGAGAAGGCGCCGAGGACCCTGATGTGGACGCCGAGTCACGACACGACAGCCACGGTGCTCCCCCGTTCTCTCCGTGTTTAGGGCTTACTTCTCTCCAAGACTGTAAGTCCCTTAAGGGTGGACACACCTGTTTCACCCTCACAGGTGCTGAGCTGACCACTAAGCGCACCAGTGCTATTTAACCCGACTGGCACCATCGCCGCAGTCACCACTGTTACAGAAATAAACTTGGGAAGCTTAATACACAGGCAGTCAAGAAACAGGATGAGGACACAGGAACCGGATCAGGAAGGCGAGAGCTCAGGATGAATTCAGATGAGTGAAAAAACAGAGCGAAGGTGGACGGCCAACTACCTTCAGAACCGGAAGAGCAGGGCAGGGCAGACGCCCGCGGTGGACAGAGGTCTGTTCAGAGGCCAAAGGCCTCTGTCGCCTCACCTGGTTTTACCTCTCTTACCTATGAATTTTAGGGTGACTTTAAGGCTAGGAAACGTACAACAGACCCAGTTAAGAGGGAGACGGAGCTGGAAGCAGGTGGTGGTAGGAGAGAACCAAGTCATTTAAAACGATTAGGCTTCAGGGTCAGACAAATTCTATTCCGTGACACAGACATCCCTGAGAAGCTAGAGCACGCTTCAGAGGAGCCGGAACTCTGCGGAGGGCGGAGACTGACCCCCCTTCCGTAACAGAAAGAAGACTGGAGTTGGAAATTAAACACTGGCCTGATGCTGATCCAGACAACAACTTTTGATGGGACCAGTAAAAAAAAAATCATCTGCTGGCGCGTTTTCACATCAGATGCTCCAGGAGCCAGCGCAGGCTGGCTGTGGACACGCTCTGCTGTGCGAGTCTCCAGCTTCCGGCGGTGACGGGGATGCTAGGCTGAAGCACAGGCTCCTTGAGAGTGCATCCCTGCGGCAGGTTCCCACCTAGGATCCCGCGGCCCTCGCTGGACCACGGCCTGCCGGGGTCCCTGGGGCAGCCCGCAGGATTCTCTGCCGGGCCCTGGGTCCATCTGTTTGTCCAGGACCTAAGGGAAGGCGCACCTGACAGGATTCATGGGGCGGCACCACGGCGTCAAGGGTGGAGGTGATGGACGGGTCGCTCCCGGACAGAGACACGGGTCGGCGGCAGAGCGCAGTTTCCGGGCCTCAATCTGTCTCCCCGCTCCTCAGAACCACTCTGCACCCGAGGAAACAGGCGGGGAGACGTCAGGAGAGCCTGTCCAGACGACAGCCCTGCTGGACCCAGCGGCCTCCGGTCCTTCTGCCGCAGCGTGACTGCGTTCACTCGGGCAAACGCAGACCACACACTTTGGCTCAGACGTTCATCTCACCGAGAACAACATGGGGAACAGGTCCAGCAGAGAGACCCGTGGGTTTTGGGTGATTTCGCCTGACAAGAATGCGAGGTGACTGCCAGGACGGCGTTTGTGCGCCTGCAGGACGAAGTGAAGCTATTCTTGGTGCCCGGTCAGGGGCCGCGTGCCCACCCCTTCCCTGATGGAGCCGTCGCTCGCTGAGCAAGGCCCCCTCCCGGCCCGGCCCCATCGGCACCGCCAGGTTCAGAGAGCCGTGGACACGCTCTTCTGCGTCAAAGGTCTGCACGCCCCGAGCCCAAGAAATGAGAAAGCATGTGGGCGTTTCAGGCCAAAAGGAGAAAGTCGCAGGAGGTCCTGGCCGCGCTCTGAAACCCACTGCCTGGTGAGGTGCGTCCAGCGATCCCATCACTGCTGAGGGCGGCGGAGCTGTGACAGCGCCTGCTCACACGGCCAGGAGCCCCGGGTCCACGGAGGGGTCTGCAGAGAAGCAGGTGGCCCTGTGTCATGACGCTACAAGCTAGGGAGAAGGGGGATCCCGAGTGGAGTGACGGTCTGGAACCCAAGTCCTCGCCTTCCAAAGCCAGGATACCAAGTCTCTGAGAGGGAAGACGCCTGGCTCTGGCCAGACTGCTCTGCGGAGGGCTGGCCGAGCCGGACAGAGGGGGTAAGATGCCAGCAGGACCGGCTGCTCCGCCCCGACCCTGGGCTGCCCCAGGCACTCTAGGCAAGGACCCTGGGGAGACTCGATCCTCAGAGATTCCAGGGGTCCCCACAAAACAGGGGGTGCGCATGCCTGTGAACTTCACCATTTCAGGCGTGAGACGTGCCCCCCCACCCCCCGCCCCAGGCAGAGCTGCGGCATCTGTGAGACGCGCTCGGCCCTGACGGCGGGAGCGCCTGCGTGCTAAACAGGGGCCGGGAACCCCACCTGCCGCGGGGAAGGACGGAGGCTGCCCACCCAATCCTGAAAGGCGTTCTGGACACCAACATGCTGGCACCCGGGGTTCTCTCCTCCCACGGGGAGGAGGCTCCTGTGCCTGGCCTGATGGCCACTCAGAGCTGCTCTTCTGGGCAAGGAGAGGCCTGGGGCTCTGACCCAAGTGAGTTATGTCCTCCCACAAATCAGTTCCCCCCCTTCCCCAGCTCTGCACGGATGGTGGATCCCTGGCACACACAGGGAAGCACAGAGGTGGTGAGCTCAACAAGAATCTCACCTTAAATGAGCACCGATCACCCAAAGTTGAGGCCAGGACCGGAGGCAAAGGGCTCAGGGCCATGGGGTCAGCAAAGCCCCATCGGGCACCGGACAGCTCAGGCATCATCTCTGCTTCAGAATCAGGGCCATCCTCCAACAAAGGGAGAGGCTGGCACTGCCAGGCGCTCAGAGGTCAGAGAGGCCTGGGCAGGGGTGTGAGCCTCCTTGGGGAGCAGACCAACTCCCTAGGAGGACCCAAGGGGCCGCGAATCTCGAGGCCAGAAATCTAAGCCCAAGGCAAAGGCCCAGCAGGGCCCCGGGGGAGGGAAGGAAGAGGGTGGGCTGGGAGTGGGGAGGGGCCTGGCACACGGACGTGTTTCCATGGCCCCCCTGCCCACAGTCCTGCCGACTCCCTCCACACCTGGTCAGGGTCAGCTCGCTGGCAGTGCTGACCCACCAGAAACAGAGCTATTTTTGCAACGCGGATACTATTACATCTCATAAAAGCGGCTGCCAGAGGAAAACATTTTTATGGGCTGTGGTCGCACAGATGTTCCACAAGGTGGTTCCAGCCGAGTCTGAAGTCAGAGTCCAGCCTGCCCACCCCCGCCTGGTACCTCCGGCTCCCCTCCGCGGCCGGGAGATGCAGAGGACACGGGCCTGTTTAGAAAGCAGGCCATTTTCCTCAAAAGGGAAAACGTGAGCAGAGTGCCAGGCAGCGCTTCTCCGGGGCCCTGCAGGAAGCCAGCCCGGCAGACGGCTCCTGCTCTGCAGCCCCGGGACCAGGCCTTGGCCTGGTGAGGCCTCCATCTCCTTGCTGCCGCCTCGCATGGGATGAGCCGACACCCGGCCTGGGCCCAGAGTAGCGCTGGGCTCCACGGCCTCGTCTTTCCTGGGACTCGCCTTGGGCCGGCTCCGGTGGAGGCCAGCGGCATTCTCCTGGGCCCTGGGCTGGGCTCCAGGTCAGCGCGGGGCTGGAGATCCAGGGCCTGACGCGCGGCCAAGCCGGAAGACAGTGGTTGGACAGCCTCTCAGCGGAGATTCCGTCCGCCCAGTTCAGGAAAAATTTAACAGCCTCGTTTGCATGGCACACGGTACCAGCAGCAACGGCTACTGTTCCATTTATACTGGGCATGCCCGTGCCTCAAGGTGGTTTTCGTTTCTGCTCCGTAACAGTCTTTCCAAAGGGGCATTATGGGCTCGCTGGTGAAAATGCTGAATTTCAGGGAAGGGAAGTGGTTTGTCCAGGTCACACAAATGGAAGGAGACTGGGCTTGGACTGGGACGACGGCCTGGATGATTCCAAAACCTGTTTTCTTCCAGGAGGCTTCTCCATTTGCTCAACCTCATCCATGCTCCTTACCGGAAAAATCAAGGGCAGACCACAGTGCAGGGCTCAGACATTCCGAGCGGCTCCGTCCCTGCCCCGCCTGTCTCCCTGCCCCTGCCCTCTCTCAGATCTCCACTCCGCTCCTGCCTGACCTTCGCCGGGGCACGGACCCAGGGCGGCAGCCTCAGGCTGGCTCGCCCCCTTGACCAAGCTGGGGCCGTTCTGCCCCAGATCACCGGACGTGCACAGGGGCGCACCCAGGAGCCACACCGTGAAGCCTCTCCACCCCGAACCCAGGAGCCTCAGAGAGCAAGGGAGAGCTGCAGCCGGGCCTCCCCTGGCCTGGCGCGGACCCGGCCTCCCCCCATCTGCAGCGCAGGCCTCCAGCCTCTGCGCCGTTCAAGCACAGCGCCTGCCTGAATGCGCAGCGAGGGTCGAAGTGAGTTTCCCGGCCTCGGCCCGCACACAGGGGCCCCGGCTGGAGCCTCACTGCGCGCAGACGCCGTGCGGGGGGCGAGCCTGTCGGGTGGGCGAGGGACCAGCCTCAGCTCCCCGCCCCACGAGACATTCCACCTTTGTTTCTAAATATTTAGAATCTGGAAAAAAAAAAAAAAATCAAATGCACATCTGCAGGGCCCGGCCCTTGGGTTTCCTTCCAGAGACCCACGGTCCCGCCTCTTTCCCACGTCCCTCTGACCCACAGCAGTGACCTCTCGGGTGTGCTGGTGCTTGGCTGGCGGCCTTCCCGCGGGGCCCGGGCCAGCGTCTGCCCTCGGCCCCTCGAGGACAGGCCGTGACGAGCCCCTGTGAGGACCCCCCCCCCCCACGGCCCTGCGGGTGCAGGGATTTGCCAAAACACCGCGTAACCTTTGTCTTCCAGGGATTTTTGTCCCTAAGGGACGCCCTTCGGTGGGGGGGACAAAGGTGGGACTGCCGGCAGCGGAGGAGGGCGCCATGGTCTGAGCGTCCCCACTGCCGGCAGGTCAGCCAGCTTGGCACGCTCACCAAGAGGGAAAGACAGTCGGTGCGAGCGGCTCCTACTGTCTACACCGAGGGAGGAGGGCACGGAGGCAAAGCCTGAGGAGCCAGGGAAAGGGACCCCCGGGGACGGGGCGGGGGGCGGTAAACGCTGCCAAGCCCGAGCCATGGCCGGGCACGGGGGACTCCCTGCGGTCCAGTGGCCAAGACTCCGATCTCCCAATGCAGGGGCCCGGGTTCGATCACCAGTCAGGGAAACAGATTTCATATGCCACAGCTAAAGATCGCGTATCCACTACTAAGACCTAGTCTGGCCAAATCAGTCAATCAATTCAGGCAAGGGAAGCAGGAAATTGGGGGAGCCTGGGGCCACCCCAGGAAGGGTGGCCAGGCCGGTGTGGCTGTGGTGTGGCCAGGGCGCGCTGGGAGCACTCGGACTGGCTGGCAGCTCCTGACCCCTGGGGCTAGGGTGGTGGGGTCTCAGCACCGAGGACCTGGGGCCCCTCCCTCCACACACTCAGGGTCCCGGCAACTGCGGCCTCATGGAGGAATTCATGCAGGGAAGACCCCTCTGAACCCAGGGCACACACCTTGGGGGGTCACCCCAAGATTCTCTAACCCGCCCCTCCTCTCTTCCTGCTTCTGCCCTTCCTCGTATTTCCTGCCATGAGGCTCCTTCGATGACCCGCTGGCCACAGGCCAGACGCCCTGGCCCCTGGGGCTGCCCCGCCCGGGGCCCTGGCCAGCCCTCTTCTGGGCGGGTCTAACAGCCCCCTCCTGCCAACCCAGCCTCCACTCCACCTGCAGAGCCACCTTTTGAAGACACACATCTGATCGGTCAACTACTTAAAAATCTTAACACACTCCTCGCTCCTTCCGGTGGTGAAGGCGTCTCATGTGGTCAACCTGGTTCCTACAAGAGACACGCAAAGGGCAGCGCGGCTGAGCATTGCCGAGGGAGGCCTGGCCCCGCCACGGGTCTCCACAGCCCTGGCCCACTCACCCACGGCCGCTGCCCACGGAAGAGTCCCTGGG
Source organism: Giraffa tippelskirchi (assembly GCF_054371585.1). Lineage (NCBI taxonomy): Eukaryota > Metazoa > Chordata > Mammalia > Artiodactyla > Giraffidae > Giraffa > Giraffa tippelskirchi. The sequence continues at coordinate 189,665,355 of NC_137277.1, read as the reverse complement.
AGCCCACGGGGCAGCCTCCTCTCTACCCTGAGCCGATGGCTTGATGCACTTCTGTGCAAACGCTTATCGAGCATCTCCTGAATGCCAGGCACGGGGACCGATTAAGGCCAAAAAACGCAGTGTGGCAGAATGCAGCCTTTTTGTTTTTCCTAGGAGACAAATCTGGGTTCAAGTCCCAGCTCTGCCTGCTGCTTCGATAAGTCACCATGGGGCAAACTACTCACGAGCCGGAACCCCAGTTCCCTCACCTGCTAACTGATGCTATGCTGTTCACAACCTGACCCGTGGAGACAGCCCATGCCACCACGCGTGTCCACCCCGTCGCTGATCTGCTCAGCTTTCCTGGAACCCCCTGGCCTCCCGTCCAGGAGAACCGGAGGCGTTTTCCTGAGGTTCACCTGGGACAAACAGCTAAACCCACAACTCTCATTTCCCCCTGTTTGCGCAGAAGCTACGCATCATTAACTTAGATTTGTCACCCTCATGGCTTCCCGGGCCCGCCTCCTGCAGTTACTTACATTGGAAACCAGCCCCAGCTTTAATGTGCCTCGGATGAGTTATGTGACCGGCCACGAGGATGATGACAGAGCCTGAGTTTCCTCATTAGAGCCGAGAGCACAAGGCAACCCACACAGGCCTGCGGCCCGGCCCGGCACACTGAGGACAGCCTCTCATCGGGCCGGCGTTTGGCTTGGCAGCAGGCGCCGTGCATGGCAAGCCGGAACCAGGCCCTGGCCATGGGCTGACAGCTCTGATTTAAACTATTAGGAAGGCTGGGGATTAAATATTTGTCCAGGTCACTGTAAACTGGGTGGAATTATAAACAGTTCAGAGCGGTAAGTGATGCAGGAAGCCGTCTCCGGATACGGATTTAGGATTTTCCACCACTCCTCGGGTGGCAGGGTGGGGGGAGCCAGCTGCCTGGGGGTTCCACTGCCCCGCCTCATCAGTGCCTCCTGGAAGACAAGGGCCTGTTTCCTTGTGGAAGGATGGGCTCTGCCCAGCGAGCACTCGCCTTGGTTCTGGGAGGGCTTGGGGACAGCCCTGCCCCGAGGCCAGAGAAGGGGACCCCTGAGACCCCCTGCGGCTCCAGGCAGGTTCTACGGGGAGAGTCTGAGGCTCCGTGCCTTGGTGCAGGCACCAGCCTTGCACTACTACCGTTCAAGAGCATGGAGACGCTTCTGTGACTGGAACACAAACGCAGTTAAGAGTTACCAAGGTGAAGAACTGACTCACTGGAAAAGACCCTGATGCTGGGAAAGACTGAAGGCAGGAGGAGAAGGGGACGACAGAGGATGAGATGGTTAGATGGCATCACCGACTCGATGGACATGAGTTTGAATAGGCTCCGGGAGTTGGTGATGGACAGGGAAGACTGGCGTGCTGCAGTCCATGGGGTTGCAAAGAGTCAGACACAACTAAGTGACTGAACTGAACTGAAGGTCAAGAGTGAGGGGACATTATGTATACCTATGGCTGATTCATGCTGATGTATGGAAGAAACCTGGAGAAGGAAACGGCAACCCACTCCAGGATTCTTGCCTGGAGAATCTGATCGTCAGAGGAGCGTTGCGGGCTACAGTCTATGGGGTTGCAAAGAGTCGGACACGACTGAGCAACTAAACATACAAGGAAGAAACCACTGCAATGTTGTTAGATAACTATCCTCTAATTAACAAAATACTTCATGAATTAAAAAAAAAAAAAGTTACTAAGGGACTTTCCTGGTGGTATAGAGCATAAGAACCCACTTGCCAGTGCAGGGTACACAGGCTCAATCCCTGGTCCAGGAAGATTCCATGTGCCTCTGAGCAGCTAAGCCCGTGGGCCACAACTACTGAAGCCCGCCTAGAACGCGTGCTCCACAAGGAGAGGGGCCACTGCAGTGAGACGCCCGTGCACCACAAAGAACAGCTGCCCAAGCTTGTTGCAACTAGCAAAAGCCCGTGCACAGCAACGAAGACCCAGGACAATAGGAAAAAAAATAATAAAGTTACTAAGTTTATAATTTCTGCCACACTAATTAAAAAAAAAAAATGATGATTAAAGGTATAATTATCTTACTGGAAAAAAAAAAAATCTTGATATTTAAAGGGATCCTCCTGGAGCTCCAGGCTGAAGATGGGGACGGCTGCTCTCAGGGCTGCTGCAGGACTGCCAGCCCGGCTTCCCCAAGGCCTGCGCGTCCTCCTCCTGTTACACAGAGGTACCACGGGCCCGCACCGGCCGGGGCGAAGGCCTTCCTGAGGGATGGGCCTGTTATGAGTCCTAAACATGGACTCTTAAGCAAGGGTCTTTAACTTGCTTAGAAGCTTAACACAGCACGTGAAGTAGGAAGTGAAGTCTGCTCTAGGGGAGGCGGCACCTTCTGGTCCAAGCTCCCAGTTCACCTGACACACGCTTGGAAGGGACATCTTGGAGATGAGCTGCTCATGATTACCTGAGCCAAAGACGGGCAAGAGAAAAGTACACAGCAGCTGTAATACCGTGATTCGTACAGAACACGTACTTGGTCATTCGGATGACCCAAATCCATTTCTCATGCACGTCTGGTCTTCATCCATGGTTCCTGGCTCACAGATCCCAGAACCCTTGGACTTTCCTGAGTGATAGCAGCAATGGCAGCATCTTTTATGATATCTGGTCTCATCTGCAGTCCCTGGAATCAAACGCTTCAGGGCCATGAGGGGGAAACAAGTGCCCTGTCACTCTTAACAAGCTCTTTCCACCACGGCTGGGTTTATGTTAACGAGGTGACTTTTGGAAACCACTTCAGGATGGGGCCTGGTTGCCAGAGGCACCAATCACAAACGGAGGGGTGGAACTTTTAGTCCCACTCCTGATTTCCAGGCGGTGGGGGGAGAAGGGCAGGAGGTCGAATCGATCACCCATGAGTTAATCCATCGTGTGCCTTTGTCAGAAGTCTCTGTGTGTCTGTGTATCAGCTGCTCAGTCATGTCCGACTCTTTGTGATCCCATCGACTGTAGCCCTCAGGCTCCTCTGTCCGTGGAGGCTTCCTGGCAAGAATACTGGAGTGGATTGCCGTTCCCTTCTCCAGGATCTTCCCGACCCAGGGATAGACAGGTCTCCTGCATTGCGGGCAGATTCTTTACCGTCTGAGCCACCAGGGAAGTCCAAGGAAGTCTCCATGAAACCCCACAGCAGATGGGAATCAGAGAGCTTCCAGACTGAGAAACCAGACGGCTTCCAGCTGCCACCATGCAGGGCCCCAAAACCCCACCAGGACAGCAGGCCTTGCTGAGACCTCACCCCGCGGATCTCTTCATCAGGCTGTGGATCTATAATGTTTAAACACCCGCCGCAATAAACCTGCCAGCTGATGAGTCGACGGGTCTCTCTGGGTTCGGTGAGCAGCTCTAGTAAATTAATGGAACCCCAGGACGGGGCTGGGGGAGCCTCTGCTGTGCAGCCAGTAGGTCAGAAGCACAGGTGACAACCTGGACTCACCACTAGAGTCCGAAGGTGAGTCTCAGGGGAGGCGGGCAGGCAGCCGTTTGGGACTGAGCCCTGAGCATGCAGTCTGACACTGTCTCCAGGTACAACGACGTGTAGGACACCCTGCTGGGGTCTGCAGAACTGTGGTTGGTGGCATGGGGAGTCACCCCCACCCCTGCTAAGATAGCATTGGGTATGGAACCCAGAAGAGTAGCGTCTGTCAAATGTCAATGGCCAAATAAATTATTTGGAGACTTTTATGAAAATGAGGTCTTGATCTGGTAGGTCAGGGCGGGGCCCTCGCCTTCTGCACCTGTGACCAGCTTTGTGGTCCACAGCGCTGATGCAGGGCCCTCCTGCACCAGGCTGTGGGCAGGAAGGTGCCCTCGCTCTCTGGACCTGTGACCGGCTCTGTGGTCCATGGCGCTGATAGGCTGCACTGGGCCGTGGGCAGGAAGGTGCCACCGAGCTGCAGAGGACAAGGCTCTCAGCAAGCCCACCTGCCCGGCCAGGCTTACAGGACCACAGCGACAGGAAACAGAGCAAAGCAAGGCTTCTCACCACATCAAAGGAGCCTGAGGTGCAGAGACAAGCTGAGTCCCGAGGATGAGGAAGGCGAGGCCAAGCCTGCAGCCACCTGGTCCCAGCAGGCCAGGGAGTTGGCTGGGAAACGGCAGGTGGCATTCAACCACAGGTAGCTCAAACAGCATCTATTTGGAAATGTGAAGTCTGCTTAGATGGTGAATGAGAGCCGAACCAGCTCACCCTAAAGGCCAGTGCCTTACAACTTCCTCTACGGAAGTCTTTGACAGCCATGCCGGAGAGCTCTGAACTCGGCTATGAAAGACTATGAAGACAGACTCATCTGAGTTAATGTGCGGGAACAAAGCCGGAAGGAACAACGAACCCAGGGATGATGGAAACCGAGATTCATCAGATCTGTCACGGGCAGAAGGGACAAAACCCAAAATGTGGGTCCACAGGGAAAACCTCGTTTTAAGAAAGATCAACCACACAGAGACAGAATGGGAAATCCCTGGACCATCAATAGTTCACGGGAAAAGAGAGGGGGCAGGGGGTGGCGGCCCAGTCAACTGCACGCCTGCGAGCTGCCCACCAAGCGGCAGGGGACCCTCCCTGGAGGGCAGGTTCTCTCCTGACACCACTTCCTACAGAAGCTGATGTGAAGGAAGTGGGCTACCTTCCAGGGCCACGAGCCCCAGGGTGCCACCAAGGAGGGCGGCACAGGGCGTCCCGTCAGGTTGGGAGATGACCTCTGAATTCTTCCATCGTGCAGACCCTGTGACTCAAGCAGGGTTCAGACTGCTTTAGGCAGACACGCCCGTTTTTTCTTGCATGAGATAAGCGGGGACTCTGGGGTCTGGAGAGAGCCCTGCTTGGGGGCGGACTGCAGGATGCTGGTGGCTGTCATTCCCCTGTGACCCTGTGTCCCTGGGGCACTTCTGGGGGTGGGGGGGTCCAGAGCGGAGCAGAGAGCAGACGTGACCACCAGGCAGCTGCCCGGGGAGGCTGGTAACCCGCTCGGAGACTGAAACAGGCTCTCCCCCTCCTTCTGAAGCCCTACAGCTCCCAGTTCAGCCACTTCTCTCCTTGTAGGGACCCTGGTGGCCACCCCCCAGCGACCTGCTGCTCAGACCCCCTGGTGGCCACCACTGCTCACGCTGCCCACACCGACCACCCCCCCAAAGTATGAAAAGCTGCCCAATTTCGCTTCAGGAAACCGACACCCCCTGTTGGTCTAACTCCACCGGCAGTCACATGACCCTGGCCCCCGGAAGTGATTCTGTTCTGCACAAGCAGCTGGAGCCGGCAGTGAGACGCTCTCCCCCAGAAGGGCCAGAGTTCGCCAGGTGCCCCCGCGCAGAGATCCGGGGTCCCGCCCACATCACGTGTGCCTTAGACCCTGCTGGGCTGAACAAACAACTGGACTTCACAAGTACGTGAGCTGACTTGCTTCCGTTTTTGCTTAAGCCGGTTAGAGTTTCACCTCTGCCACCTGTGAACAGGAGCCACAACTGAGAAATGAACCCATTCTGAGACGCTGCCAGCGGCTTGTCCCAAACATCACAGGAGCATCTTACCAGAGATACCTCGACCCAAGGGAAAAAAATCTCCTGTGCCCAAACATCACAGGAGCATCTTACCAGAGGTACCTTGACCCAAGGGAAAAAATCTCCTGAGCCCGAGTGCCAGGAGTCACCAACAGGCCTGTGGGGGATCCCTTTGGTCACAGAGGCCGCCCCGGATCCTGTGGGGGCAGTGCCCACACACCTCCACACAGGGCCCGCGCCGGGGCTGCTGGGCACCGCCCACCCACTCTACCTGTCTGGTGAGGCTGCCTCCAAGGTTCATGGTGCCAGAGCCAGACTTGTTGGTTTGCAGCCACAGCATCACCGTGGAGGTCAGCTTATAATGGGCGGTGCGACCACTGGACTTCTCCTGCAGGACAAGACAGAGATGAGAACCTCATACTCGACCCTGAGCTGACTCCAAGGGGCCCCTGAATTCAGATCATGAGAGCGTTCCCTTCCTCAGACCTCACCACGATGTGGCCTTATAAAAATCCCAAAGTTTTTAAAGGGGCTGAATCTGTAATCATGTGTACCCCAGTCCTCCGGGGATCTTTTTCATCAGTGACAACTGCACTCCCGACTTATCTCTGTACAAATGGCTGTGGGCTCTTGCAGGAAACAGCAGGGTTCACACATCACAACACCCCTTCATCAAGCAGCGCCCCGGGGCCAGCTGCGGGGGACCCTTACCTGTACTTCCACCACGTGGATGGAGTCCCAGCAGCCTTTGATCTTCTTGGATCCATCCCCGGCTTTCTTTATGAGGATCACGCCAGCAAAGCCATGATCCAGGTCCCAGAGGTAGACAGATGAGACACCACCTTCAAAATACCTGCAGGAGACAGGGCCATGGGTCCATCAGATGTTAAGCCTGTCAAACTACACACCACGGCCCCAGGTCCCAGGGGTGGTCGTGTGGCCAAGAGTCATCTGGCGGGGGGGGATGTTCGTCTGGGTTTACAGGTCCTCCCTATGGGGGCTCCACGGGTGGTTCATGCCTGTGTCCTGTGCATCCGCTGGGCAGGGGAGAGGATGCTGCACTCCCTGGGGCCGGGTCACAGAAGGAACACAGACGAGGAGTCCTGAGATGAATCTGTGTTTGAGCTGCCCCTGACTCTGGCTCTGTGGCCTCCGCCAAGCTGACTCAACTTCTGCAGGCTTCACATTATTTTCAGAGGAAGTAATGTGTGTGACGTGTAACACACACTCAATGGGGCTCATTACTATTGAGTCATCGTTACTGCCTGACAGTCCTATCTTTCGAGATGGCTACTTTACAGGTGGAAAAGAAGAAAAAAAAACCACAGCAACAACGGTCCAGACTCCTCTTGCTGAGAGCAGACAGGGCTCTGCCCCCTCCGGAACACTCCGGGGCCTGCACACCCCTGGGCGTCTACGGGTGCTTCAGAGCAACTGGCTGCGACACTGAGGTTGGAACTCAGCCTCCTCTGCAGGTCTGCGGCAATACTGAAGAGCTCCTAATTCAGCTCAAATGCAAGAGGCTAAGGAAAGGCCAGAGGAGCCAAGAAAATCAGGAGAGGATCCCAAGTCCAAGGGCCCGAGGCAGCGGCTGTGCGTGCAGGTCTGAGGGACTCAGGAAGCAGAGACTGCGTGCAGCGCCTCCCAACTAAGGCTCTGGGAAGAGCTCACCTCTGGCAGTTCACACATTCTTTACCAGGAAGCCTGTGGCCTCTCTGACCCCAATTAACCCTGCGTGGACGGTGTGGCAGGCACACTCTGGGCCTCTCCAGCAGGGCCTGGGCCACGCACGGCCTCAGATGCGAGCAGCAGGCAGGCGCTGACACACGCGGGCGGGGGCGTCAGGTGGACGTGGGTCCCCATCCCTGCCTGACACTCACCAGCTGTGCCCTGCGCCTGCCCGCCCGAGGACGACTCATCCAGAACCAACAGCTGTGCGAACTCGGCCTTGGTCTCCTTATGACACAAGGACAGTATCTACTTTACAGGATTGTTGAGAGATAAAAACAAAACGAGAGGACTTCCCTGGTGGTCCCGTGGCTGAGAATCCACCTGCCAACACAGGGGACATGGGTTCGATCCCTGGTCCAGGAAGATTCCACGTGCTGTAGGGAAACTAAGCCCGAGCACCCCAAGTACCGAGCCCACGAGCCCTGGAGCCTGTGCTCCAGAGAAGCCACTGCAGGGAGAAGCACAACCAGAGAAGCCTCCGCGTGCTGCAACGACAGAGCCCAGGGGCAGCAACGAGACCCAGCACGACCAAAAACAAACACTTAAAAAGGTAGATACCCGACCAAAGATTATTTTAATAAGAAAAATAAACATGTATGTGAATTATACCTCGATGATGCTATTAACAAAAAAAATATAAATGGTAAATAGTACTCTTTAGAGAACGCATGTGATGGGTGTGCAAGAATTCTTTGTATTCTTGTTTGGATAATTTAGCTATAAATCTGAAACTGTTTCAGACTAAAACACTTTTGCACAAAGGCCCCAGTGTGTGATCCACGCCAGGGTGAAACCAGGAGACAAGCAGATGGAGGAGGCAGGCGCTCCGGTGCTGCTGAGCTGCAGGCCCCGTGGCGGCCGGGTCCTCCCGCTCAGGCCCACTGCGGGCCCCCTGGGCTGGGCGCCTGAGTCTGCTCCCCCGGAGCCCGCCCTGCCACGATCCCTCAGGCAGGCTGCCCCCGCCACTCATCCCGCGCTACCCACGCACATGAACTGTCAGTGAGACTCACAGCTTCGTCTCCTGGCGAGTCGGCTGCGAGGAGAGCGCCGCCTGTGCGGGCCCAGGTGACCTCCAGGAAACTGGCCAGCGCTGGGCACTCAGGGACCCCACTCAGGAAGGCTCTCTCCCTGGTTCTAAATCTCTTTCCAAACCCCAAGTAGGTAAGGCTTCTGGCCTAGAGCCCGAGATGCCCCCTCTGTCCACAGGGCCGCCTTGATCCGGCCCGGCCCCGCAGCAGGCGGCACACACGCGGGGCCCTCCTGGGTCGCCCCTGGGCCCTCACGCAGGCGAGCAGAAGGCATGTCTTTCCGGGGCCCCGCCTGCTCGCTCTCCTGGGTTTTGGTGCCCTCCCGCCCCACCCACCAGGAAGCAGGGCAGCACCACCGGGCAGGAGCGGGCAGCCCACAGCAGACCTGCCGATACCCGTCCTGGCGGCGATAGGTGGCTGGCTCCCAGCGCACGGGAGAGCAGCCCCGCATCAAAAGGGGAGAAACAACAGCTTTTAAAATGCGGCTTTTCTTGCACTGGCAGAAAGGGTGGGCCGCTAACTCCCTCTCTCCACTGGCCGCCCTGGGGTGAAGGCGCGGAGCCCAGCAGGCATGTGCATCCTTCGGCCCCTCATGGTGCACGGCCTCGCCTCACTTGCCCCCCAGACCAGAGTGTTGCTGTGGTCTCCGTGCTGGGGCTCGGGGCGGGGCAGGGCAGGGCAGGGCAGGCGGTCCTGGGACGACGCCGGCCGAGGGCCTGGCGGATTGATAGCCCTCGTCCATATCGCCCAGCGACTGGTTCCGAAACCAGGTGATCTGTGGTCGAGCTCCTCCCTTGGATTCCTGTTTTCTGATACGGAAGGCAGATGGGCCCGTTCCCACTCCCGGCTCCCACTGGGGGCCGCGTCTCCCTGGCGTCTCCACTGCCCCGCGGGCCACCCTGGCCAGGGCCCTTTAGATTCAAAACGCGGGGGACACAGGAGGTCAAAGTGCAAGCTCCAGTCTGGTCTCATGGGGGTTACTATTCTTTTCCTCCAAATTAAAAAACGAAAAAAAAATCGTTACAACGTTGTTCTATAAAAGAGAAATTTAGCATTTAGCCCCCAACACCATAAATCAACGTTTCCCATAAACCTCATTTTTCCAAACTCCCCTCCAGTCTGTGTCCAGACGCTTGCTTTTTATGTAACTGGAAGCACAGCAAGGGGACTGGGCAGGGCTTGGCTTTTCCCCAGTTAGCGGGAATCATGAGCACCTTCGTGATCGCCAGAACTGGCTTTAACAGCGGGAACGGTATTCCGGTGGGTGGTGTCCGAATTTACAGTCCACCTGACTTTTAATAAAGCAGTGATGGCAGCTGCACCCCAGGGGCCGCGGCTGCTGGAGTGGCCTCCGATCCACTCCGCCTGAAGGGACCTCCAGGGGCTTGCGTGGCTGCAAGTCTCGACCTGAGGCTCCAAGACAAAACGAGGGGGATGAGTGAGCAGGCGGACGCTGCCCGCTGGGGCAAGGTGGCCGTGGGGCACAGACAGACAGCCCGCGTCCTGCACTTTACGGCCCAGCTCTGCGCGCGAAGCATTAATTAAAGAAGGGACCTCAACAGGTTTTTGGAAACTTATTTATTCCTACCTACCTTACTTTGATCATAATGACATGAAACGGGGGAAAAAAAATAATTTTATGTGGTTCACATTTATGAGTTTTTACATAAAGGCTTTTGTGGGTATTTTAAGAATGTGCTAAAATGTTGTCTGAAACCACATAAAGCCATCCGAGGAGTCGCCCGCCAGAACTAACAGCACACACATGGAAGCACTTTAACTGCCCTTTGTATATTTAATGAGTCAAATAGTATTAATACTGTTTAAATGCTAGCATGCTATTTCAATAAGGTGGCTCCACCATTGCCGGTGATGTGAATGGAGTTCGCCCGGTGGCCTGTGCTCTGACCTGGCTCCATCGGGGACCCCACTGCCCAAGGGGGAGGACAGGCCCAGGATCACGGCCACAGCCCCACTGAGCTGGGCTCAACAGAAACAGTCCAGAGGTCTCCGGTCAAGTGGGCCGCCTGGGGAGCATCTTTAAAATGCGGACGCCCCAAACTGAACTGCCTGGGCTTCTCTCAGGCTTCAGGGAGCGAGGGCTGAAGCCCACACACGTGGTAAGGCTCAGTCGGTCAGTGGGGACATGGTGAAGAAGCCACCATGGAGAGATGAGCCAGGAAACCGTGGGCCCTTCAGAGTCCCGGGAACACCAGGAGCTGGGGGATGGGACAGAAGCCCAGACCGGCCCAGGGACGAGAGGAAAACACGGCTATGCGGTCCACTCGAGAGCGAGATCCACCAACCACGCGCTCCCGGTCTCGGCGGCTTTCAAGACCTCCCCAGCAGAGATGAACGTTTCTTAACATAACAGAACCACGCGGAGCTCAGACAGCAGGGACCACGGTCAGGGAGCAGCTGGGCTAGCTCTGTAAGTCCCACCATCTGAAAGACACCACGCTGACTACAACCAGGTTTCATCAACTTCAAAAAGGCCAAATCCCCAGGGAACAGCTGGAGGAGCCAGGAGTCGCAGGCAAGCCCTCGGGCGGCGGGCCACTGACCTACACAGCCGACCTCAGCGGAGCACCTGGGTGGGCAGCCTTTTCACAGTGAGACCCTGCACCCGGGTCAGGGAAGCGCCTGGGGCGTCAGTCATTCCATTCTCCCTAGAGAGACATTTCTCCCCCTGAAATGCCCTCCTCCACTGGGCCAAAGTCAGGGTCACATATACAGATTCTGTGACCGAAAGTCTCCAACCTCAGGACTTCTGGGGAGGAGAAGAAAAAAACGGAAAAATATAATACTTCACTCTCAAAATGATCTACTTCACCAAAGAATAAAAAACAACCACGTATTCTGGCCCCCAGAGCTTTACGGGGTATTTGAGGCTGAGGTGTGCATGGGGATGGGGATGGAAACTCGGCTCAGGAATCTGGGCTGTGACCGGCCTTGGCCGACACGGGGCCGCGCGTGTAACAGGAAAGGCGGGACTGGACAGGCTTTGAGGTTGGTCTCCCTCCTTCCCGACAAATCATCTCCTGGGAGCCGGGCTGGACTCAGCTGTAACACAGAGGCCCCAACAGGTAATGATCACATGCCACGACCCCCATGCAAGAGGCATGGCCGGCACAGGTCCGCGGGGACAGACCCTTCTCGGACCTTCAGCCGAGAGCCCGCCTTCCAGGACTGGGCGGGAGGCGGGCGTGGCCGTGGGTCTCCAGCAGGGTGATGGCCCCCCCGGAGGTGGAGGACGGCTGGTCACCCCCAGACCCAGACAGGTGGGGGAGGGGGCGGCACAAGGCCCTGCCCCCAGGCGCTGGGGTATGCGCTTCTGCAGCGGGTGTCCTTAAGTAAAGCCAGGAGGAAGGCGAGGGGGATGCATGGGGTGCTTGCGCGGCGTTCTCATTCGTAAGATAGAAACGCTGGCTCTGACGACGCTCCAGGATCTGGTGGCTGCAGGGAGGCTGGTGTGAGGCGGCTCTGAGAGCCGCGGTGCAGCCTCCTAACCCCTCACGTGCGCCTCGAGGGACAGCCTGCTTGGTTTTCGGGGCGTGTCCCGGAGTCTGCCCGCGGCCTCTGGATGCTGCGGAAACGCCTCCAGCACACACAGGTGCAGCTGCTGCCAGGGCGGATGGGCGGACGGGCCGTGGCACTTGCTGCTTTACGCCAGGGGCGCTCAGCAGTGCACACCCGGACAGCGGCTGCGGCGCTTTACAGCCTCTTCACAAGGCTTCTGCTTCTGTCCTTGAGGGACAACAAGGCTTTGCTGGGAACAACGGCCCTGGGATCCGAGAACCCCCACGAGCACCTTCGGCCGCTCTGGGCTGCCCAGGAAGATGCCGCCCTCTCCAAGGGGACATGGACAGTCAAAGTCTTCCGAGTTTCAGAGCCACTGCCCGAAGGCTGCCAGCTGTGTCACGGGGTTTGCATACGTTATCTTAGAGCTAAGATCACGGACACCCAGGGAGAGAAAGGAACGCGCCCGAGTCACACGGCGGAGGAGGGGGACCTGTCGGCCCCAGAGCCGCGTCCTGTTCACTGGCCCGGGTTCAGCCTGTGAGGCTGGAGTCAGGTAAGCTCACTCCCCACGCAGCTGCCTCAAGGTGGAAGAGCAAAGTCAGGGCAGGGAGGAAGGGCTCTCCAGGAGCCTGGGGCAGCGCTGAGCACCGCACACAGGGCGCTCTGGAAAGGGAGGCCCTCCGCTTGCAGGGGCGGCAGGGGTTGCTGGCTGAAGCTCTGGGAGACCACCACCCTGGACACCTGCATGGAACTGCTTCCCAGGGAGACCCCTGCCAGAGGGAGCACATCCTCACTTCACCCCAACAGGTGGAGCCACAGAGCCCGACGCGTGACCCCGGAGGAGCCGGTCCCTGAGTTGACCAGGGATTGGCCTGTAAATGGAGTTGTTCTCCACAAGCTCCTGTTTTCCATTTAACCTTTTTCCTGCAGATAATAATCAGTGAGTGCCAAGGCACGCAGGCCCTGGGCACAGCCTCGGGACCAGGCGGAGGGGACCGGGTGGCTGGGCGGTCACTGGGCTCCAGGCTGGGAGCAGTGAGCGGCCGTTTGGACCCCGCCTGCAGGGGCTCCGGGCACCTCCAGTGACGCCGCCTCATAAACTTACACCACGAGGGCAGGAAGCGACTCACCTCCCCCCGGGGCAGACAGGCTTCTCCCCGCTTGCCTCCCACGCAATCAGAGCCGTGCAGCTGAGGTGACCATGGCCTTCTCCGTTAGCTGCTTCCTGCACCCGAGCCCGAGCCCAAGTCTGCAAGCAGGGCAGGTTCTCAGAGGCCCTCTGATGGATGCGTGGCCGAAGATGCGAAGAATGTATGTGGAAACTCCAACACTATGCTGCCGATGTGCTCAGAGCCAGAAGTGACTTCCCCGCTCTAGCCCTGTGTCCCCGGAGCACAGGATATGCAGCAAGGGGAGCCGTGGCAGGGCCCCCACGCACAGAGAGGCCCTCCATCTCAGGGCAAGGACCCCCCGGACGAACCCAAGGGGCAGACGGCAAGGGTGAGAGCCAAAGCAGGTGGTCCAGGCCTCACCTGCCCCAGAACTGTCCTGAACAATTCCGTCACCTCAGCTCACGCTGCTCACTGCTTCCACCTGTCTCCCACCTGGGTTCCGATTCTGCAGACCTAGGGAGCTTGGACTGGCCATCGCTGGTGGTGGGAAACACAGAGTAACCTCAGACAAAAGGCTTCACTCAGTCGGACTAGGAGGAGAGGGCAGGACCAAGAAGCCAGACCAGGAGGAGCCCAGGTCAGGGTCTTCCTCCCCAGCCTGCAAAGCCTCTGGGGAACTGCGGAGGTCGTACAGTGAGCGCTGTCCCATATACTCCAGGACCCCCAGCCCCTTCCCCAGGCGCGGAGGATGACACCCCAGGCCACGCTGGACAAGGGCCTCTGCAGCTCTCTCCACCCTCTGGTCCTGGCGGCCTGCACTCTCCCGCCTCACCAGCAGGCCCTCAGCTCAGAGAAGTCCCCCCGCCCCTCCTGACCTGGTTACACAGCCTGGCCTGGCTGCGACCACCTGAGGTTCCATGATTCGCTAGGAGGATTCAATGGACTCAGAAGAGTCGTGCTCGCGGCCCCGAGTCATTCCAGGGAAAGGAGACAGCAGAGGCTGTGGGGGGAACCAGGTGCGGGCTCCCAAGAACGCCTCTGACACCCAGTATCGGGTCACACGGGGTGCCCTCATTTCCCAGCGACGGGCCGCGGAGCCCCCCAGTCTCAACGCCCAGGGTTCTTCTGGGAGGGAGGCTGCAGCTCAGCATAAACCGCGGTGTCTGTGTGACAGTCTCCATGTCGTGACCGTTCCTATCAGGAAGCGGCAGGAAGCCTCCCAAGTCCAAGTTCCCATAGGCCAGCCCAGGGCCACCCTGCAGGGAGCACGGTCTCTGGCCTGTGATGCCGGGGACGTCCCCTGCGACAGGGACGCCGCTCCAGACCCCCATGGCCCCCCCCATGCCACCCCATGCCCCCCGCGACAGGGACGCCGCTCCGGGACCCACGGCCCCTCTGCACCCCCGCCACAGCCCCTCCCCGCCCCCCCCGCAGCCCCCCCCAGCCCCTCTGTTGGAGCTCTCCCCGCCCCAGCACCCCGGTTTTGGTCCTTCTCAGCGCTTAGCAAACCAAGTGAGTCCTTTGCTCCTCAGTTTATTTCTTCCCCTGTGGAGGCCTTGCCCCTGCTCCGCACCAAGGGGCCTGCCAGGCCCACCCCCGATGCACCCACATCGCTGAGAGCACCGCGGGGTCTCGGGAAACACTGGAGGCTCAGTCACAAGTACTGCCTCCCGTCAGCGCACACAGTGACCACCGCAGCCCGCTGCTGAAACAGATCTCCTCGCGGCCTCGCCGTGGGCTGGGGCCGGGCCCCACCGGAGCCTGCAGCCTCCTGAACGCGGCGCTGTCTGCACCCAAACCACCCCACGGCCACAATCGCAAACACAGCCGACCGAAGACCTGCACACATAGGACTGTCGCCCAACGAGGACGGTTCTGTTACCCTCGAAGGGCAAGTGGGCAAAGGGGAGCCTTGGGAAGGGAACAGCACCCCCCACCAAGATGGGCACGGCTCACTGACAGACACAGACACAGAGGCTGAGCAAGCGGACCACTGGCCCCGCGTCAGCGAGCAAGGACACAGCAGAGAACCGAGGCCCGGCCTGCTCCACAGCACAGCTGCTCCCCGCTCTGCAGCCTGACCCGGACACAGTCCTGGGGTCAGAGCCAGCTCCTGGGAGGTATCTGGGCCCCACCCACCCCCATTACCTGCTTCCCGGACTTCTGCTGGGCTTCCCAGGAGGTGCTAGTGGTAAAGAACCTGCCTGCCAATGCAGGAGACACAAGAGACGCAGGTGTGATCCCTGGGTCGGAAAGATCCCCTGGCGGAGGCCATGGCAACCTACTCCAGTATTTTCGTCTGGAGAACCCCATGGACAGAGGAGCCCGGCGGGCTACAGCCCCTGGGGCCGCAGAGACGGACACGACTGAGGCGACTGAGCACACGCACGCACACTTCTGCGACTTCCGTTTCAGTCGCAAGCCTCCCACTGCCACCTACACATCCCATCGGGACCAACACACCCAAACTCTCCAGGCCCAAAGCTCACATCCCAGAAAGAGGTGGCCCCTTGGGGCCCAGGGTGCAAGGTTCGAGTTTTGAAGACACAAGAAACCTGGGCAACCAACTGTTTCCTTACAGGCCCCTGGATGTCCTGCCCTCGCCGGCTGGTGCTGCTCAAGCACCATCTGACGGAGGCGCGGGGGATGGAAGGGAGGAAGGAAGGAGCGGAAACAGCCACAACGGTAACGCGGGCCCAGGACAGGGAGAGGAGGCAGAGGACCGCGGGGAGAGGGCCCGGCATCGCGGCCGCTGCGGGAGAGGCTCCCGGGCCCCGCGCCTGCCGTAGGGGCGCCAGCCTCGTTTCGCTCTGTAAACTTCTTCCAGACAAGAGGGGGGCTGATTACAAAACCTAATTAAAGCGTTTGAAGATTATCTCAGACCCGAAGCAAGGAAGAACACAAAGGGCCTTCCCGCCCCGTACCTCCGCCCCCCAGACTCTGGCCTTCATTAAGCTTTGATTTCAATCAATTGCACACCCACTAAAATTAACTTATAAGGCCAATAAATTGCAACCGCATGTTCGGAGGTATTATCTGCTGCGAGCCAAGAGCCGAGGATCACAGCGCGTGGGGCAAGCTGTCTGGCACAGATGGGAGCAATCCTCTGAGAGAAAGCACTGCCAGCCCCTGGGTTAGGACATCTGGGCTCGGAAGAACCCGGGCTGACCGAGGGCCCGGTGTGGAAGCCAGAGTGGGGAAGGCTTCCCCTCTTCTCTGGCAACCTGGAAACGCAAAGTGCTGACCGCGGGGTGCGTGGTGGCCTGCTGGTGGCTCACACCGCAAATGAGACGCTTCTCTGGCAGCAGCAAGCGCCGACCTCTGCTACGTCTCCCCCAGGGAGACGGCTCGCTGGGGCCACGTGATGAGGTCTGGGGACTGATAAGCTGCCCCAGGCCTGGGCCTGAGAAAGCGGAGCCAGCTCTGCCAGGAAAGCAGTGACCCCGTGGGCCAGCTGCCTGAGAGGTGGCCCTTCCCGCTCCCTCTGCCTGCGCCCCGGGGGCTAACAGGGCTGCAAACCATCTCGGGGCGCGGCAGAGAAGACTGGGAGTCGCCGGGATGTTGGCTACCAGCGTGGGAGGGCCTGGGAAGGGGAGTGATGACATCCCAGACTGGCGAGCAGAGCATGACCTCCCCCAACGCCAGCACTCCAGCGAAGCCCGTCTGTCATCTCCTGAGGATTTTCAGCAAATGGACTGTTCCGATCTAAAATCAGAGCTGTGCCATCAACAGCTGCTTAACAGTTATTCTCTTGGGAAAGTTCCCACCAGGATCCCTCTCTGTCACTGGTGATGGCAGAGGAGGAATGCAGTAATCGTGGAAGGGATGGGAGGGAAGAAGGCGGCAGGGAGTCTGGAGGAGCGAGGAATGGGCTTCACGGGAACCAGGCAGGACCCCCGGCTCCGCTCTCTGGGCCCCCAGGCACCTCGTGCCCACTGTGGGAAAGCAGGCACGCTCCCAACTGCTGGCACTTCTAAGCCACGCTGCAGAAATCCTGTGCACAGGCAGGAGAAGGGGCCACCAGAGGTGCAAGCTGGAGGGCCTGCTAGTCAGTCCGTGTCAATTCAACGTGCCGATGACTAACCCTAACTCCCTACACAGTCAGAACCTCAACGGCCGGGCGATCCAAGCCCGGAGCCCGAGCACAGAAGCCAAGGCCTTCCTCCGGATGACGATGATGCAGCCTCCAGCCCCCACGGCAGAGAGACGCCTCTGGGGCTGGCGAGCCCCCCTGTCCAGGCAGGCAGGCCGGCCTGGTGCAGCCCCAGGACGCTCAGCTCCACCTCCACGCTCACCGTGGTCTCCTTCCCTGCGCGCCAGGAGACAGAAGAAGACTGGGGGACCAGGGCGGGGAACCAGGAGCTGTCTTCACTCCCAGGCCCACAGGTTCAGGCTGAAGACATAGGCCAGAGGTCAACCCTGGAGCGCAGAATGGCAGGAAAGGGCACCTTTGGCCCGTTTTTGTTTTTCTTTGGTTGACTCCCCAGCCCTTCAGATGACGACCAACCTCTGAGCTGAGTTCAGTGCACCTTCCTGGTGTAGACGAGGGCCCTTCCCGCCGGGAGCCACAGAACAAGGAGCCCCCGGAGGCGCCTCACAGCACCGGCGGGTCCAAGCCTGAGGGCAGCGTCCAGTCCCTTGAGGTGGGGTGAGTGGTCGAGAGGCCAGAGCACAAGGCAAACTCAGTCCTGTTTTGCAACCCACCGGGATCCCAGAATTCAGGAACAGCAGGAGTTACAGTCCGGGTGAGTACAGGGGAAGGGCCTGCTTCTCGCAGCCCTCCATCCCCAGGGCCACAGGCCGAGCCCCCTCTGCAGCGGCTGCCCTGGAGACCCTCCGCCCCCTGGAGCCACAGGCACCCGGCCTCTCCTGGCGGAGGCCCTGCAATCACTCTCTTCCCTCTGGGTCTGCCCAAGGCTCTGGGCGCCTGTCCGCAAGCCCAGGACGTGGGCCGTCTCCTCAGCCCCTCAGGCAGCAGCTCAGCGACAGAGCCAGCAGACGTGAGGCAGTGTCGGGGGAGCCTCCCCTCACAGTGACCCTCTTCCTGGGCTCGTTTGCTGACGTGTAAGGAAGGCAGGTGTTGGAGAAGATGCTTGAGAGTCCCTTGGACTGCAAGGAGAACCAACCAGGCCATCCTAAAGGAATTCAGCCCTGAATATTCACTGGAAGGACTGATGCTGAAGCTCCAATACTTTGGCCACCTGATGCCAAGAACTGCCTCATTAAGAAAAGACCCTGATGCTGGGAAAGACTGAAGGCAGGAGGAGAAGGGGACGACAGAGGATGAGATGGTTGGATGGCATCACCAACTCGATGGACATGAGTTTGAGTAAACTCCGGGAGTTGGTGATGGACAGGGAGGCCCGGCGTGCTGCAGTCCATGGGGTCGCATAGAGTCAGACACGACTGAGCGCCTGAGCCGAGCTGAACTGAAGGAAGGTAGGTGGAAGGCTCCATGGAGCGCCGTGGCTTCCTTCACTGTGTTTTTGTGTGCGCACACGCTCGGTCGTGTCTGACTCTTTGCAGCCCCGTGGACTGTAGCCCGCCAGGCTCCTCTGTCCATGGGATTCTCCAGGTAAGAATACTGGAGTGGTTGCCATTTCCTCCTCCAGGGGATCTTCCCGACCCAGGGACTGAAGACTGAAACCCCGTCTCCTGCAACGGCAGGTAGATTCTTCATCGAGAGCGCAGGGTGACAGCAGAGGAGTCTTCCTTGCTGTGGGAGAGGCCTAGACTAGGGAGGGGCAGGAAGGAAGGACAGAGCGAAAGGCGAGGCCCCTGGCCCCGCGGAACAACCTGGCCCCAGGAAACATGCAGTGACCACTGGCCTGCACCGCCCAAGGCAGGAGCGAGGCCTCCGAGCCCCGGGCTGATCTCCGTCTGCCCCAGAACCACAGGGGGCAGAGTTCAAGGTCACTAACGTGACCACTGACAACCCACGCGGCACTCTGACAGCAGAAGTGGGCAAGATACTGGGGGTGCAGGGGAGGAAGGAAAGGAAGGAAAGAAAGAAAAAGGAGACTTGGATTCATAATTACTAGACGAGGCACGGTCGGCTCAGCCACTGCGGAAACAGTCCTGACGTGGGCCTCAGGGGAGGGCGTCCCCAGGGCACTGGTGACTCCAGCCACCCAACGACAATCTCCACTACCGTCCCTCCGGGGCCTGCGGCTGCCGTGACGGGGTGACCAGGCCGCCCCCACACACCAGGGACTGACGGGCCTTGCCCTCCTCTGCGGGTGCCGCCCGGAGGCCGTGGACCCTCTCCTCCCACCTAGAAGAGCGCATGGATGCCGCTGGGGACAGAACAGCCTCCTCTCAGGCTGCCCCAGGACCTCGGGGGCCGCCCCGGGCCCGGATGCCCCTCTACGGGCCGCCCCGGGACCTTGGGGGCCGCCCCGGGCCCGGATGCCCCTCTACGGGCCGCCCTGGGACCTCGGGGGCCGCCCCGGGCCCGGATGCCCCTCTACGGGCCGCCCCGGGACCTCGGATGGGCTGCCCCAGGACCTCGGGGGCCGCACCGGGCCCGGATGCCCCTCTACGGGCCGCCCCGGGACCTCGGGGGCCGCCCCGGGCCCGGATGCCCCTCTACGGGCCGTCCCGGGACCTCGGGGGCCGCCCCGGGCCCGGATGCCCCTCTACGGGCCGTCCCGGGACCTCGGGGGCGGGCTTGTCCTATGAGACCCACCCCTGGGTGCAGGAAGCTGCCCCGTCACCCCATCCCCACTCCCCCGCAGGTCAGCTCACCTTCAGAGGGGAGCGCAGGCCCACACACAGGGCCACAGAGATACAGGTCGTCAAGGCAGACAGCCCTTCAAGGCCGACTGTGCCCTGGCGAGGAACCTTCTCAGGAGGCGGTACGGAGAGTTAAGACCTGGGGGACGAACCCAGCTCCTGCCGATTCCCAGCGGGTTAACCGCCTGGAGGACCTCCCCGAGCAGGGGTCTCATGGCCTGGTAGACAACCCCCATGTACCCTACAGACTCACTGCGGGACGGGGCAGACCTGTGAAGGGGGTGGGGAAATGCTCTACCGTAGCAGGCCCGCCGAGGCCCCACAGAAGGCACGCGTCATTACACACGTGAACCAGCGAGCCAGCAGGGAGGAGAGGAGTCCGAGGGCACGCGGGCCTCTTCCCAGGCCCGCCCCCTACCCTCCCACTCCAAGGGGAACAGCGCATCCGGGATCACTGTAGCCAGGAAATTACCACCCAAGCGTTGACGCCCACAAGAAACCGGAACCAGCCTTGTTCTGCTCCTCAGAAAACCCGAAAGCCACCCTGCCTGGCTGCCCCTTCCCGCCTGCGCACCACAGCCCAGTGTCAGCTCCCGCACAGGCGTTCCGACCCCGCCCCGCAAACCCCGGTCACTCTCTGTCCCATCACCCTTCACAGCACCGACCCACTCTCTCTGCTGTCTGTCCACAGTGGACGCTCCACGCGGGCAAGGACGTGGTCATCTGTACTCAAGGCCGGAGCCCTAGGACTTGGCGAGCGTCTGGCTTGTGCCAAACACTCCAATGCTGGTCAAGTAAATGAGTTACGTTTTGGACTCTGGAGTTGGATAAGGATGGTTTTAAACTGGAACAGAACATGTGAAATACGCCACTGGCTGGGTGAACCTGGGTAAGAGACTTCCCCTCCCTGAATCTGTCATCTCACCTGTAAAATGGGGATAGCCCTCTTGCACAGGCCGATGTGAAGATGCAGTAAGACCGAGGGAGGCAGTGAACGCCAGGCTTGCCCAGGCGCTGGCTGGCAGCTGCTGCTATCAGCACTGCTATTTTACTACCAACATTATCATTAACCCACGAAACGGACTCCACTGGGGAATTCTCGTTCAGCAGCTGGACGGGCTTCTTGCCACATGGCCGGGTAAGAACAGCTACATATAAACCAGAGATGCCAGCAATGAGACCACCTCTCAGCTTCACTGCGGAAGGAGCTGTTCTACTACAGGGCAATGTTCTAGATGTAATGACTCTTCAATCACTGAAATCTACTCTAATGGTGAGACTCAGTAATATGTGGAAACATCAGGCAAATATAGACTCAAATTTCTAGCTCTTCGCCTCGAGGTCTTGTGAGAAGGGGGGTCATTTAGCCTCTGGGAACCCCAGTCTCATCAGTAAAAATGGGAACCTCAGCTGCCCCAGAGGTTCTTGAAAGGATTAAAGACACTGCATGTAAAATACTGGCACGTGACAGAGAGTGAAGAGAAAGCTGAACTGCACAGCGATGCATCCGGGACGGCCCAAAAGTTAAGGGCCATTGGTTCTCGGCTTCCTCAGAGCTGTGCTTTTGCTCCTGGGTTGAGGGTCTTTTTGTCGACGCATGTGTCAGACAGACACATATCAATCTGTATTATGCATTATATCAAATCTGCTAAAAACTGGACCACCACGCCAGCTGTCTGCAAGATGGAGCCTGAGTTCCTTCTCTAAGGGTGACACCGCCGTGTCCAGACAACATTCTAGCAGTTTGGATGCTTTGTTTCTCTCATTTCCTTTTTCCTGCCTACATCCTAGGTCAGGTCAGGGTGGGCACACTCTAGACTGAAGGCCAGATGCCTCCTTCCTCAAGGCTCAAGAGGTGGCTTTACGTTTTTAAAGGATGTGGGATGTGTGCTTAGCTGCTCAGTCGTTCTGACTCTTGCGACCCCATGGACTGTAGCCTGCCAGGCTCCTCTGTCCATGGGGATGTTCCAGGCAAGAATACTGGAGTGGGTAGCCATTTCCTTCTCCAAGGATATTCCCAACCCAGGAATTGAACCCAGGCCTCCTGCACTGCAGGCAGATTCCTTACGAACTGAGCTACGCGGGAAGGATAATTACACACAAAAAAAGAAAGAACAAAGAAAAAGTGACAGGACTGACGTGGCTGCGAAGCCTCAAGTGTTCACCATCTGGCCCTTTACAGACATATATATGCCAAGTCCCCCCCGAATCACTGGGTCTGTACTGAGGTAGCACTGTGTATGTTATACGTTTGCTATATTTTCAATATGGAGTTTAATTACAAATGAGATCCTATTAAGAAAAAAATGCTTTGGAGATAACCTTCCGGGGAGCCTCTCCGCGCGAGGTGGATGCAGCGAGGGGCTGCCCTTTCTGGGGGTGTGGCAGGAGGCAGAAATCTCAGCAGGTGCAGCAAAAACACTTTCCCGAGCGCACGGGGTCGCAAAAGACTCAGACACGATTTAGCGACGAAACCGCAACAACCAAGTCCAGGCTGAGGCCCCTCAGGAGGCGGCGACACCGGCTTGGAGGGAGCTGCTTCAACCGAGGGACCCCGGCTCCCCCCGGCCTTGGAGACTGGCCTGGGAGCAGGGCCCTGGGCCCCAGGCGGGGACCGTCAGGGCAGGAGGTGCCGTGAAACCCAGAGGGGCCTCTGCGGACAGACGGACCCGGGTCCGACTCCTCGCTCTGCCTCCTGCCTTCAACACAATTCAATCAATTGTTCCGAGCCGATTCCTTCCTCGGCAAACACAGGGCCTACGAGAGCACCCACGCCGGGGAAGATCTGAGACGGTGGGCACGGGCATCGGGCCTGGAGTCCTGCAGGCAGGAGGTGCTGCCCTCAGGACGCAGGGCGGCGCCCGGACACGCCAGCCGCCTCTCAGAGCCGTCCCGGTCAGGCCAGCCAGGGGGCCGGTTGCATCTCCTCTCCAATCTACATATCAGGGGAGCGCCGTAACTCACAGGTCTCGGTACTGGTCAAAGGCGTTGTTGGCTTCCACCTCCAGCTTCCTCAGCCGAGCAGAAGGCATCGCCCCGTCTTCCAGGGGAGGGTCATACTTGTTACTCCACGGTGACCTGCAGGGCAGAGGGAGAAGGTCACACAACTCATTCCAGGAGGACGGGGCTGTGGAGCCCGTCAGCCCCAGCTACTGAGATTTCAGAGGAGCAGCCGCGATGCAGAGGCCTCGCCACAGACGTGGCCTTCTTTCTAGAGGTTCAGAGAGCAAGGGCTCAGACCGTCAGACCTGGGTGTGGCCACTAGGCCCCAGCTCTCACTAGCTGTGTGTTTCCAACGTGTCTTGACTTCTCTGAGCCTCCTTTTCCTTGTGTGTAAACAGAGGCTACCCTTTACCCACAGGGCTGCTTTGAGGACCAAAGGAGGAAAGTACATCGAGGGCCCAGAGACTAACATATAGAAAAGTGCGCAACAAAC
Source organism: Giraffa tippelskirchi (assembly GCF_054371585.1). Taxonomy (NCBI): domain Eukaryota; kingdom Metazoa; phylum Chordata; class Mammalia; order Artiodactyla; family Giraffidae; genus Giraffa; species Giraffa tippelskirchi. The sequence goes on along the minus strand of NC_137277.1, from coordinate 189,642,262 downwards.
GTCACTTCCTTCTCATCTTTTAAAGACCTTCCTTTGTTCTCACTGTTGTATTGATGAAGCGAGACCCCCCTGTCCTTCCTGACTTGCCAGCCATTCTGGAGAAAATGTCACTCTCCTCACAGATCGTCTCAGACAATTAAGGATTAAAATGAGAGCCATCAGTCAGGGCCAAGAGACCACAGGTCACCTGTAAGGACGCCCGTGGGACGGAGCCCTCCCCGAGAGCAGAGGGCGGCCCTCCAGCCTCCACGGGCTGTGTGCGCACAGGAGACTGCGAAGTAATGAGAACCACCAGCCTCGCTTTTCCAGCCCAAAGACTCACTGCGTGTTTAAAAATGTATTTTGCCATCAGGAAAGCATTTAACCACAGAGAGTGCTGGAAAGGCAGTATAAGGGAAACTCACTCGTTAATTCCCGCAGGTGGACTTCACTGGGCTGGCGGTGCAGAGGGAGAGAATTACAAAGGTGAGAGGGCAAAAGAGAGGAGGGCAGGGCAACGTGGGGTTCGGACAAAGTCCTTCACACCCTGGGCTGTAAAGACTGAGACGCGTCCCTGGGCAGAAACCCCACTGCCTTTCCCGCTTCCCCGCCCGACGACACCACTTCACGTCGCAAAGGACTCAGGACCAACTGATTTGGCATTGATGCTAAGGGACAAAAGGCATCCCCGTCTCCTGAACGAATCCTGTGTACAGACATCTTCTTGGTAACACGCCCGGCACCTACTTTAGGGGATTGCATCACGTCAGCCGGGCAACCTCCACGCCACCCTCGGGCAGAGGCCCCCTTCTCGAGGCTGCAGGTCCACACAGTTTAAGTGAGGGCAGGGTCGCTGTGCCTGGTGTCCCCAAGGGTCTCCCTGCAGTAGCTGCTTCTTTCCACGCCAGCCCCCCACCTCCCTCACCCGTGTCGGGAGATCTTGCAACAAGGGCGTGAGACGTCCCTGCTGCCCCATGACCAGCAGGCAGCCCGGGGGTCACACTGGGCCGTGCCCAGGCCACAGACAAGGGTGCCGGGACCCGCCAGGGCCCCGCCTGGCTTGGAGGGCAGCTGAGAGCCCCACCCTGGGCCTCTCGCCCCTCTCCCGCCCCAGGCAGGGCCGGCAGAGCTGTTCTCACCGTGCTCACCCCTCAGAACGGTGCTGCCCGGCACAACTGCCCTTGACAACGGCAGTGCTCTGTGGCTGTGTGTGCAGAACAGCAGCCGGGAGCTTCAGGGGGTCCCTGAGGACTGGTGTGGCTGCGGATTTGAACCCTAAAACTTTACTGAACTGGAAACTAGTTTAGACGGTCAACTTTAGAAGCTAAGCTCCCGGCGGGCAGGAGTCGTGTCTGTCCTGCTCCCCACCGTTTGCTCCACACCTGGAAGGGGGCCTGGCGCTCAACCACGTGCTCAAGAACAACAGCAAAGGAGGAGAGTGCGTGGGCCCCTGCATGCGTGCCTCTGCCCCGACACAAAGCTGGAGGGACTGTTTCTCCGCCTGTCCCCTCACCCCCACGCCACGGTCACAGCCTGGACCCCCGACCTTGCCCCAGACAGCAAGGGTGCTCTGGGCAGGAGCCTGTGGCACACTCTGCCCTCGTGGGGGCTGAAGCCTGCCAGTACGGGGTGAGGAGGAAAAGACCCCTGGCCAGTCTGGTGGGTGCTCCTCCGAACCGACAGAGATGAAACAACTCTCTGCTCTTTCTGCTGGGGCACACGTAAGAATTAAAAAAAAAAAAAAATCAACAAAGACCTCTTACCAGACCCAAAGATGAAGCGTGCTGTCACTACCACTATTTACATAAACCAGGAGGCTTGGTACCTCCGCTCGCCAAAGGGGGTGGAAAGGAGTCCGAGTGTGAGAATCTCCACTCCTCACCTGCCCTGCCGGCACCCTCAGAGGCCTGCCCTTCGCAGCCACGGTTACATGACCACTGTTGTCCGGGGGTAGGGGGTGGGGGTGGGGGCTGGAAGACCCGCCCCAACCGGCTTTTGTTTAAAGGCGACCTGACTGAGACACAGGAGGCCATCTCTCTTGCTGACTGCGAGTCTGGAATTTTCAAGAAGCCTGTAACTCACATCTCCCCTGGCTCACAGACGACAGCATTTCCAGCCGTTAGTCCTGGAGCCGGGGTAATTGTAGCTGGGGGAAAAAATCATAACACTACCCAGAATATTCTGAGTGGAAGGGGCACTCAGAACACATTAAGGAGCTTAAACGGAGGCCATTTGAAAAAAGACAGATGGACAGGAACGCTTAGATTTCAAAAGTCAGGTCTTTCATTTCCCTCAGAGAATGCTTTCTGTTTCAGCTAACAGGTTCCAAACCGTGCTGCTGGCAAAGCGTCACACCATAAGGATCTTATTTAAGCAAACGATCAAACACAGTCAGGACAGAAATGTGTGGAGAAAATCAGGAGATCCTGAGGTTGTATATTGAGAAGAGAAAAAAAGGAAAGCCCTGTGCCCTGACGTCCCGGGCTCCTCTTCAGCCGAAGACCCCCAGCCCCCCTGGGAGCCCCCAGGAATGCGGATGGGAGCTGGCAGGGTGACCCAGAGGGGCCGCAGGTCCCATGTCCCCAGGAGGCCTGGCAAACTGGCCTGGAGTGGAAACGACCCCAGCCTTCCCTCGGCCGCTGGGGAACAGCTATCTCACACAGCTGCTGCTGCTAAGTCGCTTCAGTCGTGCCCAACTCCGTGCGACCCCATAAACGGCAGCCCACCAGGCTCCCCCGTCCCTGGGATTCTCCAGGCAAGAACACTGGAGTGGGCTGCTATTTCCTTCTCCAATGCATGAAAGGGAAAAGTGAAAGTGAAGTTGCTCAGTCGTGTCCGACTCTTAGCAACCCCATGGACTGTAACCTACCAGGCTCCTCCATCCATGGGATTTTCCAGGCAAGAGTACTGGAGTGGGTGCCATTGCCCTCTCCGTCTCACACAGCAAGCCCGAATTTTCAGGAGGAAACAAGAAATGTAACGATGATGTTGATTTAGCAAGCCCCAGCTCCGGGGCCCCTCTCCCAGGACGCCTCCCCCGAATCCCGTGTCTGGTGACGCACTCTGCGACGTCCTTTCGTCATGGGCTGTCTGGCCTGTCAGCCCACTTACCAGCCTGGAGTGGCCTCGCCCCCACTGAGGACTGACGTGGCCCTCTGCCCACAAGCCGGGCAGTGGCCAGCCCCCTCAGGCTGAGCCGGACCTGCCTCAGGCGGTCTCACCACCTTGGAGCCGGACGCCCACCTCTGTACCTCCACCTCCAACCGGACCTCCCCGGACTCAAGAACATACACAGGCTGTCTGACTCTCCACGTCCACCCGCTGGGCATCTGAAGCTTAAGACGCCCCCAAACCCGCCCCTCGCAGAGCCTTCCTCACCCCCACACTCAGGGGCCCCACCACCTTTCCTGCGGCTCCTCCCCCACTCCCTCCATTGGCAAATCCACTGGCTCTGCTTCTAAGACTGACCTCAAACTGTCTCCGCTCTAGGCTCCAGTCTGGATCAGGCTGAAGTACATCCTCTACCCAACTTCCATCTGAAGCCAGGAAAGGCACACCATTCTAGGACAGCCGTCCAGTCTCTTTAAGCAGCATTAGTTCTTTGTAATTTACCCCCCAAGTTCTGGAGAACAGCTACCCATCCCAAAATCCTTGCCTGGAGAATCCCCACAGACAGAGGAGCCAGGCGGCTACAGCCCACGGGGTCCGACGTGACTGAGCGACTAAAGCTTTAACACCACTTCACTTTCTGTGCTTTTCAGCACTTCAGGGGCATTACTTCCCTTAACCCCCAAGTGCCCTGCACTAAGCCTGCATCACCCTCGCCTACACCCCCAGGCTCCCCTGCCTGCCGGGCTCACCCGACGCCGCGCCCCACGCGGGGCCTTCACGCGGGACGCTCTGCCCCCAGACCCGCGTGGCAGTGAGCCTTCTCGTCCCTACGGCTCACGCCAGCCTTGACCAGCCCTCACAGCCGGGCCTGCCGCCCCCTGCCTCCCCCTGTCTTCTGCCTGTCTCTGTCCGCTCTTCAACAATCTCCACGGTTTCCACATCTGCTTCCTCTAGATTCCTCAGCAGGACACACAAGCCCCACAGAAGAGCGCCTCGGTACCTGACAGGCGAGTGCCTGCCGACACAGACGTGCTGCCGAGCTCCCTGTGAGAAGAACGGACCCTCTCACCCCCACCCGACACTCGAGAGAACCGAGGGCCGGAGACGGAGACGTCAGACCCCCAGCTGCTCCGGCGGGCGGTGCTGCTCTGCAGCCCGGGTCGGCTCCCTCCAGGTTTGCTCCTGCTTTTACTTCTTAGGGCCCACCCTGTCCCCCCAAAGAGCACGAGGCAAGGCATCAAGACTTACCTCAGGTTCTACGGCCTCTGCATAAACCTAAAGCAGACGGCGTTCCTCCACCATTCTCCAAGGCACTGATTACAGCCATTCATCCCAGCAATACTGGACGGGTTTAAGGATTCCCCATCTATCACCACCCCCCCATCTTTATCAGGGCTTCTCTGATAGCTCAGTTGGTAAAGAATCCGCCTGCAATGCAGGAGACCCCGGTTCGATTCCTGGGTCAGGGAGATCCCCTGGAGAAGGGATAGGCTACTTACTCCAGAATTCTCGGGCTTCCCCTGTGGCTCAGATGGTAAAGAATCTGCCTGCAAAGTGACAGACCTGGGTTCGATCCCTGGATTGGGAAGATCCCCTGGAGAAGGGAACGGCTACCCACTTCAGTATTCTGGCCTGCAGAATTCCATGGACTGTATAGTCCACGGGTTGACAAAGAGTCAGACACGACTGAGCAACTTTCATCTTTTTTTTTTTAATATTTAAGAACTTCTATGCACCTTTAAGTTCTTAAATATTAAAAAAAAAAAAAAACCCTTTAATGGAGAAGGCAATGGCACCCCACTCCAGTACTCTTGCCTGGAAAATCCCATGGACATAGGAGCCTGTTAGGCTGCAGTCCATGGGGTCGCTAAGAGTCGGACACGACTGAGCGACTTCCCTTTCACTTTTCACTTTCATGCACTGGAGAAGGAAATGGCAACCCACTCCAATGTTCTTGCCTGGAGAATCCCAGGGACGGGGGAGCCTGGTGGGCTGCCGTCTATGGGGTCGCACAGAGTCGGACACAACTGAAGCGACTTAGCAGCAGCAGCATGCACCTTCAAAAACCTAGCTCAGACATCATCTCCTTCAGGAAGTCTTCCTAGAGTCATCCTCGGCCTTCTCTATGCTGCCCTCAAATAAGCCTGGCCCTGGCTGCAGGAATCAAGGTACAAAGTGACCAGATCCTGGTGTGTCCCTTGCTCTAGCCTAGTGATCACCTGGGGGCAGAGATGAACACTGACTTAGTAATTCACAGCTCTGGAAAGGGTGACGGTGAAACAAAGGGAGAGCTGCAAGCTTCGTTCACATGCCCTTAAGCACACAGGCCCTCTCGCACGCACGTGGGATCCCTGTCATGGGCACACCCTGGACCTTCTCCTTTGCAGGATTCAGTGTGATGTTTAATCAAGAAGCTAGTTGTTTTTTAACAACATCTCGATCCCATTAGACTGTAAGCCCCACCAGGGCAGAGGTCTCCTGTTCACTGCTGCATCTCCAACGCGTTTCAGAGGCGCTCCACAAACACTGCCTGGTTGAGACTGGACGGCAGGATGGACGGAAGGATGGACAGAACAGAAGGACAAGGGGAAAGAAGGCTGACAGGCCGTCAGCTGTTGAAGCTGCGGCCCCTGAGCCGCTAGCAGCAGCAGTGAGCGGCCAGTGGGCCTGGCACACCTGCTGCGTTCCCAGGGCGCGAGCTCACCTATAGGAGTCCCCATCTCTGTTGTAGTCACACAAGAGGTAATCCTTTCCCACCACCTTGTCTCTGGCGATTTTCAGTGGCTGGTCAACAGAAGACAGGAGATCTTCACATAGGCTGGGGACCTGGCAGAAAGAGAGGAAAAGGCAGAACAGGGGTTAAGATCACACATCAAGTCGCGGCTGGCTAGCGGCATCTGCAGCCGGCCCATGGTCAGCATATTTAACATCTGGCCCTTGGTACCCTGCCAGAATCAGGGGCCCGTTCCTTTCTTTTCCACATGCGTCTGACACCAACAGCGTCCCGCTGTAAAGAAACCTGTTCTTGGGTTACAGTGGAGCGTGAGTTCCCACACGGCCTTCCCTCCAAGCTGTGTGCGGCTTTAATGATGGGGCCGCCAGGGTGGTCCTGCACATGTAAGTACATGTGTGCCTGGGACTGGTCTCTGGGGGGCAAAGCACAAGCTGGAGTCCTGAGAAGGAGGGAAACACTTCACACACATAGGAACCCAGAGAACTCGGGAGAAGACTCCATGCCGCATGGAGTTTCCAATTCTTTCCAGGCCCCCAGCCAAGCGTTACCAGGTTGGCGTGTAGCATCAGCCCTACCTGCGGCAAAGGCAGCGTCCCACCAGCTTCCCACCGCGCCGAGCTCCAGCTCCTGTGCCCAGGCTGACCCTCCTGGGACCCCCTCACTGAGGAGGGGGGCCCGCAGAAATGAATCCAAGGGCAAATGCTGCTAAACTGGACGCAGGGCTCTGCTAGGAACCAGGCCTCTGGCCTCTTCCTCCCAACTCAAACATCAACTTCCACCAAAATATTCCAGGCAGGGAGGGCTGCATTCTCAGGAATGGATTCCTCCAGGCTTGAGTCCCTTCCACACTATATTTTCAACATGCTGACTCACTCGCTTCATGGGCCTGGATTTACGGAGGCCCCACCGTATCATCTACCAGACAAGTGGGCTGCCAACTGCACCAACAACTCTTCCACGTGAAAAAGATGGATCATGTGGCAAAGACACCCAGAAGAGGGGCTGACAGCCACGGCAGTTCCTGGGTGCCCCAGAAGACCCTCGCCATGACCAGAGACACAGACGGGGTCGCCGCCACCTCGGAGACCACCAGCCTCCAGGGGCTTCTGGAAGCACCTCTGCTGACTGTGGGGTGCTTCTGAACTCAGCCCGGAAGGCACTGTCTGGCACACCTGGGAGATGGCGACTGTGCCCTGTGACTCAGCACCCTAGAGACACACCCCCCCCCATTAACCCCCTTATATGACGTGCTTATTTCAGAATTCCTTCTGGATGCAAATCCCACCTCTGCGCTCGACTCTCTCCCCGCAGAAAGATACACAAACAAAAATGGGGCTGTTCTCAGTTAGTTTTGGTGCTGAGAACACCAAGCGTCGGTCATGTATCATGCCCTATGCCGGGCCCTTTACAGATGGAATGCTGCCTACTGGAAGCTCACACCATCTTGTGAAGAGGTGATGTATCACTCCCATCCCACAGTCATTAGTTCACCGAAGGCCCCCACAAGGAGAAAGCAGCAGAGAGGGAAGTCTCCCCCTCTGACTGGAACCCTGGTTTAATACACAGTGACGAGGAAGGAGGAAGTCACCACTAAAAACACTAAGATCATGGCATCCAATCCCATCACTTTATGGCGAACAGAAGGGGAGAAAGTGGAAGCAGGGGCATTTTTATTTTCTTGGGCTCTGAAATCACTGAAGGCAGTGACTGCAGTGATGAAATTAAAAGACGCTTGCATCTTGGAGGAAACCATGACAAACCTAGACGGTGTATTAAAAACAGAGACATCACTTTGTCAACCAAGGTCCACCCAGTCAAAGCTGTGGTTTTTCCAGTAATCGGGTACAGATGTGAAAGTAGAAGTCGCTTAGTCGTGTCCGACTCTTTGTGACCCCAAGGACTGTGGTTCACGAATTCCCCAGGCCAGAATACTGGAGTGGGTAGCCGGTTCCCTTCTCCAGGGGATCTTCCCAACCCAGGGACAGAACCTAGGTCTCCTGCATTGCAGGGAGATTCTTTACCAGCTGAGCCACCAGGGAAGCCCAAGAAAACTGGAGTGGGTAGCCTATCCCTTCTCCAGGGGATCTTCCCGACCCAGGAATCGAACCTGGGTCTCTTGCACAGCAGGTGGATTCTTTACCAGCTGAGCTACTAGGGAAGCCCACAGATGTGAAAGTTGGACCATAAAGAAGGCTGAGTGTTTCAGAATTGATGCTTTTGAACTGTGGTGTTGGAGAAGACTCCTGAGAGTCCCTTGGACTGCAAGGAGATCCAACCAGTCCATCCTAAAGGAAACTAACCTTAAATATTCATTGGAAGGACTGATGCTGAAGCTCCACTACTTCGGCCACCTGATGGAAAGAGCCAACTCACTGGGAAAGACCCCGATGCTGGCAAAGATTGAGGACAGGAGGAGAAGCGGGCGACAGAGGATGAGATGGTTAGACAGCATCAACTACTCAACAGACATGAATCTGAGAAAACTCCAGGAGACGGCGGAGGACGGAGGAGCCTGGTGTGCTGCAGCCCACGGGGCCGCCAAGAGTAGGACACAGCTGAGCGACTGAACAGGAAGAAGGAGCGGGCACACCTAACCTGCTGGAAAAGGTCCCCACCGCTACTCAGCTATGGAAGGCCACAGAGTCTTTCACCTAGAAAAGTCCAAATCAAGGCAAGGAAGATTTCAGTAGCTTCCAGCCAGGACAGCTACCGCTACTCAGCTATGGAAGGCCACGGAGTCTTTCACCTAGAAAAGTCCAAATCAAGGCAAGGAAGATTTCAGTAGCTTCCGGCCAGGACAGCTGGGATTTGAAGTGGCCTTGCTCTCCTGTCGCTGGCTGCGTGAAATGGCCCCCGGCACCTATGTGCCTGCCGAGCATATGCCAGCCTCTCCCTGGTGTCACTGTTCCATGGGGCTGGAACCTTGGCTTACCTGTTGGGCCCTGATGCTACTGGCCTGATTTACCCTGTATTATAGTAAAGACCAAGCAAACAGGCTCTGAAGTCACACTTCCTGATTCCACTCCTCACTGGCCTCTTGGCCTGGGGCAACTGACTGGACTTCTGCACCACCTCCAGACTGGGGGAAAGAAGAACCAACCCAGCTGGGGGTGACGCCCTCACTCGGGACTCAGCACAGCGCCCAGTGGAGGGCAAGCGTGCTGCACTGACTGCCCCCCACGGTCCCCAACACCACCGGGTGCCTGCTGTGCTCAGCCGGCAGCTCCAGCCTGGGCAGTAGTAGCTCCAGCCTAGGTCCCACCTGAACGTGCTGTACCGCCCCAGGTGCTAGAGGGAAACGGCACCGCTGAGAGCCAGCTCTGCCCAGAGCCACACTGCCCCCCGCCCCCGGCCCTGCCGTGGGCAGCTCCGTCTCCAACACAGGAAGCTCCCAAGATAATGGGATTTGGTATAAAATAGGCTTGACTTCACTCCTATCCAAGAGGCTAATCCGTGGAACAAAGATAGTTCAGCAATTTCTTCCAAGCACTTATACTAACACTGAAATCATTTTTGTTTTTTTTTTAAACTGATTTTTTACTCTCTCCCCAGAATGTAAGTGTCTCCAGAGCAAGGACTTTGATCCTGTCCTCAGACCCCAGGACAGCGAATGACACACAGCAAGCCCTTGAAACACAGCAGGGGTGGGGAGGAAGGGAGGGCTTTTACAGCGTGTGTGTGTGTGTGTGTGTGTGTGTGTGTGTGTGTGAGTCCTGGGGTGTGTGTGTGTGTGAGTCCTGGGGGTGTGTGTGTGTGTGTCCTGGGGTGTGTGTGTGTGTGTGTGTGTCCTGGGGTGTGTGTGTGTGTGTGTGTGTTTGTGTGTCCTGGGTGTGTGTGTGTGTCCTGGGGGGGGTGTGTGTGTTGCCACATGACCCCAAGGAGCACAGCCACACTGCAGACAGAACCGAGAGACCTGGGTTCACAGTCCTGCCTGCTGCTAACTCGCCACGCAGGCCGCAGGCCGGGGCTGGGCCCGAGGCGGTTTGCCTGGCAAACAGCAGGGGAGCTGCATTGGACACAGACGGCTGCACTGCGGTAGGAGCTTCCCGGCTTCAGTGCAGACAATTCAGGTAAAGAAGGACTCATCAAAGCGACGTTAAGTTGTTCGTGTGGGTAAACGTATTCATCCTTTATCTGAGGATGCCTTTTTGGGGGGAAGGGCAGGGGTGTTAAAATGTCTGAAATTTTATGAGACGACGGGTTTTGTTTTAAAGGTTCACAATCCAATAACCTCCTCCTCCTCTTCTTTAAATGTTTCTGGCTTGGTTAAAGCAAAAAAAATGAGGCAGCCAGTTTTCTAGCAAGTGGGATCCAGTCCTCCCTGCCTGCCCAAGCAGATCTCAGTACTTTCTAGGTCGGCAGAGAGGCATAGGAGCGCCCTCCCCACCTCACTTTGCTCGATGGATTAAAGTAACAGGACAGGGGGCTGATCGTGGGACCAGCCGACAGCAACAGCTGTTCCTGCTGCCTGCCCCACCTCCTTTCCTACTCCTCTGTCACAAGGCTCCTCCGGTCTCGGGCAGGGCTGATCTCCAGGCCACCAGCACCCGCCATGGGCAACCAGAGGCCTCAGCCGCTGGTGTGTGCGGGGAAGAGTGCTCCCTGGGCTGCGAGGGGCGGTGGACCGCTCGCCTTCTCTCTGCCAGGGCAACCGGGCCAGGGGTGCAGCAGGCATCCAAAGACGACCTCCCCGCGTTCTGGGCATGGCAGAGCCATGGAGATCATACCTGAGTGCCTGGATCTGGCTCCCTGGAAGGTCTGTGCCTGGACTTCTCAGAATCTATGGCAAGAAACTACCCCGCCTCAGGAAAACACACGTCTGAACCGTAACTCACAAAGCCATGGCGGAGCACAGACACACTCAGGGCACTCGTGAGTGACGGCTGACTCGCCCAAGGTGAGAAGCACCTGGGTGTGACCTGCCCCATGACTCTCCACTCCCACTGGTACAAAAAATTTCTGCCTCCTGGATAAACTCTCACCTTGGTCCACATCCTTGTATCCGACTTCCCTCCACCAGTCCTGTTTCTCTGATCAAAGATAAGAATAACCTTACTGTTGTCAGGGGGAAGGGGGAGTGTGGACTTCACGGTGAGTCTCCACATCTGCACAAGCGTGGCTGGCCCAGGGCGCAGCAGTCACAACCCGGCACGGCTGATGCGTCCTAATCCCCCCTCTCCCCACCCCTCCACTTGCGCCTGCACCCTCGCAAACCACCCACCCTGTCCTACTCACTGTTTCGAGACATGTAAGTCTGAGCATGCGTTCTTCCACTTAAAAACCCTCCCTGCTCAGGGCTGCTGGATAAGGTAATGCACTGGTCAGTTACATTTTTATTTCAGATACATAATGAATAATATCTTAGTAAAAGAATGTCTGGGTTCCCTGGTGGCTCAGATGGTCAAGCGTCTGCCTGCAACGCGGGAGACCCGGGTTTGATCCCTGGATGGGAAAGATCTCCTGGAGAAGGGAATGGCAACTCACTCCAGTACTCTTGCCTGGAAAATCCCACGGACGGAGGAGCCTGGTAGGCTACATCCATGGGGTTGCAAAGTGTCGGATATGACTAAGCAACTTCACTTCAACTTCATCATAAGTATGTCTAATTATACTGATCCTACGATATTGATCCTACCAACCTGCAGGGATCAGCCCAAACTCCCAACTTCTTTATCAAGATGCCAGATTCTTTGGAATTCCTGCAGTGACATGGATGCCAACAACTCCAAGCACTTTGGGGATGGCTGTCCTAACACTGGCCTTCGCTGCCAGGTTACTCCTTCCTCTGGACTTAGCCTTCATCACCAAGCCCCGAGTCGGTCCTCCCAGAGGCTGGTCCTTCAGACCTGAGCCAGCGACACACACTGGCGTGTTCGTGGAAGTGGGTGTCAACCCTGTGATCTGAGGTCACAGGACAGATGCAGAATAAAGCGGTTTATCTCTGTAACCTAGTCAATCAGTTAATGACTCTCTCCCTGCACTCATCCCAACCCCACCCCGCCTCCTCCTCATGTCAAAAGCTTACAAGGTGGAAGAAATCACATTAAGTCTCATGGATCACGAGCTTGCAAGCAATTTAAACGGAAGGACAGGTCCAAACAAAGCCGGGAGATCACTTCGGTGTGAGTGCCCTCTGTGGCCTGGGGGCCCAAGGCGGGCCTCTGGCGAGAACGCGAGGTCAGTGTCGACCACCGGAGGGCGGATGGTTTCGGTCCAGGCTGCCCATCTGATCCGCTTAATGGCCTTTGCGAGCAATGTCCAGATTAACACAAAGGTGTCAGACCAATCGAAGCTGCTGAGGGGATTGAAGCCTAATTCCAAGTGACGTGGAATAATAAACAACACTGTCTGGGCCAAGACAGCCTTCCCGCCCTCCTCCTGGCGGTCAAGGTTAGGCCTCCATCCGTGTCTCCACCGCCACCGACTCCTCTGTGGCCACGCCGGTGGGAGCAGGAACCACCTCGCCCTCCACCACTGGTACCCTCCCCAATCCGGCTCACGGGTGCCCACGGGCCCACAGCCAAGACAGGGCGACATGGGCAGCGGGGGCAGGAATAAGCCCGGAAGGTGGAAGGCAGGAGAGAGGCCAGCAGGCCACGAGCCACGGCCTCAGGGACAGCGTGAGCATGGGAACAATGGAGAGGAGGAGGAAGGACTGCAGACCCCGGATGGGGCCCGCCGGGCGCTGTCAACTCTGCCAACTCTGCCTGCGTCGCCTCCTCGAATCCTCCGAACAGCCCTGCATACAGACACGGTCACGGTCCCTCTTCCAAAGAAGGGCCTTAGAGAAGCCACTTGCCCCAAGTCACACAGCTCCCAGCCAGTGTCTAAGAAAAGACATGTGAGATGCAGCTGGGTTAAAAAAAAAAACAACGGGAACTACATCCTCTCTTGCTGTTGCCCCAGACGGCACACCTTCCCACTATCAAGCCCAACAGCTGATCACACAAAGAGATACAAATCAGAAGCTTCCGGCCACGAGCGAGGCTTGTGTTCAGGCCGCCATGTGGTTCTACTTTGTCTCTTCCCCTTCTCCATCAGTTATTAATGTTGAAAAAAACTGCTCAACCAGAAAGAGAAACTCGAGATGAACCCAAAAAGAAAAAAAAAAAAAAGCACAAAAGCCAGGCCAGTTCAACTCCATGGATAACCTAATTCATGGCGCCCCATACCTCAGCTTTTTGTTTTTTTTTTTAAATAGGGCCAAATGAACACATTCTGTCTTTTGATCTGCCCGCTGGCTGAGAGCCCGCCACCAGAGAGATAAGAATCGAAAACAGACCCTGTTCGCTGGGTCGCACGCTCAGATGGGGAACGTGGCCGAAATCACGGCTGGGCCGAGCGCGGGCGGGCCCGCTCCCCGGCAGACCGCAGCGGGTCAAGATGCCAGAGCTCCCTGCCCGTGGCTGGCAGAGGTCTCTGCTTATAACCTGTTCCTTTTGTTTTTTTCCAGGGCCCCGAAGTTCCCCCGATTTTCCCTAATAAAAATAAAAAAAGAAAATGAGAGTGTTTTCAGTGACACACACGCCTGGGTCAGAAATCTAACCTGTGGGGTGGAATTCTGAAAAACACCAACCCCCAAATCAAAGCCAGGTTCAAATCCTTGGTCTGCCACTCCCTGGCGGAGTGCACCCTTCCTAAACCTCGGAACTGGGGGCTGCAGTGCCTGCCTCTATGGTCCTGAGTGGCAGGCGCGTGTGAGATGCCGTGGATTCAGAGGCGGACGAGATGGATGGGTGCGGCCCTGCTCTTGCAAAGCGCACTCCAGCCGCTGGAAACAGGCAAGGCAGGAGGAGCCACCCCGAGGGCCGTGATGGGAGGCGGACAGAGAGGACCAGGCGTGAAGAGGCGGGGAGGCGCTGTGACGGGAGAGGGAGCTGGCACGGGGCTCCTTTCAGTGTGACGCCAGCCCTCACATGGTTTTATAAAGAGCCCCCCCGCCCAGATTAGAGAAGGTGCACGGGTGGACCCACCTGTGAAAGTGGGCCCAGGCGGCCTCCAGAGCCCCTGGGAGGTAAGAGACACCCCACCCCCCGCCGCTGCTCAGGGTGGAGGACACAAGTCCTCTCCACGACTGCCTGCTGGCAGCTCTGTCGCCAGAGCACTCTGGGCCCTGGAAGCCGAGTTTCCAAGTGAACTGGCCTCTGCCCCCCACGGGGGGCCCACACCCTTCCTGTAAGTCCGCAGGGAGGGTCTGCTGAGGGTGCAGGGGGCACACCCGGGGCCCTGCTCACCCCAGGAGGCCTCAACCCTGTCACCATGGGATGGGAACGTCCTTGAGCGCCTCCTCTGGGGCGAGGCTGGTCCCCCCAGGACTCCACACCCCGCCGTGGAGGGAGACCCGAGTGCAGGGGGCCGCTCACACAGCCAGCCAGCAGCGGCGGGTGGGGGACGGGACCGTGAGTCCCAGACTCCAGCCCAGGGACGCCAGAACCCAGGCCCTGACGGGCGGACACGGTGAGGGGCTGCCGCTCCCACCACCCCTCCAGTGGGGCTCCGCAGGGAAGAGAGCTGGGCAGGACCTGGGGTCTGCACGGCCCCTGCCTGACCCCGTCCACTCCTGCCTGCACTGTGGGCTGGACCCCCGCACCACCCAGCACAGCCCGACCCCAAGGCTGCTGGCCCTCCTCGTGGTTCAGGTCCCGACTGCCCCCAGGGAAGCTATTGAAGGAGTCTGAGGGCAATGCTCTTCAAGTGCAGTTCAGACTGTATTCTTCATCTGAAGCCTGTACACTCTGAGAATGCACTTTTAAGGAGGGCTTCCCAAGAGGCTCAGTGGTAAAGAATGTGCCTGCAATGCAGGAGACGCAGGTTCAATCTCTGGGTTGGGAAGATCCTCTGGAGGAGGAAATGGCAACCTACTCCAGTAACTGCCTAGGAAATCCCATGGACAGGAGTCTGGTGGTCTACATTCCACTGAGTCACAAAACAGTCAGACATGACTTATTGATTAAACACTACCACCACTTTGAAGGAAAATGTAAATTGCACATGACAAGTGTTAAGAAGCAACTTCCCGATTTCAGCAACATTATAACGTGTGTGAGCTGTGCCCCTTGGATCTGGGCCCCGGAACACACTGCCCGCCGGGTTCTGGCACTGAGGGTCTAACACACGTGCAGCTGCCAACCGTTCGGGAATCGGTTCCGATCAACACGTTTTACTCTGCTCAGAGATCAATTTTTCACATGCCATTAACAACAGAGAGCTTTCTCAGGAAACAATAAGCTCGCGCTTCTCTTAGGCAGGTGCCCCAAACCACTCCCGAGATAAATAATAAACAAAGGCAGACTTCCTGGGCTGGGTTTCAGCCACTCATTCCCCAAGGCTTGGCCTCCTGGAAGCTCACAGCCTGGAGCGAGAGGCCAGGAGGGCTTTTCTAAAGGAGGGTCAGAACAAAGAGAAGACAGACTGCAAGGAGAAATTAAAATCGGGACACGTGGGTCAGCCAGGGGCACACACAAGGTTCCTGTTGTCCACGTGTAACCCTACGCTTCCCGAAGGGGACGGGCCAGCTGCTCGGCGCCTAATTAAATTCGCCGTTCCCTGGTCAGCAGTGACCTCATCACCTGTGCGCACGGAAGAGCCAGGGTTTTCCTAAGCTGCCTGCTCCTCTAATGAAGAGCTGGCCCCCCAGGGATTGGGCGCCATACACAAGCACCTTCAAGAAGTCAGAGGCAGAGATTCACTGTGTCCGACGTCACCCGGACTGCATCCTGAGGGCTGCACGGAGCGGCCACCGCCTCGGCCCGGGCCCAGCCTTCTGCCGCAGCCCCGCCTACGAGCCCCTCAGCTGCCCCCCGCTGCTCCCCAGGCTCTCTCTCCGCCAGGATCACCTGTCCCCCTAGTGCCACCTGGAGAGCCCCGGTTCTCCTCCAAGGTCCCCTTCCACACACGCCCAAGGCGTCCTCAGCAACGGCGACCCCGACACCCATGGTCTGCGGGCCATGCCCCGACAAGACCCGGCCCGGGGCCTCAGATTCGGGGTGGGGGGCTCTTTCCTCAGGGCAGGGAGGTCTGCATGGCCCCAGGCCGAGTGGGATGCTGGCAGGGCTTCCTAAATGTCCAGTCAGTGGGACCGTTCTGAACTGTGGAAAACCAGGGCCACTCGGGGGGCGGGGGGCCTCTGATCCCTCTTCTGTTTCTTTTTGGCCGCGCTGGCTTTGCTGCGGCGTGTAGGACCTTTTCCGTTGTTGTTCTGACACGTGGGATCTTCAGTGGCGGCATGTGGCATCCAGTTTCCTGACCTGGGATCAAACCCCGGCGCTGTGCACGGGGAGCTCGGAGTCTTAGCCGCTGGACCACCAGGGAAGCCCCCAAGTTCTGATCTTCCGAAGCCCGCGTCTGTCCCAGTGGGAAGCTCCCCCAAACGTCCCGAGCTGGACCAGGGACTGGCTGGGTGGGCGAGACGGAGACGGAGACGGACGGCCATGGCCTGGGGAGGCGCCGCGTCACCGTGACCTCCCGAGTCGGGCGCAGACTCAAGCTTCTGCACCCCCTTCCCGGGGGTTGCCAACCGCCCTGCCCCCCGCCTCCGCTCCACACAGGTGCCCCCAGGAGCTGCACCCACAGCCCCCCCAAGTGAGGAAGGCACCCGAGACAGAGTGGAAACCTCTTCCCAGGCGGCCCGCGGACCTGCTCCCTCAGGCTGAGGGTGAAAAAGCATTATGGCGCTGGCTGTGTTCTTACAAATCACCTCCAACCTTTCTGGGAAAAAGACTAGGTAAAAATACATGAAAACACCTCATTTATAAGATGGCCTTTTTGCAAAGACAGTGTGATTTCATGGTCAGGACAGAAGATCCCTCTGTTTTAGTTTACTATTTTAATATTATCAGTATTAAAGCGAAGATCCTAATGACAGCAAACTTTTCAACTGCCTGCCATGCACGAGACACTCTTCTAAGCACGGAATACATATCCTCATTTTATCATCGTGGCAACCCTGTACGAACCAGTTTATGCCAAATTCTCACTGCTTACAGAGGAGCACAGAGAGGCTGAGGTCGCAGTTTGGAGGCAGCAGAGTCAAGACTCGAGGAAACCCATCCATTCCCACCCCAGGGCTCCTCAGAGCCCTGCAGGGAGGCCAAGGAGCTCATGACGCTCAGAACCACGCAACCACTGAGTCACACGCCACAGTCGTGGCTCTGCCCACCACACACTCCTTCCAGACTCTTGTGACCACCAACTTCTAAACAACCTGGACAGTGCAGCACCCCATCAGGATCCCAGCAACGCTGCTGATGCCACATGTGTTTCTGAGAGGCAGTGAGGGCCAGCACTGGTGTGCCATGTTATAGGAGACAGACATGGAAAAGCTGGTGGCTATTTTTTTTTTCCTCCCTTAGCACAAAAATCATCCGGGCTGGCTGGCCACAACGTTTCACACTGGATTCCTTCCACTGGATGGATGTCTCAGCAAGGTTTTGTTTTCATTTCACTGAGTCACTCAGAGAAAATGACCGTGCACCAAGTAACGCTGTAACTCTTCCTCTGGGGAAACAGCTCCACTCGGGAGCAACACACGTGTGCCCTGTGTTGGCCGTGTCTGCCCGGATCAAGAGTGCCTGTGTTTTTCCACTTTGGCTCCTTAGGAAGTTAAAACTCAAATCCGCCAGATACAATCCACCTGAGCGTATGAGAGGTGAAGTTACAGTGTCCCCAGGCTCAAACTCTCAGAGGGGAGACAGTGGGGCACAGGTGAGGTGCTCTGTGCCCTAGGAGGGGAGTAGTGAGTGCTGTGGACACGAGGGGCACCGCCCAGAGCGTCTCTGGGGTGGGCAAGGCTGGGGAAGAGGTCTCGAGGGGCTGATGTAAAAACTTTAGCCCGTGGACGGGGAGTAGGTCACGGAGGAGCTGGCGGGACTGCCCACCTGGTCGGAGAAGTGCGGCGTGGCGTGTCGAGCACAGAGGGTCACACGACTCTGTGAAGATGCAGAAAAACCCCTGCACACTTGAAAGGGGGGGGGTTACAGAACATGGGTTATATCTACATAATCGCAATTATATCTCTTTTTTTTTTAAAGAGTCAATTGAGAGAATATTCCAGGCAGATAGGACAGGAATACCCACGGAACTATAGTTCAGTGAATATACAAAATCACCACTTGGGGTTTCCAGCAGGTAAGGGGACGCTACATGACCCAAGTTCAGGTTAGTAAAAAGTGACCCCCAGGCACGAGGCATCCGCAGCAGGGTCACCCTTCTCTTCACACGAGCATCTTCCCAGCTGCTTAGAACCCAGCGCTTTCCTGCCTCACAACAGATCAACACAGCACCACCGGCCTGGAGGCCAGGGGCAGGTCTCAGAGAGGCGGGGCTGCATCACCAGATGAGCCGCAGCTGCCCTGGTCCTCAGTCTCCTCGTCTCGAAAACGGACCCAAGCTGAACAAGGTGGGAGCCGTGGTTCTCCAAGGCAGAGAAGAGGCACTCGGTGGGGTGTGGGGTGCTGGTGGAGACGTGGGGGCTCCGGGTGCTTAAGAGGAAGAGAGGAAGTCTGGGCCCACCTCCGTCTGTTTCGTTCCAGTTTGGCAAAAGATTGAGTTTGAAAGGAGGGCTCCACTAGCTTTTAAAATGTCTGAAAAAAAACACTCGACTAGATGACAAGTGAGCTTCACTTCAGTGATAAGATCCTACAAAACCTCACAGGACAAGACTTAAGTTTGCTAACTTACTATCTCTGTGACCATTCAGGACATGGTGGCTCAGATGGTAAAGCGCCTGCCTACAATGTGGGAGACCCGGGTTCAATCCCTGGGTCGGGAAGATCTGGAGAAGGATCTGAGGAACGCGGTAGGCTACAGTCCATGGGGTTGCAAAGAGCTGGACACGACTGAGCAACTTCACTTTCACTTTATAAGAAAAAAAGTTGTGACATTATTAAAAAAAAAAAAGAAAGTTTGACATTCTTCCTCAAAACAAATGTCTACTGAGGAAGGTCCTGGGTGAGACCCCACACTACCAAAACTAAGCTCCGGGCCTGTCTCCGAGGTGCCCATGTGGGAATGACCCACGACAGGGGAAGAAAGAAAAAGCCTGTGACTGCAGGATGCACTTCTCTGAACTCCAGCTCAAACTTAAAAGCTCTCAGGAAAGTTCTCTATTTGTAAAACCCAAATCACCCCCCTTCCCTCTCCCAGGAGTGGTTTCCCCAGAGCCCCCACCCCAGTTACTCCTTAACCGGATGCCTGGCCTTCCTGCCGCTCCCCCTGCCCGACAGGCCGGCATGCAGGTCGTGAAGGACAGCCCCCTCTGATCTGAGGTCCTGCAGGACCCAGTCCCTGGCCAGCTTCAAAGGCGGAGACGCCAGGCCAGGCACGCCCTGCTCTCCCCAAGGGTGTGAATCTGCCTCCCCAACCAGACGTGCCCTAAGGGGCGATCCAGGCTCTCCTGCTCCAGGGCCAGTGTCCGCGGCCGGCACCGGGCCTCCTGACAGCCGGCAGAAAGGAACCGCTCTCTGCCTCTGCTGGTCCCGGCACCTCCCTCCAACCCACCTGTACCACGTCTCCCGTCAACCAGAGGGGGGGTCTGACCCAGACTCCTCATCCTCTTCACAAAGTGCTCTGAGCACCTCACAAAGCCCTGCTCTGTCAGGGCCCCCAGCAACGGGATGCCTGCCACACAGTTCCTGAGATGCTCTTAGAGCCAGACAGACCTCCTACTAGAAAGTTCTACCAGGGCAAGGCCACGGAAGGGGTCTTCGGGCGTTTGTGATGACTCAGGCCTCCGGGGCCAGCTGATGAGAACGGGGGGGGGGGGGGGGGAGACACCTCGATCCCTGCCGAGGCCCGACCCTTCCGAAGTCCGTCCCCGACCCCGCCTTACGGCTCGCCCTGAACAGAAGCGCCCGAGGACGCGGCTCTCGTGTTGATCTTACCCAGAGTGAGACCAGCACGATACTGCAGCCCCTCGCCCACCAGTTACAGGAGCGTGGCCACCAGCAGCATCGGCTGCCGTCTGCCAGCGCCGTGGCGACAGAGACCCCGGGCTGAACGACGGCAACAAAACCACCCGAGAGAATCTGCGCACATAATTCCAAGGAGACTTAAATTTCCCATACGGAGGCAGAACAAAAGCCAAAAAGAAAAAACAAACCTTCCCCTAAACAAAAGTGGGGGCTTTCAAGGAGACTTGCTGAGTGGGGCAAACATTTTGGAAAGATGGAATTTTAAACACAAACACCAAAGGGCAGAGATTTGAGGCAGAATAGCTATGCACGCAGCTGGGAGGCTCTCTAATTAGGGAAAGATTTGCAAAGCCTGCGGAGCATCGGGCAAATCTCCCCAGGTCTCCGGAATGGGAAGAATGTGTAAAGCGGTGGGGTAGTCGACAAGTTCGAATCTGCTGGACACTGTCGCCGAGAAGGAGGCACGTAGTCCGGTCCCTGGCCGCCTTTCAGGGGTCCCAGGGGTCCTTAAAGGAATTGAAGAGGACTACCAGGTCTTAGACAAGACAGGCTGGACCTTCTCCTTCCTAAGGGTGCCTCCCACAGACAGCATGCAGGAAAGCTTTTCTGTCAGGAAGATTTGAGGCAAAAATAGAAGTCAAGGGAAAACTAACCCCTCACCAAAACCCACCCCAGACCTAGGGAATTGTGTTTTTCCTCTGCTTGTGTCACACAGCACTCTCACAGTTATTCCCAATGGACTTAAATATCTGCATGTGGGCAGATGATCTGCAGTCACATGGGAAACTGGGGTCCCCTGCTCCATTCAGAGGGAACCCTGGACTCCCGAGGGGCCGGACTGAAGTGACGGCTTTCCCCAAAGAGCCGACGCCCACGCTGGCCCTCTCCTTCTGGGACGCGAGGACACTCAACGCAGGTGGTGCTGGGCCACCGGGAATTCAACTCTACTGTGGAGGACACCCTGCGTGAGGGCACCCAGCAGGTATGAGAAGAGTTACCAAATCTTAACAAGGGTCACAAAGGTGGACTCTGCACCCCTCTCCTCCACCAGAATCCAAGAGTTCAGGAAAAGATGGAAAGTCAAAAGTTGACTCTGGGGGCCCTCGGGAGCAGCAGCTGTTACTGATCAGAGCTGTGAAGGAGGCCCTCGACAGGGCACCAGACTGAGGGGATTCAGGACGTCCCAGGGTCCTTGCTGTGGGTCAGACAGGACAGAGGCAGGGGGCGCTGGCAGCTCCTGAAAGTACACGGTCTGAGGGCCAGCAAGGCCATGCTTCCCAGAAAGGCATGATGTGGACAGAGGCAGATGGGCACGTGGAGTTACCTTAGAAAAGAGCCCATTTCCCGGCTCCAATCTTAAAAAATCACACAGTGTCAGCTGATCGCTGGCCCTTCCCTCATCCACTGAGAAAGTCTGAGCAGCGACCAGCAGCTGGCCCTTGGCAAAGCTGGAGTGTGCAGCCATCACCTGCGTGCTGGTGGGGAGCCACAAGGCCTGAGCTGGGGCCCACGCTCAGGGGCTGGACCCGGGGCAGAAACGCGCGGCCCCTGCCCTGACCATCGGGGTCCCTCCCTGCCGCTCTCCTGGGCGGTGTCCTAGGCGTCACCTACTCTGAAGAGCTTTCCCTGAAACCCGCTCACCAACAGAGGGCTTGGTGCCCCCGGGTGGCGCTTGCACAGAACTCTGCCTCGCTCTCTCCCTTGCGGCAGAGCCTCCTGGCCATCTGTGCCCCCCATGAGCACGAGCTCTTTAAAGACACAGAGCTCACCACGCCATTGCTGACCCCAGGGCTTCAGCTTCAGCTCCAGCCCTCAGGAGGGGCTTACACAAGCCTTCGCCGAGTGCCCGTCATGCGCCCACCCTGGTGACATGAAGGTGGACAGAACAGACATGCTCCCCCTCATCAGAGGGCTGAGCACAGGCGAGATCCATGGCTGGGAGAGGCACAGAGTGAGGTCCAAGCGGAGGGCAGCAGGAACACCAGGCTGGGTGTGAAGGTGTGCTCCCAGTAAAGGGGACAGCGCGGACAGAGACCCAGCAAGGCAGGGTGTGGGGCCTGTGGGAGACCCCTGAGCAGGGGGCCTCGGGGCAGCAGGAGGGGTGGTCACGCGTTCTCAGACCGAGACTGCCATCTGGGCTCAACCCTGCTGACAGGCAGGAGTCGGGAAGGGCCGCACATGGTCAGTACCGCATGTGCAATGGCTCCTCTGGCTGCGGGTGGGGGACCACGGCCACAGAGGGGCTGAGGCTGGCAGAGTCACTGCTGATCTCGGAGGGGCAGCACAGGAGAGGTTCACTGGACTGCTCCACACGGGGACGGACACGCCTTTGGCCGGCCAGCCGGCTGGTGGCGGCGGCACTCTCTCAGAGTGCCCGCTCTGGGCTCGTGGACCGTGTTTCCACCGGCCTCCGGTGGTTCTGAGCTGTGCCCAGCGCCGCTGGGGCCTGCCCCGCCCTGGGCGCCCAGGGGCCACACGCATGCTTACTCCACTGTCCTGAGCAAGCCTCCCCCTCCTCCTGCCGGGAGAAGGCGCCGTCTCCCAGAACCTGATGACGCAGGCCTCCCCCTCCTTAGAAGGACGCTGGACAGTCCCGGGAACGGCCGAGAGCTCGAGGGGCCCTGGGGCTGGACTGCCTGCCTCTCCACTCGCCGCCTGCTGTCCTCGAGGCCGTGAGGAGAGCTGGCTGGCGTCTGCCCTGTGGTCACAGCAGCTCGGGCTGACACTGACCCACACGGCTCGGTGCTCGCCCCTGCCCTGAGACTGTGGCCAACGTCCTTCTCCTCCTGGTACACACGGGGAAGCCGAGGCACAGAGAACTCAAGTTGCCTCCCTGAGGTCACCCGGATGTGCAGGGCACACCCGGAGGGCACTGAGTCAGGCCCCAGGAGTCTTCGAGACCCTCAGTGACTTCCGCCTTCCATGGACTGCCCCCATCTGGGGCCACCAGCCCTGAGGACAAGGGGCTGCCGTCTCCCAAGTTATGTCAGATTCATGAGGCACCTCGGTCTCCCTGCAGGTCTTGGCTTCGCACAACGCAGCGTTGAAAGAGCCTCATATGCCCTCGCCCCTCGCAGAGGTTGGGGGTGGGTGAGATCACTGGCTTGTTAGGGCTTCCCCAGGGGTGCTATCGGGAAAGAACCCACGTGCTGATGCAGGAGATGTAAGAATCACGGGTTGGCTCACTGGGTCGGGAAGATCCCCTGGAGGAGGGCATGGCAACCCACTCCAGTATTCTCGCCTGGAGAATCCCATGGACAGAGGAGCCTGGAGGGCTACAGTCTCTGGGGTCAGAAAGAGTCGGACACGACTGAAGCGATTTTGTGCACGCGTGCACACACTCATTAACTGGTATCTATTGAGCACGAATGGTGTGGCTGGGCACCGCTGGGGGCCTGGGCCACAGCCCTGCTCCCAGCCGTCGTCCACACACACTCAGAAAGACAGGAAAACCCACTCGTGTGAAGGATGAGTGTTTCCAGCCCAGGGCCAATCTCCTGAAGGGTTCTGTTCCGAACCCAGAGTGTTACTTTAGCTTCCAGTCACCAGTAATTAAGGGTGCCTCTACGTTCCAGATGGAGAAGGAAACGGCAGCCCACTCCAGTGTTCTTGCCTGGAGAATCCCAGGGACGGAGGAGCCTGGTGGGCTACTGTCTGTGGGGTCACACAGAGTTGGACACGACTGAAGCGACTTAGCAGCTACGTTCCAGAAAGAGCGGACACGGAGTCCGACGATAATTAAATCTCTTCTGTATTTGGCTTCGAACCCCTCCTCTCACGTGGCCTGCCGTCAGACACTAACTCCAAAGCCTCCATCTGACCTAACTCCTACCACCACCATCTGTAACATCCAGCCTGCCCTTAGCTTGAAGGATTCAATCACACAGAAGGGAAGAGGCCCATGAGGACCCCAGAGTCTGGAGTCTCAGAAGCACCGCTCACAGCTCCCCTCCTGTTCCCCAAACACCCGGAGTCTGGTGGGGACCGTGGGCAGGGGTGGGCACGGCCCGGACGGCCCCTTCGTGAGACCTCTCCCGGGCAGGCTCTGTGCGTGCTGTGACTGACAGGGTCTCTAATGAACCTTAATTGTGAGCGCGGCGGGCCCAGGAAGCCAGCAACAGATGTGGCAAAGGGGCGACCGCAAACCGTCCGGCTAATGAATACAAAGTGTCCAGTCTCATGAGGGCCACTGACCCACAAAAGGAGGAGGGCGGGGTCACTGCTCAGCCCTGCACCGTTTCTGAAGCTCTGACTCCTCCATGCGAGCGCAAGGAAGCCCCCAACAGAAAGAACGGGGGCAGCGGTGCCTGGACGTGGGGACCACGTGTGCGTTCCCACGGACACCGGCGCCTCCGACGGCGTCTCGGCTTAGAACTGTGGAAGCCCGAACTGGACGCCCTTTCAACGCGGGAGGGTGAAAGCCACACTCTATGAAGACTGACCAGCATCCTGCTGGTGCTAACGACCATGTATCTGCCTTCAGTCCGCTGTCTGCTGGTGACCTGCGCTGACAGGAGAAAGCTGCTCGGGGGAGCCGTGGGGCACAGAGCAGGCGGGGAGGGGTGTCTGACCCTGCTGCTTACTGATGAGCCGCGAGGCTCTGACCAGCTCAGCGAAGCTTTCAGCTTCTTCATCTGTAAAACGGGACTCTCAAGAGTCTTCTCCAGCACCACAGTTCACAAGCATCAATTCTTCAGCGCTCAGCTTTCTTTTCTGTGGTGTTGGAGAAGACTCTTGAGAGTCCCTAGGACTGTAGGGAGATCCAACCAGTCCAACCTAAAGGAAATCAGTCCTGGGTGTTCATTGGAAGGACTGATGTTGAAGCTGAAGCTCCAATACTTCGGCCACCTGATGCGAAGAGCTGACTCATTTGAAAAGACCCTGTTGCTGGGAAAGATTGAAGGCAGGAGGAGAAGGGGACGACAGAGGACGAGATGGCTGGGTGGTATCACCGACTCAATGGACATGAGTTTGCATAAACTCTGAGAGTTGGTGATGGACAGGGAGGCCTGGTATGCTGCGGTCCATGGGGTCGCAAAGAGTCGGACACAACTGAGCGACTGAACTACACTGAAAATGGGGCTAGAAAAGACTGACCTTGTGGTCAACGGAAAAGGCGTCTTGAGCCGCCTCTGGCGTCTGATGGTTATCGAGTAAAGCCAGAAGACCAGCATGGGGTTTATTCATTTGCACTTGACCCCATCACAGTCACACTAGTCTGGGGGGACCTCAGAACCCCATGGCCCTCAAGGCCAGGTTCTGTGCTCAGCTTTCCATTTGCCATCTCCATTTCTCAAAATCCATGTCATCAGGCTCGTCTCCTAGATGGTGAACTCGAGACTCCGAGGACACGACGCTAAGCTGTGATGGACACGAGAGGGGAGTGTGGCTGGGCGTTGAGAGTGCACGGCACTCAACTGACTCACACCCACTGCTCACACTAGGAGCTGCCCTAAAAACATCTAACCAAGAATTTTACAGAACCCTGACCTCCAAGTATATGCAAAAAAAAAAAAAGGATACTTTAACCCGGCAAATGGGGGCGGGGGGGCCACAGGGAGAAGGGAACCACTCAACAGCGTGTCTCTAAGAAAAGTGCAAAATAAATGGGCGTTGTTTCCAGCCCACCCCCTAAACCCCACGCCTTGGCTGATGATGCAGGGGTGGGGGGTGTGAACAAGCAGGCTAAAGAGCCCCCCCCCCCCCCACGAGCAGCAGCCTCAGGGGAGGCTCAGAGGGGACACCAGCCACAGAGCACAGGACCACCGCCAACTGACTGCCAAAGACCCTCAGGGGTGGGACTGGGGGTCTCAGGCTGGAGAGCAGGTGCCTAGGGTTACACTGGCCACATAGACTAGGCAGAGAAAGGTCAGACAGGGGTTCAAGCCAGGGACCAGAGACAAGCAGTCTTGATGAGCTGCAAGAGCGAAGGGAACAGAAGTGAAGGCAGGAGAAAGCAGGAAACACAAAGGGATCTCAACTCAGCACTCACAGGCAGCCTGTCCTGGGAGTCAGATACTGTTATAGGTGGGACAGCTGGGCGGCCTGCCCTGGGGGTCAGATACTGTTATAGGTGGGTTCCTGTGAGGCACCTCTGGAGTGAAGGCCACAGGGTCAAATGACCTGGATCCTCCTTGGATGCTGAGATCAACCTTAAAATCGCTCTCTGCCAACCAGAGTTCCCGCCCCCAGGCTTCTAAAGAACTCAGAACAATGACCGACCAGGAGCAGTTATGAGTCTGGGGAGCTGGAGCAGGAAGAAGAACAGAAGAACGGCTGCCAAAGCAATGAGCAAGGGGGTGGGAGAGACGCAGCCACCCAGCCCCACCCCCTCAGCCCCTCCCCGGACCAGGGCAGACCAAGACGCAAGCGTGCTATCGGATTTCCCCTATCTCTGCAGGACGACAAACACTATTACCAGTCACGAAACCACTCAGCCACAGTCTGACCCTGGCCTCCTCCACGGGCTTTTGGGGGTGTGAGCAGCGGTGTTTCCCAGCTTTCTGTGCAGGGATCCCAACGTGGGAGGCTGGGGAAGGCGAGGGCGGGGGGAGTCTACCCTCAGTGCCTCCGCGGGGGCCACTGCACCTCCTCCCTTCCAGGAGAGACCAACCAAGTCCCTCCGATTGGGCGCTGGCTCGTAACACCCCCACCCCCTGAAGGTCATGGCCCGGGCCGTCTCCACCTGTGAAAACAGCCAGGCAGGTTGTTTGGAACATGAGCGTGCAGCCCCCAGACAGGCAGAACCCAGGGGTCAGCAAGCGGGTCCGAGGAAGCCAGTGAAGGAAGAAAAAGCCTCAGTGAGCACTTTTCAAGCACCTGTCTTTCCTGCACACGTCAGCACTTCATGGAGACTCTCAGGTCCTCACAATAGCCCCAGGAATGCAGGTTTCCTATTGCCATCTAGGATCCTGGAAGCAACTCTGGGGGGTGAAGGAAGCTGCCTGAGGTCTCAGAGCTGGAAGGCGGCCGAGGCGGGCCTCAGGTCTGGCCAGCCTGGCTCTGCCGGACGGGGGGCTGGCCAGCGAACGTCGCTTGCCTCTCCCCACAGAACCACCCTTCGGGCCAGGGCAGGCTACAGACTCACAGAGCTGAGGGAAATCGGTGCCTCTTTTGCCGGCAGAAGGGGCCCTGAAAGCAGTGACATCAACTGAAGGGTGTCCACGGGGATGTTTAGCTCTGGGTGACAGAGCCCAGGTGCTCAGCCTGAGACCGGCCAGCTGCCGCCTCAAAGAGGGGGAGCTGGAGACACCTGCCGGTCACGGAGCAAGCTGGCGGCCCCCGAGGCCCGTGTGCAGGCTTTGGGCTGCCCAAAGGCTTGCCCCACGGCCACGGCGCCGTCTCCCTCCTATCGGACGAATTCAACGACAAGGAAAGCCACCACACATTTGTGACAATTTCAAACATCACATGTAGGGCCGCTGCCCAAAAGGATCTCGAATCCAGGTCACCTCACCTGTCGGAGAAGGGGATGGCAACCCACTCCAGTGTTCTTGCCAGGAGAGTCCCACGGACGGAGGAGCCTGGTGGGCTCCAGTCCACGGGGCTGCAAAGAGCCGGACACGACCGAGTGACTAGGTGCGCGTCTCACATGCAGGTTACGAACCTTTCCAGGAACCCGTGTTCCCCACAGTGGACTGCATGACGGTTACGCTAGAGAAACGGAGGCTGAAGGAAAACGGGCTCTTCTTTTTCCAACTGTAGGACTTCTCAGAACCTTTAAACATGGCAATATGGAGGAGAAGCTTCTAGAAGGTAATTAAGACAATGCCATGTTTCTCCAACTACTCGTTGTCTTTGTTCCTCAAGAGACGCAACACCAAAGGGAGCTGAGCGATCTCACGGAGTCGGGCAGGTGTGAGCCGCTCCGCGCCCTGAGCACAGGAGGGCTCGGCGGGGCAGGGCTGGCACAGCCAGCTCAGCGTCCTGTCTGCAGATCAGGCCTCTGCTCCGCCTCCTCTGTGCACCTCCCATCCCCATGTTCCCACCGCTGGGGGCGACAGGGCGCAGCAGTGAAGGACCCTGGGCTGCCTGCCTTCACAGCCTGGCTCCTCCGTTACCACCTGGTGAGCTTGGACAAGCTGCCGAAGCCCCTGCTGCTCCTTCCACCAGGTGGGGAAGGGGTTTTCTGCAGAGTTAAGGGGATACGTTCTCTGCCAGAAGCTACAAATTATCTTTGAGTTTGTTTTCCGCCTTTTAACTTCACTTTGTTTAAACTTTAAAATTAAATTTGCATATTTCAAGGCCATCACATTGAGCTTCCCTCCTCGAGGGGAGCCCGCTCCAGGGTGCCAAGCTGTCCCTCTGTCACCAGTGGGATCTTGCCCTCCCCGTCCCCTGGTGTCATTTATACTCTAAGCAATTTATGCCAGTGTGGATGCTGACTTTGGTACCTTCGATTTAAAAGCAATTGCTTTACTGACCTGTCCCTTTAGTTCCTGCAGGGCAAGAATTTGCTCTCCCTAAAAATTTTAGATTTGCTTTAGTAACTGAAAGAAGAACAGGGACACACACTACTTGGGTTTAGGCAGGATGTCTTTTTAAGGAGTACTCTGTCTGCAGTGCACACAGTGCTGTGTGTGTGTGTTTGTGTGCGTTGGGGTGGGGGCGTCTGCTACGGAAGTGCTCACCTTGGCATAGCTGCTCCAGCAGCCAATGCTGTGTGTGTGTGTGTGTGTGTGTGTGTGTGTGCGCGCGTGCGTGTGCGTGTGCATGCTGGGGTGGGGCGTCTCCTAAGAAGCGTTCACCTTGGCACAGCTGTGTGTATCTGTGTGTGTGTGCTGGGGTGGGGCGTCTCCTGAGAAGTGTCCACCTTGCCATAGCTGCCTGTGTCTGTGTGTATCTGTGTGTGTGTGTATCTGTGTGTGTGTGCTGGGGTGGAGCATCTCCTGAGAAGCGTCCACCTTGGTGCAGCTGTGTGTGTGTATCTGTGTGTGTGTGTTGTAACGGGAGTGTCTCCTAAGCGTCCACCTTGGCGCAGCGGCCCCGCAGCCAGCCCAGGCAGAATGGGGCAGCAGTTTCCTCGCTCATCCAAGCCTGCAGGGGCTTCACGGCAAAGACAGATTCTAAGGGTCTTTTCTTCCTGAGGTCCTTACAAGTTCCGTGGAGCCTGTCCGCCCTGATCACGAGTATCTTTCACAATTTCACCGTAGAAGATGGCCTGGCCTTGGCAGGACGTGTCAGAAATGATCTGTTTTCCTCGTTAAAGGCAGCAGTTCAGTGGACAATATGCTGGAATCAACAGCGGGGCCTGACTCTGCCCTCCCTCGGTCATGGCTCAGGCCCGGGGCTCACGGGGCGCTGGGACAATCTCGGTTTCGTCTGTAAAAGGCGGTCCTTCCACCTGCCTCACAGAGCGGCTGTGGGGACGAAACGCGGTAACGGGTGAGACGTATTAACAACGAGGGCCTTCCATCAATGCTCCTGACACTTGATGGATCTCCACTGTGGCAATTTATTTTCCTCTGTCATCGCTGAAAAAGATTTATGATGAATGAAAAGAGGGGAGTCAAATTCTCAATCTGAGACCAAACCAAAAAAATTTCCATCTTGCCCTTTATCATCTAACAAAAGCATACTACTGGGAGGCTGACACCAAAGAGGATGGGAGATCGCTAACTTTCAAGTCACTGAGCTCTGGAGAATTTCAAGCCCGTGGCCACAGCGGGTAACCTCCTCAACTGTTCCAGAATGCTCACGACGCATCCCTGGAGTCTGCTCCTGAGCTCAGACCCCTCTGCTTCCTATGAGCCCCCCCCCACAAAGAAAGCACAGACCTTGTGAGTTTCTCCTTTATTTGGTTTCAAGTTTTAAGGGTCTGGACTGCATGATCAGGAGGCAATCCAAGCCATCCTTCATTGGATCAAATGAGGGTCTGTTAGTCTGCATGTAACAGAACTGATCAGAATTCCAAGCAACTTTCAGCCATCTCTAGGGGGGGATCAGAGGACCGCCCCCAGGAAGCCCCATTTCCTCTTTCTAAGCAAATCGCACCATTTTATCCTTGCTTAGGAAGGCTGCCACCCTGACATCAATCACCATCAGGTGGCGGGGTCCTCGTCTCGGCAACAGGCTGGGGTCGTGAAAGGCCACCTCCACCCCTGTCTGGAGGGGCACCCTGGGTGGGGAACAGAGGGCCAATCCAGCACCCAGAGTCCAGGGTCTGCTTTATCCCCCAGCCTTGCTTTCGTCACTACAGCTGCAGGCCATTCGACAAGCAAAAAACACTCGCGTGAAAAGGCTCACCACAACTTTCCAAGGTATGGAGTTCATTAAAATCCTGCTGGAGGCCCTTGGCTAGAATGCTTTTTCCCCTTGTAAAACAGAATTTCAGCACAAAGTCGCCTGTAGGAGAGCTGAGAATAAGCTCAGAAACATCAGGCTGTGGAGGGGTCCCTGCAAGAGCACCGACTCCTCCATTCTCTCCCCAGGGCCGGCTCCAGAGACAGCACCCGGCTGGGAGAGAATGCTTCCTACAGACCCCATGACACATGCAAGGGTGGAAGCCCAGCGCCCCCACCTCCGACAGAAACCCACAAGGAACCTGCCCAGGCACCAGTGGAGGCTGCCTCCCTGCCTCCTCCTTGCCTGCAGGGCTACAGAGGCCTGGCTCCAGGGGGCCTCCCGAGAGCAGGGGAACCTACACGCAGTGGGGAGGCCCAGCCACAAGGCCCAGCTGAGCATCTCCAAACAAGGTCCCAGAGCTCGGGGGGCGGCAGGGTGTCCTACTGCCCGGAGCACCAACTGGACTCCAGGATTTGGTGAAGAAAGCATTCCTTTTATGTCAAAATGTCTTGCATGTAGGCAAGTTATGAACTGGAATGCAATTTTATTATTATTATTTTTTTTTAAAAAAGACAAAACAAAATTCTTTTGCTAGAGGCGGCCACTTCTGGCTTTGCCGTCAAAACTCCAGAGGTATGTAAATATTTGCTCTCCTCAGGAATACTTTGTCTGGGAAACTTTGGGAAAAGAACCTAAGGGACGGTGAGAGGCGGCCCCAGCAAGGGAGAAGAGAGCGCGAAGCATCCTGAAGAGCTGGGACCACTGTTACTCAGAATTGAGGACAGACAATCGCGCCTGCCAGGATGCGTGAGAGACAGGGGGTGAAGCTGGCCCAGCCAAGCCATCCTCCTTCCAGAAAACCCCGCCTGAATTCCTCATTAAGTGTCGGCGCCGTGGAGCCAGGCCTTTCAGCTCGCACCCACGGCACCCAGAACGGTGTCTGGCACCCAGGGACGTCGGGCGCTTACAGGAACTCGGGTCTGCAACTCGGGACAGGCGTCCTCGGAGCTGCTGAGCTGGTCACGTCCAAAGAGGTGAGAAGCTCCGTCCAACACCGTCCCTCTTACGGATCCAGCTCTAGGATCCCTGCCTCTTTTCTTCCCCGTGACAGAGAAGCTGAGGAACGCAGGCGGCACCTGTTCCCGAGCTGTGGAGTGTCAGCTTCGCAGGGAGTGTCCGTGAAATGCTGACTGAACCCACTCCCTCTTCACCGACTAGGTCTAAGACCGCTTCAGAAAGAAGACGTGTTTCAATGCCGTCTTTGAAATAAAGGAGGAAAGCATGCTGGTCTGAGACTGCTTTAAACAGTGACAATCATGGTGAATCCAGGCAGGCAGAAAACACGGGAGGCCTGGTCAGTCTTGACCACAGATGGACCAGATCACGCCTGGCCTTAAGGGTCCCAAGGGCGGCCCAGCTTCATCTCCTGGGGACAGAACTGAGTTTGATGCTCTTACTACACGCAGCTATCACTGACAAAACCATTTCCAGATTTCATGGGTTCAACTATTAAAGACTGAAAACTAACAATGTGTAGCAGAGGTCAGATAGATAATCAGTGATATTAATGACTGTTAAATCATAAGAGTAGCCTCAATTTTAATCACAAAGGTGTGAGAACTTGGCCCCAGGGTCCTGGCCAACACAAGCTGGAGGTCTTGTCAGAGCCCATGTCGAGGTGTGCCCTGGGCACCCCAGCCTTCTAGTCTGCCGAGTGGGATCTCCCTGCGGACCCTGTGTATTCACAGGTGGCCCATTTCTGGGAGCCGTTTGAGGAGTAGGTACTGCTGAGGCTGCCCTTCTATTTCTGGAAGGCAGTTCTGGCCGCTAAGAAGAAATACGGGAAATGAAAACCGATCAAGTTCTCATCTCCCTGGTCAGAGCATCAGGCCCTTGTACCTCTAACTCACAGACAGAGTGGGATGGCCTGGATGCTTTACCCCTCACTGGAGTAAATAAAGTCTGGGGACACCCAAGAGCTGGACCTTCGGGTGACGATAAGCAAAGGAGAGAGGAGGAATTAAAAAACGAAGCGACCAGCATTTGCAAGCAAAGACGTTTCTGCTTGGTTAAACAGATTTAGGTCTATTTTTGGTTTGCTCTTAAAAAGGCAAAGGACGGCTGGCCTGCTGGGTGCCAATTTGCAGAAACAAACTCCTTCCTCAGCTCAGGGCTCAAAATACACCCCAGTGGAGAAGTTTCGGTTCTTGCTGCCAGTATGCAGAGTAAAGCCACAGAAGGTCAAAGTTGAGGAGGCCATGGGAGCATCTCAACGTCATGTGATTCTTGGCCCACATGGACCTGCGGGTATTTCTGAAACAGCTTAACCATGGCTTTCGGCTGGCTTCACTCGAGCACAATGGGATTAATATGTAATAAAATGATGCTTGGCCATCTGCAAAGGAAGGTTATTTCCCACCAATCAGAGCACACATCATAATCCCAGGCAGCAAAAGCTCTGATGGTGGAAAGAAAAAAGCAAACCGACCTGGCACGATAAGTCGGGCTGCCTCGGCCTAAAGCTGCCAGGCACCCTCCACATGTCCCTTTAATGCTCCTTGGGAATCAGGCCGCTGGTGGACCGGATGGATTCCTGCACTTCGCTGGCTCCGACATCTGAGCGAGGCCATTCTCTTCATGGGCAATGCTGGCAAATTCCAACATTCAGTCTTAGAGCTGGAGGCTTTTCCTGAGAACAGCACCACCTCCCCGTCATTACTGGGGGCAGGTGAGCCGGGGAGGAATGGCTGTGATGAGCACCGGGCCGGGCCAATAGCAGCTCTGAGAACGTCTGCCTGATCCCAGATTACAGGGAACAAAGGCCTGGACCCACGGCTTCAGACGGGCTCATGCCAGGGCGAGTCTCCTCAAATTACCGCTTTGAGGAGGAACTGAAACTGCAAGTGAACTTCAGGGCGATAGCGCTACACCCAGCACAGACTGACTAATAAGAATGAAGGACTTCTGCTCATCCAGAGAGGAAAAACAAAACCAGAACAAAGCGCAGACAGGCCCGTCACGCCCAGGGAGACGGAAGAAAAGGAGCAGCGGAAAGAAGACACTCAAAGGAGTAACGTCCAGGCCCGACAAAGCCCGCCCAGATGCTCTGAATCCATGGCGTGCACAGCAGGGGCCTCGGGCCGGTTTCTGAAGCATGTCAATAGTTTTAACGAGGCATACCTCATCAGACCCTAATTCAGTGCAAAGTCAGGCTCCATTTCCATTTCGACGCTCATCCTACTTCAAATGAAGAGAGGAGGAGGGACTTCACCTTCCAGTGCAGGAGGTGGGGGCGGGGTTCGCCCCCTGCTCGGGGAGCTAGGAGCCCACAAGCCTTGAAGCCACAGGACCGAAGCACCAAGCAGAAGCGCTGCTGTGACAAACAGATGAAGGTTTACAAAATGGCCTAAGTTAAAAAAATTTTCTTTTTTAAAGAAAAGGCTGGCCGCACACAGCTGGGCGAGGGGACGGAGGCGGCCCCCCAGTGCCCGGGGAGGCGGCGGACCCCAGGTGGCCAGCCAGCAGGGAACAGCCTTCAAGTCTCCGGCTGTTTCTAATTATGTGAACTTTAAATGATTTTTCATACGACAGTCTACGTTTTACATGTTGTAGATTAGTAATTACTTAACATTTCCCCCGTAAACAGGTAAGACAGGCAGACGAGGAAGAGGCACTGTCTAACCTGTGGCTCCGAGCGTCAGCCGAGCGTCAGTGATACAAAGTAAAGGCGGTGGCAGCACCTGCTTCTCCTCAGAGTGTGAGTCGCCCAATAAAGGAGAAGCGAGGGGTATTGGGAAGATCAGTGCACACGTGCGTCAGGGCGTCTGACGCTTTGAGAAGTCCTCCGGGCTCCTCTGTCCACGGAATTTTCCAGGCAAGAATACTGGACTGGGTTGCCATTTTCCTCCTGACGAAGGAATCGAACCTGCATGTGCAGGGTCTCCTGCATTGTAGGCGGATTCTTTACCTGCTGAGCCACCAGGGAAGCCCACGTATAATGTCTGCACAGACATAAAGAGGCCAACGAGAGATCTCACGACTGACTTTACTTCAAAGCTTAGTTATGAACCAGGTATTACGATATACGGTTATGAGTTCACAAACAGTTGGAACACATTCAAGTCGCTTGTTCAGATGACTTACTTACTGTCTGTAAGGTTTGGCTGAGGGAGCATTCCCAGCGATTTGAATTTTAAAATTGCCACTTTTCTCCCCTTTTCTTTTCGGAAAATTAGATGAAATAAACACCCAGTATGCAGCTCAGTCCTGGGGATGCGGCACGTGATCAGCAAACGTTAGCCGCTGACCCCCCGCCTCCATCGCCTCCGAGCCCTCTCCAGTCACGTTCTACAGATAACACTGCAGGGGGAGAGCAGTGCCCCCTGACAGCGACCTTTGGGATGCCGCTTCCTCCACGTGGCCCATCAGGGCAGATGCAGCGCGGGACCTCACCTGGGCCTCAGGGCCCTCCTGCAAACTAACCCGCGAGGCGGGGTGTTTTCCAGCCAAGGTGGAGGACGGTGTGTGAGCCATTCTTCATTCACCATCAGTGCTGCAATTTCCCTGCTGAGCCCGGAGAACTGGCCCACGCAGCTCAGGGACCCACGGACCAGGTGTCCACAAAAGTGGCTACGTACACATCTCTGCCACAGGCACGAGGGCGTCGCCGAGACACGACACAGCTGTAGGAAAACACTTCAGTTGCCATAAGAACAAAATAGCCTGTGAAACACCAAGGAGACTCTGCTGAGAAAAAAAAATCCGCTCATCATTTCTTACTATGTTTGGCCTGTTTCTAACACACAGGGATAACTGAACAGGCAAGCTGACTCGAGACGCAGCCGGGCACACCGCGACGCTCCGCGGAGGAGCAGCAGTGCGGCCTCCGCGCTGACCAGCTGAGGGGCCTGATCCTGCCCGTGGCTTCTGCCCACCCCCGGCCACAGCAGGCCAGTTAGAGCTCTCCACGGAAACAAGCCGCACGGCACGGCCCAGCCTGCCTCTTGCGCTGCGACCCGACGGGACTGCCGAAAGGTAACTGAGGCCACGTGAGCGAGAGCGCTCGGTACGACGCACTGCCCACAGGGGACAGGACGCAGGGCAATGGTGACAACACCACGTCAAATCCAAGCCCTGCAGATGACTTCCAAGAACACCTCCCACCCACTCAACTTAACATTTCATCATTTCCCAACAAAGACCGTTTCTCTGACTCACATTTCACACGCCCATCCAATGTCTGAGCCAGTGTTTAAAAATTACGATCTTTCACATAGAACTCCCAATGTACGGCGCCCCCAGAAAAATCTGAAAACAAGCCCCAGAGAATCAGAGCTCACAGGGCAAGAAGCAACAGGAGCAGAGGGCGCGCTGGCCAGACCTCCCGTGTACACGAAGGCCACCCTTACCAGGGGCCGGGTGCAGGACCCCTGGTTCCGAGCATGTGCTGGGTCTGCGTGCGTGGCAGTTCAGCCTTCTGCTCTTTCGCGCCCATCTGAGATGACTCCCTGCCCAGCCAGGACCTGCCCCGCTTCTAGCCACCTTTCCCCGTTTCTATCACAAGCAGCCGGAGCGGGCTTTCTCTCTCCTAGAGAACCAACCCTTCTCCTCCTTCCTTCCTGAGTTAATCACACAGCAAAGGTAGCAAGCTCACAGGTCCACACAGCTGCCTCTCTCTCAGAGGTGGCGTCTCTATAAACTGACATAAAGAGCTGCACGATGGACCTAAGGACTGCCGGCAAGAGTCTTATCTGTGAATGACCTGAGTCTCCTGCAGTAACGTTCTTCCCTAGTACAACTGTTCTGAATGCATACAATGGAACTAAATATACCACTACAGCATGTGAACAAGTTTTCACGCTACTATTTTTAAAAGACATCTAACTGATGAGCAGCAGCTGGCAACTGATCATCCCTCCGAGAAGCTGGTGACCCAGTGACAAGAGCACGGCTGCTCGGGGCGGGCTCAGGTTGCCGCCCTGGGCCAGAACCCACCGGCCAAACGATCTAGTAACTCAGCTGGCTCCTGATCGTATTTTACTTCTTTTCATGATTTCTCACAGTTCTATAGCTTTTTGAATACTTTGAACATTTTCAAATAACATTATCTCTGCCATCATTTTGAGACCAGTCATTCCATGTGTGTGTGTGTGTATATATATATATATACACACACACATGAATACACTTTTTTAAAAGATACACATAATTACCTTGAAATCTGATTACAAAATAACCATTTTGTGATATCTCAGTTAAGTGTATACAAATAATATTTTAAAAATAGTTTTACTAATCAAAGAAGAAATCTAAACAGAATTACATTCCACTCCAATCAATACTGTCACAAAATCCCAAAAGTTTCCACAGAGGACCACAGTGAAGTCATTCTTGATGATCTGGTGTTGAAACTGCATTGTTTCCTATGCAGAAGAGTAAGAGATTTTTCAGTACAGGAAGTGTCCGTCTAACAATGTTCCCTTCTGTATCATTTGTTCTCATACAAATAGATATTTTAAAAATAGATGTGATGAGCTCTTTAAAAGCCCATTTTTGTGCTTTGTGCCATTTCAAGCTAGAAGGGAAGCCACTGAAGCACGTGGGAGGCTAGATTTGTGTCCTGCTTTGGCTGGAGAAACGTCCACAGGGGCAGAGAGACCAGCACAGCCTGCAGCCAGGTCCTCCTGGGCGTGTGGCCTCTGCTTCCCCGGACCTGACTGTGAGCTTCTGGAAAGTGGAAACACGGCAGCTGGGGGAACGGGGCGGGCAGTAGTAACTTCAGAGCTCCTGTCTTTGACTTTATGAACACAGCCATCACAGAAAGAATCACAGTCAGAGGAAACTCATCTCCTCTCTGGAGGAGCCTCGTAAGCCAGTGGTAGCGTCTACCTGGAGACGAGGTGTCTTGTGTGATTTGAACTCCGCGTGGAACAAGGTGTATAAAGGCAACCTACTATGGCCCCAGCCCCAAATGAAACTGTACGAATAAGGCACGTACCAGGTCGATCAGGTCACTGAGGTTTTTCTCGATTTGCTGTGGAGGCAGGCGCCTCATCAAGTCCAAGGCACAGTCCAGCTGCTGATCACTCTGCGAAAAGACAAACAGGAGTGTCTGAGTCATTCTGCCGATAGAAACACCAAAAACAACCTTTACAAAGGCGCTCCAACAGTTGCAGCTTGCCCAGTATCCTGAGAGCAGACAGGCCTGCGGCGGTCCCTCTGCCACGGCTCCTGGGGGGAGACCAGCCGGTCCCTCCAGCACAGCAGTGTCTGTCTCCAGTGGAGGACTCAAAACATCGCGAAGTTTGCGGAAGGGGCCTGAGGAGTTCGGAAAGCTGCCCTGCTCAACACACGTCTCAAAGTCTCACGCACTTTCCTTCTCCACCTTGACAGACCGGCAGATGCATGACTCCCAACTGACTTTGCAGTGAGAAGGCTCAAGGAGCAGGTCAAGCTTTGTTCTCTGCTGTAATTTGCCCATGACTGTCAGGACATGTCACCAGGCGAGGTCCCCCGATGAGCTCCAAGTCAAGGACAAAAAAAGGGCAAAGAACAAGACGTGCGCCTAAGTGTAAGGGCTGCAGTCATTCATCCGAGGCTGGGCCTATCTTCCCAGGTGCCAGGCCCTTGCAAAGCAGACCAAGACCGGAAATAGCTCCACTCAAGAGCTCCCTCCCGCTGGCCAGGTGGACAAGGGCATAAACTGGGGTCGGTGCTCTGCAGGGCCAGGAGGATAGAGACTGCCTTGGCTCTCACACTCATCTCTTCATTTAATATTCATGCTGCATGGTTTCCCTGATGGCCCACTGGTAAAGGATCCACCTGCCAATGCAGGAGACTCAGGTTCGATCCCTGATCCAGGAAGATCCCACATGCCTCAGGGCAACTAAGCCCGGGAGACGCAACTACTGAGCCCACGAGTCGCAATTATGAAGCCCTGTGCCTAGAGCCTGCGCTCCGCAACGAGAGGCCACGGCAATGAGAAACCCACGCACCACAGCTAGAGAGGAGCCCCTGCTCTCCGCAACTAGAGAAAAGCCCGCTCAGCAATGAAGACCTAGCGCAGCCAAAAGAGATAAATTACAATATTCACGCTGTAGATACACTGAGAGCCACCACGTCGCCGTCAACGTCAACGAGCAATAAACCACGGAGGGAGGGAGGGAGGAGCCGAATCCGGGTGAGGCCAGGAGAGCGCGAAGTGTTAATTCAGTGCACGGTGGGCTCTAACACAGAAGGAAGCCAGGGCTCTGGGGGAGCAATCAGAAGTAAGGTGAGACAGGCGGGCCTGGGCAAACGGTGAAGACCACCGCATGCAATGCTAGAAGTGCACGTAAGGCAGGTGGAGCCCCCAATACAACCAACCAGAGGCGCCGTCTGATCTGCAACCTTAATCTGCTCTGTGCAGACCCATCTCAGGATTTCTGAAAGCCCTAAATCAACAAGCTGCAGAATCTTTATAAACTATACGAGGTAATCCTGGAAATGCTACATTTGACAGTAATCAAATATAAACTCTTGAATCCGACCACCTGCACTTCCATGTACATCAACCACAAACAGGCTGTGGGACAAAGACCCACTTTATATACACTCAGAGACATAACGCATATGTTAACTGAAGGCCATTTCCCTCCCGGGTAATCGATACAGCATATCCAGCAGGCTGTTTGTAAAGAAAAGAAAAAAGAAAAAAGAAAAGAAAAACAAAAAACCTTGTCTCCTGGCTCAAGATGGTTATCAACGAGAATTTATTCTGAGACACAACAAACAGGTTATACTCTGCAGAGACATACGTACACTCCAGAAGCCTAACAGCACTTGTTTTGCTTAGTGAAACTTTCCAGCAACCAGGTATTCCCCACGTGCGCCAGCCCTTCTATGCCAGCCAAGCCCATGGGACATGGGTCTGGCCCACCGATGAGGAAGACGTTTTAGTACTTCTAGGGTCGAGAACGCACACACGAACGACCCTGACGCTGCTGACTTCTATTCAGTGCTCTGTGCTGCAGTTCATTAACTTGGGACCTTGGGCAAATTTCTTAACCTCTAGGGACATCTATTCATCCTGTGAAGGGAATAAAGAAAACTACACTTAAAATGGAGCCAGGAGGCCAGAAGGGGGAGCTCTCAAGCACCAACACACAACACCAATCACACACTCCAAAGGAAGAGAGGACCCTGCATCCCAGGAGGAGGAAAGATTTCTCCTTGTCCAGCAGCAAGCCCAGCCCAGGGGAGGACATCACCACCCCGAACTCCCAAACTCTCCCCTTCCTCCAAAGCACCCCTTCTCAACTTCCTCCTTTTTCTCTATAAAGTAAGGTTCCTCCCCTTTGTTTGCTATACTTTGCTATTTTTTTCCTGAACTGTAATTCTTTGCAATTCCCAAATAAGTCCATTCTGCTGGTAAAATACCCAGCTATTTTATTTTTAAAGGTTGATAATCCATAAAATGAGGATACTATCTACTTCACAGAGTTGTCAGGATGATTTACAGAATACTTGTGAAATGCAAAATACATATTAGTATATGTTTGATTGGGAGTGTTTTTGTGTATGTGCACAAATAGATATTTCAATTTTTAAAAATATTTTAAAATATAAATATTTTATAACATTTGCCCCACTCCAGCCAACCCAGAAGTCTCTCCTATTGCTCTCAACAGAAGCTAGCTGTTCAAACTCTGTAAATAGCTCTGTACACCCTTGGCCATGCAAGAACAGAAAACCCTAAATGAATCAAGTCAAACTAGTTAAAAAGTATAAACTAATGGGCCAAAGACCTTATCAGATGTCTCATCAAAGAAGACACACAAATGGTAAACAGCACCATCTGAAAAGACGCTCCACATCACACGTCACCAGAGAAATACAAAGTAAAATGAGATACTATTACACATCCATTAGAATGGACGAAATCCAGAATTCTGTTAACACCGAAAGCTGAAAGGAACGTGGCACCACGGTAACTCCGATTTGCTGCCGGAGGATACGCAGAACTGCGCAGCCACTTCCAAAGACAGCTTGGCAGTTTCTTACAAAACTCAACATACTCTTACCACACAATCCAGCACTCACGCTGGAAATGAATGTCCTCACCAAAGCCTGCCATCAACTGTCTGTGGCAGCTTTGCTCATAATTGTCAAAACTTGGAAGCACTCAAGATGGCTTCAGTAGGTGAGCGGATGAAGAAACTGTGGTAACACATACAGACAATGGATGTTATGGCACCAGGAAAGGATGTGCAGGAGACAAATTTTGCGCGCCCACTAAGTGAAAGAAGCTAATCTGAAAAGGCTACATACTGTATGAATCCAGCTATGACCTTTTGGAAAAGACAAAACTACAGAGACAGTAAAAAAAAAAAAAAAAAAAAAAAAATCAGTGGTTGCCAGGGGTTGGGAGGGAGAGAGGGATGAGAACAGCATAGCACAGAGGGATTTTAGGGCAGTGAGACTATATTATAACTATATAATATCGTTACACTGCGTATAACGGTGATGATGGCAGGCATGTGTCATTAGGGGCTTCCCTGGTGGCTCAAGTGTAAAGAGTCTGCCTACAAGGCAGGAGACGTGAGTTCGATCCCTGGATCGGGAAGATCCCCTGGAGAAGGAAAGGCTACCCACTCCAGTATTCTTGCCTGGGAGATCCCATGGACAGAGACATGGGCAGAGGAGCCTGGAGGGCTGCAAGTCCATGGGAGTCGCAAAGAGTTGGAGACAACTCAGTGACCGCAAACACACACACACACACACACACGGGCTGATCTGCCTACACACACACACACACACACACACACACGGGCTGATCTGCCTACACACACACACACACACACACACACACACACACGGGCTGATCTGCCCACACACACACACACACACACGGGCTGATCTGCCTACACACACACACACACACACACACACGGGCTGATCTGCCTACACACACACACACGCTGATCTGCCTACACACACACACACACACGGGCTGATCTGCCTACACACACACACACACGCTGATCTGCACACACACACACACACACACACACACACACACACACACACACACACACACACACACACACACACACACACACACACACACACACACACACACACACACACACACACACACACACACACACACACACACACACACACACACGGGCTGATCTGCCTGCCTGCTTGGTGGTGCTGTGTGCAGGGATCGGGGGATATGTCATTTCAAATCTGTCCAAACCCACAGGATGTACAACCACCAAGAGTGAGCCTGAATGAAAACCATGGATTCTCAGTGAGGATGACGCCGGGCAGGTGCGTCAGCTCTGACATGCTGACAGCAGGAGGGGCACAGGGTGCAGGGGAAATCTCTGCAGCTCTGCTCGCTTTTGCCGCACACCTAAAACCATCTTTAAAAAAAATGAACTGGGGTTTCTCAACTGGGATTGAGTCTGCCCTCCCCACAGCCCCCCAGGAGACATGAGGAACGTACGGAGACATTTTCGGTTGTCATCTCTGTGCAGGAGGGGACCTAAGAGGAAAGGGCCCGGGACACCTCTGAATATCCTACGATGCACAGGACAGACCCCGGCAACCTGACCCAATAGGTCAGTAGAGCCAAGCTGGAGAAACTTTGGCTTGAAAGAATTGTTTTGTGGAAGCACAAACTCCAAGACTCTGGTTAAAGCTAAGAATCCGGAAGACTGCACGCGCATAGAACATCTTACATACAATTCTAACTCACAGACCACCCGTAACCCTAAAGCGTCCCGTCTTTGGAAGCAGTCTCAACTAGATATTAACAATATTCCTGAGAACAAGGGAAAGTTTTTAGATATAAGCAACACTGAATCTTTAATTCAGACATAATGGGAAGTCAGAAGGGATTAACTAGAAGCTGAGTATCTAGAAAAAGGAACAACATAACTTGACCAGAAAAGGTCAACATGAAAAGACACTGTTTTCATGCTTCCAAGGAGCCTGTTCACATGCCCCCAGCTCTAACGCGCTGACCACAGCCTCAAGGTGCTGGCAGCACGAAGGCTTTCCTTCTGGACAGTCCTCTGACTGTATTGAGTTTGAAAGCACTAAAATATTACTGCAAAATGTTCTAACTTGTATTCTGCATTAATCCCAACAATCTCAATAGGAAATACTCACTACAAATTTCTAAGGCTAAGAATGTCTAACTGTCATTAAATTAGTACATGACTAAAAAGCTTCCCATAAAGCCAAGCAACATCGGAAAACTTAATGACAGCTTGCAAAAAAATTTTAAATTATAGTTAACCGGAGCCCTTTGCTTGGGAGTCGTCCCAAATCCTTAGAGGTCCAAACAGGAAATAGCACAAGAGAATGAAGAAAACAGGGCTGGTCCGCAGCTACAAGCAACACGAGTGGCCCCAGAAACGGAATGCGAGTGGGCCTGGGGAGGCAGGTCGCAGGGGACTGCAGAGGGCGCTGCCACTGC
This sequence comes from Giraffa tippelskirchi, assembly GCF_054371585.1. NCBI lineage: Eukaryota > Metazoa > Chordata > Mammalia > Artiodactyla > Giraffidae > Giraffa > Giraffa tippelskirchi. The sequence continues at coordinate 189,599,772 of NC_137277.1, read as the reverse complement.
CACAAGCTCAAAACCTGGCAGCGCTGAACTCTATTATTTACACACACACACTGTAAACTAACACAGCAAGGCTTTCTTCCTCATTTGCCAAGACAAGGGAGTGATAAATAAAAAATTCGGAAGAGTGAGAAGAAGCCACAAGGGAAAAATAAAACTTGATATTCGTGGAGGTCCCGCATGAGATAATGGGTTCAAGGATATTCATACTATCAGGATGCTTAAACTTACCTATATATTAGTATGGTCCTTTATAGCCATCAGGGATCTAAATATTTTTGAGTTGACGTGTGTACTGTGTAAGACTGGGGTCCAGTTTTAGTCTTTCGCATGTGGCTGTCCAATTTCCCCAACTCCATTCAGTGAAGAGACTGTCCCCATTGTATACTCATTCTTGACTCCTCTATCCAAAGTGAATTGACCATATATGCACGGGTTGATTTCTGAGTTCTCTTTTTTATTGTCACTGTTTCACTTCGCTCAATAATTTTTAAAGGTAACAGGGGAAAAAAAAAACAAGAGCAAGCAAGGACAGGCACTGGATTAAGGAGCTCAGAGTCTAAAGCCTGAGGAGGAGGGGAGGAAGGAAGGTGTTCTTGCGTGGAACCTACCCCCACCCCGCGTCGACCCCGCTTCGACTCCAGAGCCAGGACAGGGCACTGAGAGCCTCGCCTTGCCCAGGGCAGAGGGACGTGGCTTGGTGCTCCCTTCACAGCCACTACCCGGGTAACCGCAGCAGCATGGCAGGAAGCGGGCAGGGAGCTCGAGGCCTCTTGGGGCTTTCGCCTCCAGCCCTTAGTGTGGGGTCAGGAGTGCTCTGCTTTGGTCTTAGCTGCATGGCCTGGGATCTGGGGAGAGGACTCTAAGATTCCCCCCAGTGGGCTGCGCACCATCCCCAGGGTAAGAGCACATGCACCCGTCCTGCAGGCCGCAACTAGGCTTCAGCTCCACAACCGAGTGTCGGCCAGGCCCTGAACCAGGCGCAGGGAATGAAACCTAGTTCCGACTCTCGAGGAACCAGCCACAGAAGAGCCCAGGATCACAAGGCAAGGGTGAGGTCCACGACAAGGGGACAGAGGAGCTGCAGAGACGAGGCAGCTCACAGTAAGCTGCATGCACACGTGTGTACTCCATCGCGAATCAACCCTTTTCCCAGGCTTTCCAGGCTGTTCTGTGCACCGTCACCCCGTGACCAAGGGCCCTCCACGAGGCGGTTCCTTCGAAATCCTAACTGGTGTTAGACACACTTCCCCCATCGAAGGAACTTTCCCGGCTCCCCCTTCCCCTGGTGGTGTTTTCCAGGCTGAAAGGTAAAAAGGACAAGAATGACCATTTCACGTTACTCTCTGGAATGTCTACCCGTTCAACTAGCTGATTCACAATCTGAGTGTTTCCGAGGTGACAAGCACTATTTCTGACCCTGAACGGTGGACAAAGTCCCTGTCTCCAGGAGCTTACGGTGCAAAATCCACAAAGAAAAAGACGGCAGAGGAGCCCCCGTCAGGGTGTCAGCATACAGCGGGCACAGCACCCCGCCTTAAGCTGGGGAGGCGCGGGGCGTCAGCTTAGATCCGTGGCTGTGTTTTTCAGAACATCAACAGCTAGGGAATGTTTTTACTCTGCTGGTTTCTCACATGACTTGAAGAAACACATGAACTGCTTAAAATCACCTTATGACAAGTAAAACAACTGCTAATACAGACTAGAACAATTTTTCAGGACAGTAAGTCAAATAAAACACTACAGCCGATGAGATCTTCTATGGGGATTTTCAGACCCCAGGTGGTGCTGCCAAGCATTCGCACACAGTGGAACCTGGCCGGCTGCAGGAACTCCGAGGGCAAAGACTAATTCGGAAATCATCAGCAACAACAGCAACTCCGTCTCCTGGTGGGGGTGCAGACAGCGGGACGTGTCCCAGCTGGGGATAAGCTCAAAGCTTCATGCAATAAACCCCTCTATCCACAAAAATGAGAAATCTTGGAGTAAACATGCATATGAGTGGTGCCGGGAACCACCAAAGACTCCTCAGAAGGGGTTGGGGGGTTGTCCACGATTGGTTATCACTGGCTGAGCAAGGGTGCCCCAGGCCAACGCGGAGACCACGGGTGCAGCAAGATGGAGAGGCTGGGAAGGGCTCTGGTCTGGCCCCGGGAGGAGCGAGGGGTCAGAGCAAGGCCAGCTTCGGCCCAAACCCCAGAGGGCAGCGGTTTTCTCAGCAGGCTCCAGGGAACAGAATGGAACCTCAATGCTCCCAGCAGCTTTGCTTTTGTCAGCTTTGTAAGCACAGCTTCTGTGCCATCCTGCTTGGCCTTTAAAACTCTAAAACCTGCTTCTCCAGGAGGGATTAGGAGCCCCCAAAGATTTGTCCACAGAGGACTGAGAGGGATACCGTCGTGTCTTAGAGAATGAAGCAGACTAGTTTCCAAAAACCCGCCCGAACAAGCTCTCCCACCGCTCGCCCGTCTCACAGCGTGACTCGGCCACTCCCCCTGCTGAGGGGTGGGGTCCACGTCCCCCACCCCACCCCTTGGAATGGGGAGTTTTCTGACTCCTATGACCAGCGGGGCTGACCTCGGTCATTTCTGAGCCATAAAAGATCATTCATCCTCTCCCTTGCCTGCTCAGCACTCAGGCCTGCAGCCCCTAGCCATGGTGTAAACAGCGCAGCCACCCTGAGGCAGCCTTGATGCGAGGCGGGAAGTCCACCTGAAGAGATGCTGCCCCGGGCAGCCCCAGGTGCTCCAGGCCTCCACTGTTCCGGCCTCAGCTGCCGGCCTCAACAGCACGAGGTCTTGAGCCAAAACGGCCGGGCCAGGGCTCTCCTGAATTTCTGGCCCCGGGAACCAATGGAGATATGATGTCACTGCTGCTCTTTGCGGTCACTAGGTTCTGGAGCGGCTCTGTGAGACGGCAGCAGTGACTGACGCAGGAGGAGGTCCGTGGCGCCTGTGGGGACTCAGCGTGACCAGGGGTGGGGCTGGGGGCGGGAGAGGACGGGAGGGCCAAAGACAAAGAGGCAGGACAGACAGGTCAAGGGAACCTACTAGAGACGAGGGGTCTGAGATGACTGAGCTTTCCAGCGGGGCCCTCTGCCCCCTCCCCCCCGATGATGCCGCAGCCTCACTGGTGTGTGTATGACTGTGTGAGTCCTTTGAAAGCAGCGTCTGTAATTTCAAGGACACGCAGGAACTTCAAACTGCTCTGCTCTCTGAGCAGAAGCCCCGCCTAGCCTGCTCCAGAGACTGGTTGAGGCCGTACTTAACAGCATCTGTCTATACATAAACAACCAGCCAAAGCTTCAAGGCCTTTATAGTTTGTTCTTAAATTCATCAAGTCCTTCCCTCGTTTACATTCCCAAGAGGCTTAGCAAATACTTCACAGACAACACAAAGGCCAACTTCGCTGGAGCCCAGGCTGATTTATCACAAGTTTATGGAGTCTAGGCACCATGGTTTTTGTCTTGTATAATCTGTGACCCAACAGGCAACTTTGTTTAAAAGCTGAATCTGTTTTCTGCCATGTGGCCCAGGAACAATGTGTGCCGGGGGCTAAGTGGGGAAGATTCACAGGGCGGCCTGGCCAACCGCTCATCTGCGGGTCACTCTGGGAAACTGCGGTTCGGATTAACAAGAAAAAGCGTTTCCTTGCCCTGACTGAGTGCCCTCTGGGTGAATCTTCTGGGAGGGACGCGGTGAGGACAGCGGCGCCCAGCGGGCGGCAGCTCACCAAGCACACACACAGGCCGTCCCTGTGGATGGCGTGCGCATCCCCGGGAAATTCCAAAACCCTACACCAAGCTCTGCAAAGCCACAGTGGAAGCCCATCTGGCCCGCCAGGCCTCCTTCCGCCCTTCTGGGGTCCGCTGAGAATCTTCACTGCTGGGTCAAGGTCATCTTCAACATAAAATTAACCGTTTCAAGGTGAAGCAATTCAGTGCCCTGGGACAATGTTTTGATCACCATGAAAACATAAACACAAGTCTCTGCTTTAAAATAAAAAAAAAAATTCTGCCAGGGGCTTCCCTGGCCGTCTAGTTAGCAGTCAAGGCTCTGCAATCCCAGCGCGGGGGAGGGGCGGGCGCATGTGCACGTTCGGCCCCTGAGCGGGGAACCAAGATCCCACGTGCCAAGCGGGGGGACCAAAAAAACAACCAAATTAAAATTAAAAAATAATAAAAGCTCTGCCAGGATCACAGGGATTTAGATCCACATGGACCTTCCAAGTTCATCTAAGGCCTGACTCCTCATTTTACAGATACAGAGTGAGGCTCAGAGACAGCTGTGCAGGGTCCCATGGTCAGCGGTAGAATCCGCACTTGCCCCACACCGTGTGGTGAGAGCTTTCTTCCACACCCGGGCCAGCTTTCCACTTGACTCTGGTCCTGAGCCCCCGCCGCGAGACAGGAGGCACCAGCGCACGAGCTGAACGACTGAGACGCGGTCCCGCCCGAGAGGGGCTGGAGACCGAACACACACGGCCGGCCCGACGGCGACGTGGGGAGCAAGGGCCGCACCCCCTCCTCCACACAGAGCGGACCCAACACCACGGGGGCGCTGGGCGCTCCTCCCCCGACCTTTCCAGACAACTGAGGCACAGCCGGCCCTCTGCGCCACGTGAGCAGCCCTCGGATACGCATAGCTGACCGGAATCACGGCCCCGCGGCCTTCTGGGTGAGGGGCTTGAGCACGCTCGGATTCCGGTCTCTGCAGCGGCTCCAGGAGCCAACTCCCCGAGGTAGGAACGAACCAATTTTCCATTAATCCTGAGAGATGGGACTCCCTCTAACGTGTTTCTACACGGACGACGGCGCATGAACACGGTCAAACTGTTTCTCCCCGGCAAAGGGACACCGTTTGGAGTGCCCGTTCCTGGAACGTGGCTCTGGGTCTGCATTCTAAATTCTTCTACCTCTTCTGTCAGGCCATCAGCTGCATTTCCTCCCCTAATCTGCTATGGGCTGGGAACTCAGAAGCCTGTTTATCTTTAAAAAACAAACAAATAAAACACAACAGGAAAAAACCCCCAACTTTGAGAGAAGAAGTCGGTCGCAGATTCAAACACTTGGGTCCCGAGTCACCGTCCCCGAGTTTGTGAGCACTGACACCGTAGGAAGCTGCGTGCACGCGCGCGTGTGTGTGCATGGTGGTGTGTGCGTGGTGGTGTGTGCGTGTGTGTGGTGCGGTGTTGTGTGTTGCATGTGGTGCGGTGTGGCTGTGTGGTGTGGTAAATGCATGTGGTGCGGTGTGTGTGTGTGGTGTGGTAAATGCATGTGGTATGGTGTGTGTGTGTGGTGTGGTAAATGCATGTGGTATGGTGTGTGTGTGTGGTGTGGTGTAGTGTGGTGCACGTGTGTGTAGTGTGTGTGGTGTGGTGTGTGTGTGGTGTGGTGTGGTGTGGTGTGTGTGTTTCAAAGTTAAGGGCCCACAGCTTTGGTCCTTTCCTCAGTAAAAATCCCCTTTCTTCCCCTTTACCTGTAGGTGGAACTTAAGCAAGTCATCCCTTAACCCCTCCGCCCTTCGGGCGCTGGGAGCGAGGTGACGTGTCTGGCGCAGCATCTGACCCACAAAGGCGTCCGCACAGCCTGGCCTCTGCAAGTGCTAGAAGCTCTCCTGGGGTGTGAAGCACACAGCTTATCTGCTAGGACTTTTACACAATAGTTTTTGGGTGCTCAAGGGCCCTTTCCTCCTTCATTTTTTGCTCACTTGACACAACTTTTCCATTTAGGCTGCCAGGAGTCTCAAGAAAAGCAGGTGGAGTGTTATTTCAGTTTCCAAGTCATTAAGTACTGAGAAAAAATGGCAGACTTCCCAACTCCCACCCCACCAACACCCTCCTCCCGGTTTATAAGGCGAGCATGGCTCCCCTAAAACCAGAAGGGGAGCAGGGACAGACCTCGGCAGAAAACGATCATCAGAGCCAACCACGGCCCACGCTCACCCACAACAGGCCTCCGCCCTTTGTTCCCTGGGTCCCGTTCAGCCTTCCTTCCTCAGTCCTCTGACCCACCTCTTCAGCCCAGAATGCCACCAAGACACAGTCCTGCCATTTCACTTTTCTCCCTGTTTACTGGTGTCCCCGAGGCCAGCTTCCCCGGTGGCTCAGAAGGTAAAGAATCTGCCTGTAACGCAGGAGACCCTGGTTTGAGCCCTGGGTCGGGAAGATCCCCTGGAGAAGGGAATGGCAACCCACTCCATTATTCTTGCCTGGAGAATTCCATGGACAGAGGAGCCTGGTAGGCTGCAGTCTACTCTAGTCCATCGGGTTGCAAAGAGTCAGACAAGACTGAGCAACTAACACTTTCACCAAGGCCAGCTGAGGCCATCAGAAACATACAACTAGGACAGTGCTAGCAGAGACCCCAAAATTACCTCAACTTCCCATCCATCAACGAGAATTTCCAAGTGCTTCTCCCCCTGGTATGTTTATTCTGCAGCAAAACCTAGCAACCTCCATACAGGCTCCGTGTCGAATCCTACAGCCATCGGCTGATTTTCCCTTACACGTCCTTCAGGGAGTGAAGGGTCCAAAGTGAATCACTCAGGAGGTGGAGCGCTCTTTCGGCTGTGGGGTGGGGAAGGAAAAGGTTTCGGATACCCCATGTTTACATCCCCCAAATCTCTAACTGCAGACCGGGGGCAGCTTTCTGCAGGGACAAAGCTTATGTGGTGAGTTTGGTGCAACAGTGAAAATTTCCAACCAGAGTCAGCAACTGGGGTCTGGAAGGAGGCACAAGGGTGCGAGCGCACCCTACCTATTCAGGCAGAGTCCCTGCTGGAAGCAAGGCGGGCAGTGTGGGGCGTATTCTGGAGGCAGATAAGGGCCCCCCTCCTCGGGCACCCTCCACCCCTACCAAGCAGCCTCAGAGAGCCCACCGACTGCTCTGTGCGTGGGCACTCCAGTCCCAATTGGCACTCAACCTAAAGGCGTAGTCTTTTCTCGAGCTTACGTTCTGGGCCACCGGTGGACCGGGCACTGTCTGTGTGGCTTTCGGGAAAGCCTCATGGCAGCTTCGTGAGATGGGCACTGTCATCCTGGCTTTACAGACAAAACTGAGGCTTATAAAGGTCCGGATCCTGAGCACGCATGACACAGAAGGACACAGAACAGACACTGAACAAAATCCATGTTCTGCCTCCTGCGACCGAACACTGTGTGTGTGTTCAGTTGCTAAGTCACATCAGACTCTTTGCAACCCCATGGACTACAGCACGCCAGGCTTCCCTGTCCTTCACTACCTCCCCGAGTTTGCTCAAATTCATGTCCACTGAGTTGGTGATGCCATCTAACCATCTCTCTAGAGAATGCTAAACAACCCAAACTAAAGGATTAACTTCAAGTGACTTGGGAGAACAACTCCTAGCTCAGGAAATCAGATGGAGGCAGGGAGTCTCTGATTCCGGGCTGAGCAAATGATGGACAGTTTTACCTCCTAACAAATTCTGAAACCTCCTGTCCCCCTGCATTACAGACTCTATCCTCACAAACGCTATCAGTGATGGGTGGATTTCTCGAAAATGGTACAGGCCTTTTCAGACTGTCTCTCTGGTGGATGGTTTCCTGGACTCCTCAGAAGATCTGCAAGGCACCGTGACCTACTATCTGATCACGGATGTTTCACAGATGTCTGCGGTTGCTGCTTCTGCAGGGTCCTGGCTGTTTTCATGTGACAAGAAACTAATCCCTCCACTTTGCCAACTGGTAGTTAAAGACATAGGCAGGGGTGATCCCGAGGTGTCTCCAATGGATGCCATGCGTGCTGTCCATTTCTACTTCAACGGCAGGAGAAATTCGAGAAGCCTTTCACCAAAGTCAAAAGTTATGACGGCAGAGCATCCTTGTGTTCAAAAGAAGAGCTGAAGAAAGGTTTGGGGGAGAAACATCATCCACGTGTTCACTGACGAAGGCTGAGGAAAGGATACTCCCTTTCTCATGGCAGAAGCAGCCAATTCACATAAACCTTTCTCCAAACTGATTTATAAGATGGCCTGGAGGAAATCTGTGACGTTTGGCCACGGGTTTCCGCCAATAATACGTTGCACATGGCTTCCAGAGGACTGGTCCAAAGTGCCAACAACACAGATGGACAAGTCACGATGGGAAAGCTGAAAGCTTTAAAGGATGTGAAGGAGATAAAGCCTCCTTCGATCGAAGTACTTCATCTGGAAGAGGGCAGTGCTGCTTTTTGACTTGCATCCAAAGGGCAGTTTGAGGAAAAGAGGAACACAGGGCTAACACATCGACCAAAACAGCTGGCCCACTTCTTCCCGGGTCCCTGACCTCTCATTTCAGACGCCAATGGGAATCAACACGGAAAACCCCAGTCTCTGCCTGCCCCGTTCAGGTCAAGGGCAGCTCCTTAGGGCGCCACACCCCACTATCAACCGTGGGCACAGTACAGGGAATCCCGCAACAACGCCAGGCCCTCTGGCACTCCCAAATACAACCCAAGGCTTCCACCGCCTTTGGTGACGGTGAAGGATGATGCAACATTTTACCAACCTGTGATAAATTTGCAAATCCAACCAAAGACTTGTTACAAGACTCTCCTCCTTCTAGCTGTCAGGACCCACCAGACGGGGAGATGCCTAAAAGCGAGGTCCTTCCAGCTTCAATATCTAGAACCTAAAACAGATCCCCCTGACAGGCTGTGAGTGGCAGTCAGACAGACATGGGTTCAAATCTTTCAACGCCACCTCCTAGAAATGGAGATCTGGAAAAGCCCTTCACCTTCCAGAGTCTCAATTTCCTCATCTGTTAAATAAAACTAATAATGATACCTATCCTGCGGCCTTCTTTGGAGGACAATATTATAAAGTGTGTGTAAAGAAACTAGCAGAGTTTCTGGAACGCATTAAGTGCTCAATTAAACAACAGATCCTATCACCATCCTCTTCCACAGAATTCAGCTTCAGGGGGCACAGGACTCCAGCATCCGCACATGGCATTAACACACACACACACACACCTCCCCATATCTGTGGCTGACACTACCTGAAGGCATGCCAGGTGGGCAGCCACGGAACAGGAGCTGAAAAATCAAACCGGATGTGGCCAACGCTTTTGGGTCAGAGCAAACTGATCTTTATGAGTGAAAACACCACTCCTCTCTCAAAAGACAGGTTTCCTTAGAGAACAGCTTGCCAACAAGACCTTTTCACGAGCTCAAAACCTTTCTTTCCATCCTTCACTGAACATTGAGTGCTATGTCTCGAGAAAGTTGGTGGCTGAGTGAGGAGCTTAAAAGTCCTTCAATGAGTAAAAATAATTAAACAAAGGGAAGCAACAAGCTCCAATCCCGAGATGTGTTTTCTAACTGGAGGGTCATTGTTTTCCAGTGCTGTGCTGCTTTTGCTGTACAGCAGTGCGGGTCAGCCGTAACTGGGCGTGCATCCGTCCCCTCTCTGGCACCTCCCTCCCCTCCCGCTCCCACCCCGCCTTCTAGGTCATCACAGGGCACCAGGCGAGGCCCCCTCTGCTCCACAGCGGCTTCCCACCACTATCTGCTCACACAGGACACCGTACGTATGCAGCGCTGCTGCTCTCCATTTGCCCCACCCTCTCCTTCCCCTTCTATGTCCACACCAAGGCAGCTTTTTGAAAACCGGAAACTGGATCTTCCCTGATGATCCGACCTTAGGACTCTGCGCTTCCAGTGCAGGGGGCGTGGGCTCAATCGCTGGTCGGGGAACTAGGGTCTCGCATGCCCCGTGGGGCGGAAAGTAAAAAAAATAAAAGAGAGAAAAAAAGGAAACGGAGACTAAGCTCCGAAGCTGCGCAGCACCGTGAGGACGCCGATGCCGCGCAGCACCGTGAGGACGCCGATGCCGCGCAGCACCGTGAGGACGCCGATGCCGCGCAGCACCGTGAGGACGCCGATGCCGCGCAGCACCGTGAGGACCGTCTCTCCCTCCACCGCCCAACGCAGTCCCCCAGCAACACCGCCATCACGGCCAACAACGCCTGTCTCTGGGCAGTGACTCCACGGCAGGACCAGACTTACGGGCTCAGAATGCACTAATAAAAACAACAGCTAAAACTTATTAAAACATTGCTCCAAGGGCTTTAAATGCCACTGTCTCACCTAATCTCACAAACGGCCCCAGTAAGTCCTGGTTTTATTCTCCGATGCGGAAACCGTGGCTCTGGGAGGCTCCACTGGTAACCGCAGTGGGGCTGGGCTTCAAAGGCAGGTCCGTCTGACCCCCAGGCCTGCCCTGCGCTGCCTGGTAGCCGGGTCACCTGCTGTCACCGCACTCCCTTCTCGTCCTAAGGACACCTCCTTGTTTTCAAGGCCCTACTTTTAACATCCTTGCACAGCTGAGCAGCCTGGTAGGGAGGCGATACGGCACTCCAGTTGACAGTACAGGCTTGAGAGAAAGGCCTGCATTCAAATCCTGACCCCACCAGGTTCCAGCTGCATGACCCTGGACGCATGACTAAACTCTTCTGAGCCTCACTCAGGTCTCCTCATCGACAAATCAAGGGTGATTAGGGAATTCCCCGGCAGTCTGGTGGTTAAGACTGCTTTCCCTGCTGAAGGCTCGCTCTCTGATAGAGGCCGTCAAGGTTCGATCTCTGGTAGAGGAACTAAGATCCCACAAAATGCATGTCGCAGTTAAAAAAGAAAGAGAACAAAAAACTAACAAAACAAACAAAAAAAGCCCCAAAACAGCAGCAAAAAACCCACAGGCAATTAATCAAACAGCGCCTGTGTCATACACTGTTATTTTACAGATCAAGTACAGGTTGTCCTCACACAGCACACAGCCAGGACACAGTCACCACACGCATTTTACGTGTAACGTCAACAGAGAAGAGGGAGGAAGAAAGAAAAGATAGATGGATATAACCTGCAATTTCAAAACAAAGGCTCTGCTGGCTTTCTGCCAAGCCCTAGGAAACAGGGCTGGGCTGTGTGCATCCGGACACAGCTCCAGCGAGGCCTCAGGACGGCAGAGCCCTGCGCGTTGACGGTCTGATCAAAGAAGAGGCAGACGGGGCTCGGTGCTTCGGGCCGAGCCTATTTCAACACACACCTCTACGGAGCCAAAGTTCAAGGGTGGCTTTTATTATCATTCCTTATGACTCTGAACACTCACCTTCTCAGAACAGCGTTCTCCTGTTCCACAGGAGATAAAACCGCATCTCATCCAGATACAAAGATCACTGACTGATAGCTATCACTGAAAGCCGTCTTGTAATCTGGGACCGTCTGTGAGTAAGGGTACGCCACGAAAATAAGAAATACCACTCTGGCTCAGGGCAGAGGCGCTCTCCACGTGCTTCTGTGGGCACCATGGGGAGAAATCTGAGGGCGAGGGTGTTGTCACCCTCGTCACCTCCAGCTCGGAGAGTCTCATCCACAGAGGAAGGTGACGCTCAGAGCCAGGCAGTACGCGACGGAGCCTTGCGACACTCGCCTTCCTAAACAAGCTTCTGAGTGGGAGGCTTGCTAAACTTCCAATGAAGGAAATAAATGGTAACATCAATGACTTCCTGTCTCTTGGTCACAGGAATAATAGAGACGGCAGAGTCAGCTGGCCTGAGGTGCTCAGAGCCCTTCTGCACAGTCTGAAGGGCTTGATGTGAAATGGAGAATCTGTGCAACTGGAAAAGCAATCGGGAACCAGATACGCTGGGCAGTGAAACTCCCAGCAAGACGGCCTTCGCGGTCTCCACGGCTCGCAAGGCGTTTCCCCCGGGGTTCCCACCAGCCCAGGGAAGCTGAATACACTGTTTACCAGGGACCCCAGCGAAGCCGGCCTCCACCACCAGCAGGACAGCTTCGTGACACAGAGAAAAGACACCTTTGTGGCACTTTGCCAATTTCCTTACATTTAACTCCTAAGTTCTGAGGCCGAAACGAACGGGAGGCGCCACAGGAGAGCTTAACAAAGCAGAGGGGCTGTTTTGCTAGGGCTCCTGCCTCCAGCGTGAAGGGAGAAATCAATTCCCTTTCCCCTCTAACCCATGAATCCCAGGGGAGGGCCAGTGTTTGGACGGCCTACAAACGCTCAGCTTCCCCACAGTGCCCCCGACGGAGATCCATCCATCCACGTATTGTTCTTACCTCCCACCTCCTCCCCATTCAGGGGAGGGGGCCGGGCACACGGTTCCGAGGTCACAGCTCCTCACTTCAAGGATCGTGGGAATGCTTACGGACACACTGACCCCAGCGCCGCCAGCTGGATCGCCGCGTCCTGACGGGCTGGGGAGGATGGGTGCGCATGGAGGCAGATGTTCCGCGTTATCGTAAAACAAACAGACAAGGATCACGCTGTGCACCCCTGAAATGTGTGCCGCCCCGATAAGGATCACGCTGTGCACCCCTGAAATGCTTGCCGCCCTGAGGACTTCAGTGAGAGCCCAGCAGAGCCGGGGGTGGAGAAAAGAAGAGAAACAAAGCGGCAGCCGCTCTTCCTCCCCTCCCCTCCCCTCTGGAGCGCAGTGCCTCCCAAGAGCTCAGGGGCCGCAGGTTTCAATGAGAAAATTCAATTAGGAAGCAAGGGTGAGGCAGCCCAGAGCATGCCAAGGGAAGAGGAGGTCTTCCCAAGGTCTCGGCGCTGAGCGGCACCCCGAGGTGCTCTGGGAGGTGACCTGGGGCCTTGTCCCAGCTTTTACAGGCGGAACTGGAATCCGGACCAGGTCTGCCCTACATCGTCCACTTCCCTGTGCGGCTTCCCTAGAGAGCCTCGGCACAGAAGCCAGGGCGCTGTTCCCAGTCTACATGGACAGGTGCCCAGCTCCCCACCAGAGGCTCACAGGTTCTGAGAGGCCGTCAAGGTCACCAGCAAGGGCTGCCCACCCTCCTTCAGGGTTCCCCCATAGCCAAGGGCAGGCAGCTGGTCAGTGTTGGGAGAATGGCTCCACTGACGCTCACAGGAGGATTAAATCCAGAGCAAGGGGCAGGGCAAGAATCCGTTTCCAACCAGTGATGGAAAACAGATTTCCTCTTCGGCCAGGATTCTTCTTGCACGATGTGACCATCAGTGGGCTCCACCCGAGACCACGGAAGAGCAAGAGGGTACAGCGCATGGTGGCACGTGCTGACCAAGAGCTGAGCCCGTCACGGGCAGCAAACAACATGTCCCTTGGAAGGTATTCGCAAAACTCCCATCGTGGAGAGATGAGATGAAGTACGAATCCACCTCCTTCCTGTAAACGTTCTACACGTACAGAAATAAAGTTTTGAAACCATCTTAACTACTGCGTCCTTCCTGTAGAGCGTAGCCATGCCCTTACATTAACATGGGAGAAGATGGTTATCAACTTCCAAAGTCTCTGAGTCAAAGGTCTTTTGTTCTTAAAGAATCCAGAACCTCAAGAGCTTTAGTGACTTCAGAGGCCCATTTCCCTCTTAGGAAATCCCTGAAGCACCCAGTCTTTCAGCCTTGATTGTTATCAGCGGTGGCAAACTCCCCACATTCCAGGGCAGCGCTGGGTGTACACCTGCTATTCCCCACCCACCGTCTGTCCTCCTGTCCTCCAGGGCCATCCAAAAACGTGCAAGTTCCGTGTCGAGCAACACTGCTTCAAATCCCTGGAGCAAGCCACCACGTCCTTCCTCACCTCCCAGCCACACACTCCAGGTTCTGCCTGTGTCCTGCCTGTGACACAGTCTGGGGATCCCTCACTATTGGGGGTCCCCGGGGTTAACCCCACTGACGTGCCAAGGGCCTACCGTGTGCCACTCATCTCGGAGCTTATTCCTATTAGATTCAGCCCCTGGAGTTTGTTCGGGTGTTTTTTTTCCTTTTTTGGTGGTGGGTTTGTTTTTTGTGGGTTTGTTTATTTTTCTGGATTTTTTTAGTTTCTTTGAGGGACTCAAGGTCCTAACATCAAGTGCTTCCTTGGCAATGTCTCCGGCTGCCCTCACACCCTTTGCCCAGGCATGGGCAGGCAGGACGGTCCACGAGGGAGGAGACCCACGTGTACACAGAGATGCTGACCCTGTCGTATAGCAGACACTAACGCCACATGGTAAAGCGATTACACTCCAATTAAAAAACATCATCAAAACCAGAACAGAAAGGACAGGGCCCGAGCACACGCCGGCAGGGTGGCACCGAATGGTCCAACAGCTGACGTGAGACCGATTGACGCCACCTCCAATAAACTGCTCAGAAAGTACTTCCAGGTACAAGTATTCAGGGAACACACGAATATGAGACCCATCTGTAATCAGAATGTTAGAAATGATGCTGAGAAAGGTGACGTCAGAACAGCTTGCTCTCCTATGCAGATGAAGCATTTCTCCTGAAACCCAACCATGGCCGCTCAGTCCAACCTTTCCTCCCAGCACAAGGGTAAATCCTGATCCAGCCCAAGGCCAACTGCTCCGGACGGCAAGCCCTGGATCCGAAGCCACGCTGCTAGGACGTGTGGACTGCACCCCACGAACAACGTCAGGAGAAGTCTGCAGACATCCGAGCCGAGGTCCTGGAGGCGGAGTGACTCAGAACTAGCGTCTGGTACCTATCACTGCATTCCAGCCTCCTCATGTGCTCCAGCTCATCCTGAAGACAGGCTATAGTATGTTACAAACTACGCTCTCAAAGCACAATGAAATTAGAAAACACACACCACATCACTCAGGACTGTAAACGCCGAACGGGTCAATTCCAGTTGTTTTGCCATGCGTTTCTTGGCTGTGCAGCTTGTGTGTCCAAGCTGGAGCCCGGGGTCCGCCCGTCCCTGCCTTCAGACGGTGGGGACTCACGCCACATCGCTGGCCTCGGCGCCCCCAGGAGGTCCCCTGCTTGGGGACTCTCCTGCGAAGCGGGGCGAGAGCGGGGCTGTCCTTCGGAGCACGTCATATGGTCTCTGGAACTCCCGCCCAGCTCCGGCAGACAGGGTTTCAAGGCAGAAACAGAAGGCCCTGTTGGCCCCAGGGGAGTGGGGGTGCGGCACTCACATTTAACTTCCTCCCTTGAGCACCAACCACGCATATAAAGAACAAGCCATCGACTGGAGGGTGTGACGGGTGTGACGGGTGTGCTCAACTCTGTACAACAGCCACTCGGCGTGTCACCCACTCACTGCCACTGCAGAGGGGCCGCGTCAGACGCCTTGGCTCCAAGAGGCAGCGGCAGCGGGGGTGCCGGGTGACGCGGGTGGGGGGCAAGAGCAGAAGGGAGAGGGGGCCGCAGCCCGAGACACCCACAGGGCCCCTTCCGAACCACGCTGGGCTCTCCAGGTGGTGGAGCTATTCAGGGCTTTAGAGCTTTAACCTTTGGGATTTTCGATTGTAATGGGCAAGCACTGTTTTTTTTTTTAAATCACAACAAAGGCTAGAAAAGGATTTAGACCGACAATTTTCAAACAACAGAAGCCAGCGATCCCTCTGGTCGTTGAGACCTCGGTACAGCGGATGGAGAGACCCAGATTGCTCTTGAAATGAAACCAGACAATCTGATTCAAACTAATTTAAGCCAGGAGAGGGTGGAGTGGGCGGGTATAGATGCAACAAGATTGGCCATGGCATCAGGTAAACGGGGCTCATTATTTTATATGCTTGAGATTTTCCACAATAAAAAGTTTCTTAAGAATTTAAACCAGGCACCACTCCCTGCCGGAAGCCCCGGGTGCCGTCTAAGCCAGGCTCTCGCCCGCTTCAAAGCCAGCCTGTGTCTAACGGTCACCGGACATCAGGTGACCTTCTCTTGCTTGCACTTGGTCCAGGGAGGCCCTCCTGCGGGAGGAGGAGAGGAAACCCCAGCCCAAGCTTTACAGACCAGGCGCTTCAAGGATCAAACACACAGGGTTCTCCGCTGATCACCAACACCCTTCCACTTGGAAAGCTGTGCTTTCCACTGGTTTCCTGTAAAGATGCCACCAGACACTAGAATCTCCAAACTCTGGCTGGTTTTTAGGAAAGTTCCATTGCTTCTGGCTTTAGTTTGGCTGCCATAAAGACACAGTTCCTTCATGCTAGGGTAACTCACTCCACACCAACTGCATTAAAAGGCATCATTATCTGTGTTCACCCCATCAGTGTCCAGATGGGTGAACACACAGGTGTCGAGTGTGGACTGATTTCATTCTTTCCTCTGCCCCACAACACTGACAACTGCAGCCTTCCACAAAATGAGCATGTCTCTTATCAAAGGGTTTTTTAAAAGCCCATCCTTTATTATACATACATGTATACATGTATATTCCGGCCACTTCGCATGGCATGTGGGATCTTCCTTGTATGCCCCATGTTGGGAGTGCAGAGTCTTCATCACTGGACCACCAGGGAAGGCCCTCCAACTCTGATTTTAAAACAAACACAATATTGTATAACAGAACCACACTATCACCACCCCACTCAGGGCCCAGCTGTGAGAGAGGTTACCCAGGGCGACTTCTGGTTTGCAGCTGCCTTTAAAAACTTCATGAGCCGGAAATTCAGGTCATCATTTTCACGTTAATCGGAATGCCCCTAGTGCCCCCAGCTCTTCACAAATGCGGACAGTGAGGGGCAGCGAGGCCAGGTCACCCGACCAAGACCACGCCGTGGACACACGGCGGCTGCGGTGTCGGGGTGCACCAGACACGGCCTTCCCTGGTGAGGAAGACCCCAGTTCCAGAGGGCCGCGCGCGGGTCTTGCCTTCTGTGAGGCCAGAGGGAAAGCGATGATGGGTCAGAGGCCCTCTCCCCAGGGAAAGGACGTGCAGACCACAGGGAATAAGGTACCTGGAGGCTTCACAGATCCCTCCGTCCCTCCAACAGCCCAGGCTTAAACCCTCTGTGCAGACTTTAAAGAACCTCTGCTGAAAACCAAGGATGAATTTTAAAAGGACTATTTACAGAAAAGACAACGCGCCTAAACCTGGTCCAGATGGTAATATTCCATTGGGACAGACGACGTCCTGGCTCCTAAGGGCACCGCCAGCCTTCATGGGTCCTGGCTTGGTTCTTCACTCGTTTCCCTGGCACTTCCGGCCCTGCGTCCCAACCTGCCGTAAAGGAGCCACCTCCTGGAAATGCTGGGATCAAAGCCAGTCATTTCAAGGAGCAGGTGAAATTCAGAGAATTCCGGAAAGCAATTTTGCAAAAACAGTTTCAAAATGGGAGAAAAAGTTTTCCTTTGGATAAAAAACCCTTGGCCCAGAATGTGGCAGAGGTCTTAGACAAAGCTTTTCACAGACATTTGATTCAGCATTATTTATATTAGCAAAAGAAAAAAAGCACCCCATGTAAGTAAATTATGGTACAACCATTAAGATTAGAACCACTTAAAATCATTAACAGTAAGTTTTGCAAAGATGCTTTATGTTAAGTGGGGAAAAGACTTCTGTGATGCCAATGAGAAAAGGCAGGATGCAAAATTTTAAATATGAAAGCTGTATTTTAAAAATATGCTTAGAGAAAACTGAAAAACACAAAGGAGTAAAAGGTGGATTTCTCCATGAGAGAGGGGGAATTTTGAGTGACTGTTATTTTTTCAACCTCTATACTTTTTTGTGGGTGTGCATTTTCCACACATGAAACATGCACCATTTTCCCTTTACCTTTTTCTTCTAACTGCAAATATTAATAGTGACTTGCTGTAAAAAGACTCAAGCGTTATAGAGAATGAAAAGCCCTCCTATAGGGACTTCCCTTGTGGTCCAGTGGTTAAGACTCTGCAATGCAGGGGATGGGGGTTTGAACCCTGATCGAGGAACTAAGATCCCACAGGCTCTGGAGCAACTAAAAGCCCACGCTCTGCAGCAACGGAGCCAGTGTGCCTCAACTACAGAATACGTGCTCCACAAGGCGAGATCCCCGGTGGCACAACGAAGAGCCACATGCCACAACTGAGCCCAACGCAGCCAAACACTTAAAAAGAAAAACAGCCTCCCATAACCCCAGCACCTACAGGTAACTACTCCCCAAAGGTCACTAATGATGACCTGGCTTCCGTTCTTCCAGATGTTCCCCAACAAGCACTACCTTTACAATCATGTAATTCCTTTTAAAGGAATAATCTGTATGAGGCCACATGTATGAAAGGTCCAGAAAGTTCTGTGGTGGCAGGGGTGGGACCCGGGAGTAACCACACGTGGTGTGCGGGAACTTTCTGTGGTGACAGAAACACTGTCCACCACCCCCTTGACTATGGGATGGTGCCACGACTCTGTACTAAAAAAATTTGGAAAACTGAATCATTCGCTTAAAACCAGGGCATTTTATGATATGGAAGCCACACCTCTATGAAGCAGCTGGAAAAGAAAACACACACACGCCAGAGCCGACAGGTCTGCAGGTCCCAGGGCTGCCCAGCCTCCGCCCGGCTCCTCTCGGGAGCACATGGCAAGACCATGTGGCAGGAACACAGGAAGCTGGCAGCCTCTCAGAATCACTGGACAAACAGCCTGCCCGGGGAGCCTCAGCAGATAATGGGGTGTTCGTGTGTGTGTGTGTGTGTGTGTGAGGCTCAGTGTACACAGGATGCAGGAGAGTACTGTGTGTGTGTGTGTGTGTGTGTGTGTGTGTGTGTGTGTGTCAGGCCCAGTGTACACAGGGTGCAGGAAGCACTGTCTGTGTGTGTGTGTGTGTGTGTGTGTGTGTCTGTGTGTGTCAGGCCCAGTGTACACAGGATGCAGGAGAGTACTGTGTGTGTGTGTGTCTGTGTGTGTGTCAGGCCCAGTGTACACAGGGTGCAGGAAGCACTGTGTGTGTGTGTGTGTGTGTGTGTGTGTGTGTGTGCGCGCGCGTGCGCCAGGCCCAGGGTACACAGGGTGCAGGAGAGCACTGGCCCTGAAAGGCCCCTCACAGGGCTCCGGCGGAGCTGCTGGGCTCGCCTCAGACAAGCGGCCAAGGAGACAGAGGCCTGGCCCGAAGGCCCACTAGCCTCATGGGGCTCAGGAGGCCGCGGGGCAGGACAGCTGGGAACACCGCTCTCATTCAGCAGAAGCCACGAGCTGCCCCGACAAGATGTCACCCCCTGGACGTCCTCAGAGCTGAGAAGAAACGGGCCAACGTTACAATGAGGAATGTGACAGTAAGCCATCGGAAGAGGGGAGTGGAGACCACCCGCGCGTGAAAGGCACAAGGACCACAGACTGGAGTAGGGCAGCTGGGCTGCCTGGAGGGTGGAGGAGAGGCCCTTTCGCTGAGAGAGCAACTGGCAATTATGTATCCAAAGCTTCTGCAGTGTTCACACCCTTCTAGGAATCTAACCTAAGAATTCACTCCCATTTATGCACAAATATGCCCACTATATTGTTGCCAAAAAGGGGAAATAACCTCCCCAAAACAGGAAAATGATCAAATAGTGTGTATTACTGCCATGTTTGTGAAGAGCGTCCTTAAATGAAAGTCATTCAGTCATGTCCGACTCTTTGCGACCCCATGGACTATACAGTACATGGAATCCTCCAGGCCAGAATACTGGAGTGGGTAGCTTTTCCCTTCTCCAGGGGATCTTCCCAACCCAGGTCTCCCGCATTGCTGGCAGATTCTTTACCAGCTGAGTCACAAGGGAAGCTTTTCAACTAAGAAAAAGTCCTTATTTCTTTTTCAACTAAGAAAAAGAGGTCGAAATCCTGGAGAGAAACAGTAAGTGAAAATGTCAGCAGTGTTTTTCTTTGGGTAGGGAGATTAAGAGATTCTTTTTCTCCTTTTATCTATTTTTCAGAACTTTCCAAATTTTTTTATAAAAGTATTTCTCAATTCTAAAAAGTCTATGATCCATCTGCCAATTGGATTCTGTTAACTTTACCCTCTAGGGTTTGCACTATGTAGAAACTACGCTTTGTTTTCCAGACAGAATTCCAATCCTGAACGCGCTTTCTCAAATTACAGCCCCACTGATTGAAAACTGATGATGGCCACACACACGATGACGGTGAGACCTCAGAGGAGCGCCACCTGGCCAGCCTGCCTCGGGTAATCTCTACCAGGAGCATATGAAACTTACAGTTTCTACCATCCATTGGGAAACAGGGCTTCCCTTGTGGCTCAGCTGGTAAAGAATCCGCCCACAATGCAGGAGACCTGGGTTCGATCCCTGGGTTGGGAAGATCCCCTGGAGAAGGGACAGGCTACCCGCTCCAGTATTCTGGCCTGGAGAATTCTGTTGCAAAGAGTCGGACACAACTGAGTGACTTTCACTTTCACGTCACTTTCTTTGGGAAATAAGGATTGTGTAGCAGTTGTTGCTTTGTTTTACTGTGCGAAAGAAAAACACCGACAAAAATTTAAAACTAGAGTCTCTCGTCAGGACCAGACAGAACCCTTGAGAAAACCTCGCGTCACCGAAAAGGAAGTCGGAACCACACGCTCTTTCTGCGTTCCTGAGAGTCTTCTGCGGACACAACGATCCAGCTGAGTGAGTCTTAGCTAGACGTGCCCCAAAGATACCACCCCGAGAGTTCAGGGTCAGCCCAGTCGGCCAGAGGCAGCTCAGCTGACAACTGGCGGCCGTGGGGGCTCGCCTCCTGCCCCTCCGGCCCCTCCGCTGGGCCGTCTCAATCCTGGGGCCGCACGAGCTATCTGCCAGGAACTGCAGTGAAAGGACAAAGTTTACTCCACGTTTAAGAACTAGAGGATGTGTCTGGTGGTCCAGCAGTCAGGAATCTGCCTGCCAACGCAGGGGACAAAGGTTCGACCCCTGGTCCAGAGAGATGCCCCTGGCAACCAAGACAGTGCTCCGCCGCGACTGAAGGAAGCCCCAGAGTCCCAGCTCACCACACCCGGGGATGCTGCGCGCAGTCTCCAAGGCCCAATGCAGCCAGACAAACGGAAAAAGAACCAGAACAGAGCCCGTGTCTGCGCTCTGATTAGGACCCTCTCCCCTGTTTTCTAAGGAGCTTCCTTCGACGTGGGAGACAGAGCTAAGGGGAAGGGTGTGTGTGCGTGCTCAGTCGTGTCCGACTCTGCGACTGCAGCCCGCCAGGCTCCTCTGTCCATGGGATTCTCCAGGCAAGAACACTGGCTGGGTCGCCATGCCCTCCTCCAGGCATCGTCCCAAGCCAGGACTCAGGGATCAAACCCAGGTCTCCTGTGGCTCCTGCACTGACAGGTGGACTCTTTATCACTGAGCTACTGGGAAGCCCCTGGCGGGGGGCAGTACCTGGCAAACCCTAGCCTCTGCTGTGGGGTGGGAGGCACTTTGGATGGGTTTTCCTCTGCACAGGTTAAGAGCCAACCCACCTATCAGCCAACTGAGTGTTTGGGGGCCACAGTCTAGAGAGGTGGGAAGTCACACCATCTCCAAGAGATAAACCTAAGATCGAGGCTGCGTGCCTGCCGCTTTTAAGGGAGGAGTGTGCCCTGGTGGGGATGAGCCACGGCATGGACAGGACCGCCGGGGCAGCCCCAGGGGGGAAAGCAAACACCCAGAGGCCACCTTCCTGCTGGCACTTTCTCCCTGGGAGGGGACCGTCCGAGGAACTCGGACTCCTCTCGGTGAATCAATCTGAAAGCGTCCTCTCCTCTCCTCCTCCCTCCCACCCTCTGGCGCATCTGATGAATATTTTCCTACTCTTGTTGCTCAAGATGAAGGGTGTTTAGAGCCTGAAATAAATACATTATTTCCCACTCCAGCACCCTCCTTAACAAAGCCCAGAGGTTAAAAACTCACAAACTTTTCCTCTCTGAACCGACGCCTGGGGGCAGCTGTGACAGCCGATCAAACAAAGACGCAAAGTGTCTCATGTCTCTTACTTCTGATAAATGCTTTTTATTCTTCACTCAACTGCAGATGACTCACATTAGAAGCTGCCTGGTGACCTGGCTGACTTTACTCCCTGGTTTGCCAACCAATGATGGGGGCGGGGACGGGGCACTGTTGTTTTCGGGGTCTGCTGGTGTGGCCGTGCTCAAGCCGGAACCCCTCTCCTACCCACGTGCCGTGCGGATCCCAATAACTCTGCAGTTTCCTTTCCTGCCAGCTTCCTTCGCCAGGGTGGTGAGCGCATCCACTCTCACGGCTACCTGCTCCCCTCTCCATCGGCTCTGAGACTGGGTCCCTTCTCCAGGTGCTGGGTCACAGCCTCTGGGCTGCCCGGGGCCTGGGCGGGAGAGCGCCGTATCCTGGAACCATCTGGAGGGTGGAGGAGGTGACGGCCACCGGCCACCTCTGCAGCTGGAGAGGCCGGGGCAGCGGAAGAACGCCAGGACACTGAGGCTGCTCCGGGCCGCAGTGCGGTGCCCCTCCTGGCGTCTCCACCGGGCTTCCGTCTGGGGCACGCAGCCGGCCAGGGGGTTTTCAGGCGCGGATGGAGCCCTCGGGCCAAGGCTACCGGCCCCCGACCCTGGCGTCACTATAAAGCTGACAGGCACGAGCAGGCCTGCGCATCACTGGGTGGGCCTGCAAGGCCACACGTCCTGAGCCCAGAGCCGGGGGGTAGAGGGACAAAGTAGGGCCCAGGTGCCTGAAAATTCTGACGGCAGCCAAGAAAAAGCAACGCACTGGTGTGACAAGGCTGACTCCAAGTCTGGGCCTGGACCGCGGACACCGAGAGGACTCCAGCATGGCCACGCCGCTGACACACTGACCACGCCGGGAAACGGGGCCTCATCTCTGCTCTGCCAACACACCCATCAGAAAGAGAGAATAAGCAGGTCTTCAACGCCAATTACGACATGTCTACGCAATGCGGTATTACAAAACGGCTAAAATTGGGCTTAAAAAGAAAAGCCAATGAGCTACAAAAATGGTGATGCCAAGTCACCTTGACCAGGAGATGTCTGCGGCCAGACCCTGCTCTGAGTGCTTTATTCACACGTGTTAACTCATGCGGTCCTCACAGCCCGCCTCTAAGACAGCTTCTGTTACTAACCTTACTTCAAAGACAAGAGGACTGAGGAACAGAGAGGCTAAGGAACCTGTCAAAGATCACAGAGCTAGCAAGTTGGAGGGCTGAAATGCGAACCCAGGCAACCCGGGCCCAGAAGCCATGTGTCTGGCTCCATGTAATACTGCCACCCACAATGTAATACAGGCATTCTAGTATCTATGTATATACCCTCCAAACAATAAATGACAAGAAAAGACCAGAGAGAAATACTCCAAAACAACAACCGGTCTGTCTGAGCAGTGGGAATAAAGTAACTTAACTTATTTTCTACTCTGCTATACTTCTAACTTTCTACAATTTACAAAGTGAGGAGGAGACTGTGACTATTATCATTTATACGTCCTTAAAAACAAAAAAGAAAAAAGATACTCAGTCTGCAGGCACGAGGGATTGCCTGTAATCAGCCCCAGCAAGTCTAATGAAACCCTCACCTGGCTACTGAACCTCCCACCCAACTAGTGCACATTTCTAACCTATGAAATGGGAGGACCACTTCCCAACATCAGAGACTTGTTGGGATTGAAACTGGAGCACAGGAAGAGCTCCTGGCATAGAACCTGGCATAAATCATTACATCCTTTCCTGAGGGCCCAAAATGTTACTAACAGCTGCCACTTCTTGATGCCCACCCTACTGGGCATTTAACATACATGTAACATACCTGCCTGGACAACTCTTCCTGATTCCCCAGTTACGAAAGGAAGAAAATGAAGTCCAGGAGCTTGCCCGGAGCCACGGCGCCTGCAAGAAGCTGACCAAGATTCAGGTCACGTCTGCCCACCTGCAGGCGCACCTCCCCTCCACCACCCCCTTTTCCTCCAGCGCAAGTTCCAGGTGAAAGCGGACAGGCCACCACCACCGGGGCTTCTCATCACCACCGCTCTCACCTTCTCAGTGATTTCAGGCTCCCCAGGACCCAGGGAGGAGAGCGCACACCTCACGCTAACACAGTTACCATGCAGGTCTCGGGACTCCTCGGGTGAATTATCCCCCAACGATCCTTACATCAGTCCACGTTTGTGGACAGGGTTAAGTCTTGGGAGTGAGCTTCGGCCCTCGCCTCTTAAAGTTGTACCTAGGAGCAGTCTATTTTTCAGCTTTGAATTCAGGCGGAAAGACTTAGCTGCTGCTCGGTAGTTTGAACTCCAGGTCAGAGTGGTGTGGTGGTCTTTTAGTACACACTTGGCCTTCGGACACTAGCCCCACCCAGGTCACCCTATCAGAACAAAAAGCTCAATCTCAGGAGGCTTGGCTGGATAACAGAGACGGCATCGCTATGGATTATGGTCTGGACCAATGGAAAACAAGTGTCCGCTTGCAAAACCAGACACTGGAGAGCTTCCCAAGAGGCACCTTCACAGAGGTGGTAGAGTAAGCCCATGGCCAGGCTCTGATGCTGCTTCCTGACCCCCTGGCAAGGGCGGGGGGGCCCTGCTTTAGGAAACCCAACAGGTGAGCACTCCGGTCCTTCCCCGAGTCTCCCCCCACAGACCTACTGACAAGATAACCACGTGGCAAAAGAATTTTTCACTTGAAAAAAAAAAAATTACTTTTAAAGTTCATTATATCAACCCTAAGGGTGTGTCTGACATACAATCTAGGAGCAAAGGCCAGGTGCCGGGATCATCCGCTCTGACGCAGGACGGGGACAGTGCCTGCCGAGGATCACACTTCATCCCATACCTCACAAACCGGAACACTGGACCCAACACGACGGAAGCTGGCCCAAGACCCCGTGGGAGCAAAAACCCTCAAACACTATCCTTTTACACTTGTGCAACGTCAACTGGCATTTCGGCCTGTGTTGGGAAATCTTGTATGTCTAAAGGATAAAGAGGCCAGGTAGGGAAAGCACCTAAAGTGCAGACACTCGCCACATCTGACTGGAAAAGACCAGTCGCGAGTCCACGAGAGGTTATGAGGAGCCTCGCTGACACCATCAGCAATGCCTGTCTATGGAATAATAGAAAGGGATGTTTATTATTTGTAAGAATTATCTCTGCTATTATATGACTCATTCCTGCATGCTAGGAATGCTCTCATCCGGCGCCAAGCAAAGACTGCCGAATTACAAAGTTTGTAACAATTATCATTGCCAGATACATGTCTCACCGCAGGGCAAACCAATCCGCAGCAAATCAGCTATGTGGAGGAACTGTTAGTGTGCCGCTCATTATTACCAGCTGTTCCTACTCTGCTTGAAGGCCTTAACGACGTTTTCCTCCAAGAGCTCATCAACCTCCAGCCGCTGAACTGCTTAGAGATGCTCACGGAATCAGCCCGAGTTCCCAAGGAGAATCCACCACAGGGGCCTGGGTGGATCACAGCACCAGGAAGAGGAATGGCAGGGGCCGAGGCAGAAACGGGTGGGGAGTGGAGAGAACGACCCCCAGGGGAAGGAGGGCTGCTGCTGAGGGAGGAGGACCAGGATCCTGAGCTAGACGGCAGGCGAGCAGCCTTGAAGAGCAGGAGTGAACAATCCTATTCATGGTCACGCGGAGAGGACCACATAAAACGGAGGGAACGACACCCTGGCCTGCGGGCCTGCGGCGCGCTCCCAGCAGGGCTCCTGAGCCCTCAAACAGAGCGGCAGGGCAGGGGACAGCAGCCCCGCGCCACAGACGAGGGGGCGGGGGCTTGGAGGTCAGCGCCCCGGGGTCACACGGCCACCCGTGACAAGGCTGAGGCTGGAGTGAGCACACTTCTGCACAGGACAGTCTGGATCTGTCAGCGACAGACGCGTGTCTAACTGCACTGCCTCCACTGCTCTCTGGATGACTCAAAAGTGCCTCAATTTATGTAAAGCGAACCTCAGGGTTTTCCCCTACCAAAACCTGTAATTATCATGTAAATAATAGCTAACAGTTACTGAGCATTTTAATTTTATTATGTGTCAGTAATAATGCTATGAAGCATTTAAACGTATTACTTACTATAATTGTTGTTTTATTATTGTGTCTCTCTATCCCCAATACCAACCCCCCCCAAAGCCACTCCTGGGGCTCACCTGCTCCGTCTGTCGTCTCCTGGGCCAGCCCCTTCCTTTCTCCACGGCTTTCCCGACTCAAGCTTACCATCCCTCATTGATTATACCCTTCAGGGGTCCCCGGGATACACACAGACCCGCCCACCCGTTTCCGCTCTGCTCCTGCCGGCTCTCACACTCACTACACTCCTTCCTTCGCACGTGCTGTTCCTTCCGCCTGGGCGGCTATTCCCTCAGCTCAAGCCCTGCCCTCCCTAACTGTCCCTGCCCCGTGGCGGCAAGCCTCTCCCTGGGCACAGCGACCATCCGGTGGTGTCCATCTCCACCGGGGCTTCCCTGGTGGTTCAGCTGGTAAAGAATCCACCTGCAATGCAGGAGACCTGGGTTCGATCCCTGGGTTGGCAAGATCCCCTGGAGAAGGGAACAGCTACCCACTCTAGTATTCTCGCCTGGAGAATCCCATGGATGGAAGAACCTGGTAGGTTACAGTCCAGGGGTCACAGAAGAGCTGGACACGACTGAGCACACGTGATAAACATGCACGGGGCAAACCGGGGGCCCCGCCCTCTGCCTGCAGGCCGGCCCCGTCCTGGAGGGCCCTGCCCTCTGCCTGCAGGCCGGCCCCCATCCTGGAGGGCCCCGCCCTCTGCCTGCAGGCCGGCCCCCGTCCTGGAGGGCCCTCTACTCCCACGTGAACGCAGCCAGTCAAGCTTCACGTGCGCATCGGGAGGCCCAGGGTGCCTGGACCTGCAGGGGTCCGTCACCCAGCCCAGACAAACCCCCGGGGCCTCCTCATTGGGATCAACGTCCACCGCCAAGTCCTGTGACTCTGAGCAAGCCCCGGTGCCACCCGCCTCCAACCTCTCCCACCCTGGACACCCTAACGATTCCTTCTCGTCCTCCCTGGCCTCTCGTGGCCATCAGAACGACCTCTTTCAGCACAAGACCACAGTATTCTCCTGCTTAACATCCTGCGGCCTGTGGTCACCCGCAAAATAAAGCCTGATGCGCACGACTCCGAGGCCTTCCTGGGGTCTAGGCGGTGAGAGAAGCCTGAGAGACTAGAAGCTCAGCCCCTCTCAGGACGAGGAGGGCGAGGAACGCGGTGCGCAGCTCCAGCCCTGCGGTGCAGACCCCCCCACCCCGGGGGCTGCCCCTCGTGCTCCCAGACCCAGCTCTGTCTCCGGCACCGACGGGGGCTCCCAGAGGGCAGGCACCCCTGTTCCGCAGCATCTGCTCCCCAGGGCCTGGCCTCTCCCAGGTGGTCCTGGAAAAAAGCTTAGGAGAAACTGCGGGGTCGGGGCAGCGACCCCAAGGCCAGGCCAGGCGGGCAGCCCAGCACTCTCCCGCCCACCCCCGAGGAGGAGGCAGCCCCTTGGGGGCCAAGAGCACTGAGGTGCCAGCCGCTGTGACAGACCCTCTGAGGATGAGTCCATCCCATGAGGCCACTTATTTCCCCCTTAAATACGCCCACCCTGGTTTTTAAAAACCTTTCCACAGAAAATGGACATTTGTTTGTCCAAGCAAATGACATCTGCAAGGAGTTCCTACTGCTCCTATTGGAAAGTTACACACGGTTACTAACAGCTACTGCGAATTGTCTCGTACACGTTGCACATGTACACACCATCTCTACTTCCTTAAACTCTGCGAGGCTCACAGGATCGTCCCAACTGACTGGGAGGCTCCACGGTGGAGGGAACCTGGTCCAGACCCCAGAGCAGGTGGGTGGGAAATCCAGGCTGTCAGACTGCAACCGTGCATTCTTCACCGCAAACACCGCAAGCTTTGAGCACGTGTTTCAGCAATGTGTTCCCATTTCCTCCACGTGCCCTGAAAGCACTCGCTGAAGCAGCGGAGCTCGGAGGGCTGGGAGGCCCGGGCAGAAGCCCTTGGGCGTGGAGCCCGGCTCTCGACGTGATCCCTGCGAGTGCCCCACCGCAGCTGAGCACTCCCTGGGCCAGAGCCACCAGCATCGCAGGAAGCCCCGAGGAGAACCAGACTCCTGGGGAAGGGAAGGAGGAGGGCGCTGCTCGGGGCAGTTCAACTGCGGATTCAACTCAAGGAATCAGCCGGCAGAGAGGAAGCCAAACTGCAGACCAAGCAGCTGAGAAGCAGAGCGCCCAGGCCAAGCACAGGCAGCCCAACCACCCCCCGAAATCAAATCACAGGCAGCCTGACCACCACCACACCGCAAATCACAGGCAGCCCGACCACCCCTCAAAATCACAGGCAGCCTGACCACCACCACCCCCCCAAATCACAGGCAGCCCAACACCCCCAAATCACAAGCAGCCCACCACCACCCCAAATCACAGGCAGACCGACCACCCCTCAAAATCACAGGCAGCCCGACCACCACCACCACCCCAAATCACAGGCAGCCCGACCACCCCCAAATCACAGGCAGCCCAACACCCCCTCAAATCATAGGCAGCCTGACCACCACCCCTCAAAATCACAGGCAGCCCGACCACCCCCCCAAATCACAGGCAGCCTGACTGTGGAAGGAGCCTCAGGTGGAGACAGGAGCCCCCGCCAAGAGGAAACAAAGGCGGCCCTCTGAGAAGCTGAGCGCGGGCTGAGGGGAGCGTGGCGGGCGGGAGAGCGCTGAAGCGCACCCGACTTCCCATGACTTCCCATCCCTACCCATCGCTACTTTTTAACTCAAACTCGTCTCTGAAAGAGGGCGATCTGCCTGGGGAAAGGACAAAGAGAGGTGAGGGAGATTAAGAGACAGAAACTTTCAGTTAACAAAACAAATGAGTCATCCATATTAATGCCACAGTGCAAATTAACTCAGCTCCAAGTTTTAAAAACCCTGTGGTAACAACAAGTCAAAGACAGGAAACGTTAACAATGTGGAGAATACAGCCAATAACCACCCAGCACATCTGTAGGTGACAGAGGACACACAGACTCATCACCATCACTGCGATCACGCTGAAATTACAGAAATACCAACGCACTGTGTTGTGCACCAGGACCTAACACAGTGTTCAGGTCTGCTGTACTTCAAAAACAAACTCACTCATGGAAAAAGAGATCATATTTGTGGCTGCCAGAGGTGGAGGTGAGGGAAGGTGGAGATCAGACGAGGGTAGTCAAAAGGTACAGACCAGCAGTTACAAGATAAACGCAAACCTGAGAAAAAAAATTTAAAAAGAGGCCGAAATTCAAGAGGGCCTCTGCATGCCCACCTGATGGGCCTGCCCGGCAACAAGAGGTCCAGACAAGCAGGAATCCCTGCCTGGTCCTCTAGTTCTGGCCTTTGCTCACGATTTAACCTATCCTGTACACACTGGGGGCCTCTCGGGTGGCTCCAGAGGTAAAGAGCCTGCCTGCCAAAGCAGGATATACAAGAGACGTGGGTTCCATCCCTGGGTCGGGAAGATCCCCTGGAGGAGAGCATGGCAACCCCCTCCAGTATTCTTGCCTGGAGAATCCCACAGACACACTGGCGGTTTAGGACAAGCAGGACATCCAGGCCCCGTCTGTCGTGGCTCTGGCACTTCTGGGGTCTCTCCAGCCAGGCCAATTCACTGACATCCCCTCACCAACGTGGCTCTTTGGATTTGCAATCCTGTTCTACAGAAGTTGCAGAGGCCCTACAGAGAGAAAACAGCCTCGAGGCCTGAATGTAAGGTCATCTGAAATTCTTTCCAAAGGGCAGGCAGGTGCAGGGGCCCACGGCCCCAGCCACATCTACCACATGCAGATGACCAGATACTTGCTGAGCTATGAGGAGGTCACAACATCAGAGCCAGTTATTGACGCAAGAAAAATTAAAAAACCAATTCTCCTGTATTTCACAGGGTTCTTATATACAATGCTCATAATTTTAAAAAGAACAGATATAGTAAATGGAATGAGTTACAGAGAGAATTGAAACCTTCAAGAAATAGATGAAAGAAATACAAAATTAATTTCTGAATGCTAATTAAACCTCTCAGAAGAGGGTCTACTGCAAATCCAAGGCAGGATCAAGTATCCTATAGGATGCTAGTACACGTATGTACACACACACACACACACACACGACAGATCTGATTCCAGAGCCTGGCATACAGGAACATCTTTCCAACACCACCAGCCTCAAGACCCCAGTCGTGAGTTCCCTTAAATGTTAAAAGCAGGGCCCCTCAGCTCATACATACACGGCTTCAGAAGGGGCGCAGAACTGCCCCCGACAAGGCGCAACTGCACCGAAAGGCACGCATTCCCACCCCCGGCCCCATCTCTCAGTCCCGGCCCATCCGACCCGGGACAGCCCCAAACAGCCTGACCCTCAGTCTCCGTGGGACGGGAGAAAGCGGCGGGCTGACTGCTCACTCCTGCTCAGACCACAGGAAGCCAGAGCCCCGCACGAGCCCGCCGGCGTTGTAAGGGCAGAAGCAGCGTGGATCAGCTTCGTCCTGACAGCTTCATTCTGCCACCACACGGGTCACCAGGCGGGACGGGGCACAATTGAGGGTCATCACAGGCACCTTAAGGCCCTGGAGGGTTTTCATCCAGGGAATGAAACAATGACCAACAGTCCGGACTATCACTCAGAGATTAGCTCAGAGGTGGGGGGAGGCAAGAGGGGAGGCTTAAAGGGTTACATTTAACCCCAGAGGCAGGAAGTTCCAGCAGAAAGGCTGTCATTCTACCCAAGTCTTGTTGGAACTAAAGCACAGCAGGAAAATCCAGCAAACCCAAGGGGAATTAGAGCCGGTCACAAGAGGAGGGGCCATGGGATTAATGGACTCTTTAATTTTCGAATTTCCGGAGGTTTACGGCTAATTAGGCCCTTTAGCCATACTGTAATGTGATCAGATTTCAGCTGGGTACGGGGAACAGCGAAGGTGGAAGATGGCGCAGAGATCACCGCAGGCCCCAGGGACTGCAGGCGAGGTCCGAGGCGCGCGCTTCCAGCCTCGATCCACACTGATTAGGCGCCTCTAATTTCCCAAACGGCGGCTCAGAGGGCACGGTGTGGTCTGCCCAACCTCCTCCTTCCCGGCAGTTCCCTAACGTGGGACGGGCGCACGCACGCACGCACGCACGTGGCTCACGGGCGGGGAGAAGCGGCACTGATTGGAGGCGCCCAGCAAACACACGTGGACGGAGAGACTCACACCTGTTCACCCGCCAGGGAGAGATACGGTGCTATCTTCTGCTGATTACATCCAAAACCAAGGCAGACAAACACCCAAGGCCGACAAGGAAGCAATAAACTGACAGTCACGCTGCTGGTGGCCCGACGACACGGCGTGTGATACTTTCGGGAAAACAACCTGGCAGTATTTGTCAACAGTTGTGAACATGTTCATACTTTGACATGGTAACGTTACTCCTGAGAGTTCATTCTACAAAAGGATCGAAAGACAAAGAAAACTGCAAAAAGGACCTCAGACACTGGATCACTGCTTGTAACGCAAAAACCTCGAAGCAACCTAAAGGTGGAATATTCCAGCAGTTGCTGCTGTGTCTGTCTTCCCTTCTCTGAGGATTACTGAGCAGCCACTAAGGAATCATAGTTATGAAGACTTTCTAATAATGTGGGGAAAGTCCTAAGTAATATTAATTTTTAATAGATTTTTTAGAGATGTTTTAGGTTCACAGCAAAATCTCACCAGAGGTAGAGTTCCCATGTAACTCCTCCCCTGACTTATGCATAACCTCTCCCATTAATCAGCACCCCCCACCACTCTGAGTGGTACCATGGTTGTAACTGATGAGCCTACGCTGACAATACCACCAACCCCCAAAGCCGGCAGTTCACATCACTCGGCTCCAAGCCCACTCTTGGTTCCTTACAGTCTGAGCGGGGGACAAGCATATAGTGACGCGGATCCACCTACAGGGCATCCCACAGACTAGTTTCACCGCCCAAAGCCCTCTGTGCTTGCTCTGTCTGGGCCTCTCCCCTTCTCCCCTAACCATTAGCAACCACTCATCTTTTTACTTTCTCCACAGTTCTGTCTTTTCAGAATGTCACATAGTTGGAATCACACGGTGCATAGCCTTTTTGCATTGGCTTCTTTCACTTAATAATATGCATTTAAGGTTCTTCCATGACTTTTCGGGGCTTGGCAGCTCAACACTCCATTGTCTAGATGTACCAGTTTGTTGATCCACTCAACCTGCTGAAGGACATCCTGGTTGCTTCCAAGTTTTGGCAGGAGGGGTTTTCAGACATTTAGAGTGGCCGTTCTGGAGTGGAAAGCTGCCTTACAAACAGTAAGTGTGCAAGGTTAGTGTGTGAACATAAGTTTTTCAGTCCTTGGGGTAAATACCAGGGAGCACGGTTGCTAGACCGTCTGTTGGGTCAACAGCATTTTGTTTTGTAAGAAACGAAGCCATCAAGCTGTCTTCTCAAACGGCTGCGCCACTCGGCATGTCCAGCAGCCACGGCCATCCCATCCTTGCCGGCCTCTGGTGGTGTCAGTGTTCTGGATTCTGGTCACCAACAGCCATACCGTTCACGGGGTTCTCAGGGCAAGAATACTCAAGCGGTTTACCATTCCCTTCTCCAGGGGACCACGTTTTGTCAGAACCCTCCACCATGACCCGTCCGTCTTGGGTGGCCCTACACAGCATGGCTCATAGTTTCGTTGAGTTAGACAAGGCTGTGGTCCACGTGATCAGATTGGTTTTCTGTGATTGTGGTTTTCAGTCTGTCTGCCCTCTGATGGAGAAGGATAAGAGGCTCATGGAAGCTTCCTGATGGGAGAGACTGACTGAGGGGGAAACTGGGTCTTGTTCTGATGGGCGGGGCCATGCTCAGTAAACCTTTAATCCAATTTTCTGTTGACGGGCGGGGCTGTGTTCCCTCCCTGTTGTTTAACCTGACTCAAACTAAGGTGGAGGTAATGAAGATAATGGCGACCTCCTTCAAAAGGTCCCATGCACACACTGCTACACTCAGTGCCCCCGACCCTGCAGCAGGCCACCGTGACCCACGCCTCCGCCAGAGACTCCTGGACACTCAGGGCAAGTCTGGGTCAGTGTCTTTTGGGGTCACTGCTCCTTTCTCCTGGGTCCTGGTGCACACAAGGTTCTGTCTGTGCCCACCAAGAGTCTGTGTCCCAGTCCTGTGTAAGTTCTGGTGGCTCTATGGTGGGGTTAATGGTGACCTCCTCTAAGAGGGCTTATGCCATACCCAGGTCTGCTGCACCCAGAGCCCCTGCCCCTGCGGCAGGCCACTGCTGACCCGGACCTCCTCAGGAGACACCCAAACACAGTTCTGGCTCAGTCTCTGTGGGGTCTCTGGGTCCTAGTGCGCACAAGGTATGTTTGAGCCCTCTGAGCGTCTCTGGCGGGTATGGGGTGATTCTAATCGAGATTTTGCCCCTCCTACCATCTTGCTGGGGCTTCTCCTTTGCCCTTGGACATGGGATCACTGACTCAATCGGCATGAATTTGAGTAAGCTCCGGGAGTTGGAGATGGACAGAGAAGCCTGGCGTGCTGCAGTCCACGGGGTCGCAAAGAGTGGGACACAACTGAGCAACTGAACTGAACTGAACAGCTATACAGTAGTATCTCATTGTTTGGTCATACTGATTTTTAAAAAAGAAAATAAAAAAATTATATGGAGCCTGTAACTAATCAAAAACCACAGGTATACACAAAAAGGACTCACAGAAAATTAAAAAAAAAAAAGTTGTTAAAAGCAATTTTTCTTCTAGGATCCAAACTTCCCCCACTGAAGCTTATGTTGAACCATATGAAACTGCCAATGATCACCCATCTCTGGCCTACAAAAATGGCAATTTCATATGGTTCAACCTAATAGTTATATAATTCAAATAAGTTTTAATAAATTCAGACATTTGCAACGTTTATCTTTATTCTATACCACCACCCACTCTTTGAGGAAACATTTCCAAACACATGAGTAAATGGGTTGATGGGTCTAAAATCCATCTTTAGAATTTTATAATCCAAAATAAAAGTAAAGAAACCCTTCTAAAAGGATGTGAAACAGCTAACAGAAAAAACAGCTGAAGCAAGTCTCACCACATTTAGGCCCGATTCTGAACACTGCAGCCAGGTTCTGCACCCGCTACCATGACGGCACTTCTATGCCATAAATTCAAACAACTGGCAGAGAGCCTTCACCGGGTCAGGAAAGCCAGAACGTCAAGTCAAACACTGGAGCGATTCTCTGCAGGGGCGGGGGGGGAGTCCGGCCCCTCCTGGACTTGCCCTCTGGTTTCTGCCTGCCCTTCCACCGGCCCTTCTCCAGGCCAGCGGCTGAGAGGACGTTCGCTTCCCTTTTCTGGCCTCAGGACAAGGCTGATTGATTCTGCGAAGCACCCGGATTCCTTGTGCCCAGAAGACAGGATCTGAAGGGCAGGAAGGCTCCCTGTGAGGGAGGAAGGCGGAAGGCCCGTCTACAGAGGTGGGGCCGTTTGTTTAAGTAGAAGCGCCTGTGCAGAAAATATCCAGACAAGTGTGTCTATCAAACTCTAAGCTTGAGTCTGTGGTGGGGGGGAGTAAGGGTGCTTTCACTCTCCAAGCTACACATTTCTATGTTGTTCAAATAGATAAGGGGTTACTTTTGCAGTCAGTAAAAAGTGAAGTCGCTCAGTCGTGTCCGACTCTTTGCGACCCCATGGACTGCAGCCTAGCAGGCTCCTCCGTCCATGGGATTTTCCAGGCAAGAGTACTGCAGTGGGGTGCCACTGCCTTCTTTTGCAGTCAGTAAAACACTAAGGAAATGAGAGAGAATGGGAAATGTTTTGACTGACCTCTTATCACTCCTCGCTCAGCCTGCCAGCCCCTACTTCACCGTTTCCACGTGGCAGGATTTCTTGATTCAAAAAGAGGGGAAAAGGGGGGTTCGGAAAAAGAAACATCTTGTACCAGAGATTACCAGGACGGAGCACTGTACTCGGAGCGCCCTCCGCCCGTGTGCCCTCTGCTGAGCTGCAGCACCCAGCCCCTTCGGAGCAGCCGCCAGGGCAGGGCGGCAGCCCAGGACTCTGACCAAAGACGCACTTACTGCCACAGGGCCCCGGCCTCAGGGGACCAACCCGGGCAGCTCTGCGGAGGGGCACCAGAGCCGGGCTAACCAGGTGTCTCCTTAACTCGTCAAAACCACCCCAGGCGGCAGGTCCCCGAGATCCACGGCCCTGTACTGAGGACGGGAAAAGGAGCAATCGGGATGAAACTTCACGGGACCTCCCTGGGGGCACGGTGGGTAGGAATCCGCCTGCCAGTGCAGGGGACATGGGCGCAATCCCTGGTTTGGGAAGATCCCACCCGCCGCAGAGCAACTGAGCCCGGGGGCCACAACGACGGGAGTCTGTGCTCAGGAGCCTGGGAGCCACGGCTCCTGAAGCCCGAATGCCTAGAGGCCGAGCTCCACGCCCAGAGCAGCCTGCGCACCACATCCAGAGAAAGCCAGCACGCAGCCATGGAGACCTGGTGCAACCAAAAATGAAAGAATGAAGCTTCACGAAGGCACAGGCTCTCTTGCCCTTTGGCTCACGGGAGAGTCGCGGGCAGTACAGCTGGCGGAGGCGGGAGGGAAGCCGTCCAGGCTCAGAGACGGGGCATGATGTGCACGAGGCACTGTCCAGCCAGTAAGCAGGTGGCAGACCAAGTGGACCTCCGGCTCCGAGTCTGTGAGCCTGTCCTCGGGCCTCTCCCGCTCAGGGGCTCCGGGGAACCGGGCGATGCTTCAGGACCAGGGTCGGCCCTTCCCCTCTCCCCGCAGGCCACCGCCACTCCCCGGTGTCCTGGGCGTCCAGAGGGCGTTCCAACAGAGGGGGTTCAACGCAGGCCTTCCACAGAGACGCGCGAGGGGCACGGGCACTTGCCACGTGAGCTGGCCTCTGCCCAGGCCACCCGCTCACCTTGCTCCTAAACTCCCAACATTGGCACGACTGTTTAAAAAACAAAACAAAACCTGATTGAATTTTTACTTAAGAGTTGTAAATGTTTAAGGAAGCAATCTATTTTTAAAACAGCCATTGCATATAGATTTAAGTGAAAACGAGTTGAGAATGAGGCAGACCCAAGTGGGAATTCTGAATCCCACAGTGAACTGCCAACACACATGACTACAGGTGAACCCCGGAACCCTGCAGAGCCTCCGTGCGCTCATCTGTGAAACTAGGAAAACACCTACTCCCCTGGGACCAGATGATTACATTATTCCACTTAAATGAGATAACACATTTACTTACTGTCCTGGGTACAACTGCTGACAAGCACGGACATTCAAAAAACAAGTGTTATTGCTATTGAATACAAAATAATAAACCTGACTATACACGAAAGGACTTTAAAAAGCCCATCTGGTCCAATATTCTCATTACTGATGGGGACACGGAGGTCCAAGGAGGGTAAGTAACTTAGGTAACTTCTGATTATCTAACACAGCACCTACCACGGGCCTTATAAATAGTGAGTACTGTATAAATAACGAGAATTCCAGAAAAACATCTACTTCTGCTTCACTGACTACGTTCAAGCCGTTGTGTGGATCACAACAAATTGTGGAAAATTCCTAAAGAGTTGGGAATACCAGAACACCTTACCTACCTCCTGCAAAATCTGTATGCAGGTCAAGAACCAACATCTGGAACCAGACATGGAACAACGGACTGGTTCAAAATTAGGAAAAGAGCACATTAAGGCTGTATATTGTCACCCTGCTTATTTAACTTATATGCAGAGTACATCATGAGAAACGCTGGGCTGGAAGAAACACAAGCGGGAATCAAGATTGCCAGGAGAAATATCAATAACCTCAGATATGCAGATGACACCACCCTTACGGCAGAAAGTGAAGAAGAACTAAAGAGCCTCTTGATGAAAGTGAAAGAGGACAGTGAAAAAGTTGGTTTAAAACTCAACATCCAGAAAACTAAGATCATGGCATCTGATCCCATCACTTCATGGCAATTAGATGGGGAAACAGTGGAAACAGTGACTGACTCTATTTTTAGGGGCTCCAAAATCACTGCAGATGGTGACTGCAGCCATGAAGTTAAAAGATGCTTGCTCCTTGGAAGAAAACCTATGACAAACCTAGACGGTATACTGAAAAGCAGAGACATTACTTTGCCAACAAAGGTCTGTCTAGTCAAGGCTATGGTTTTTCCAGTAGTCATGTATGGATGTGAGAGTTGGATGGTGAAGAAAGCTGAGCGCCGAAGAATTGATGCTTTTGAACTGTGGTGTTGGAGAAGACTCTTGAGAGTCCCTTGAACTGCAACGAGATCCAACTAGTCCATCCTAAAGGAAATCAGTCCTGAATATTCATTGGAAGGACTGATGCTGAAGCTGAAACTCCAATACTTTGGCCACCTCATGCGAAGAGCTGACTCGTTGGAAAAGACCCTGATGCTGGGAAGGATTGGGGGCAGGAGGAGAAGGGACGACAGAGGATGAGATGGCTAGATGGCATCACTGACTCGATGGACATGGGTTTGGGTAAACTCCGGGAGTTGGTGATGGACAGGGAGGCCTGGCGTGCTGCGATTCTGGGGGTTGCAAAGAGTCAGACACGACTAAGCAACTGAACTGACTGACCTTTACTTAAACAGTGGCTTCAGTTTCTTAAATCCTATTGTCTGCTAACAACACTACGGAAGATGAGAAGGTAAAAGACCTCAACAGCCTTCTTTCTTCTATGCAAATCTGCACATTCCATGGAGCCTGATTTCCCTCAGAAAATTCACAACAGTATATCCTTGGGGGAAGGAGGAATACTGAAGCCCAGAAAGGAGTGAGGACCAGGGACAGGTGAAACTATGTCTTCAGTAAAAGGAGTCCTGAGCAAATACATAATTTGCACCACTGTCCTCCACATTAGCAAACTGAACTTTCTTCAAAATAGGTCAGCAAGCCACCCATCTAGCCTCACTTACACAGCAAAACAGGGCGGGCATTACCTCTGCTAACCATCTGTGGTTTTGCAACAGGATGTGATTGGTGCACAAGCTAATTTCCTTCACAATTCTGATGCCAGAGCATTCATGTGACCCCGTCAAGGCCCAGCAGAACCTCACAGTCACCCTCTCTGCA
Organism: Giraffa tippelskirchi; assembly: GCF_054371585.1. NCBI lineage: Eukaryota > Metazoa > Chordata > Mammalia > Artiodactyla > Giraffidae > Giraffa > Giraffa tippelskirchi. Next base: position 189,561,982 of record NC_137277.1, on the reverse strand, counting down.
GCCATGCCCGCCGAGCTCCCAGCAGGCCAGGCTGCCACCCCACCCAGGAGGCAGGAAGACAGCTCTGCACACTTAGTTCGGAGGACACTAGGACACAGGCCCAAATCAGAGACTGGACAGGAACCTTCTCATATGGTGTTTAGGCCCATTCAAGAAACACAGGGTGCCAGAAGTATCTTTATAATAGTTCACCCTTTATCTGAAAAGTGGGGGAGGAACAGAATTTATTCATATTTGTCTGTTATGTTGAAAAATATGAGGACAGGAAAAAAAAAATCTCTACACAAAAACTCACCACTGAAGATTTATAAGAGAACTATTCATAACATCCAAAACCCGGAAACAACCCCAAATGTCCATCAACTGGTGAATGGGCAAGCTAACTTACCCAGACCATGGGATACGACTGGTTCCCCTGGTGGCTCGGACGGTAAAGCGTCCGCCTGCAGTGCAGGAGACCCTGGTTCGATCCCTGAGTCGGGAAGATGCCCTGGAGAAGGAAATGGCAACCCACTCCAGTATTCTTGTCTGGAAAATCCCACGGACAGAGAGGAGCCTGGTAGGTTACAGTCCACTGGGTCACAAAGACTCGGACACGAGTGAGTGACTTCACTTTCACTTTGGGATACTACGGAGTCCCAAACAGCTCTAAAAAGGAACAAAACAGCAATATATGCAACAAGAATCTCAAAAAGAAAAACCATGCTAAGTGAAATCGGTCAAGCACAAGACTATGTACTATGATTCCATTTCTATGAAATTACAGAAAAGGCAGAACCACGGTGACAAAGCAGCTCAGTAGTTGCCCAAGGAAGGGGGGAGGGCGTACAAAGCAGCCCTTTTTGAGAGAGCCTTTTGGGTGGGGGAACTATTCTGTAACTTGACTGTGGGAGTGGTTATGGGATTATTAACAAAACTCATTAAACTGGACACTTAAAATGGGTGAGTTTTACTGTATGTAAATAATGCCTTCGGAGAAGGCAATGGCACCCCACTCCAGTACTCTTGCCTGGAAAATCCCATGGACGGAGGAGCCTGGTAGGCTGCAGTCCATGGGGTCGCTAAGAGCCGGACACGACTGAGCGACTTCACTTTCCCTTTTCCCTTTTCATGCACTGGAGAAGGTAATGGCAACCCACTCCAGTGTTCTTGCCTGGAGAATCCCAGGGACAGCGGAGCCTGGTGGGCTGCCGTCTATGGGGTCGCACCGAGTCGGACACGACTGAAGCGACTTAGCAGCAGCAGCAAATAATGCCTTGAAGAGACCCTAGAAATGTTAGCAGTGGTTACCCAGGGCTCAAGGATTTAGGAAGGGAAGGGCAAGCTGGAGAAGAAGAACAGGAGGGAGATTTTTCATTACACAATGTTTTAGCTACGTATTTTTATTTCTGGAAGTTATGAGTGTATTGCCTTTTCCAAAACTGAGTTACAATTCTTTTCCAGCCAAATGCAGAGGAGGGCTTTGTACACAGGCTCAGCTGGGCCAGTGTGGTCCGACCCCGGGTTCCTGCTGGAGGGTTACAGACATGAAAGGCTTCAAGCAGGTGCGGGTGGGGAGGAGGAAAGGTCTCTGATCCAACAGGAGTTGCGTGTGGAAAACTAGCCCTCTCGTCGCTCTCGGGGAACCAGGCCTCCTGCCACAGGTTAGAAAAACCACAGCTGCCATTTACCGGGCACTTCCTGTATCCCAGGTGCTACTCCTAATTTGGACAGCATCACCTCATTAGGATAATCAACAGCATGAATGCAGCCCTCACTGCCTGCTAGGTACCAAGGAGGGTACTTTACCTGCTTATTTAAGTATCTCCAACAGACCCCGTGATGAGGAACTTGTCCCAGAGAGTCACACGAAGCCCCGAGCGGTGCAGCTGAAAGTGGAGCAGCGAGAACCGAAACCCAAGCAGTCCGGATCCAGAAGCCAAGCTTTACATGGCTGTCCAAGAACAACTCTGCTCCCAGGACAGAGGCGACACTAAGGTCTACACCACGCAGGCTGAGGGCGGGCAGGGAACCCACATCAGACACCACACAGCTCGATGCATCTGGCCTCCTTTGCAGCGAGAGCACCCTACCAGGAGGGCCCTAGGTTCCTGCATCAGGGAGGAGGAGCCAGAAGGACGGAGAGTCACAGTGCCGCCGGGCTCCGAACCCTCCCTCTGTGCCCTCAATCAAGCTGCTTCCTTCCTCACTGCTAACGAGCAGTGAGCACCGAAACCCAAATAGAAATAGGAAGCACATTTGAAGATAAACTGCTCTCGAACTCCTGTGTTTTAAAGGTCTCTATTTCTTTGAACAAATCAATTACATGTCCAGGTCAAAGTCCTGAGCTGCTGTCAGAGGGGCTAGGAAACCATGGCGGTACCACTGCCCTGCATCCTTTCAACTCCTGAGCCCGAAGGGACCCGGTGCTCTTCAGGCCAACGTGAAGCAAATGAGGCCAGGAGGCAGGAGGGAACAGGTCATCATCACACAGTGGGTCAGGGGCCAAGATGCAGTCAGGGTTCCAGACTCCTGGAGCAAGTGCTCTTTCTGCCACTCTGGCATTTTCCAGAGCATGGTATGCAGGTCACCGGGGTTTGAGAAAAGTGTGTCAGATGCGATACAAACCAATGCAATTTAGTGGTTTACCTATTTTTAATATGCATGGAAAAAATATAACTAAGCACATCAAAAGTGTGATTTTATAGATGTTTCTGCTTCAAGTTGACTGAGGTGTTAGGCTCAAGACAATTTAAAGAAAAACATTCCAGAGACAATAAACTGAGCTGGTAGACAGTCAAGTAGCGGAACATGTCCTCCGCCATCCTGGGCTCACTCCGGGGGCTTGCTTAAATCTTACAGCAAGCAAGAATAAAAGGAAAGGATGAGACAGAAAGAAGGGAGAATGGAGGAAGCCAGAGGAACAGCAGAGGTGTGGAGTCTCGCCGTGGTCCCCACAGGTGACTCAGCTCCTGCACAGGGACCCAGGGCCCTGCAGCGGAGGACATCAAAGTGCCTCGCTCCCCCGCTGTTCAATCCCCCGACTCCTGTCGAGCTGACCGAGCCTACGCTACACCCCAAACACGCTAAGGTCCAAACATCAAGTGTCAGCACAGTCGAGGGAGTCAAGGTCCTGCATCCTATGGACACCACTCAAAGACTATTGTCAAGGTGACCTCCCTCTGTTCCCTACACCAGAGCCAGCTGTCAGTGTTTGAGCCCTTTCCTTGCCTCAATGACTCTCTTTTCTCTTCGGCTACATGAGCCCTAATCACCAGGGCTGCTTTGGTTTAAAGGACAGTTCGGGTTCACACGTCTCCAAGTCAGCATCAGATGCTCGGAAGTGCAGCCAGAAACGCTGCAGGGTGGCGGCGCTCCCCTGGGCTCCATCCGCCCCGTCCCCGTGGGTCCAGATCGGGAGGAGTCTCATCTACGACAGCCAGGGAGGGATTTCCCTGCTGATCTAGTGGTTAAGAATCCACCCTCCCCAGAGCTCCATCTGCCCTGTCCCCGTGGACCCAGATCGGGAGTCTCATCTAAGATCGCCAGGGAGGGGCTTCCCTGCTGATCGAGTGGTTAAGAATCCACCTTCCAATGCAGGGGATGTAGGTTCAGTCCCTGGTTCAGGAACTAAGATCCCAAATGCAACTAAGACCCAACAGAGGCAAATCGATAAATAAAACAATCTCCAGGGACACAAAGGGCCTTATCATCACGCCATAGTCCGGCCTCCTCTAAGAGCCAAGGGCACATCTTTCTAAGACAGGGAACAAAGTGACTTGCAAAGTCTTATCAGATCTTATCAGACTTTGAGACTCACTGATTTAGCAGAAAAATAGGTATCAAATACTCATAGGGATTATCCTTCCCTCCACACCACCCATCTACCAAAAAAAAAAAAAATCGAAACGTGGAAGAACTCTACTAAAGTCTTATTTTTAAAGCATCCTCACTGTAACTACATCTCCCTCCCCAGGCAGGCGCAACACAGGCCACAACCCAGGCTTGCTGGGCAGCTGGCAGGAATCGTCAATTGTCTTTAACTGCAAGTGCCATTCTGCAAATTCACCCACTCGCTAAAATGTATGGGTAACCCCCAAATCAATACTTGGGGCCACTGGCGCCGTCATCCAGACACACGCAGAGTGGAGAAGAATGCGTCCGCCCAATGCGCCCGACCCAGCCACGTGTGAACGAGGCGGCCTCTGCCCTTCTAGCTGCAGCTCTGCTGTCAACAGAGCGCTTCTCACAACCTTTCAGCGCCACACTTCCCACCTCGTTGTTGACTCTGCTGTTTAAAAACGGCCCCAGCGCAGTGCTGTCCAGCGTCTCAAGCATCGAAGGGCTGAGATACCCATACAGAGACAACACGTGATGGACAAACTGTCAGCCCTGGCTTCAACGAGAATGAGTCAACAATATATGTGAAGTATGGTGTCCTTAGGCAGAAACACACATAAAACAGGGAAAAAAACATTTTTTTTTAATGTTTCACATTAGCTCCTCATCTTAGAGCTGAAACTCGTCTCAGAGCTGAAAACTCACCTCCTTTTTACCAACTTCTCCCTACTCTCCCCAACTCCTGACCCACGTCAGTCAACTTTCTACTCTGTCTCTAGGAGTCTGATTTTTTTTTAAGAGTCCACATATAAGTGATACTATGCGCTATCTGTGTTCCCCGGTTATGTAATAACCAGGCGACAAAAACGTCACCAGAGCATTCCAGGAACCTTACCATGCTCCCCTGGGAGCAACGGTTCAGGATTTGCTAAGTCAGTGTTGGTGGTGACTTGACAGAATGAAAACCCAGAGCAACAAGAACAGGCTGCATACACTCGGGCAAGGAGAGCAGGCGCACACTTTCAGACACAAGCTACGGGAGCGAAGTCACAGCAGGGGAGGAAAAGCGACAGAAAGCGTGGGACAAAGACCCTCAGTGAGACCCTACGTGTCCGACTCTCAGAGTGAACGTCGCTCAGCCGTGTCTGACTCTCTGAGACCCCATGGACTATACAGTCCAGGGAACTCTCCAGGACAGAACGCTGGAGTGGGTAGCCTTTCCCTTCTCCAGGGGATCTTCCCAACCTAGGGATCGAACCCAGGCCTCCCGCACTGCAGGCGGATTCTTTACCAGCTGAGCCACTAGGGAAGTCCGACTCTAGCGTAATGGTTAACCAAATGACCATATCAACCAGTCGAAATATTAGTCATTTAAAATGTTCTTGAAGGGTTCATAACAAGAAAATCTTATAAGGAAAAAAGGAGACTATAAAATTAACACAGGGGGACTTCCGTGATGGTCCAGTGGTTAAGAATCTGCCTGCCAATACAGGGGAGAAGGCAATGGCACCCCACTCCAGTACTCTTGCCTGGAAAATCCCATGGACGGAGGAGCCTGGTAGGCTGTAGTCCATGGGGTCGCTAAGAGTCAGACATGACTGAGCGACTTCACTTCACTTTTCCTGTTCATGCACTGGAGAAGGAAATGGCAACCCACTCCAGTATTCTTGCCTGCAGGATCCCAGGGATGGCGGAGCCTGGTGGGCTGCCGTCTAGGGGGTCGCACAGAGTCGGACACGACTGAAGCGACTTAGCAGCAGCAGCAGCCAATACAGGGGACGACCCCTGGTCAGGGAACTAAGATCCCACATGCTGTGGGACAACTAAGCTTGTGTACAACTGCTGAGCCCTCGCGCTCTGGAGTCCGTGGGAGGCCCAGCAGAGACAAGCCCCCTGTCACAACAAAGACTCCACAGGCCACAGCTAAGACCCGATACAGTCAGAAATCAAACAAATAAACACTGTAGCAACAACACAGACCACTATGAACTCAATCACAGCAAAAACCTTCAAACCGTACAGAGACAAAGCTGCTGAAATGACTTAGCAAAAGGTGAACAGCAGCTGTTGCCAGGGTAAGATTATGGGCAATTTTCTCCCTCCTTTTCTACATTTTCCAGCTTTTCTGTAATAAGCACATTATTTCTTTATTTGGGCATTCCATCCGGCTTGTGGGACCTTAGGTCCCCAACCAGGGATCGAACTGAGGGGGCCACAACAATGAAAGTACCAAGTCCTCAGCACGGGGCCCCCAAGGAAGGCCCCAAATGAATCCCTTTCATAACAAAAGGGAAAACACTACAAAAACTTTCATAATGATGTCAGACTCCAAAGGGAGGCCTGACGGAGGGGACGCTACCCCGGGCCCCTGCCGCTGGTGCCCACGGCCATCCAGATGCCATGCCTCTCCTCCACTAGGCCCTCCTGTTTCTCAGCCCAGCGCCCCGGGGCCTGGCACAGCACGCAGCACCCAGAAGGCTGGGTTGGGGGACTGGGGGGACGGAAGTGACCTGGCAGCAAATGACACCCAAGGAAAGCAAGCCGACTGCTGGGCTGCCATCCGGCCAGGCTACAGACAGGCTGTGGAAACAAGGGCAGCAGTGCCCCCGGCGCCTCCCTCGCGCGCAGGCCTTCCCTACCAGGTGCCCTGCCTCCGTCTCTCTTCCCGGGCCTCTCCCCTGGGGCCCCTGCCCTGCCTGCCTCCAGCCGGACACCTCCTTCAGGGCGCCTGCACACACCCCTTCCGGCCAGCATCTTCCCTCCCCCGGGGTCTTCTGAGGCCCGGAGACAGGAGGGAGCCAGACACGGGCGATCACCAACACCAGCTGGTCCACAGATGCTGCACCTCCCACATCAGTAGTTACTCAGGTTAGTTTCAACGTGGACTTTCTACTCAGGGCAATTATTAGTCTTCCACTTGTGGTAAAGACAAAGTTTCCCCTTAAATAATTCCTTTTTTTCTTTCTTTAAAAATATTCTTTTATTTGGCTGTACCCAGTCTCAGCTGTGGCACCTGGGATCTTTAGTTGGGGCGTGTGGGATCCAGTTCCCTGACCAGGGATCAAACTCTGGCACCCTGCATTGGGAGCGCGGAGGCTTAGCCACTGGACCACGAGGGAAATCCCTCCCCTTAAATAATTCAAGTTGAACAGATGAGGCAATTCAAAGAAAACTGAACAGCTGTGTACGGGGAGAGAGGTGGTGAGACCACCCAGAAGGTGAGCACTAGACCGGGCGACTCTGCACGACAGCAAGGAGCACTCCCAACTGGTCGGAACAGGGCGACTGAAGCCAACGCCGCCGATCCGAGGCCAGATTAGAGGGCCCCGCGGGACAGCCAGGGAGGCAGAGGCTACGGCAGCTCCCAGAGCAAGGCGCCGGGAAGACCGGGTGCAGAGGAAAACGTGGGTCCTCTTTAGCCCCCCAGTCCCACTCCTGAGGGGTTAGCTTAAGTGACTCCAAAGGAGGGGAGACGAACACACACAACACGCACACGTGTGTGTCTGTGCAGATAAACAGCACATCCCACTGGGCAGACACACCGCTGACTTTCAATCTGCTCTCTGCCTTTCGGTCCACACCTCCTTTCTCCAGCACTGTCACTGCAATTCACGGCTCCTACGTGCGTTGCAACACAACAGGAGCTCTCAAAGGCCCTGGGTTTGAACCTGGATCTGCCCCCAGATCTCTTCTTCAACTCAGGGTACTGACCTCCTGGGGCTCCCCAGATGGCTCAGTGGTCAAGAGTCCGCCTGCAACACAGGGATTCCATCCCTGCATCAGGAAGATCCCCTGGAGGAGGGCATGGCAACCCACTCCAGTATTTTTGTCCGGAGAATCCCATGGACAGAGGAGCCTGGCAGGCTACAGTCTGTGGGGTCGCAAAGAGTCAGACACAATTTAGTGACTAAACAACAGGAACTCGACAAGGTCATGTTGAAAAGTATGGTCTTTCCATGCATCACTGGACAAGCATGTTCAAAGGTGAGTTTTCAAATGGGCCTGCATTTATGTGGCAGAAAAGACAATGGCCTGCTCCAGAGCGTGGAGTCCGGATTCTAGAGCGTTCAGATGGAGGACCCTAGTCCCAGTGCCTGGAGACTCACGGTGGGATCCAGATAAGCCACCAGCGCTGTGCGAGTGATGAAATTCCATGACACGGCAGAGATGAAGGGAAGAGGCTTTAAGGGCAGAGCAGCTAGGGGCACGTCCGGACTCGGCCACTGGTTAGCTATCTGTAGATCTCTGAATTTACACAATGTGTAACTTACCTAAAGTCCCAAACTCACAGGACCTTGTGCTTAAGGAAAATTCAGGGAACTAACAGGTTAACGCATGTCAAGTGCTAAGTAAAGTGTGTAAGTGACAGCTGTTCCTGCCATCCTTTCCTTATTCACTCTGAAGGCCTGCTCAATGCTTCAGCTGATCTGGAATCTGGCTGTACTTGTTTCAAAACACAGTCCATCACCTGAGGCTTAGAAATCATGTTTTGTCTTTTTTCCTTCCCTTAGAGATTCTGCCATGTGATGGAATTCAACTTACAGAGTTTCAGCAGTTAATCCAACGCTTCACAGGATGTGAGAGTAGGAGTCAAGCCTCACAGAGTGCTCTGAACTCATCACACAAAGGTCCAAGGCTATTTCTATGTCCACGTTCTGGTAATTAGTCACACGATGGGCGGGCCCTTCCTTGGAGACCACAGCAAGCAGTTCTTGTCTGTTATTTCAAGAAATGCTTCCTCAACAACCAGTGTGCACCAAGCAGGTTCCGCGGAATCAAAAGCAGGACCCACAGTAAATCCCCAAGGAGCTGCCGTGTGCGCTCCGTCTGGGGTTCAGCAAGTTCAAAAACCATAGTCCAGCACAGGCGAATACTGGATCATCACGTTGTATACTTGAAACTAATATATGGTGTCTGACAACTGTACTTCGATTAAAAAAATAAAAGCTCAATCTCATTCTTAAAAAAAAAAAAAAGGTGGTGGGTGGGAAAGAAACCAATAGTCTATCAACACAAAAGTCTTATAAAGCCAGTTTTACGGGAGGCATTGGAGAAGGAAATGGCAGCCCACTCCAGTGTTCTTGCCTGGAGAATCCCAGGGACGGGGGAGCCTGGTGGGCTGCCGTCTATGGGCTCGCACAGTCGGACACGACTGACGCGACTCAGCAGCAGCAGCAGCAGAGGACAAGGGAACTCTGGCTGCCGTGACATAAACGCATTTGGAGGAGGTTATTTAAAGGAAGGAACGAAGAAATCACGGAGGATAAGGAACTGGGAAGATTGGACCTATTTCCCAGGAATTTCATCTAGTGCCCGACGAGATGACTGGCAGTCACGGAGACCCTGCCCATTCTGTGGATGCACGGGTGCTGACAGCACAGCCCGGCACTCAAAGCTCCCTGAGGACAGGAGCCTCGCTCAGTACCCACGTACGGCTTTACCTCTTGCGGCTGGCACACCCAGCCATCCGTGGGTTATCTAGGAGTGTTGCTGTCACTACAGCATGTTACTCATTTCCGGCCCCAGCTGCAGGGTGACACAGCCAGGGCGCAGGGTGCGCTGGCTCTGAGTCCCCATGCTAGCTTGCTCACTGACAGCTGCGTTATTTCAGAGTCCACCTGGATGTGCACAGGGACGAGGAGACGGTGCCCGGGGCCTCAAAAGGGAGGCCACACCTGCCGTGGGTCAGAAGTTCCCAGCAAGACGTGAGCCTCCCTGCAAACCAAGGACTGCAGCTAATGCACGCTCACTGAAGACCTCATCCGAGACCGATGGCGCGGACGGGCCAAACTAGCGGCAGCTGGCTAACAGTCTGCTTCGAGCTGCAGAAGGCTTAAAAACTGCTAAGAACCCTTGATAGGTCTTCAGAGGCGAGTACCCGTACGTGAAAAGGCACCCTTAGGCCAGCCTCCAGTGGGTACTATGGGCAGGATTCTGTCATCAGAAGGATGGAATTTAAAGGCCATCCCTGCCCCTGACTAGCTGTGTGATCCTGTACAAAGTTCATCCTAACCGCTGAGGCCTCCATCTTCACAACTGCACACCAGGGGCAGGACTAGGGCCCGGGGAAACATGACAGAAGACGGTGCCTACGATGCTCAGCACAGAGAGGCTGACCTCATGCAGGTCCCTGCGCCTGACACACCCTCTATGCCAACGTACAGAGGACTGCCCGGCCGGAGAGCCAGCACTGGGGATGCCGGAGGTCAGGACTCGCCTCAGGGTCATCGGGACACCAGCGTCTTAGATTTAGGGTATTCCTTAGCACAGGGGTTTCTAGAGTCATCCAATTCTCTTCCCAGTGGAATGGTACCAATTTGCAAGACAGAAGATGAGATTCCTACAGATAACAAGGCGTCATCATATGAGGCTTGAGCTACAGCACTGACATGTATTATTCTTGCTTATTCCTCTGAGAAGAGATTATGCCCATTTCACTGAGGAGGAAAAGTTGAGGCTCAGAGGTAAGGAGGTAATGAGCTCACATCGTCCCTGAGAAGCCAGATCCAGGGGTCTCCCTTCCACTATACTACACCAGGCTGCCTTCCAACAATCATCTCCCCTCCATTTTCTTTTATCTTGCCTCCTTCTTATACTCCCTAAACCCCAACACTCCACACACCTTAAAATCAAACACACGTCCTTAAAAATCAAACATGAAATCCCTGAGGCAGTGAAGTCTGGCAGAAGTTCACAAATGCAACACTGCTTAATGGCAACTGAGAGCCCCTGCAAAAATCTGCCACCTTCAGAAAAGAAGAAAATGGATCAGAACATCCAGGGGGGTGTTGGGGGGGGGGGACGAGGCCCACTGATTAGCATCCTGCCCTGCTCCCCTTGGAGGCTCTGGGTGCTGTATGTAACTGGCACCCCAGAGTTGGCCACTCATGCCGAGAAAGAAAAAAAAAAAATTAAGCCATTTTCCAGAGGAGTGACTTATACTACAACCTGGAACAAAAGGACCATTTCCAGCATGGCTCATGGAGAGGCAGGTGCATGCTCCGTAAGGCCCGCACTAACAAGGCCTGTTCCCAGGGAGCTCTGGGAGATGGAGCGTCTTCTCTGGGAGACTAACAAAACACAGAGTCCAGACTTCTTCCAACACAAAGCAGAGGGAGTTTCCACATTTCAAGTCTCTTTCAGCTCTAACAGCACGCCAAAAATCCATGTCACTGATAATAATGCAGTATTATTAATAATAGTAGTTAATGTCATCCTGCATCTGGCCTTACATGCATTAACTCATGTAATCCTCATAAAATCCATCAGAAATAGATACTCTTAGTCCCACCATTTCATTGTGAGACAAAGAAACTGAGGCAGAGAGTGAAGGAAGCTGCCCAAGGCTGCAGATTTGGACCGGGACCTCGGCGGTCCGGCTCCAGAACCTGCCCCTTGATGCCCTGGACTCTGGAATCAAGCCTGCCTCCAACTCCAAGGACGGTCAGTTGTGTGACTCTGGGCCAAGTGCTCGGTGCCCCCCCACGTGCACAGCTGCAGTGAATGCCAGCAGCGTTAGGGCGGCCCTTCCCACATGGCCCCGATCCCCCACCACTGGACCCTCCAGACAGTCTTCAGCACCAGGAGGCCCAACCCCGCTCTGCTCCTTCCATCCCCGTCATTCCCGTCTGAAGTGACACTGACCGACTAGGAGCCCAACACTGCTGTCCTGAGAAGCCAGGTGTGGCCAAGGGCTCAGGTTCCATAGGAGATCTGGACACGTGCTGGAAAGCCTCACTCTGCAGGTGCCCTGCCCTCTTGTTTGGTCTGTTATAGGCTGAACCACATGAAATGCATTTATTTGGCCATTTCTGACCTAGAAAATGGCAAGTTCCCAGGTGGCGTGGTGGTAAAGAACCTCCCTGCCACTGCAGGAGATACAAGAGACATAGGTTCAATCCCTGGGTAGGGAAGATCCCCTGGAGGAGGAAATGGCAATCCACTCCAGTATTCTTGCCTGGAGAATCCCATGGGCAGAGGAGCCTGGTGGGCTACAGCTCATAGGATCACAAAGTCTGACACAACCGAGTGACTTGAGCAGGCATGTGGTTCAAACGGGCTTCCCAGGTGGCTCAGAGAGTGAAGAACCTGCCTGCAACGCAGGAGACGCAGGAGATATGGGTTTGATTCCTGGGTGGGGAAGATCCCCTGGAGGAGGGCCCAGCAACCCACTCCAGTATTCTTGCCTGGAGAATCCCATGGACAGAGGAGCCTGGCCGGCTACAGTCCGTAGGTCGCATAGTCAGACGCGCCTGAGCATGCACGCACACGTTTCAAGTCAACAGGCAGAGGGCACTTATGTTCATTTAGGACCTACTAGACATTCACCCATTCAACATGAAAACATGGCCCATGTGCCAGGGACAGTGGACCATGGCGACAACACGCAGCTCTGAGCTGAGTGGGGAACTGGCATTTGTCTTCCCTCCCAAGGACAAGAAACAGAAGGTACCAGGCATCGTGAGGGTAACCAGCTCACCCTGCTCAAGGTCATACCACAGTCAGTAGGGTCTTCCCCGCAGGTTCCCAGGCCCCCTGGCCCGGTCTGTGGTGCCCAGGCTGGGACGGGCTTCACAGGGAAGAGCCCAGGGTCCCCACGGCGACTAGGATGTGTACACCTACACCACGACGGACAACAGAGCTGCCCAGAATGCCCAGGTGCCCCCTAAGGAGGGCAGACGAGATACACCTACCACCTGAAGGCTCAGCAGGCATCTTTCTGAAAAGACCACGGCTCAGGAGGTTCCAGCTGTTTTCATCTTCAACACCCTGAACCAAAGAGCCCTCCAAACTTTTTTTTTCGTATTTATTTATTCGGCTATGTCAGGTCTGAGCAGCAGCACTCGGGTTCAACAGTCACGCCACGTGGGCTGGTCCACTGCAGCACAGACTCTGGAGCTGCGGCGCTCAAGCTCAGTAGCTCCATAGCGCGTGGGATCTTGGTTCCCCACCCAGGGCTTGAACCCGAATCCCCCGCATTGCAACGCAGACTGTTAACCACTGGGCCACCAGGGAAGTCCCAACCCTCTGAACTTCTAACCTAAACTCAGACTTCTTCAGCCACCGTGGCGGGACCTGCAGGTGAGCCCCGTGGCCCCGGGCTCCTCACCTATAAAATAAACACCCTGGTGGGTCCATGCATGTGACAGGCAGGACCACCGAACTCACCAGACCACAGCCGGATGGGCTGGATCCGAATGCTGGCTCTGGCACTAACCAGCCGGGCCCCTCAGGCAAATTACTAAACCTTTCTGAGCTTCATCTTCGAGATGAGGAAACAGACCTCACAGGGCTGGGGCTGAGAGAATTAGAAAGAGTGACTGGGCCACAGAAGAGACCAGGGCGGAAGGGGGGTGGTGCTGTGACTGATAAGAGTCCAGGACGGGGCCCTGATAACGCATGGGAGGAACACCGCGCCTCCGTTTCCTGTTCCTCGAGACCGAGTCAGAGGCCTCAAAACGCCAGGACTATCGGGGCTCCACACGCCCTACAGCGGCAAGCAATTTTGAGACAGGAGCTGTCTGGAGGAGGGAACGCACGTCAGAAAATCTCAGAGCGAGACTTCCTTGGGGGTCCAGGGTTAAGACTCTGCCTTCCAATGCAGGGGACGCAGGTTCCATCCCTGGTGAGGAAACCAAGATTCCGCCTTTGTCCTGTGATGTGGCAAAAAGAAAAGAAACTCCCACAGAGCCAAGCACCTGAAGCGGGCCAGCCCGGCCGCGGCTGCGTTCTCCACATCCAGCCCCAGGAACCGCGCGCCGGCTCAGCGTGGGGAGTGCTCAGCGGAGAAGCAAGGGGGTGATAAAAAAACGAAGCCTTGGGGCAGACCGAGACAAACCCAAAAGGAGCTCCTTCAGGGGCCACAGGGTCTTGCTGCTGCTAAGTCGCTTCAGTCGTGTCCGACTCGGTGCGACCCCATAGATGGCAGCCCACCAGGCTCTGCCGTCCCTGGGATTCTCCAGGCAAGAATACTGGAGTGGGGTGCCATTGCCTTCTCCGCCACAGGGTCTTAGATCAGACTTAGCCGCGGCAGCATGCAGCGGGTAAAAAGCTCCTCCCCCGAGTTCCTGAGCCCAGAACCGCACACGGGAAGCCCGTCCAGGCGAAATCAGACGTACCTCTTCAGGGCCAAAGACTCACGGGGCGACGCCTCGGGCCGCAGCGGGCCCTATGAGCAGGCCACACCCAACTTCTCTGTCTCTCTCGCTGAGACTGACAAGGGGGTAGAGAGCCCCTGGTACCTCCAAGGGGAGGGACCCTGCTTGTCACAGACCCTGCCAGAAAGGGCACGTGCAAAAGCATCTTGACAGGACCCTCACTTTTTACACTGAAGATACTTCAGTCAGTCCTCTGCCCAAATCTTATGGAAACCTCTGAGATGGTAAGTCCAGGTAATGCTAAAATAACAGTGATTTCCGAGCAGATCCTAACTCAGAAGGGTCCTAGAGTCTCCGTGCTAGAAGAGGAAGCTTCGCAGAGCGGTTTAAGCAGCGGGTGGAGACAGTCGGGGCCTGAGCTAGTGGACACAAGCACTCGCAATCTGCGGTGTGGTAAGAGCTTCATGGCCAGACAGCCTGGGGCTGGAAGCCCTTCTCATCGCCCGCCGACGGCGAGGGCCTCTGCCTCTCTGGGGTCTCAGCAGAACCGGGGGCCACTACCACTTTGCTCCCAGGTGGCCTGGGAGGTTAAGTGAAACACCACCTCTCAACCATCGATGTTAATAAAATAATCAGTCCTGCTCTATCGACAGAGTATGGGGCACCTTCTACCCTTTCCATGTGCAAACTCACTCAGTCCTCACAATAATCGCCACGGGGCAGGTGGATGTAATCGCCAGGGCTGCTACGGCCTTGGGAGAAATAGCTGCAGAGGAAGGTTCCTCCCACAGGTGTTCAGAGCTGTTTGAAATTGGGGGGGGTGAAGGGACCAGGTGATGCCCCTGCACCGACGCCTGAGTCGGGCACAATCTCAGACCAGCCCGTTTTCATCTGCCTCCTCCACTTAAGAGTCACCTTCTCGTAAGTCTGACTATTGGGTGAGCATCCAGGGGATGAATGACCTGATGGAAAAATCATGAGTGACAGAGGCGCCTGGTACCCAGAGCTCGGGCCCCAGGGGCTGACGGGCTAGGTGATGAGGGGTACGTGAGGGTCGCACAGGCTGAGCGGGACTCGGTGCCACCGCAGAGGCAAAGAGGGCTGGGCAGCTGGATCCCTGGGCTAACCAGACTGAAACCCCAGTTCAGGCATGAGGAGGATATCAAGGCTTTGCAGACACCACTATCTAGGATTTAAACTGCCCAGAAATAGCTGTTGGGTCAGTGATAAAGCATCCTGTCCGAATGCTTGAACAGGGCAGCTCTGGGACAGAAGGTTTCCCGCAGCCCAGACGTGATCAATCACGACAACTCATGGCTTTCCTATCTTCATCTTTCTCACCCACTCCTTCCTTTTCCATCCCGGCAGCCACTCGGCGGCCGGGACCCTGAGAACCTCGCAGGCTGATGTTTGTAAACGCCTCCCTCCCGGCTGCACACCACCACCAGATGCCTCTTCCTAAAATACCACGACTCTGCCAGCCTCCTCCAATTTCCACCTGCCCTGTCAAAAATCTAACTGGCTCCATGTTGTCCCAGATCAAATGCAAACTCCTTAGCTTAGTAACTCAGGCGCCCCACAACTCCCTCCCGAGACCGAGACTCCCCCACACCAGCCGTGCACTCTGCAGTTGGCCCCCAAACTCGCTAGGTGACCGTCACCCTGACCTCTGCTCTTGTCCCAGGCCCCTGCACCCCACCCCATCCTCTCCGCCTGGTCACGGTCTCTCCGGGCTTTACCCCCACACCGTCCCCGCCAAGGCTGCCTGGGGTGGTCAGCAGGGTATGGAGCAGGCAGTGGACCGCGAGGCAAGCCTGCAGGGATGGGCCGACATGTGACCTGCTGAGTCTCTCCTCCTACTTCCTTCCTGGTGCACTTAGCTTTCTGGATGCACCTGGCCTCCCATACTGGACCCGAGCGTGCGGATCAGGGCGACTCGTGTCCTTACTGTGGAGGGCACAGGGCAAGGCAAACGATAAGCACAGCGACCACGCGCTGTGCCCAAGCACTGGGTGAAGCACATCACAATGTTTACCTCTTTCTCCCCGGATCCCAAAAAATGCCACCCTCGCTCTGCCTGTCGAGGAAGAGTAGGATCCTCACTTTGGTCACATACTGAATTGCAGACACAGGACTCCTCACCCATCTGCTGAACCCGAGCCCATGTCCTGGGGAGCAGTCCCCTCTCAGCACCCACCACTCTTTCATTCTGCATCTATGAGGTGCTCACCAAGTGCCACGAGGCCGTGCGAGGTGTGGGTGGTTGGTGGGAACCAAACAGACAAGGTGTATGCCCTCGAGGAGCTCACAGGCTCACAAGTGTGGCAGAGGGCAAGGACTCCATTCACGGGGGGCTCCACTGGGCACAGACCAAGTATCCAGAGCCTAAGACACAGCATCAGGCCACAGCAACACGTGGCATCTGGAGCACAGGGCGCCTGGTCCTCTGCAGTGGAGCAGAGCCTCAGGCCCTGCCAGCGACGTGCTTTGTTTAAGACACAGCCCAAAGCCAAACAAACTTCATATCTGCCTTCACCAGGCTGTAAGGAGTGCAGGAAAGAGGTCTACCTCAGAAATCAGAAAACTTGGTTCCTCCACTTAGTAGCTACGGACAGACTAACTGCTCACCCCTTTGATGCTCATCTGTTAAATGGTGACAGCAATATTCACGATGCATATTAACTATGTGCTGGATGCTGTTCAAAGCACTTGAAGAGTATCATCTCATTTAATCCTCATAGAAGCCTTACAGGGAGGTACCGTTATCCCAAGGCCGTCTGGCTCCTAAGTCTTAACTTTTTGCACTCAATGCTGCCTCCCTCCTGAGGCTGGACCTTCCTGGTGGGGCTGCTGCAAGTGGGCCAGAGCTCCCGCGGTGGGCAAGCCTGCACCTCCTCACTCCAGAGGGAGGATCTCTAAAAGCCTAGATTCAGAAATGGCATGGCTCTCGCTGATCTCTTCTTTTTTAATTTGGCTGCACCAGGATCCTAGCTGCAGCTCTTGGGATCTTGAATCTTCGCTGCAGCATGCAGGATCCTTAGTTGTGGCCTGTGGCTCAGCTGGGAAAGGATCCGCCTACAGTGCGGGAGACCTGGGTTCGATCCCTGGGTGGGGAAGATCTGCTGAAGAAGGGATAGGCTACCCACTCCAGCATTCTGGCCTGGAGAAGTCCATGGACGCCAAGAGTCTGATACGACTGAGTGACCTTCACTTCACGATCTCTTAGCTGCAGCATGTGGGCTCTACCTCTCTGACCAGGGATGGAACCCAGGCCCCCTGCGTTGGGAGTGTGGAGTCTTAGCCACTGAACTACTATCCAAGTCCCTCGCTGGTCTTAATGTGGGTGATCTTGCACACTTTGGACATCCATGCCCCACCACAAGGAGAAATGGGACCAGAGTCTGTACTAGGGTCCCTGCTGCTCGCCGTTTCTTAGGAACCGAGTGAATCTTCAGCACAGGGGATGGGTGGACCCATACCTGAGTCCCAGACCCACCACTCACACCAGTCCCTCAACCTCTCCAGCATCCATCCTGATATGAGGCAAGACCTAAGTCTGGTTCCTGGATGACGGCAGATCCTCAATCAGCGGTCGCTACCCAGAAGAGAACGGCTGGACTTCCATGGCACAAGGTTCCCTTCCTGCTGGGAGAGCTTCCGGTCTGTGGGTGCCGTGCTGCCTCAAGGGCGGGTGCACACACCCCAAGGCCAGGGCTGAAGCCTGGCACAAGCTCCAACTTTCCCTTAAGTCTCCCACATCATCTCATGCAAGTGTCCGCAGCTATATTAAACAAGGCTCTGCTTCCTTAAACTTCAGGTAAGAGTGACACGCCTCCCAGCCAAGTAATGCAAGCTGTGAGGGCACGGACCCCCGTCTGTCTTGTTCACTGTACAATCTTGTCCCCAGCACACAGAACAGCACAGAGAAAGCCCCTCATACACATGCTGTGTACAGTGTATTAACCTGACCTATTAGCTCCCAGCGCCCGCTCACACCCCACTCTCTGCTTGACGGCGTCTCCCTAAGAAGCAAGAGCCTCAATGCTCAAAGGACCTGCCCAGCCACCATTTCCCTGTGCGGTCAGTCATCCGTCCCCTCCCCTCCCCCAAGGAACAGAGAATAGGACTTCCGGGTTATAAACAGGAATATCTGCTTTCAATCAGATGATTTAGCATCTCCTTAACCTCAAGCCAACTGATCAATCGTGGGCTACTTTTTTGAAGGATTCCACCAAAGAACAGCCAGTTGGGTTGAAATGAACAAGGCTGTATATACACGTGGGGTCTGGGCTATGTGTCTCACCTACACCAGGAGACCAGCCAAGACCCGGACAGTAGTGTTTCACCTTGTCACAATATAACAGGCTTCTCCTATCCTCTCCTGTCAGGCCAAACCATGTGGGAGCTGGAGGGACAGCTCCCGAGGGGGCCCGGCCCATCTCTGCATGGGGCAGCCCCACCACCTAGCACCAGAATCATAACTCTAAATTAATAATAATTCCTACATTAGAAGTTAGAGCTGGGCAAGGAAAACTGCTCTGAAACTATAAAGCACTTACAAAAGTGAGATTATTACCTGCTAAGAGAATGCAAAGAAATTTTATGTGTCTATGTATTTGTAACTGATGCCAACAAAAATCACGGCATTTTCCCCAAAGTCCAAAGTATTTTAGATTCTCAAACTGCTATTTCCTTCTGAGTTAGATAACTGAGAACTAGCTGGTTTCTCTACCAACAAACCTACTGAAAATAAAAAACACAGTGGTCTTAATTCATTTACCTATCATGCAACCCTATACCACCATTTCTGTCCTATCCCAACTAGTCTATGTTGATTTATTAGAAATTTATTAGAAATTACTTACAAGCCTAGGGGGATACTAAGAACAAGTTATTAAGACCCTGAGTATGAAATCTAAATGGCTAAGTTCAAGACACGCCCCAAAAGGGAACACTCCAAGCTATTTCCTTCAGTGCCAGGTACTGTTCTAGGCCCCAGGGATACAGACAGGCAAAACAAAAGACAAAACTCCCTGCCCTGAGAGAGTTCACGTCAAATAAGGCTGCATCACCACATTATCGTTTCACTGTGAAATGACATCCCCGTGCAAACAACCAGGATCAGTAGCCAGTAAGTGCTGCTACCCCTTCCCCATCTCTGAGTGACCATCCTCACTGTATTCTAAACACTGTCCTTCACACCCTCAACACACAAGCAGCCTGGGACAATGGGAAGGATGCAGTTAGAGCCTTCTGTCAGCATCTATAGTTAAGTTATTCCACCGTCTGAACCTCAGCTTCTTCGCCTGTAAAATGGGGACAGCAACTGCCTCACAAGGCCCTGTGTGGGTTAAGGGCCTGGCACCTAGTAGCCCCACCCACCCCTCCAGAAACCTAAGCCTTTTCCCACCACTCCTTCCATGATCCTTTCAGATTATCCAAGTAAGACCCAAATACAGGACACACTCAGAAGCCTCAAGTATCATCCGGTCCCTTCTGGGTCATTACAGGCATCCTTCCATCACCTCTGGGGCACAGGCCAAGGCAACATGCTCCCCACTGCACCCTACCCCCACACAGCCAGAGATGCTGCCGTGAGCAGGTCACTGGTCACCTCAACCCTCCTCCCCGCTTCTGCCCTAACAACAAATGTACAAAACCTCACTCCAAGTCCTCACCCAAAACTGTCCTGGAGAAGTCCTTCCCCACCCAGGCCTGGCGCTGGGCCACCTGCCCTGCAGTCAGTTCTCCACCGATGCTATCGGAGAAGTCCAATCACCAGGGCCGCGTTTTTCATCATCACCATACAGGAAGGCATTAAGAAAAAATCGAGCTGCTCTGAATTAGTCACCCTAGTTCAGCAGCAACATCTCTTCCTAAACAAGGAACTGAGAGCCTCAAAACCCTTTGGGGCCCAAAGTCCACATGCAAACACCTGCCTGCCCCTGGCCTGAACCCTCAGTCCCTTCGCCCAAGGTTCCTTAGCCCAAGGTTCCTTAGCCACTTGAGGCAGAAGCCCTCTGGCCCTTCCAACCTGGGTGCTGGGCCTGCCCGGCAAGAAGGTTCCAAAAGTGGAGGCAGGGTGGGCTGGCCGATGGGGGCGCCTAGGTGAAACCTCGGGCCAGTCAGAGCTCCCAGAGGAGCTGCCTTCGTTACCAAAACAGCAGAGCGGAGCCAGCGGCGGCTCACCTGGTCCGAGGCACCTCCATAATCTGCAGTTCCAACCTTCACGAGTTGACAGTTGAGGGGGAAAGGGAGGCTGCGTCTGCAGGGGTGCATCGTGTCCGGGCCGTCTGCTGGCCTCGGAGCCCGGGGGGCCCCCCAAAGGCGGCGGCCTCACAAGGGCGATTGTGCGCTCATCCCCGGCCCGCGGCTCCCCCGCCCTCACCCCTCGGCTCGCGCGCACACCCCGGGCGCCCTGCGGACCCCGGCCGAGCGCTCCGCCAGCCCCGCGCCCCCCGGCGCCCAGGCGGCGGTCGCGGGGGAGGGCCCGCGGGCAGGGCACACGGATGCCCGCCCTGCCCTCGCCCGCTAGCTACCAGCAGGAGCACCGCGCACCCCCGGCTTCGCGTCCCCGCCCGGGCCGGGGAGCGCCTCTCTTTTCCCACGGGCGGCAAGGAGGGCGCGCCCCGGGCGGGGGTGAGGGGACCACCTGGGTCGGGGGCAGGGCGGGCAGCTAGGCCCCCGGGGGGCCCAGCCCAGGACAGAGCGGGGCTGACGCAGGCCGAGCGGTGAGAAGTCCGGGGAAGGGGGACGGCGGGCACGGAGCGGGTGACGTCCGGGCGGGGGCCCAGGGCGCAGGAGTGCGGTCCAGACTTGAGACCGCGGAGGGACGAGGCGATCCAGGCTGAGGCCGCGGAGCGGAGGGGAGCAAATGTGGGCTGAAGCCATGGAGAAGGGGGGAGTGGGAGGTCCGGACAGGGGCCACGGAGAAGGGGGGACGGGGGGACAGAGGCCTAGCCTGGGCCGGAGGAGGAAGAAGCGACGGCCCAGCCTGGGCCGGAGGAGCAGGGGATGGGGGCCCAGGCCGGGCCGGGCCAGGGGGAAGAGGGACCACGCCTGGGGCTCCGAAGGGGGTGCCCGGCCGGGACCACGGGTCCAGGAGGGTCTGGGCCGGGCTACGGGGGAGCGCAGCCTGGACTCGGACGTGGAGTCCTGCTGGAACCAGGGGCGGGGGCCGGGGTCGCCCCCAGCCGGGCCCCCTCCCGAGCGGGCTGGCGGCTGGGGGTCCCCCCGGGCTCCGGGCGCGCCCCTCCCCCACCCGGGGAGCCCACCCTCCGCGGGCCGGGCCGGGCGGCGGGAGGGGTCCGGGCCCCGGCGGAGCCCCGGGGCAGGGGCCCTCGGGCCTTTACCATGGCGGCGGCGGCGGCGGCGCTCCCGGTCCCGGCGTCTGTGGCTCTCCCCCCCGCAGCAGGGCCCGGCGCTTCCACTTCCCCGGGTGTCCGAGAGTGAACATCCGGGTCAGCGCCCCCTCCCCCCGCGCCGAGCCGCCGCCGCCGCCGCCTTCCTTCCTTCCCCGCCCCGGCCCGGCCCGGGCCCGCCCCCCACGCCGCCGGCTCTCGGCCAATGAGCGCGCAAGGCCTCGGCGATCGCCAAGTATGGAGCGCGGCGCGGGGGGGCGGGGCCCCGAACCCGGAAGCGATGGGCGGGGCCTATGGAGGGGCGGGCCCTGCGGAGGGCGGGGCCTGCGGGCGGGGATGCGGAAGGCGCTGGGACCCGGAGCGGTCAGCCGCCACCCCCACCCTGCTGCACGCGCTCGTCCCTGCGGCGCGCCCGCAACTGGTGCGGCCCGCGGGGCAGGCCCGGCCCGGGGACCCAGCGGGGCGCGCGATCCCCGAGTGCAACCCCCGCGCTGCCGCTTTTTGCTGCGTGTGGGACCTGCAGCCAGTCGCTGCGAAAACGGGGCCTCGGGCCACGTTCCTCTCTGAGCAGCCAGCACACGCCGAGCCTGGGGTGCGGCCCCGAAGATCGCAGGGGTGAACGGGACATAACGATCTCTCCGCTGCTCCGAGGATGCTGTCAGCACCACCCAGGCAGAAATGAGAAAACCCGGCACGAGAAACGTCACATGTTAAGAGGAGCGCCCGCCCATTTGCCCAGAGGGGGCTGCCTCATTCCTCACGGGGACTCAAATTTTCTTTTCTCTTCACTCAACAAGTATTTACGCTTGATCTAGAAGTCAGGAGGCCTGGGACGCTACCCCTGCTAGTAATAACTGTCTTCCCTAGCTTGCTCTCTCCCTCTCTTTTGTAAGATGCAAATCAGGCCACTGGTGAGGGGATTGTAAACTACAAAACGTTGTACAAATGACAGGAATGGGTACCACCAGCCAGGCCGTGACAACCCGCCCCGTCCTCAGGTATAGCTCACAGTCAAGTAAAAACTACCACTGGCATTGAAAGTGACACAGATAAGTCCCCCAAGAATGACTCAGACCTGTAGTCAGACAAGGATTCAGACAAGGGCGTGGTGTTTAGGAATTTTCCCTTGGTATTTATTGAGCATCTATTGTGTACCAAGCCCTGCTCTAGGCTCTTAAGGATAGAACAATGGACAAGACCCTTCCTGTTGCAGTTTAAACAAGGGAGGGGAGACAATTAAGTACTAAGTAAAAATGGAGATGTGGAGGAAAATCAGAGTGAGGGAACCAGCAGCAGATTAGCAAAAGTGGGGCCAAGGAAGGCCTAACTTTTTTTAAAAACTAATTTTTACTGCAGAAGACCTGGGTTCCATCCCTGGGTCAGGAAAATTCCCTTGGAGAAGGGAATGGCTACACACCAGTATTCTTGCCTGGAGAATCCCATGGACAGAGATGGGCTACAGTCCATGGGGTCACAAAGAGTCAGACAAGACTGAGCGACTAACACTTCATGGTTGCTTTACAATGTTGTATTAGTATATACTGTACAGCAAAGTGAATCAGCTATACGTATACTTATATCCCTTCTTTTTTGGATTTCTGGAAGGCCTACCATTTGATCAGAGGGAGGTACAAGGAACAGCAAGGGCGAAGACCAAATGAGGACAGTCCCTTGTGTGTTTGTGGCACAAGGAGGTGGAGATGGATGGCTCAGATTGGACACGGGGAGAGAGGCAGGAGCTGAGTGAGGTCAGAGAGGTGCAGGGCAGGGACAGGATCTGGCCTGGCCTTTCAAGGGATCTGGAGACTGCTGTGTTCTGAATGGACTGTAGGGGGACTAGGGCTGTTGGAAAGCCCTTTCTGTATGAAAGGCATTTGTTATTTATTTCAAAAGCACTTATATGGGACTTCCTGTATGATGGGCGCTCTCATGCACTCTACAAATAATAACTCATTTAATCCTCATAACAGAGGCCTGGGGAGATAAACCCTAGGTCACACAGCAGAGAGATGCAACTCTGGGCATGAGAAGAAAGGAGTTAGGATGATGCTAAGATTTTCAGCTTGATCAGCACCAGAAGGATTTGCCATTTATTGATCTGTGGAAGGTTGTGGGGGGTGGAGCAGAAGTCTGGGTGTTTTGGTTTTCTTTCTTTTTTTTTTTTTTTGAGGAGTTGGCTAGTAAGAATCAGTTTGGGGCAAGTTATGTTTGATTTGTCTTTCAGAGATTTAAATAGAGATGTCAAGTAGTCGGATACGAAAGTTTGGAGTTGGTGATAAATTGATGAGAACTGTCAGCTAATAAATGATATTTTGAGGTACTTAAATGCATAAGACACCTAGGTGAGCTCACTTAGGAGGTGAACATAGAGAGAAGTGAGTGAGCCTACACTC
This sequence comes from Giraffa tippelskirchi, assembly GCF_054371585.1. Classification (NCBI taxonomy): domain Eukaryota; kingdom Metazoa; phylum Chordata; class Mammalia; order Artiodactyla; family Giraffidae; genus Giraffa; species Giraffa tippelskirchi. The sequence goes on along the minus strand of NC_137277.1, from coordinate 189,538,312 downwards.
ATGACTCCAGGTCTGATCACACCACTCTCCTGCTCAAACACCTTTGAAAGTTAAGTTCATTCATAATAAGAGGGCCTGGAAACCAACCCAGAACTCAGGGACAGGCTAATCCATCCCTCTCACATGGCCCCATTTCTGCTGCTTTTGACGAATCTGCTGCATTCTTGACTGTCTGGCATCCTCAGTTTGCCTATAGCCCTATTCCTCAACATTTCAGCCTGCATGGGGATCATCCTGGTGACCTTTGTCCCTCCTTTATTCTCTGCATCAGCTTGTCCTATTAACTGACAGATTCTTTTGTGTTTCATAGCTTAGCTCCTAAGACAGAATCCAGTCAACTCATCTCATCTTTTAATGATGACAGCTCGTTGGGCAGGTCACTGACCAGCTCCATGGACTGGCTGCCCACAGGTCAGATCCCACCCCTTAACCAGTCATCTGTTGCTACAAACATGGGGGGATGTGGCATTAAACAGCTACTTTTGAGGGGCTGTGGGTAGGAGGCAAATTCCATCATTACTTTTAGTACTGTTTCTTCTTTCCTCTTTCAAAAGCCCAGTCTCGTGTCATATTCTTCCACCTGCCACGGCTCCTTTACCCGCCTCTTTTCTTCTTGGCCAATCCTGGTTAAACTCAGCTCTTCCCCTACTCTCTGCCTGCATCAGAATATCTGAACATTGATGGAAAATTAAAAGTGACAGGCGTCATTTTAAGTTGATGTCCACTAGTTTCAAATGAGCCCTCAGACCTGTCTAGCCTTCTACTATATTTTCCTGCTGTATTCAGTTCCCACACTCTACGAGGATGATTTTTCAGTCTTCTTCCTCTGTCCCTTTCTCATCTTTCACTCTAAGCAGATGAACTGGTCTCTTACTTCACAGACATGATGGAGTTAGACAGAAACCTTCTCCTCTACCAACATTTCTGCATCTTCCCCATGTTCTCTTCCTTCCCTGAATTTTAAATTGAAGTTGCTCCTTGGAAGAAAAACTATGGCAAAGCTAGACAGCGCATTAAAAAGCAGAGACATAACTTTGCTAACAAAGGTCCATATAGTCAAAGCTATGGTTTTTCCAGTAGTCATGTACAGATGTGACATTTGGACCATAAAAAAGGCTGAGCACCGAAAAATTGATGCTTTTGAATGGTGGTGCTGGAGAAGACTCTTGAGAGTCCCTTGGACTGCAAGGAGATCAACCCAGCCACTCCTAAAGGAAATCAACCCTGAATATCATTAGAAGGACTGATGCTGAACCTGAAGCTCCAGTTCTTTGGCCACCTGATGGGAAGAACCGACTCATTGGAAAGACTCTGATGCTGGGAAAGATTGAGGACAGGAGGAGAAGGGGACAACAGAGGATGAGATGGTTGGATGGCATCACCGACTCCATGGACATGAGTCCGAGCATACCCTGGGAGATGGCAAAGGACAAGGAAGCTCGGCGTGCTGCAGACAACAACAGCTGATTTACAGTATTGTATTAGGGAAATTTTCTGGTGGCTCGGAAGCTAGGATTCTACACATCTACTGCAAGGGGTTTGAGTTCAATCCCTAGTCAGGGAACTAAGATACCAGAAGCCATGCAACATGGTCAAAAACAAAACAACAACAACAAAATATATTTTTAGTTTCAGGTGAACAGCAAAGTGATTTATTTATACATACATATATATATATTTTTTTTCAATTCTTCGATTCAAGATATTGAATATGGTTCCGAGTGCTTTTTAAAAACATTCATTTAAGTACAGTTGCTTCACGGTGTCGTGTTAATTATTGCTCTACTGCAAAGTGACTCGTATGTACGTATATATATTTATATACGTGTGTGCGCACACACGCACATGCGCGCGCACACACAGGCATGCACACGCACACACGTGCATGCACACACACGCACGCACACACACACACACCCTTTTTCATATTCTTTTCCATTATGGTTTATCACAGGTTATTGAATATAGTTCTAGTTCCTTTTGCCTTTTTTCCCCAAATATTTTTGTTTGTTTGTTTTATTTTATTGACATCTAGTTGATTTACAGTGTTGTGTTAGTTTCAGGTATACAGCAAAGTGATTCAGTTTTATATCTATCTACATATATACATATATCTATACATGTACAGATAGATATATATACACATATGGGGCTTTCCCAGTGGCTTAGTGGTAAAGAATCTACCTGTAATATAGGAAACTTACAGGAGAAATGGGTTTAATCCCTGGGTCAGGAAGATCCCCTGGAGGAGGAAATGGCAACCCACTCCAGTATTCTTGCCTGGAAAATTCCATGGGCAGAGGAACCTGGCAGACTACAGTCCATGGGGCTGCAAAGAGTTGGACATGATTGATCAGCTGAGCAAACAACAAACAACATAAGACGCATAAAAAGGGCATTACCCAGAAGTTTGCCCAACATGGTTTCTTTCTTCCTTCAATTAAGTCTCCACAGCTGGAACTGTTGGGTTAATAAATGCACAGTTGTTGCAAGAGCTGAGACTTGTTTAAAATCACCTCTGATTTTAACAGGCTAGAGCCTGCTTCCTGAGTTGAGGATCTTCTCAGTACTAGAAGTGGTTATAGATGTTTTACTGTGTCTTTTGATATATGAGAGAACCCTAGAATTAGCCAGCTTTTAAGCCCTCGCTACACTGCATTCTGCAGACGAGGGGTTTGCACCATATCCCTTGAACATCCTAACTCCATATATTAAGGGTTCAGTGGGATGCAGTTCCAGGATCTCTGTCACCAAGAGCCCCGGGTGGGAAGCAGTGCCACCTGGCATTTCCATCTTCCCCGTCACTTGGCTGACTTAGTGGTTGGTCTCGTCTACCACTCAACCCTTCCTTAACTTCAGACATTTAGTTTGGGTGAAATGGAGCCCATCCCCAGCTCCTGAGGACAGGAGCCTGATTGGCTGAAGCCAAAGTATAGCCCGAGTTTAGGGCTATGCGCTGGATCTAATTTGAACAACAATGCTCCCTGCAGAGCACTAAACTCTGCGTGAAGTGGGGGTGGAGGGGGAGCCCTTCAAGTAAATTTGAGAAATGTAGAAAAAAAGATTCCTGCTTGGGGGAGTCTCTTTTTTTAAGAACCTCAGTTATCCCATCTCCCCCCAGATAGTTTTTTTTTTTCTATCTTTAAGTTAAAATTCTAGAAAATTGAAAAACTTATCTATTTATTAGTTACGGCTGCGCTGGGCCTTCGTTGCTGCACAGGCTTTGCTCTAACTGCGGTGTTTGGGGGCTACTCCTCATTGTGGTCACAGGCTTCTCTTGTTGCCACGTGCAGGCTCTAGGGCACGTGGGTTTCAGTAGCTGTGGCCCCAGGCTCTAGAGCACAGCAGTTGTGGCTCACGGGCTTAGTCGCTCCTTGGCCTGTGGTATTTTCCAGGATCAAGGATTCAACCTGTGTCTCCTGCATTGGCAGGCGGATTATTTTTACCACTGCGCCAACAGGGAAGCCCTCCCCAGGTTGTTGAATGATTCCCTCTCAACTAGATAATTACTGTGGTTTTAAACATGCCTTAATGTCTCATATGTTAAAAAAAAAAAGAGAAAAAGCCTACATGGATTCCTCTAGCCCACCACCCTGTCTCCTGTCTTTCTCAGCTACAGAGTTGTCAGTATGTCCTGTCTCCTACCTTCCCCTCTAGTCCATCACTCCTGCACAGAAATGACCCTCAGGTCACCCGTACCTCCTTGTCAAAGCGCACACGGATGTGTTTCAATCCTCAGCTCCTTGGACTCCCCAGTAATAATTGACATTATTGGTCACTCATTTAAAAAATTAAAAGACGCTTGCTCCTTTTTAAGGAAGAAAAGCTATGACCAACCTAGACAGCATATTAAAAAGCAGAGACATCACTTTGCCAACAAAGGTCCGTCTAGTCAAAGCTATGGTTTTTCCAGTAGTCATGTATGGATGTGAGAGTTGGGCTATAAAGAAAGCTGAGCGCCAAAGAACTGATACTTTGAAATTGTGGTGTTGGAGAAGACTCTTGAGAGACCCTTGGACTGCAAGGAGATCCAACTAGTCCATCCTAAAGGAAATCAGTCCTGAATATGCATTGGAAGAACTGGTGCTGAAGCTGGAACTCCAATACTTCAGCCACCCAATGCGAAGAACTGACTCATTGGAAAAGACCCTGGTGCTGGGAAAGACTGAAGGCGAGAGGAGAAGGGGATGACAGAGGATGAGATGGTTGGATGGCATCACCGACTCAATGGACATGAGTTTGAGCAAGCTCCGGGAGTTGGTGATGGACAGGGAAGCCTGGCGTGCAGTCCATGGGGTCACAGAGAGTCTGACACAACTGAGTGATTGAACTGAACTGACCTGAACTGGTCAATCACTGCTTCCTCTTTTTTTTCTTTTTGCCACACCACACAGCTTGCAAGATCTTAGTTCCCTAACCAGGGATTGAACCCATGACCTGGTGGTGAAGGCACAGAGTCCCAACGACTGGGCCACCAGGGAATTCCCACTTCTTTCTTCTTGAAGCACTCTGGTCCACAGGCTTCCCTGACATCAGATACCTCTCCTGGTCTCAGTCCCACCTCTCTGACTGCTCCTTCACTGTTCTCTGCAGACTCATTCTCTCTACCCTCTAAGTGACGGGGTTCTCGCCTCCTCTGACCTTGCAGCTTCTCCTTAGACAATCTCATCCACACCAATGGCCGAGCTACTAGCAGGCCTCAGTCATGAGCCCATCCCTGGGGCTGGCAGGACAGGGACCCCATAATGGGGGGGGGGACTGTTTCAATGTAATGAGGGGGGACCAGTGTACCATCACCAAAAGAAGAAGAAAGGATGCTGAAGAGTAGAAACACGAAAGACCAGACGGTCACGACAAGCATGCATTCTGCGTAAGCTCATGCAAATGATCAACACAGGCCCCTTTTAGGTCTCATAAATTTCTTATCTTTGGAATCCTAAGCAGTACTGATTAGAGGTCTCCAAAATGCTGATTTCCTTTGAAGACAGAACATTACGTGGTTTGCAGGGGCGGCAGTCTTGGCTAGACAGCTTAGATCAACTTTTTCCAGCCCTCAGCAGCTTGAAAGTATACAGGAAGAAGCAGCGGTAGAGGGGGCAGGAGGAGGTAGACAGACCACTGGCACTCCAGTTCTTTTAAACACACCCCCAAGTCTTCAGCACCATGGGGATGCTCTGTCAGAGGATTAGACATCATCTTCTTGGCGCTTTTGTTTTTGCTTTTCTAATAGGTACCTGGGAGAACTCACAGCTGCCTTCTGCTAGAGGAGAACTATTTGTATCCTGACCATCTGTGGGGTCTTGCTCAGAGTTAGAGCAAGTGGGCCACATGTGGGCCAGCTGTTGGAGTTTTTATTGATATATGCGTAGTTGGAGAATTCATGTTTTGTTTATTAAGCTGGCCAGCCAGCCACCCACCAGGCTTGGGATGGCCTCAACAATGCACCTAAGGCTGACTCTTCAAATCCAGAAGAATGGTCACCTCCTCCTTCGTGTAGTATTCTTTGCCGATCACCTCGAAAGCTGCGTTTGGGGGCCTCCTTCTCTGTGTTCCCATGGAAACCCTGTTCCTAGGACACCATTTCACTTGTAATTCGCCCCTACTACTCTCTGGGCTGCCTGAGGCAGGGACCGTGGCTCACATCACAGTTAGAACGGACCTGGAATATGGTGCCCATCAAGTGCGGAGCCAGGGAAACACTATTGAGATGGGAAGTGGGTCCTGCACAACTCTTCCAAGGCACTCATCTCTCATTCCAAGCAGACACAAAATGTTCTGAATGAAACTAAACCAGCTGCAGAACTGATGTAGGAGCTGAAAAATGGCAAGACTTTTTTTCACTTGAAAACCAGTCAAGTGAAAGGCTAGATCAGCGGTCCCCAACCTTTTTGGCCCCAGGGACCAATTTTGTGGAAGACAATTTTTCCGTGGACCCGGGTGGATGGATGGTTTCAGGATGATTCAAGCGCATTGCATTTATTGTGTACTTTATTCCTATTATTACTATATTGTGATATATAATGAAATAATTATACAGCTCACCATCATGCAGAATCAGTAGGAGCCCTGAGCTTGTTTTCCTGCAACTAGACGGTCCCATCTGGGGGCGATGGGGAGAGGCTACAGGTGAAGTTTCGCTCACTCATCCACTGCGCACCTCCCGCTGTTCAGCCTGGTTCTTAAGGGACCAGGGACCAGTACCAGTCCATGGCCTGGGGGTTGCGGACTCCTGGGCTAGATCAAAAAACCAGAGCCACAACCAACTGGGAGTAAAATATTTTAAAATACCATTTGCCATAACACAAAACACGAAATACTTAGGGATATATTTAATGAAAGATCTGCAAATCCTGGGTCCTCTGAGAACTAGGAAACATTACTGAGGGAAATGAAGTGAAAGAGACAAGCCACTCGGTCGTGTCCGACTCTTTGTAACCCCAGGGACTGTACAGTCCATGGAATTCTCCGGGCCAGAACACTGGAGTGGGTAGCCGTTCCCTTCTCCAGGGGATCTTCCCAACCCAGGGATCAAACCCAGGTCTCCCGCATTGCAGGTAGGTTCTTCACCAGCTGAGCTAGCAGGGAAGCCCAGAGGGAAATTAAAGATCTAAATAGATAGATGTTGTACCCTGTTCATGGATTGGAAGAAAATATTGTTACAATGTTCATTCTCCCCCAGATAATCCGTAGATTCAATGCAACCCAATTCAAAATCCCAGCAAGTTTTTTTTTTGTTTTTGTAGAAATGAACAAGTTGATTTTAAAATGAATATGGCAATGCAAAGATCTTAGAATCTTGAAAAAGGAAGAAATAAGTTAAAGGACCTATATTATCTGATTTCAAGACTTACCATAAAGCTGCAGAAATCAAAACAGTGTGGCATTAGCATAAGGATAGACACACAGATCAATGGAACAGACTAGTCCAAAAATAGACCTGCATACATACAGTCAGTTTTTTTCTTTTTTTTGGCCATGCTGGGAGGCTTGCAGGCTTGCAGGATCCTAGTTCCCTGTCCTCAGCAGTGAAAGCATTGAGTCCTAATCAGTGGACTGCCAGGGAATTCCTAACAATTAAAAAAATTTTGACAACAGTGCCAATGTAATTCAATGGGGAAATAGCAGCATTTTAAACAAATGGTGCTAGAAGTAAATCTTGACCCTTACTGCACATAAACATTAACACAAAATGGATCACAGACATAAACATAAAAACTAAAACCATAAAACTTCTAGAAGAAAATGTGACAGAAAATCTTCACAACATTGCATAGACCAAGGTTTTTTAAGATACAGAAAGTGCAAGCTAAAAAAAGAAGATAAATTGATAAATTTAATTTGGTTAAAATAAGAAAACTCTGTTTTTCCAAAATAACATTTTTTATAAAAAGGATTTCAGAGTCCTGTGAAGCATTATTTAAATTCATGTAGGATTTTAAAAAAAATTTGGAAAAAAATAGTAATCTCTCCACTACATAAGCTTCAGTCTTTCTAAATAAATAGACACACGTATCAGCTTTAGTTTTTGTTCAAGTGAACCAATGGCATGCAGAGCATGAGAGGACCTTGGTTGAGGTCATTAATTCTTAGGCCCAGGCTAGACATAGTGACCTATTTGTCTAAGGCAAACAATGCCACTATGGTCAGAAAGACTCCACATTTCGGCCAAAAAGGAGAGCAAAGGCCAAGGCAGAGAAGTGATGGTAAATATGTGGTCTGGTAGGTAAAGCAACTGTAAGCGGCGCTAGTGGAAGTACTCACCTCCCAGGGCAGGAGACATAAGAGACACGGGTTCGATCCCTGGGTTGGGACGACCACCTGGAGGAAGGCATGGGGACCCACTCCAGTATTCTTGCCCAGGAAATCCCATAGACAGAGAAGCCTGGTGGGCTACAGTCCATAGAGTCGCACAGAGTCAGACACAACTGAAGCGATTTAGCTCACAAGTGGAGAAAATGAATCACCAAGTATAAAGATAGGCAGACTGAGAGTCAAATGCAAACGGGGAAAAATGAAGGACATGGTGGAACAGGATGCTTTAGGTAGAGGCCTAGAACGACACTAGTGAGGGGACCCATTTCTCATATTCATTGTGCTGCCTTCTTTATAACTTAAAACTGCCGGGGAGGATCAGACGTACTTGATCGAAGATCCTGTAAGATGTGGCCCAGTTTAAAACCAACCTGAGAGCCTGTGATGGTTAGTTATCCCTGTCTGAACATCTCGACTGAGGGAAAACAATCTGTTCTGAGGCTTAAGGGGCTGGCCCTGGGCTCTTAAAGGGAATTATAAGGGATCAGACGGAACGCGCTCCAAAGGGAGCTGTGCTTACGTACCCTGCCGAGACCCCAGTCCTGGTGCCCCATCCCGCTGCCACTTGAAAACCAGTAGTGGGCTGCCCTGTCACCCTTTGGCTTTGAGGGCACAGGCTATAAGAGGTGGCAGAAATGGGCAAGTGGCCCGGATTTGGCTTATGGTCTTATTGTGGAATGAAAGAGTGCTTGTCACATATTTCAAGAAAATGAATGCAGTCTTTGAGACAGCCAGCAATGGAAGATGTATGCCGGCTGTGGCAGTGAAAAAATAAATAAATAAATAAAACCAACCTGAGAAGGATTTCCCTGGTGGTCCAGTGGGTAAGGTCCTGCCCTCCCAATGCAAGGGGCCCAGGTTTGACCCCTGGTCAGGGAACTAGGTCCCAAATGACCTGACTAAAGATCCTGCATGCACAACTAAGACCAAGCAGAGTCAAATAAATAAATATTGTATTTAAAAACACCTTAAAAAAACCCAGGGCTTCCCTAAAGACACAGTGGTAAAGAATCCTCCTGCCAGTGCGGGAGACACGGGTTTGATCCCTGGTCCAGGAGGATCCCCTGGAGCAACTAAGCCCGTGCAGCACAACTACTGAGTCTGCCGTGGAGCCCGGGAGCTGCAGCTCTGGAAGGCCCAGTGCTCTAGAGCCTGCGCTCCGCAGCAGGAGAAGCCGCTGCACTGAGAAGCCAAGAGAGTGTCCCCTGCTCACTGCAACTAGAGAGAAGCCTGTGCAGCAATGAAGACCCCGCACAGCCAAATAAATACATTAAAACAAACAAACAAACCTATGTGAGAAAACTCTGATCACCAGGGAGTTCTCTCTGTCAGGCACCACTGCCTGGACAACAGGCGTAGCTGTTCCTTTGGGCTTTTATCTTGATCTTTATTTGCTCTCTGCCCCACACTACTCATGATTGCTGTAGATATGTGGCACTGCCAGGCTACAGATTCAGCTTTTCCATTTCCTCTTCCTGGGCACAAGAGCTGTCTACATTTCCTAGCCTCCCTTGAGTTAGGTTGTGGTCATGTGATTGGGCTTTAACCAATGGAATGTACAAGGAAGTGACGTGGGCCCCCTCCAGGTTTGCCCCTTGGGACCTGTCCTGTTCTCTCCCTCCTGTTCATCGGCCAGCTGAATGAAGGGGATACAAGAGAGGACTCCAAGATGAAGGAAACCTGTATTCCATCCAGGAGAGTCTACTGGAAACATACAGATTATGTCAAAGGGAAAAAAATAAATGTTTATTATAGTAAGCCACTAAGAACTGACAGTTGTTTCAGCAGCCAGCACTCCCCTGACTAATAAAGGTCTAAAAAGCTACTCATGACAGCTTCCAACATAGCAGGAAATTACTGGGATGATACATTTATAAGCAGGATTTCCATGAATGTGTTAAGCAGGATACCTCAAGTAGAGCCAATGAAGATGAACAAAGGTCCCATAACTACAGAAAGGTGAGCCAGGATATGAACAGAGTTGTCTGATCCAAAAAACCTATGCTGTTTTCACTCTGATCTGATTCTGTCTGGAAGTTTTAAGCTTTAAAGAAGTACTATGCTTTTTTCACCCCTTTTTTTCACATTACCTCAAACAAAGAGGTGTTTAGATGTTTTGAGTGATGAGCATGATGATGACAGACTCTAGGCTTCTGTGTAATTTACTCCCTGGCACATTTGTGCTACATATTCCTGCAGCATGTCTACCACTTTCCACAAGCCAGTGAGGTTGGCTATAATGACACCCTGTAATCCTCATTTTTATATCAACATCATCCCCAGGTACTCAGAGGAGGGCAACTAAAATTATTATTTTCTGCAGGATCAACCTAAATGTTTACCAGTCTGATAAAAGATTTTGGGGACCATGCCATAGAGATACCTAACTCTTCCTTCTCCTTCTACCCCTCCCTTCCTATCTCAACCATTTCCGTCATAAACTGGGCTCCACACCTCTTCTAGTTGAATAATCGCATCTTCTTTCTCCCTGCAGTGGTGAGAGAGAAGGTGACTTAACCTCCACATCCTAGTTTCCACTTCTGTAAAATGAGTATATGATACCTTGCATTGTTGTTATTGGGCGTGGCGTGCATGCTCAGTCGTGTCTGACTCTTTGCAACCCCAGGCTCCTCTGTCCATGGAATTTTTCAGGCAAGAATACTGGAATGGGTTACCATTTCCTACTGTAGGGGACCTTATTGACCCCAAGTCTTCTGAGTCTTCTGAATTGGCAGGCGGATTCTTTACCACTGAGCCACCCTGGAAGCCCACACAATACATGCCACATACAGTTGTCATGAGATTTAAATAAGATAGGCTATAAGCTGGTGGCACATGTGCTATTTAATTTTATGCATAATCCCTTCTCTTGCCCCCAACAATCCTCACTGTTGTTACTGAATATGAAATGATTCATGGTATTTTGAAAACACACTTGCCAGCCCTATTACATTGATCATATGTTTTATATGTGTTATGTCAGCCTTGTATATATTTAAGAAAATATTTATTTATGTATTTGGCTGTGCTGGGTCTTAGTTGCAGCACACAGGATCTTTGATCTTTGTTGGGGCATGCAGAATCTTTAGTGGCAGCATATGGGATTTAGTTCCCTGATCAGGGATTGAACCAAGGCCTCTTGCATTGGGAGTGTGGAATCTTAGCCCCTGGACCACCAGGGAAGTCCTAGCCTTGTACATCTTTGATGTTAAACTCTAAATAGCTGGAAAACCCATGATTGCTTAATATTTATTGGCCCCATGCACCATACAATTCATTCATTATCTTCAACCACGATAAGAGATCGTTGAGCACTTTCTATCTTATGAGATTTATACAAGGAAGTTCTTGGAAGTCTGTTTTTGCCCATAAAGTCCATCAGAGGTGATTTTAAAAAGCATGCAGCTTATTCTTCTTTAAAATAGCTTTTTAAACATCTGACTACAGAATTACATGCTCATTGTAAAAATTATAGATACAACACCCAAACCAGAAAATTACCCAAGGAATAATCACTGCTCGTCCTTTTAGAAACTATCCTAATCTTTTTCCTTTCCATGTACATACATGTTTTGCAAAAATGGGATCATATTGCATGCACATTTTTGTTACCTGCTTTTTTCCTACCTAAGAACACATCATGAATGTATTATATGTTATTAAAGATTCTCCTATAGTGTGATTTGTAATGCTGGCTTAGTATCTATCGTATGGATAGATAGTGATTCTTTTAAAGCAATCCCGTTTTGTTGTACAGTTTGATTTTTTCCATTCTTCCACCACTATTAGCAATGAACACTTTTGTATGAATTTCTCTGCTCACATCCCTAATGATTTTCTCAGAACTCATGAGTAGAAGTTTGCTTCACAGAAAGAGCACCCTGTCAAGGCTTTTCCTACCCATTGCCAAATTTTCTATTAGAAAAGTCCTATAAATTCACACTCCCACCAGCAGTGTATGAGAATGCTATAATAAGGGCTGTTGGCCAAGATGATGATTATGAAAAAAAAAATAATCAAGAAGATAAGTATTTGCTAAAGGCTCTCCCCGCGCCAGCTGTGTTTATTTGTTGAAATCTACAGTCATGTTCCTTGGGCCAAGCACTGAAGTTCTTTAGACTTTTCGTTTATTTGGTGCCTCTTTCAGCACTCTGAAACTTTGACCCAAGTTTTATCTGAAGGAAAGATTTCTGGTAAATACAGTTTTCAGTTTGGAAACTCAGCCCAAGTACTTCCATCGCTCGCCCCAGCGTGGACCACCTCTGTGGTTTTAACTGCTGGGAATCGATCAGAAAGTACTGCTGCTGACTTGGAGCTGAGAACCGAAGTGCTTAGAAGAAATGAAAGAGTAGGTCTGGGGTGAAAAAGTCATGTTTCAAGGTACAAAGGGAAACCACTAACCACCCAGGAGGTTGGCGTTTCACTTGACCTGCTCTGATAATATCGCTATGGTGATGTTCTCCATAAACGGTTGCACAATAGCAAGATGAAAAAGAACGAGCAAGTTCCATCCAGGAGGTCTGGAGTTATTTTAGGGATCAAGGCACTGTCATCTGGGGTAAATGTGGAATGCAACGTCTGTTCTTTTAATAAGCATCCCCTTCTTTTGTGAGGCTGAACGAAGGCCTGGCACATCAGACATTTGGGCCGAAAGCAGCACTGACCTAGTGCCTTCAGGGCTTGGGAGAATGCTCGGCCAAAGGAATGGAAATAACGGCTCATAACAGATGCTGGAACGATTCCTCTCACACCCCTGGCCTCTGAGTCTCTCCTGAGCCCGATGTGGAGTCCAAGGGTGGAACAAGGGTGATGTTCTTGGGATGGGCTGGCCCAGTGGAGAAGCGGAGAGGGGGTCCCCAGGGAGCTGAGCTTAGCTGTCTGCCCTGACCTTGATTCCTGGGCCAGAGGGGGTGGAGGCCTCTGGGGCATCACCATCTGCTGTGGATGACATCGGCCACTCCCACCCTCATGCTCTTCTCTTTGAACCCCTGACTCAGCGAGCCCCAGTCCAAAAAGCAGATCTAGCTATTTTTGCACCAAAAAAAAAAAAAAAGTCAGGCAATACACTTGCTAAACTCCTTCCAGACGCTGAAACTCTTACTGTTTGCACTTAACCCCTTATTCTTCCTTCCCGTGTTCTCTTTGCTCTCTTCTCTGCTGTTAAATTGCGAGGTGGTGGCACTAGTGGTAACGAACCCGCCTGCCAATGCAGGAGACTTAAGAGACCTGGGTTCAATCCCTGGGTTGGGAAGATCCCCATGGAGAAGGAAATGGCAACCCACTCCAGTATTCTTGCCTGGAGCATCCCCATGGACGGAGGAGCCTGGTGGGCTATAATGGAGTTGCAAAGAGTCAGTCATGAAGCGACTTAGCATTCATGTACTCCTATCTGGGGGGCTTCCCTGGTGGCTCAGCGGGTAAAGAACCTGACTGCCAATGCAGGAGACATAGGTTTTGATCCCTGGATTAGGAAGATTCACTGGATAAGAAAATGGAACCCACTCCAGTATTCTTGCCTGGGGAAATCCCATGGACAGAGAAATCTGGTGGGCTACAGTCCATGGGGTTGCAAAAGAGTCCGTCATGACTTAGTGACTAAACAACAGCACCACTGCCCTCATCTTTAGCGAAGATCTTCAGAGGAAAGGGTTGTTCTGTGGCCATGAAGGCTGGCACACAGGAGGTTCTCCATAAGAGTCAGCTGATAGCACGTGAATCCAAAGCCATGTGCCCAGCCTGATGCGGAGGTTCTGAAATGATGGCTGTTTGTTTATTCACTCGTTCAACCAATGTTTATTCAGCACCTCCTGAGAAGCAGAACTTCCGCTGGGGACTGGGGCTACAGGGACCCACAAGATCCCAGGGCTCTGTTCTTATGGAGATGAAACGCTTGTAGACCTTAGAATCTGAGTGGTGCACACAGCTGTCATCACAGAGTCTTGTCTGACCATTGGATATAAAATCACCCTTCCCTGTTTTATTTTTCTTCCCAGAACTTAGCATCACAAGGCATAATATATGCTTGTTTGTTAGGGGCGGGTTTTTTTTTTAGCTGTGCCATGCAGCTTGTGAGAGTTCCTTGAACAGGAATGGAACCCCTGCCCCTGCAGTGGAAGAGCAGAGTCCTAACCACTGGACCAGCAGGGAAGTCCCTACTTGTTTGCTTTTGTCAGCTTTCTCACACAAAAAGGCATGCCTTTTGAGGGTCATTTGTCCATGGCATTCACTGCTGAGTTCCCAGAACGAAGGCTAGCACGCAGTAAGCGCTCGACATATATATCTCAAATCAGTTTGTTCAATGCAATCTTCTAGAAGAACTTTCCAGCAAAACTCTCCAGAGAATGCGTTAAGGAGAGCCCCAGGACTTCCCTGGCGGTCTGGTGGTTAAGATTTTGTGCTTCCAAAACAGGGGGCGTGGGTTCAACTTCCCGTAGTTGGGAAATGAAGATCCCACGTGCTGCCCAGCATGGCCAAAAAAAAAAGGAAGAAGAACTCCAGAGGGTCATCACGACAGATTACAACCGCCCAGAGCTTTACAGTGTGCAAAGCAGGGAGGGACACGGGGTTGAGCACCGACCTTCATCTCTCAGGGGCCTGATTTCCTCCTTGTAAAGTGGACAGAATGTTGCCAGCCTTTGGGGACCATTTGTCCATTGGAAAAGGGAATGGGTGTGAGTCGCCCCCCCGGGACCTGGTGCTCCCTGCCTGAAGGCTGAGCCCTGCGGTTTCTTTATTATTAGAGCTTCTCTATTCCGTGTGGACGTTATTATTATCCCCATTTTAACCCACAAGGAACACCCAGCTCACAGGGTCTTAGGAATTTGCTCACAGAGGCTCAGGCAGGACTAGAGCACCCCAGAGGGACAGAATTCCACGTACAGCGCCTTGCCTGTCACCCTAGGGCGGCCAGCTCTGGCAGGATTACCTCTTGTAAGTCTCCTCTCTCCTCCTCCGCCTCCATTTTGAAACATTCCTCATTTTCAGTGCATCAGCCCACCCACTGGTGTGGGAAAAGGAGAGCTCTGGAGAGAAGCAAGCCAAAGGGGAAATTTGTGCAGTTGGTTAGTAAGCGAAAGCTGCTCAGTCGTATCCGACTCTTTGCAACCCCATGAACTATACAGTCCATGGAATTCTCCAGGCCAGAATACTGGAGTGGGTAGCCTGTCCCTTCTCCACGGGATCTTCCCAACCCAGGGATCGAACCCAGGTCTCCCGCATTGCAGGTGGATTCTTTGCCAACTGTGCTATCAGGGAAGCCTAGTTCGTTAGTAGGTGAAAGGCAAATCCCCCTCGGCCCTCACCTCCCCAGCCCATTCTGCCGCCTCCCTCGGTGCCTCCCCCAAGTTTCCCTGTAGCCCCCATTTCTCTAAGCTTTAGGGTCCGCCTGCCTCCCAGCGCCTAAGTTGATGGGGATTCTGGTTCAATCAGGTAGGCCATGAGACTCATGGATATTTCTTGCAATTGAGAGGTCCTCAGATTATAAACACTACTAGAAACTCAACTTTCTAAAACTGATTATAATTTTAAAGGGACTTCCCTGGCAGTTCAGTGGTTAAGACTCTGTGCTCTCAATGCAGGGGTTGTGGGTTCGATTCCTGCTCAGGGAACTAAGATCCCACAGGCCACACAGCCAAAAAAAATAAAAATAAATAAGGTAACAATAAGATTAATAAAATAGTTTTAAAAATAAGAATAGTTATAACTTTAAAATATTTACAATAGTGCTATAATTCATGAGTTTCTTCTCGGTTCCAGGCAGTGTGGGCAGAAATTTACGAATACCTGATGACAACCAAAAAGGCAGATATTATTATTCCCATTTTATAGATGAAAAAATTGAAGCTCAAGGATGAAGGATCTCCTCACAGGTCATGTAGCTACTAAGTGATGAAGGCCCCAGATTTAAATCCAGGTCTGTCTATATTCACATCTCCTTCTGCTACACAGAAATATTCAGAAGTGTGGAGTGAATGTGCCTTAGAACACCTGTCCCAGCAACCCTCTGAAGAAAATTGAAAATATCCTAAAGAAATGCAAAAGTCAGTAGATGGCTATATGAATTATATATAGGGAATGTGGCCAGTAAAATATTCTTCAATTATTAAAAATTATATACAGAATCCGATGATATAGAAAAATATTAATACTTATGCTAAATTAAAAATGTAGGATATAAAATGTATCTCCATGGAGAATTATAATTGAAAATATATGTCCACTACATAAATATGCCTGTGAATTATAAACAAACCTATGCAAAAGACTGAAAAGAAATATATAAATATGATCACAAGTCTGTAGTGGAATTTGGAAGGATTTTTCTGACTTCTGGTTACTAATCTTTCTGCAATGTGTTAAATTACTTTGCAATTTACAAATTTAAAAGCAAATTCTAAGACAGGCTTCTCTGAAGTACTGTCATTTTGCAACAGAGTACCTGAATCAGCCTGCATTGTGGGGAGTTATTTTGTTGTTGAAGTATAGTTAATCAGCAATGTTTGAGATGTATAGCAAAGTGATTCAGTTATATTTATACCTGTATATATGTATACATATTTTTTTTTTTAGATTCTTTTCCATTATAGGTTATTACAAGATACTGAATATAGTTCCCTGTGCTATGCAATAGGTCCTTGTTGTTTATCTATTTTATGTATAGTATATAATCTGTTAATCCCAAATCCCTAATTTATCTCTTCCCCTCCTTTCCCCACCAATAACAGTAAGTTTATTTCCTATGTCTGTGAGTCTATTTCTGTTTTTTAAATAGCTTTCTTTGTACCATTGTTTTTTTTATATTCCACATACAAATGATATCATGTGCTATTTGTCTTTCTCTGACTTACTTCACTTGATATGGCAATTTCCAGGTCCCTCAGCATCCATTTTCTTTTTAGTTTATTTTTATCATTTATTTCTGGCAGCTCTGGGTCTGCATTGCTGTGCGAAGGCTTTCTCTAGCTGTGGCTAGCTGGGCTTCTCTCGAGTTGCGGCACACGGGCTTCTTATGGGGCGGCTTCTCTTGCTGTGAATCACAGATACTAGAACACGCGGGCTTCAGTAGTGGTGGTGCCCGGCCCTGCAGCATGTGGCACCTTCCCAGGTCAGGGATCAAACCAACGTCCCCAGGACTGGCAGGCGGTTCCTTTACCACTGAACTACCAGGGAAGTCCCAGCATATATTGTTTTAGGTTGCTAACTAGATGACTCTCCTTGACCAATTGCTCCAATCCCGAAGACCCCATGACCCCAGCCACTTGCAAGTGATAGCTCTTCCTGCACACATTCCTGGTCAAGCCAGCGCTGGGTATTATCCTCACCCACATCTGCGATAACTCACACCATGCTTTGGTCTAGAGCTGCTCCATCCAACAGGGGAGCCATTGCCACAAGCGGATATTTAAATTTAAATTAATTTAAATAAACACATAGTTGAGCTCTTCAGTCTCGCTGACCATATTCCAAGTGGTCAATAGCCACATGCAGCTAGTGGTTATTGTAGTGGACAGTGTAGATACAGAATGTTCCTATCGGAACAGCAAGTTCTGTTAGACAGTACTACTCCAGCATCTAGACTGAAGGCAATTGCTGGAACCCCGGGATAAGGATTTCATGGCCACTTACTATCAGTGGCTTGAGCAGACAATGACTTTTCCGTCCTAAGATTTTACTCTCTCATCCTATTTCTATATTCCTGAGACCTCAAGGGTCAGGGAAATTAAAGATGGGCCCTCTCTACTGCAAGGTAGAGGCCTCCCAATTATTGTTAATTAAAAATGCTTCACAGAGTGAAGATTGATTAGGCAAAGTGAGCGAAGGGGGAGAATTAATTAGAGGTTTTTTTTCTTTTACTATGAATATTATCAACAGAAGCCATTGATTGATGTCTACTATGTCCAAGCACTGTTTATATTTTATCTCCTATTGATCCTCACAACCCTGAAAGGTCAGTTTTACTTCTTTTTGTATTATGATGAAGACCCAGTGAACCAGTGAAGTCACTCAGTCGTGTCCGACTCTTTGCGACCTGGTGGACTGTAGCCCACCAGGGTCCTCCATCCATGGAATTTCCCAGGCAAGAGTAATGGAGTGGGTTGCCATTTCCTTCTCCAGAGGATCTTCCCGACCCAGGGATTGAACCCACGTCTCCTGCCTTGCTGGTAGATGCTTTACCGTCTGAGCCACCAGGGAAGACATTGAGACTCAAAGAAGTAAAGAAACTTGCCCAAATTCATGAGCCAGAATCCACACCTATGGACGCCAAAAATCATGCTCTTTCTATTACACCAACATTCCTCATGGTGGGCAAATTACAAATCTCATAGAAGGATCTGATTGGCCTGCTTGGGTAACAACCCTATCCTGGGACCAATCACATTGGAAGAAATATTAGCCAGGCCTAAGTCACTATCCACCACTGTTCCAACAAGGCAGTGACTGATGGTGCCGTTAGAACCATCCAAGATCAGGAAAAGACAGTCACCAGTCAAATAAAAAAAAGATAGCACATAGAAACAATGGTGCTCACTACTTTAACCCCACTGTTCTTCCCACTGGGCTAACCTGTGTGCTGATGTCACTTTTATTTTTAAATATTTATTTATTTATGTGGCTGCACTGGGTTCTAGTTGCAGCATATGGGGTCTTTGATCTTGGTGAAGCATGCAGAATCTTTAGTTGTGGCACATAGGATTTAGTTCTCTGACCAGGAATCAAACTCAGGCTCCCTGTATTGGGAGCACAGAGTCTTAGCCCCTGGACCACCAGGGTAGTCCCTCATTATTTTTCAAAATCATCTCGGTGAGAACTGTAATAACAACAACTACTATCTCTTCCTGAGAGCCTAGGGACCATCGCATATGCTTTCTCCGTGCATTATTCTTGATCCTCCTGCTCATATATGTCGTTCTTCAATAACGTTGGGCTTGTTTTCTAATTTTGGGTGCAAGTTGCAGATCTCATTTCCTGGATACTCAGACCTGACCCTCCTAGGTTTTCCATGGTCTGTTTCCCACAGCTGGCCCACCCCCTTGCATGATTCTCTGAACAAATTCAAGACATCCACGTATTAAACATCAAATCCTCTGCCCTCAAGCCTACTCTCTCTCTTTGGGAGTTAAATGAATAAGACGTTCACACACAGGATTACTCATTGGGTTGGGCGCCATGGGGCCAACTCTAAACAAGAACTTAGTCTACATAGTCCAGCCTGGGGACTAGATGGTTGACCAGAGGCTGGACCAGCTGCCCTCCAGAGGGCCCTGCAGAGCCAAGAGGCCTGTGATTTGATGGTCAGGGGAGAAGGAGGAATGTCCCCGGGCCGTGGCTTCCCTTGGATTGAATCCAGCCTACACAAGGGCTGCTCGGGGCCCAAGTTGTCTAAGTAAACACTGATTCCTTGACGAGTTTCCAAAATTGGGAACAGAGCAACTGTTTGGTTTGAACAGGCTGTTCTCTGTAAACCACTGCCTGCGTATCACCAGGGTCCCGTGTAAATATTTTAGCTACAGATTGGAAGAACACAACTTTAAAAGAAAAAAAAAATCCCATCGCTTTGTTGCTAGACTTAAAATGAATTACGTGTCATCTCTGTTGTTAGATTTAAGATGAATGATGTCTTATTTCTATTTATTGAGAGGTCCGATTCTCTAATTTTATTGTAAGCGTCTTGGATGTGTCTCTTCTGGGACTGTTAGGGTTAGGGGAAAGCCCAATAAATAACATGACACTTTTATTCCTGCTTGAATTTGGAATAAAATGAAGGGAAGACACAGAATCAAGTAGGTAGAGAAGAAAAACTTTTATAACCAATAAAACTGATAATGGGAACATTGGCTTTTGGTGTCTGATGAAGGGGCCTTCTAATTCTTCACCCTAGAATTAGACTGAGCCACTCAGTTTGAGATGGCAGTGGAATGGAGTCTACCACTGCTTCAGGGGTAGAGCCTGCTCCTGTTGGACTGAAGGCTTGGAGGAGCAGAGATGTGTGTTGCCAGAGAGGAGGGAAAAAGGCTCTGAACTGAGCATGCCTGGTTCCTTCTCCCAAACTCACCAATCAGATAGTCACCCCTCCTCCTATGGGCAGCAATACGAGAAGGAACCAAGAGCCGCTGACCTGTTACTGCAATGGATTTCCTGCCACATGAGAACATGAAGCCAGAGAAAAGGAGATTGGTCAGCAAGAGACACTTTGATGAAGGAGAAGGCAAAGTGAGGACCTGGTCAAGGAACCCCAGACACAGCCTCCTGGCAGAGAGGGTGACCACTGCTTGAATCAGGAAGCAGAACTTCCCCTTGAAGTGAAAGTTTCCCTTCAGGCATAGTTGCAACCACATTGGTAATACTTGGGCCACATTAGAGGCAGAAAAACTGTGACTCAAAAGCATTGCTCCAACAGCAACAATCAGCATCATCTGCCAAGAACATGCCACCCTCTGCCCAGCAAACCCCTCCCTCCTCCCCCGCTCTTGACCGTGGTGGACAAGACCTGTGTTACCGAAAGAGGATGCCTCAAATGGAAATTGGCACCCCGAGTTTGACCCTGATCTTTTTTGTGTCTCCTCTCTTGGGTTTGTGGCAGGATGGGTTTCCCTGGGTTCTGCACTCTCTCTGCTCCTTTGCATTCTCAATCCGAGAAGGAGATAAGAAGGCAGATCTTTTTTAAAATTTTGGTTGCACCCACCCCATGGCATGTAGGATCTTGGCTCTCCAACCAGGGATGGAACGTGTGCCCCCTGCATTGGTTGGCAGAGTCTTAATCACTGAACTGCCGGGGAAGTCCCAAGAAGGCAGATCTTTTGTTGTGATAATGTCACAAAGGTCTACAAGAACTTATTAATATTGGTAAGATAGAAATAAGTTTCTTTAGAAAAAAAAGAAAGAACAAGTAAGTCTCTTTAGCCTCAACCGCAAGGGGTTGTGGCTAGATGAAGCCAGAGGCCTTGGGGGAAGCTGGGGGTAGAAGATGGAAGAGAAGGCAAAGTGGGAGAAAGGATACCGATGCAGAGAGCACAGGAATAGCAAAGGTGTTTTACATCACCATCTTGACTTTGAGGGTGTTTGTGATTGGTTGGCTGTCATCAGATGGGGAACTTCCTGGGAGTGGACTCTGTCTGCTTGCCCTTCCAGAAGTTGGTGTGCATAAGGGCAGGGTTTTACTTACAAGGCTTCACCATCCTCAAAATGATCAGTGGCCTCTCTACCACGTTCCTGCCTCCTCTTTGATTACCAAGCCTCATTTCTTCCTTTTTTTTTTTTTTTTAATGCTTTTTTGTTTGTTTGTTTTGGCCAAGAGGCATGTAGGATCTTAGTTCCACGGCCAAGATCGAACTGAAGCTTCCAGCAGTGGAAGCACAAAGCCCTAACCACGGGACTGCCGGACAAGCCCCAAGCCTCACCCTTTGTTTATCTGTAAGGTCTTTTTCTCATCTTTCTCACTTCCATTTCCAGTGCTCTGTTCCTCACCTCTCACTTGAAAACCTTCTTACCTAGACTTCCCACCTTCATCATTTCCCTTCTGCACCTATGGTTCATTTCCTACCAGAATGATCTTCCTGGAAAATAGATCTGGTCTGCTCAAGGCCTTCTGTTATTTAAAAGTCTTTGCTCTTTCCTTGTTGCCTATAAAAGAAAGTCCAAGATCCGAGATCCTCTGGCGATCACCAGAGTCAGCTTCTCACCGCTGTGATCATTCATACATCCTACACACAAAGGCAAGTGTAGCTGAGTGAGTAAGGGGTGTTGGATTAGAAGAAACGAGGCTGGGGGTAAAGTGGATGAATGGACCAGTTTTGCAGAACCCTGGTGGGAAGGAGACCTCATCTAGTGTTTATAATGTATGCTGAGTCTTCCTAATTGTCCAACCAGAGGGAATAGTGAAGTGATTTACGGAGCCTCTGCCTATGATATTTAAGGTACAGTTTAAGATTATATTGTACAGTGCATAATTGGGGTGATACAAAAAACAAAACAAAAATGAGGTGATAGGTATACCAAAAAATCCTGTGGTACATTCATATAATAATTATGAAGCCATTGAAAAATAAGATTCTGAAGATTATTTAATGAGATTGCAATATGAAAAAGAACAAATCTATTATTATAATGATTTCCATGAGGAGAGAACAGACTGGAATGTATTACAAACACACGCTAATAATGCTTGGTAGGATCATAGGAAACTTTTCATTCTGTTTGTTTGTTTTTCATTAATTTTTATACTAGTCTGTATTTTTCGAATGTTCTACAGTAAGTATGCACGCATGATGCTCAGTCGTGTCCGACTCTTTGCAAACCCCCGGACCATAGCCCACCACGTCTCTCGGCCCATAGGATTATCCCGACAAGAACACTGGAAAGCGCTTCCGTTTCCTCCTCCAGGGTATCTTCCTGACCCAGGGATCCAACCCGCGTCTCCTGTGGCTCCTGCATTGCAGGCAGAATCTTTACCGTTGAGCCACCTGGAAGCCCCTACAATAAGCATGTACTACCTTTATTTTAGGCTTCCCTTGTAGCTCAGCTGGTAAAGAATCTGCCTGCGATGCAGGAGACCTGGGTTTGATCCCTTGGTTGGGAAGATCCCCTGCAGAAGGGAAAGGCTACCCACTCCAGTATTCTGGCCTGGAGAATTCCATGGACTGTACGGTCCATGGGGTTGCAAAGAGTCGGACACACACAACTGAGTGACTTTCACTTTCTTTTCCCTTTCACTTGTATTTTACTATCGGAAAAGAATATGTTTCCAAGGTGTGTAATAGTATGAGGAGATGTAATTTGTTATAATGTTAAATTTTTACAGAAGAAAACAAAATTATAGTGAGACATCTCAACCGTGTTAAAAATTTTTATTGAAAAGGTGAAAGGAGGGACTTCCCTGGTGGTCCAGTGGTTAAAAATCCACCTTGCAATGCAGGGGATGTGTGTTCAATCCCTGGTCAGGGAACTGAGGGCTCACATATATCAAGCAGTAACTAAGCCTGCATATTGCAACTCCTGAGCCCACCCACCACAACCAAAGGTCCCACATGACACAACAAAGATCCCGCATCCTGCAACTAAGACCTGATGTAGCCAAGTAAATAAATAAAAGGTTGTTGTTGTTCGATTGCTAAGTCATGTCCAGTTCTTTGTGACCCTATGGACTGCAGCACGCCAGGCTTCTCTGTCCATCACCATCTCCCGGAGCTTGCTCAGACTCATGTCCATTGAGTCAGTGATGCCAACCAACCATCTCCTCCTCTGTCGTCCCCTTCTCCTCATGCCTTCAATCTTTCCTGGCATCAGGGTCTTTTCCCATGAGTCAGCTCTTCACATCAGGTGGCCAAAGGATTGGAGCTTCACTGTTGATTTCCTTTAGGATTGACTGGTTTGATCTCTTTGCTGTCCAAGGGACTCTCAAGAGCCTTCTCCAGCATCAAAATTCGAAAGCGTCCATTCTTTGGTGCTCAGCCTTCTTTATGATCCAACGTTCACATCCATACATGACTACTGGAAAAGTCACAGCTTTGACTAGACGGACCTTTGTTGGCAAAGTAATGTCTCAGCTTTTTAATACGCTGTCTAGGTTGGCCATAGCTTTTCTTCCAAGGAGCAAGCATCTTTTAATTTTGTGGCTGCAGTCACCATCTGCAGTGATTTTGGAGCCCAAGAAAATAAATCTGTCAGTGTTTCCATTGTTTCCCCACCTATTTGCCATGAAGTGATGGGATCGGATGCCATGATCTTAGTTTTTTGAATGTTGTGTTTTAGGCCAGCTTTTTCACTCTCCTCTTTCATCTTCATTCATGAGGCTCTTTAGTTCCTCTTCACTTTCTGCCATTACAGAAGTATTATCTGCATATCTGAGTTTGCTGATATTGCTCTTGACAATCTTAATTCCAGCTTGTGATTCAGCCAGTCTGGCATTTCACATGCTGTACTCTGCATGTAAGTTGAATAAGCAGGGTAACAAAATAAAAGGTGGAAGGAAATATATCCAAATATTAGCAAGGTTGTCTTGGAGAATTTTCTTTAATATGCAATTATTATTTTTATTTTACAGGAGAAAACATTTTAATCAAAAATTTTTCAAGGCAGTGTATTATGTTTTTCAGGTTTCTCCACAGAAACAGAACCAACAGGATGGATTGACGTGTTTGTTTGTCTGCTTATAAGGAACTGAGCCTCACAATTATGGAGGCTGATGAGTTCCATATCTGCAGTGTGGGCATGCATTGTGTGCTGAGCATTTTATGTGTATTACTTCCTGTCTTCCTCACTATCGTCCTTTATATATAGTCTGTCATTTATTCCCATTCTCCAGGGAGGGAGAGTGAGGCACAGAGGAGTCAGGTAACTCTGCCACGGCCACAGGGTCAGTGGGCAGGGAATCAGGACCCCTGTCGGCCGGCTTCTCCTTTACGCACAGGAGGCTCATCAAACAGGATCCATGAAAACTTTAGGGGATCCCACATTGTTTTACTTTTCATTTATTTTAAAGTCAGGAGGGAAAAAAATGAATCTAATGATAATGAATAAATAATACATTTAGTCTGGTTTCCGTTCATCTTTATTCCAACAGAGTCATAAAATAGATTTAATATTTTTTTATGGGAGGAAAGGCGCACAAAGACAGGAGTGCCTGGGGCCCCCGAAATCAGGCCCTCTAACTCCAGATGCCCTTACTCCAGGCCCCTGGACTTGAACTATTTATGGCTCAGCCGCCCTCCGAACCCCAGAGAACCCAATTTAAACTTGGATGTCTGTGTAGACTCAGACACGTCAGTCACCCTGTCCTGCCATAGCTCCTCCTCTGTAAAATGGAAATCATAACGAATGTGGACTCGTCTCTGGCCATGAGGGTGCCCTGATGTTCTGAATGTCCGCGCCCAATATCCCAGCTACGTGCCTGAAGCTGAGAGAGGGCTCCGGAAGGATGCGCCGCGCCTGATGTCTTTCTCCCCGCAGCGCAGGGTCTGGAGCGTCCAGACCCCACATGGGCTCCAGGAGAGGCCAGCTGGCCTAGGGCCCCTGCGGAGCAACACCTCCTCAGGCGCACCAGGAATTCCGCAGCATCTCCGCAGCCCTCTCGGGGGATATGCTGATGAGTTCTTCCACCAACCAGGGGAGATCTGAGCGTATAAAAGCTTCCAGGTCTGGGCAATCATCCCCACCCCCAGCTCCCTGGGGCCCTTTCTCATCTTAGCTCCGTTCTGCAGGAAGCAGGACAGAAAGAACTGGGTTTGATGCAAGTGGAGGAGAGAGCACAGACTTGGAGCGCTCAGAAACTGGCTTTGCAGCCCAGTGCTGCCAAGACTAGCTTGGATAAGTTCCGCAACCTCTCTGGGCCTCCATCGAATAACGGGAACACACAATTAAAGTAGAAATAATGCATGTGACTATTAGTAGTAGGAGGAGTGTAAAGGCACTGGGGTCAGAGTCCTTAGGTTCAAATCATGGCTTCTGCCTCTTGACAGTACGTGGCTTCCCTTCTCCAAGTCTAAGTTTCTCATTTGTGAAATGGGGAACAATAATAGTCTCAACTCAAAGGGTTAAATCGGGAAGATTCGATGTGGTAATTAGATTTAAAGTTCTTTGCAGCAGGGGCACACAGTAAGTGCTCTATAAAGGTCAGCTTTATAATTCTGTCACTTTATAATTGTGTCTCTTCAAGAGCCCTTTAGCATATAGTCCAAATTCCCAACTGCACACAGTAGGTGCTTAATGGGTAGCTGCGGAATGACTAGATAAATGAACGGATGAAACAAACTCACCATCACTTTTGATCTAGGACCCTTCTTCATGCCAAATCCCCTTTGACCTAAATGCAATAGAAATTTTTGCAGCCTCAAGGCCTTCAATCTTCGGTTTCTTCTGGACTGGATGAGACAGTTGAAACTATGTCTGCAACTCTGACACTCCCTTCAAAACGTGGACCCTAATTCCCTTCCCCTTGACTGTGAGCTGGACTTACTGCCTTGCTTCTAACAAATATAATAAAGTAGAAGTGACAGGGTACAAATCTTAAGACTAGATCATAAAAATCATGGTCTTCATCTTGGATCACTTGTTCTGGAGATGACAGTGGCTACGTCATGAGCACGCTCAAGCAGCTCTATGGAGGGGTGCATGCGATGAGGAACTGAGTTCTCCTGCCAACAGCCATGTGCGTGAGCCGTCAGAGAAGCAGAGCCTCTGGCCCCGGTCGAGCCTTCCGACGAGGCAGCCCCAGCCAACAACATCAGAGACTCAGCCAGGACCACCCCTCTGTGTCTCTCTCCAGCTTCCTGACCCACAGAAATCATGAGATAACAAGTGCTATCTCAAGCAGTTATGTTTGGGGATAATTTGTTGCAAAGCAACTAATAGCTAACATACTTTGTATGAATATTCTTGTAAAAATTTATTATTTCTTTATATTTTTGGCTGCACGGGATCCTCACTGCTAAACAGGGCTTTTTCTAGTTGTGCCCAGTAGGGGCTACTCTTCCTTGTGGTACACGCTTCTCACTGTGGTGGCTTCTCTTGCCGCAGAGCTTGGGCTCTAGGGCACGTGACTTCAGCAGTTGTGGAGCACCAGCTTAGTTGTCCCATGGCATGTGCGATCTTTCCAGACCAGGGATCGAATCTGTGTCCCCTGCATGGGCAGGTGGATTCTCAACCACTGGACCATCAAGGAAGCCCTGTGTGAATATTCCTGAGAAAAATTTGAAATGAAGTCCTTTCTAATCGTACCTGGCTTGCGGAGGCTTCTGACTGTTCATTCTACATAATGTTTGAACTCTGTTCAGAAAACCTGAACCCATACTTTCCTTGTGCCGTTACTGTTATTAGACCATGCCTGCTAACCAGTTAAGGACCAGCCTCCCCCCAGCTGCTCCAAGATCTCGTGGAGGCTGCATCTTGATCTCTGCTGCACACCCGCCCTTAGTGGGATTGGCATGACTAGATTCCTGACCTGCAAGGGAGGGTCAGGCTCACTGGCAAGCAGGCTTCTGTCCTGTCAGTAGCTCATATTCGAAAGCATCGTATTATCAATTTCAGGAGGGTTCATCTCAGAGAGACTATTTCCTTACTGACAACTCCCATGCTGTTTCAACAGCAGCTAATCCTTTCACCTTATTTGGAGAGAGCTTCAGAATCCTTTCCCTGGCTAGCCAAGTCTCGGCGCTCACTGGAGAGAACTCTCAGACGCTTTGCCTCTGGGAAGTGTCGCCCAATGTGGAAAAGAGCCTGGAAAGAGTGTCCGGGCCTGATCAGATTGAAGGCTTGGGGCTGATAAAGACAAGCCAGCTCCTCTTATCTCCTGATGAGGATGTTAGCAATGAAGTTGTCCTGCAGGAGTGGCCAGGGTGGCCGTGGCGGTCAAGTTCATCAGTCTGACTGAGCACCTGCTATGTGCCAGTGAGACACTGCAGGCAAAGCCAGGACACAACAGTGAGCAGACAAGGTCCTCATCCTCATAGAATTCATGATCTAGGTGGGAAGACAGGCAGGCCAGTGAATAATTTCAGTTCAGAGCAGTAAGCAGAGAAGATGTCCCTCAGGGTCCCGTGGCTAGACTCCACACTCCCAGTGCAAGGGGCTTCGATTTGATCCCTGTTGAAGGAAGTAGATCCCACAGTTCAGTTCAGTTCAGTCGCTCAGTTGTGTCTGACTCTTTGCAACCCCATGGATGGCAGCATGCCAGGCCTCCCTGTCCATCACCAACTCCCGGAGCTTGCTCAAACTCATGTCCATCGAGTCAGTGATGCCATCCAACCATCTCATCCTCTGTTGTCCCCTTCTCCTCCCACCTTCAATCTTTGCCAGCTTCAGGGTCTTTTCAAATGAGTCAGATCTTCGCATCAGATGGCCAAAGGATTGGAGTTTCAGCTTCAGCATCAGTCCTTCCAATGAATATTCAGGACTGATCTCCTTTAGGATGGACTGGTTTGATCTCCTTGCAGTCTAAGGGACTCTTAAGAGTCTTCTCCAACACCACAGTTCAAAAGCAACAATTCTTCGGTGCTCAGCTTTCTTTAGGGTCCAACTCTCACATCCATATATGACTACTGGAAAAACCATAGCTTTGACTAGACAGACCTTTGTTGGCAAAGTGATGTCTCTGCTTTTTAATATGCTATCTAGGTTGGTCATAACTTTTCTTCCAAGGAGCAAGCGTCTTTTAATTTCATGGCTGCAGTCACCATCTGCAGTGATTTTGGAGCCCCCAAAAGTAAAGTCTCTCACTGTTTCCCACATGTTGCAACTAAAGAGATCTCACAAGTCTCAAGAAAAATTGAAGATACCACAATTTAACTGCAACTAAGACCTGGAGCAGCCAAATAAATAGATAAATGTTTTTTTTTAAAGAGCAGTAAGCATAGATTGATCTACACACAGTGAACTGGGAGCAGAAGAGAACAAGGAAGGGTTCATTCCTTGGGGATGGACAGAGCAGCGCAGATTCAGGAGATCCCAGGAAGAATGAGCCAAGCAGAGGGGAGGAAGTCCTATGCTAAGGACTTTGAAGGTTAAGGCAAGGATTCCTCTCAGTTCTTTGTCATAACTTCTCAGGGTTGGCAGGATTTAATTTGTCCTCTTCCTATCTCTCTTAGAGTCTAGCTGGATCATTAACCGCAAAACCAACTTTGAAATTTGAAGGAAAATCTCACAAAAAGAGATAGAAGTAAACTCGCCCCTGGATTTTATCAAGGATCCTGAGACAAGGATGGAGTGCAGATTTCTTAGCAAATCTGGAATCTGTTTACTTTGCCCATCCACAGGGCCTCATGCGTGGACTACTGCTGAAGTCACTTTAACTCATCTCCACATTTCTACTCCCTATTCTAAATCCAGGCTTCGCAGGTGGCTCAGCAGTTGAGAATCTGTCTGCGATGCGGGAGACCAGGAGCCATGGGTTCCATCCCTGGGTTGGGAAGATCCCCTGGAGAAGGGCATCACAACCCACTCCAGTGTCCTTGCCTGGAGAATGCCGTGGGCAGAGGCGTCTGGCGGGCTACAGTCCATGGGGTCGCACAGAGCTGGACACGACTTAGGGACTGAGCACTCAGAGGCGCATTCTGAATCCAGGCCCTCATGGCAGCTACCGCGATCCCGTGAGATTTGCCGATTGGATAATGCCACTTCCCTATTCAAAACCCTTGAAAGGCCTTCAGTTACTCTCTGGATAAAATCCACTCTCCTTCCTGTGCCCAGTCGGGCCCGTGTGTCTGCCTTCTGCCCACTTCTCCAATCTCCTCCCTTGTCCTGCCCCATCTGCTCACCCTGTCCCTGGCACTGGCTTTCTGTTGCTGAAATATACCAAGCTTTTTCACACTCAGAGCCATTCACTCACTCAGAATATATTTATCAATCACCTTCTACATGCCAGACATTGTCCTTGGCACTGTCCTTGGCAGGGAAAAAAGTGCACACAAATCATTGCCCTTGGGAAGTTTACATTTTAGTGAGGACAGACAGACTGTAAATAAGACACATCAATAAATACATTATGTTGGATGAGATTACACAGCGGAAATGACAAATAGATTCAAGGGATTAGATCTAATAGAGCGCCTGAAGAACTATGGACAGAGGTTCATGGCGTTGTACAGGAGGCAGGGATCAAGCCTATCCCCAAGAAAAAGAAACGCAAAAAAGGCAAAATGGTTGTCTAAGGAGACCTTACAAATAGCTGAGAAAGAAGAGAAGCTAAAGGCAAAGGAAAAAAGGGAAAGATACACCCATCTGAATGCAGAGTTTCAAAGAATAGCAAGGAGGGATAAGAAAGCCTTCCTCAGTGATCAGTGCAAAGAAACAGAGGAAAACAATAGAACGCGAAAGACTAGAGATCTCTTCAAGAAAATTAGAAATACCAAGGGAAAATTTTATGCAAAGATGGGTACAATAAAGGACAGAAATGGTATGGACCTAACAGAAGCTGAAAATACTAAGAAGAGGTGGCAAAAATACACAGAAGAGCTATACAAAAAAGATCTTCATGACCCAGATAAACATGATGGTGTGATCACTCACCTAGAGCCAGACATCCTGGAATGCAAAATCAAGTGGGCCTTAGGAAGCATCACTATGAACAAAGCTAGTGGAGGTGATGGAATTCCAGCTGAGCTCTTTCAAATCCTAAAAGATGATACTGTGAAAGTGCTACACTCAATATGCCAGCAAATTTGGAAAACTCAGCAGTGGCCAGAGGACTGGAAGAAGTCAGTTTTCATTTCAGTCCCAAAGAAAGGCAATGCCAAAGAATGCTCCAGTTACCCTACAATTGCACTCATCTCACATGCTAGCAAAGTAATGCTCAAAATTCTCCAAGCCAGGCGTCAACAGTATGTGAATGAGAACTTCCAGATGTTCCAGCTGGATTTAGAAAAGGGAGAAGAACCAGAGATCAAATTGCCAACATCTGTTGGATCAAAGAAAAAGCAAGAGAGTTCCAGAAAAACATCTACTTCTGCTTTATTGTATATGCCAAAGCCTTTGACCATGTGGATCACAACAAACTGTGGAAAATTCTTAATGAGAAAGGAATACCAGACCACCTTAGCTGCCTCCTGAAAAATCTGTATGCAGGTCAGGAAGCAACAGTTACAACTGGATATGGGACAAAAGACTGGTTCCAAATAGGTAAAGGAGTAAATCAAGGCTGTATATTGTCACCCTGCTTATTTAACATATATGCAGAGTACATCATGTGATGAAGCACAAGCTGGAATCAAGATTGCTGGGAGAAATATCAATAACTTCAGATATGCAGATGATACCACCTTTATGGCAAAAATCGAAGAGGAACTAAACAGCCTCTTGATGAAGGTGGAAGAAAAAAGTGAAAAAGTTGGCTTAAAACTCAACATTCAGAAAACTAAGATCATGGCATCTGGTCCCATCACTTCATGACAAATAGATGGGGGAACAATGGAAACAGTGACAGACTTTATTTTGGGGGGCTCCAAAATCACTGCAGATGGTGACTGCAGCCATGAAATTAAAAGATGGTTGCTCCTTGGAAGAAAAGCTATGACCAACCTAGACAACATATTAAAAAGCAGAGACATTACTTTGCCAACAAAGGTCCGTCTAGTCAAGGCTATGGTTTTTAGTAGGCATGTATGGATGTGAGCGTTGGACTGTGAAGAAAGCTGAGCGCAGAAGAATTGATGCCTTTGAAGTGTGGTGTTGGAGAAGACTCTTGAGAGTCCCTTGGACTGCAAGGAGATCCAACCAGTCCATCCTAAAGGAAATCAGTCCTGGGTGTTCATTGGAAGCACTGATGTTGAAGCTGACACTCCAATACTTTGGCTACCTGATGGGAAAAGCTGACTCATTGGAAAAGACCCTGATGCTGGGAAAGATTGAGGGCAGGAGGAGAAGGGGATGACAGAGGATGAGATGGTTGGATGGCATCACCGACTTGATGAACATGAGTTTGAGTAAACTCTGGGAGTTGGTGATGGACAGGGAGGCCTGTCGTGCTGCAGTCCATGGGGTTGCAAAGAGTTGGACACGACTGAGCGACTGAACTGAACTGAACTGAACTAGATGAAAATCAGCATTAAGGGAAAAGAAATAAAGCTGAGAGGGAGTTAGAGAGGCTTAGGAGTGGGTTTGCAGTTTTCAACATGGTAGCCAAGGATGGTCTCACTGAGAAGGTGACATTTGCGACTGGAAGCGGGTTGAGGTAAAAATCCAGGCAGGAATGTGGGGGCTGAGGCAGTGATCAGTTCAAAGGCCCTGAAGCTGGGGCGTGCCCAGTATGTTCAAAGAACAGCAAGGATGCCAGAGGGGCTAGAAGAGAGTCAGAGATGAGATTCAAGAAGTAACCAGGATGTTGGGGCTTCCTTGGTGGTCTAGTAGTTAAGACTCTGTACTTCCATTGCAGGAGGCATGGGTTCAACCCCGGTCAGGGAAGTAACATCCCGCATGTTGCACCACGGTCAAAAAGAACGAAAGAAGGAACAGGAATCCCGGTCAAGTGAGTCTGACAGGCTAGCACAGGAAGTTCATCATCTGTAGAAACCTCTGCCTGGAACATTCCACCCCAGCTCTTCACACGCTGGCCCCGTCCCATCTTTCAGAACTCAGAGAGACTTTCCTTGATCACCCTCATTCGTCACTATTGCGACAGCCTCCCTTCTTCATCATAAGTACCAAAATATGCGATTGTGTGATCCAGTTCCACACCCTTCTCTGTTCACTGTGGCACAAGCTCCACCAAGGGCAAAAGTTCCAGTTGCCCCGTTGACCACTGCAAACCCAGAACTTAGCAGACTGTCCAACACTCAGTGACGGTCCAAGAAATCATTTGTTGAATGAAAGAAATGGAGAATTCTGTAATTATTATTCTTAGTTTGAGCCCTATGGGATATGAGGAAATACGTTTTGACCTTGGAAGAGCATCCCCAGGAGACTTGTCGGCATTGGCCTGGAGGTCAAAAAGCTTTCAGATGGAGTGAGACTGAGGAAAGAAAAACCAAAAACATGCCACATTTATGGACTTGGAAACTAGAAGGGCCTTGAACTTCTAAATAATAAATTACATAGGTACTAGAAAGCAAAGGAACAAAATCTTCAAAATACTAAGTGAAAAATGCTATTAACATAGAATTCTACACCTAGCCAATCTATCAATCAGATGGGAGGTAGAATACATAGTTGCAGACACACAAGCCCTCAAAACTTTTACCTCTAATGCCCTTTGTCTCAGAAAATGATTGATGATGAACTCCACCCATATGAGAGAGAAAAACACAAGAAAAAGACAAGTATCCAGGAGACAGTGCCTCGGACCCAGGCCAAAAGTGAGGGATACTCCCACACGGATGGTAAATGGAAGATTCGGCATGACTGCTGTGCAGACAGCTCAGTCCAGATGGGTATGGGAAGGCAGAGATCTCCTGAAAAATAGGGAAATTCACATATCATCCACTCCATGCACCCAGGATTGCCTGTGTCATTCGCACAGCCTGGTGCAAAGTGAAACTGAAGAGACAAGCCTCTTGCTTGAAAATTATTAAGAATTTCAAGATGCTGGGACTTCCCTGGTGGTTCAGGGGTTAAGAATCCAAGCTTCCACGGCAGGCTGTGCAGGTCCGGTCCCTGGTTGGGGAACTAGGATCCCTCATGCCTCGTGGTATGGCACACCCACAAAAAAGAATTTCAGGATGGTAAAACAGGGCATTAGAGAAAACTGGGTGGGTGCTTCTGAGAATGGGGCCCTCTGGAACGGCATGGGTCTTAAGGCCCAAAAATCAGCCTTGCATGTGACCTTGTGGAAACTATAACGATAGCCATTCCTATGTGCAACCTAAGAGAAACCAACTCTAGTTGACTTATGGAGAAAGAGACTTTATTCAAAGAATGTCAAGTGGTCCATAAAATCCCAAGAAGATTAGAGAACACTGTTAATATGTACCCTACTAGAAAAACTTCTCAAAGCAGGCTGTAAACTGGTACAATGAGGGTGATGCCAAAGGTCTCCCCAAGTACCAGGCACTGCATCTTGCAGATCTGATCCTGCTGGGTGCCTGGGCATGGTTCAATGCTAGTGCCGCTCACTGCTGCCCTGAGGCAGCTTCTTCGATCCAAAAAGGGTTTCTTGCCCTTTCTGCTTCTCCAGTCATTAGTTATCTATTCAAAGTCAGAAATGTGTGAATCGGATGGGTGGAGCCCAAGCCAAGTGCCCATGACCTAAGCTGCAAGAGGCTGGGACAGTGAGCTACTAGAATCTTCCACTTCTATATTGGAAGTTCTGTTTCCCACAAGTTTCATTAGGGGGAATTTCCCAAATACAGAAAGGTTTAAGATCTGGGCAGCCAGGAAGAATGACAAATATCCGCTATCAAAGTATGGAAAGAACTGGTCATACATAGACTAAAACTAAAGGAAACAACACAAAAACTAAGCAAATGAAATAAAAAATAAAACAAGTAGAAATAGAGACTGAAAATAGAAAGTGTTCAGAAAGGAGACACAAGGCCAGTGCTCTATGTGGCTCATCAGGGTTCTACATTTGCATATTCGGAACAGCATCAAAACCGAGTGGATTTAGTCCCCAAATTTCATATTTATTACCTGGTGAAGGTGGAAAGAAGAGAATCAGGGTACTTGGTGGTGTAAGAACGCTAAAAAAAATCATCTTCCATAATGGGAAGTCAATAGATAATGCCTAAAATTGATACACAAAACATTAGAAGTAAAATTATATATAGAAGGACTTCCCTGGTGGTCTAGTGACTAAAACTCCACATTCCCAATGCAGGAGGCCTGGGTTCAGTCCTCAGTCCAGGAACTGAGACCCCATCTGCCACAGCTAAGTGCTCACATGCCACAGAAAAGACCTGGAGAAGTCAAATAAATAAAGAATAAAATCTAAAATCATATGGAGAAGTAGAGACATCAATGCCCAAAGATGCTACTAAAATATTGAAAGTGGTCCTCTGGGGAATAAGACTAGAAAGTGAGGAGAGGTCAGGTAAGGGAAGGGAAGTGAAGTCCGTGTCCGACTCTTTGCAACCCCGTGGACCGTAGCTTACCAGGCTCCTCTGTCCATGGAATTCTCCAGGCAAGAATACTGGAGTGGGTTGCCATTTTCTTCTCCAGGGGATCTTCCTGACCCAGGGATGGAACCTGGGTCTCCCTCATTGCAGACACTTTACCATCTGAGCCACCAGGGAAGCCCCAAGTAAGGGAACTGCATTTTTATTGTTGTTTGCTTTCGTCATAAGCCTTTTTGTACTTGTTTTGATCAGGCTGCATTGTGCTATGTTGCACTAACAAATAAATCCTGAAAATCTCAGTGGCTTATGAGAATAGCAAGTTGTTTTGTTTTTTTTTCCCTCATTCATACAGAATCCAACATGGGTTGGGCAGCCCTCTTAATTTTGTTTTCTCTTCATCTGGATCAAGGTCATTGCAAAAGGAAGGAAAAACTGGAGTGTGAAGGGGGCTCTTTTGAAGGTCCAGGCCTGGAGATGGCTTCTGCAGTTTGTACCCACAGTCCACTGCAAGAGAGCCGGGAAATGTGATCTCAGGAAGACACAGCATTGTCTTAGCCGCAGCACCTTTCACAGTTTTAAAAATCCATAGACTTTAGGGACGTCCCAAGTGGTCCAGTGGCTAAGATTCCAAGCTGCCAATGCAGGGAGCTCAGGTTCTATTCCTCTTCAGAGAACTATAATAGATAGATTCCCACACACCACAACTAAGACCCAGCAAAGCTGAACAAATAGATAAATAAATACTTTTAAAAATTGATGCTGTACTTAGCCTCTCAGTCGTGTCCGACTCTTTGCGACCCCATGCACTGTAGCCCGCCAGGCTCCTCTGTCCAGGGGATTCTCCAGGCAAGAATACGGGAGTGGGTTGCCATTTCCTTCTCCAGGGAATCTTCCCACACCAGGGATCGAACTCAGGTCTCCCACATTGCAGGTGGATTCTTTACTGTCTGAGCCACCAGGGATCATTTAGAGCAGTTTTAGGTTGACAGAAAAATTGGGCGGAAACTATGGAGAGTTTTCACATATGCCATCTCCCCACTTTGTGGCTTAGACAGTAAATAATTTGCCTAAAATTCAGGAGACCTGGGTTTGATCCCTGGGTCAGGAAGATCCCCTGGAGAAGAAAATGGCTACCCACTCCAGTATTCTTGCCTGGAGAATTCCATGGACAGAGAAACCTCGTGGGCTACAGTCCATGGGGGTCACAAAAAGTCGGACAGGACTGAGCAACTAACACTTCACATCTCTCTCCACTACACATCACAAATTCCTCTATTTTTAATATCTTGCTTTGGCGTGGTACGTTTATAATTGATGACTCCATGTTGATACATTTCTATTTACTAAAGTCCACAGTTTATAGCAGGGTTCACTTTTTGTGTTAATTCTTTGTGGGACTTCCTTGATGGTCCAGTGATTAATGCTCATCTACAGGGGGCATGGAGTTCCATCCCTGGTCAGGGAACTAAAAGTCCATGAGGCGAGACCAAAAAACTCCCCCAAAACAATTGCTTGCGTGTTAAGAAATGCGTGGTGTCGTGTGTCCATGTTTGTAGCATCATATAGAGCAGTGTCACCGCCTTAAATATCCCCGGTGCTCTACCTATTCATTCTCCCCCACCATCCATGCTCCCTGAACATCTGATCGCTTAACTGTCTCTATGTGTGAGCTAAGTCGCTTCATTCACGTCCGACTCTTTGCGACCCTATTGACTGTAGCCCACCAGGCCCCTCTGCCCATGAGATTCTCCAGGCAAGAACACTGCCGTGGGTCGCCATGCCCTCCTGCAGGGGATCTTCCCGACCCAGGGATCGAACCCGTGTCTCTTAGGTCTCCTTCATTGGCGAGTGGGTCCTTTATCACTGGCACCACTTGGGAAGCCCATCGTCTCTATAGTTTTACCTTTTCCAGAAGGTCATAGAGTTGGAATCATGCGGTAGTCAGCCTCTTCTGAATGGCTTCTTTCATTTAGCAGTATGCATTTAAGTTTCCTCCACATCTTTTCATGTCTGGATAAACTCATTTCCTTTTAGCACTGAATAATATTCCATTGTCTGCATATATCACCGTATGTTTATCCACCCAATCTGCTGAAGAACATCTCGGTTGCTTCTAATTTTTGGCAATTATAAATAAAGCTGCTATAAATACACATGTGCTGGGTTTTGCACAGACATAATTTTTCAATTCCTTTGAGTGAATACAAATACAGTTGTGGGGATGAAATGACTGAATCTTACTGTAAGACTTTGTTTAAAAAAAATTTACCAAACTGTCTTCCAAAGTGGCTGTACCATTTTGAATTCCTGCCAGCAGTGAATGGGACTTCCTCTTGCTGCATATCCTTGCCAGCATTTGATGTTATCGGTGTTTTGGATTTTAGCCATTTTAATAGACGAACATCGTGGTTGTATCACATTGTGGTTTTAGTCTGCAATTCCTTAGTGACCTGTCAGATTGAACAACTTTTCATATGCTTATTTGCCACGTGTGTATCTTCTCTGGCGAGATGTCTATTCAGATCTTTTGCCTACTTTTTAACTCGAATACTTGATTTCTGATTGTAGAATTTTAAAAGTTCTTTGTATGTTTTGGATACAAGTCCTTCATCAGGTATCTGCTTTGCAAAAATTTTGTCCCAGCCTGTGGCTTCCCTTTTCATTCTCTTAACTGTATCTTTCACAGATAAATTTTTAGCTTTGACTAAGGTCAACTTATCGATTTTTTCTTTCACAGTTTGTGCTTTCAGTATTGTGTCTAAAAACTCATTGTCATATAGGGGGAGGAGATTAACAGGTATAAACTGTTACGTATAAAATTAGCTATAAGGGTATATTATACAGCATGGAAAATAGAGCAGATATTTTATAATAACTATAACTGGAGCATAGCCTTTAAAAATTGTGAATTACTATGTTGTATACCTGTAACTTTTATAATATTATACACCAACTACACTTCAATTTAAATAATAATAATAATAAAAAACTCATTGCCAAACCTAAGATCAGCTAGATTTTCTTCTGTATTTTCCTTTCTAGAATTGTATGGGTCTTTTTGAATACTTACTTTTATTTATTTATTTGGTTTTATTTATTTTTTATTTACTTTTTATTTTTATTTTTTATTTACTTGGTTGTGCTGG
Source organism: Giraffa tippelskirchi (assembly GCF_054371585.1). Classification (NCBI taxonomy): domain Eukaryota; kingdom Metazoa; phylum Chordata; class Mammalia; order Artiodactyla; family Giraffidae; genus Giraffa; species Giraffa tippelskirchi. The sequence goes on along the minus strand of NC_137277.1, from coordinate 189,500,880 downwards.
GTCTTAGTTGCAGCATGTGCAATCTTTTATTTAGTTGCAGCATGTGGGATCTAGTTCCCCAATTAGGGGTTGAATCCAGGCCCCCTACGTTGGGAGCACAGAGTCTGAGCCACTGGACCTCCTGCTGCTGCTGCTGCTGCTGCTGCTAAGTCCCTTCAGTCATGTCTGATTCTGTGCGACCCCATAGACAGCAGCCCACCAGGCTCCGCGGTCCCTGGGATTCTCCAGGCAAGAACACTGGAGTGGGTTGCCATTTCCTTCTCCGGTGCATGAAAGTGAAAAGTGAAAGTGAAGTCGCTCAGTCATGCCCGACTCTTCACGACCACATGGACTGCAGCCTACCAGGCTCCTCTGTCCATGGGATTCCAGGCACAAGTCCTGGAGTGGGGTGCCATTGCCTTCTCCGGGAAGTACATAGAAATTTTATGGTTTGTGTTTTCCTTTTAGCTTTATGATCCACTTTGTGAAAGGTGTAAGGTCAGTAGCTAGATTCATTTTTATTGCATGTGGATGCCCAGCTGTTTCAGCATCATATGTTGAAAAGACTATCCTTTTGTTATTGAATTGCCTTTGTTCTTTTGTAAAAGACCCTTTGACCATATTTGTGTGGGTCTAATTTGGGGCTCTTTATTCTGTCCCATTGATCAATCTACTCTTTTAATACCACATCTTGATTACTGTATCTTTATAGTAAATCTTGAAGTTGGGTAGTGTCAGTCCTTTGACTTTGATATTGAGTCCTTCTTTGATATTGAGCTGGTTGTTTAGAGCTTTTGCTTCTCCATATAAACTCAGTTTGTCAATATCCACAAAATGACTTGCTGGGATTTTTATTGGGATGGAAGTGAATCTATGGATTGAGTTGGGAAGAACTGATCTTAACAAAAGTGTTCCTATTCATGAACAAAAAATATTTCTTCATTCATTTGGTTGCTATTTGGTTCCTTTCATCAGAGTTTTGTAGTTTGCCTTATATGAATCTTCTACATATTTTGTTAGATTTTATACCTAAGTATTTCATTTGGGGGAGTCCTAATGTAAATGAGTATCTGTTAGGTGCTTAGTCATGTCTGACTCTTTGTGACCCCATGGACGGTAGCCTTCCAGGCTCCTCTGTCCATAGAATTCTCCAGGCAAGGATACTGGAGTGGGTTGCCATTTTCTTCTACAGAGGATCTTCCCCACTCAGGGATCAAACCCTGGTCTCCCGCATTGCAGGCGGATTCTTTACCATCTGAGCCACAGGGAAGTCCCAGTGTAAACGGCACTGTGTTTTGTTTGTTGCTTGTATTCTCTTTTTGGCCACACCACGCAGTATGTGGAATCTTAGTTCCCCTACAGGAATCAGACCCGCACCCTTTGCATTGGAAGGTGAAGTCTTAACCAGTGGACCACCAAGGAAGACCCCCTCCAGGCTCCTTTTTATTGTCGAGTTTTTTTAATGCAGACCATGTTTAAAGTCTTGTTTGAATTTGTTACAATACTGCTTCTGTTTAATGTTTTGGTTTTTTGGCTGCGAGCATGTGGGATCTTAGCTTCTCAACCAGGGATCAAACCCGCATCCCCTGCATTGGAAAGTGAAGTCTTAACTGGACTGCCAGGGAAGTCCTCATTGCTGACTTAAAAAAAAAAGTCCTTTGCAGAGCACACATTTAGTCAGTCATCTTTGGAACATGACGGATTATTTAAATAAATAAAACACAAACGAGAAACGTGAATGAGCGCCTTACAGATTCAGTCGTCTATTGTCATGAATTTCTAAACATCATCAAATCCATTACTTCCAAAGACAAATACAACTCCAGGGCCAAGTGAAATTCATCTTGTGAGGCAGAAGGAAGCAATGAAACATTAGGGGCAGACTCTTCAGTTAATATATTTCATATCTCTTTGTAAACAGGAAACATACGGCTCTAACAGCCAAGCAGTTGATGAGGCGAGGAGGAGGGAGGAAGGCTGGGACCATGAATGAACTAGCTCCTGGGGCAGTTATTGTTCACTGCAGTCCTGACTGAACCTTCTAAGAAAGAGGTAGGAAGTCAAAACTATGCAGTGAGGAAACTCTTAAATACATGGATGTATCATGAATCAAGATGACACTAATGACTTCTGTTCCTGGTAATCTGCTTTGAGCTGTTTCTCCAGAAGTGGGAATGAGGGACTTTGAGTTGCCCTCACTCTCCCTTCTTGTCTTTTTTTTTTTTTTTCTTAACATTTATTTGGTTGTACCAAGTCTCAATTGCATCACACGGGATCTTCAATCTTAGTTGTAGCATGGGTGATCTAGCTCCCTGACCAGGGATCGAACCCAGACCCCCTGAGTTGGGAGCGTGGAGTCTTAGCCACTGGACCACCAGGCAAGTCCAAATCCCTTCTTCTTTTCTTTCTTAAGAGGCACATAGAATTAAATGAAATTGAGTAAGTGTTGCATCAATTAAAGTTCTTGGGTGCAAGCTACAGAAAATGACTCTACCTTAAGTAAAACCAAAATTCACAGCAAGGGTGTTATGAACTGAATGTTTATGTCTCTCCTAAGTTCACACGTTGCAGTCCTATCCCCCAGTGTGGTAGTACTTTGGAGCTGGCACCTTTGGGGGATAATTAGGACAGGATAAGCCTTGAGGGTGGGGCACTCACCATGGGATTAGTGCCCTTATTTGTGCCCTTATAAAGGGAGACACCAGAGAGCTAGCTCTCTCTCTCCCCTCACCCTCAGCACACATGAAGAAGAGGTCGTGGGAGCCCACAGTGGGATGGAGGCTACCTACGGGCCAAGAGAAGAGGCCTCAGAAGGAACCTCACCTTGGGCTTCCCTGGTGGCTCAGTGGTAAAGAATCTGCCTGCCAATGCAGGAGACACAGGTTCAGTCCCTGAGCCAGGAAGATCCTACGTGCCGTGGAGCCACTAAGCCCATGTGCTTGTGCTCTAGAGCCTGGGAAGCACAACTACTGAAGCCTGTGTGCCCCAGAGCCATGCTCCGCAGCAAGAGAAGCCACTGCAATGAGAAGCCTTTGCCCTGCAACAAAGAGTAGCCCCCGCTCAGTCCAACTCGAGAAACCTCGTGTGCAGCAACAAAGGTCCAGCACAGCCAGAAATAAATAAAAGATCACTTACTAAAAAAAATGAACCCCATCTTGAAAGCACGTTGATGCTGGACTTCATGGCATCCAAAACTGTGAGGAAATAAACTTCAGTTGTTTAAGCCACCCAGACTATGATATTTTGTTATGGCACCCTGAGCTGATTAAGACAAAGGATACGAGGATTCACTGAATCAAAAGGAAGCTATGGGGCCAGTTTGGAAAGCCAGGAACAAAAGGACCTCTGAAGACCTAACAGTCATCTTTGTACAATTCCTGCAGCAGAAGACACTCCCTCTGACCAGGAGTCAGCAAACTATGATCCACCAGCCAAAATTCTAGCTTTCCTCATGTTCTTACAGGCTTCCTAGGTAGCTCAGCTGGTAAAGAATCCACCTGCAACACAGGAGACCTCAGTTCAATTCCTGGGTTGGGAAGAGCCCCTGTAGAAGGGATAGGCTACTCACTCCAGTATTCTTGGGCTTCCCTGGTGGCTCAGATGGTAAAGAATCCGCCTGTAATGTGGGAGACCTGGGTTCAACCCCGGGTCAGGAAGATCCCCTGCAGGAGAGCATGGCAACGCACACCAGTATTCTTGCCTGGAGACTCCCCCCTCAGGAGAATCCCCATGGACAGAGAGCCTGGCATGCTACAGTCCATGCAGTTGCTAAGAGATGGACACAACTGAGAGACTAACATATGTTCTACAAATAAGGCTGTATTGGAACTACCTCTTTCTTACAACATTGCTGGTTTGTTCCCTTAGGGCTGGAGAGAACAACTGCCCCCAGAATGCTTATCACTTTGCATGTTGTCTATGGCCCCCTTTCTTCTGTGACAGCAGAGTTGAGTAGCTGTTATTGAGATGATGTGGCTTCAGTTCAGTTGAGTTCAGTTGCTCAGTTGTGTCCAACTCTTTGTGACCCCATGCACTGCAGCACACTAGGCTTCCCTGTCCATCAACAACTCCCAGAGCTTACTCAAACTCACGTCCATCGAGTTGGTGATGCCATCCAACCATCTCATTCCCTGTCTTCCCCTTCTCCTCCTGCCCTCAATCTTTCCCAGCATCAGGGTCTTTTCAAATGAGTCAGCTCTTCCCATCAGGTGGCCAAAGTATTGGAGTTTCAGCTTCAACATCAGTCCTTCCAATGAATATTCAGGGCTGATTTCATTTAGGATGGACTGGTTGGATCTCCTTGCAGTCCAAGGGACTTCAGAGTCTTCTCCAACACCACGGTTCAAAAGCATCGATTCTTCGGCGTTCAGCTTTCTTTATAGTCCAACTCTCACATCTATACATGACCACTGGAAAAACCATAGCTCTGATTAGATGCACCTTTGCTGGCAAAGTAATGTCTCTGCTTTTTAACATGCTGTCCAGTTCTGTTGCATATGACTTACAAAACTTAAAGTATTTATGGAAAAAGTTTGCTGACTCCCACCATAATAAACTAAGATAGAAGAGCAAGAAATGGTGCCCCCCCTGCCCTGGATTGTGCAACGCACTGATGGCCTTGTCTGAGGAAGGGTGGGCAACAGAACCAACAGCTAAGGCTGTGCTCCAGGTGGGCCATGCGGCCTCTGTGATGAACCTGGGGTTTCCAGCCCCTTTCCCATTCTCTTTGTGTTTGGAGAGTCCATTGGCTGAGCTTATGTCATGGGCCCATGCCTAAGGGACAGAGGGTGGAAGGATCCAGCCCTCTAAGCTTCATTTGTAAGTGTGAGTAAGGCTGTCAGGAATAACCCCTTCTGTAAGATGCCAAGTGAGTTCCAACAGAGGGGGCTTAATGTATTAATAGGAGGAAGGTGGGAGCTGGATACCGTTTGGCAGAAGTCTATGAATATTCTTCGAAATAATTACAAATATCCCCATCATTGTCAAACGGCCCTTCAAGGTACACCTGGTTGGCTCATTAATTGTCTTGCCCCCATCCAGACTGGGGCCACTTTTCACTACAGGCACTGTGGCTACCTCAGTCCAGGCCAGCATCACCTCTTGCATTATCTCAACAGATGCCGGACCCACCTCTCTGCTTCCAACCTTCCTCAATGCAGTCTGTTCCCCACACAGCTGTCGGAGTATTCCTTCTGTTGTGAGTTGATTGGTGGGTGGGATGATTCTTTAAGACCCGAAGTCAGATCACGCTACACCTCTGCTCACACTGTCCAATGGGTCCCTGTCTAGCTCAGGGTAGAAGGCACAGTTGTCACCGTGGCCTCCCAGGCATGATCTGTCCTCCCGTTGCCGCTCTGATCTGACCTCCTACCTCTCTTCCCTTCGCTCACTCTGAACCAGCCTCACCAGCCTACAGGCTGTTTTCCCAGTAACACAAGCATCCTCTGGCCTCAAACCCTTCGCTCTTGCCCTTCCCTCTCCCAGAGCCCTGCTCCCCTAGAGGGTTGCATGGCTCCATCCATCACATCCTTCCGTCTCTGTTCAAATGACTTCTCAACAGAGAGCACTTCCTTGACCACCAGGTGACCCTCTTCTTCCCTCTCCTGGCTTTATCTTTTGTCCTTTCCCATCACCAAACACGTTCTACAAGTCTGTCAACTTATTCCTTGTCTGTGCCTCATCGTATTGAGTGAACTCTGTGAGGGCTGAATCACTGTGAGCTTTGCCTGAAGCCAAGTTGGCACTGGATGGATAATGTGAAATGGAAGAATCTTGACCCAGGATATGGCTTCACTGAAGCACCTGGGAAGCTCAGGACCCAGGAGCCCCCTATCGTGAGAAAATGAACCTCTTTCACCACCCCCGGAATGTTGATCCTGAATTCCCTCGCTTTACGCTCAAGGAATCTCCAGACTATAAAACAAAATGCTGATGGCATTGACCTATTAACCCCCCAAAATGCCCCAAGAACAGGGAAAGGGTACTAGTGCAGAGCGAGAAGGCAAGGTTTTCCTTTTCTTGTCTCCATAACCCTGCTCTATTTTTCTTCATAGCATTTGTCACTATTTGAAATGGACCTGAAGCCCCATCTTTTCATACTGTTCATGGCAGAAAGTGAAGAAGAACTAAAGAGCCTCTTGATGAAAGTGAAAGAGGAGAGTGAAAAAGTTGGCTTAAAACTCAACATTCAGAAAACTAAGATCATGGCATCCAGTCCCATCACTTCATGGCAAATAGATGGGGAAGCAGTGGAAACAGTGGCTGACTTTATTTTTCTGGGCTCCAAAATCACTGCAGATGGTGATTGCAGCCATGAAATGAAAAGACGCTTACTCCTTGAAAGGAAAGTCATGACCAATCTAGACAGCATATTGAAAAGCAGAGACATTACTTTGTCAACAAAAGTCTGTCTAGTCAAGGCTATGGTTTTTCCAGTAGTCATGTATGAATGTGAGAGTTGGAGTATAAAGAAAGCTGAGCGCCGAAGAATTGATGCTTTTGAACTGTGGTGCTGGAGAAGACTCTTGAGAGTCCCTTGGACTGCAAGGAGATCCAACCAGTCCATCCTAAAGGAGATCAGTCCTGGGTGTTCACTGGAAGGACTGATGCTGAAGCTGAAACTCCAATACTTTGGCCATCTGATGGGAAGAGCTGACTCACTGGAAAAGACCCTGATGCTGGGAAAGACTGAAGGCAGGAGGAGAAGGGAACGACAGAGGATGAGATGGTTGGGTGGCATCACCGACTCAATGGACATGGGTTTGGGTGGACTCCGGGAGTTGGTGATGGACAGGGAGGCCTGGTGTGCTGTGGTTCACGGGGTCACAAAGAGTTGGACATGACTGAGTGACTGAACTGAACTGAACTGAAGCCTCATCTAGTCACTTGACTATTCCTGTATTTTATGTCTGTTCTTTCTGAAACTTTCCCTCTCTTCTGATTTTCCTTTGCGGACACTACCTTTCCCCGACTCTGGGTACATGTGACTTGACTGGCATAACTGTCACCCCAGCTCCTGGAATAGACATATTAACCAGACTTACACTTGTCAGTCTACTTCACCCCTCTGGCCACAGTGACTGCTTTGAACATGACCCCATTCAGACAAAAGAAAATTGGTACCAATTCAAGTTAATGGGACTGTCAAGGAAAGACAGTGGGTGTTAAGACAGAACAAGGTGTACCCCTGGAGCTGCTGGTGAAAGTGCCACAATGTGGGTGGACTCTTCCTATATAAAGTTCCACAATAAAGAGATAGCGAGACTAATCTTGGTACGTTTGAGCCCCTGGATCCAGCCGTACCTGAAGCTAGCAGACGTTTCAGATACATGTTGCCTAATCCAGTGTAAGTAGAATATTCTGTTACTTGCCACCACAGGATCTTTACTTTTTTATTCCCTCTTCCCTCCCAACTTACTGTTCGTTAATTTCCTCTAACTCCTCTTCTGTTAATAGGAGTTATATCTCTAGGTCAGATATTAAACCCTGAAATAGGATGCAAGAGCACTTCCTGCTCAAAGCCAAAACAATCAGATCCAGCCGGGGAAAGGTCAGTCCATTTCCCACATGTTTCCAAACATTTGGATGTTGTCAACATGAAGACAGAACTTCTAACTTTTGATCTGGTAATATCAGAGCTCTGTTAATGCCAAAGGGCCTGATTCTCACGCTCTCCTTAGAACTTATTAGACTTATTAGAATTTGACTGAAATCTTACACATGTGCAGAGTTGAGAGAGAAGGACCCTGAAGACATTTGCCAAGATATTTGCACAACTTCCTATTAATCTATTAAAATGATGTCATTGTTTTTAGAGCATTTTGAGCTATTTTTAACTTAGAATGCTAAAAAATGGCATTAGACACATCTATAGACCTGTATCTTCATTACTTTACAAATATTTAATTTTAATCATCTATTATTTTTTTAATTATTAGTTTTTTTTAAAGGTGACAGTGTGGGTGCTTCTTTTTCTTTTTTTCTTTAATTAAACAAAGTTTATTTCTTTATTTTGGTCTGTGCTGGTTCTTCACTGCTGCGAGGGCGTTTCTCTAGTTGCAGCAGGTGAGCGGGGCTCCTCTCCAGTTGCAGTGCGTTGGCTTCTCATTGCAGTGGCTTGTCCTGCGGAGCACCGGCTCTAGGCACTTGGGCTTCAGTAGTTGCAGCACACTGGCTCAGTAATAGCAGGGCAGGGCCTCAGTTGCTCCGCAGCCTGTGGGGTCTTCCTGGACCAGGGAGGGAACTCGGGTCTCCTCCACTGGCAGGCAGATTCTTTACCACTGAGCCACTAGGGAAGCCCCAACTTTGATCATTGTCTAAATTGAAGTCTTAGAAGAATAAAGCATTATAGGAATATATTAAAGAGGATACGTGAAAGAGCATATGTAGGACTTGCCTGGTGGTAGAGTGGAAAGGAATCCGCCTGCCAATTCAGGAGACACAGGTTCCATCTCTGGTCCAGGAAGAATCCACAAGCCGCAGGGTAACCGAGCCCGTGAGCCACAGCTAGAGCCACCACTCTCCGCAACTAGAGAAAGCCCACACACAGCAGTGAAGACCCCACGCAGCCAAAAGAGAAAAGAAAGTTAAGAGGATATGTCAATTTGGGGCTGTCTAGAGATGACAACAATTGACAGTCTGGTGGATATCCTCAGTTCAGTTCAGTTGCTCAGTCGTGTCCGACTCTTTGCGACCCCATGAACCGCAGCACACCTGGCCTCCTTGTCCATCACCAACTCCCGGAGTCTACCCAAACCCATGTCCATCGAGTCAGTGATGCCATGCAGCCATCTCATCCTCTGTCGTCCCCTTCTCCTCCTGCCCTCAATCTTTCCCAGCATCAGGGTCTTTTCCAATGAGTCAACTCTTCTCGTGAGGTGGTCAAAGTATTGGAGTTTCAGCTTCAACATCAGTCCTTCCAGTGAACACCCAGGACTGATCTCCTTTAGGATGGACTGGTTGGATCTCCTTGCAGTCCAAGGGACTCTCAAGAGTCTTCTCCAGCACCACAGTTCAAAAGGATCAATTCTTCGGCATTCAGCTTTCTTCACAGTCCAACTCTCACATCCATACCTGACTACTGGAAAAACCATAGCCTTGACTAGATGGACCTTTGTTGGCAAAGTAATGTCTCTGCTTTCTAATACGTTATCTAGGTTGGTCATGACTTTCCTTCCAAGGAGTAAGCGTCTTTTAATTTCATGGCTGCAGTCACCATCTGCAGTGATTTTGGAGCCCAGAAAAATAAAGTCTGACACTGTTTCCACTGTTTCCCCATCTATTTCCCATGGATATCCTAGCATGTATTAAACGTAAAGTTTTGGGGATTCCTTGGTGGTTTAGTGGTTAAGACTCTGCACTTCCATTGCTGAGGGCCCAGATTCAATACCTAGTCACAGAACTAAGATCTCACAAGCCAAGTGGTGGGGCAAAAAAATAAATAAATAATAATAATAATAGTAAAGTTCTTAGACACATCAGTTCAGTTCCATCGCTCAGTCATGTCCGACTCTTTGTGACCCCATGGACTGCAGCACGCCGGTCTTCCTTGTCCATCACCAACTCCTAGAGTTCACTCAAACTCATGTCCATTGAGTCGGTGATGCCATCCAACCATCTCATCCTCTGTGTCCCCTTCTTAGACACATAGGTTATACCATATATCACTGTTTGTGACTTCATATACATCCTGGACAAGTCACCACGTCTTTATGCGGACCTGTCAGATCTGAAGTATCATATTTCACTGTGTGTTCGCCTGTATGTGTTATGTGAGCTGCCGCTGTGTAACAGCTTTGATTGTATAGAAATTCCATAATTCATTTTTTCCATTCTCTTTTTGACATTTGGGTTTTTTCTAACGTTTGCACTAATAAATGATGCTATCTTTACATCTTTCCATGCTGTGCAGGTACATAGAATTATCTCTAAACGTGGAATTGTTGGGTCAAGTATTTTTATAACTAGCACCTAACTTTCTTCTAAAAACTTTTATCAGTTTTTAATGTTAATGCATGAGAATGTTTGAATGGAGAACATATTTTCCCCTAATATTAATAAAAATGATTGGTTAAGTGTCTTAATCTGTTCAGATAATAAACCACCATAGACTAAGCGGCTTATAAACAATGGAAATTTATCTCTCAAAATTCCGAGGCTGGGAAATGCAAGATCAAAGTTTGGTATTTGGCAAGAACCCAGTTCCCTGTTCATATTCTCCCATCTTGTTTGCTGTCCTCGCGGGCGGAAGAGACAAGGGAGCTCTCTGGGGTCTCTTTCGTAAGGTCACTAACCCCCTTCTCGCAGGCTCCACTCTCATGACCCAATTATTTCCCAAAGCTACCACCTCCAAAGATCATCGCATTGGGGATCGTGGGCGTGTGCTGCAGCTCAGTCATGCCCAACTCTTTATGACCCCTATGGACTGTAGCCCGCCAGGCTCCTCTGCCTATGGAATTTTCCAGGCAAGAATTCTGGAGTGGGGTGCCATTTCTTTCTCCAGGGGATCTTCCTGACCCAGGGATTGAACTTGCATCTCCCGCGTCTTCTGCACCGACAGATGGATCCTTAGCCCCTGAGTCATCAGGGAGCCCATCATCCATTTCCTGTGCTGCTGCTGTTGTTTAGTCACTAAGTCGTGTCCGACTCTTTGTGATCCCCTGGACCATAGCCCACCAGGCTCCCCTGTCCATGGGGTTTCCCAGACAAGAATACTGGAATGGGTTGCCTTTTCCTTCTCCAGGGGATCTTCCCAATCCAGGGATCGAACCCATATCTCCTGCATTGGCAGGCAGATTCTTTACCACTGAGCCACCAGGGAAGCTCAGTTCATTCCCTAATACTGACTAAATAGTCAAATAAAAAAAGTGCAATCCTACTTCAATAGACTGAATGTTTGGGTCTAGGATGTTTGTGTTTATTCCTGTATTGAAATCTAATCACTGGGCTTCCCAGATGGTGCAGTGGTAAAGAAGCAGCTGCCAATGCAGGAGATGTAGGAGATGCCAGTACGATCCCTGGGTCAGGAAGATCCCCTGGAGTAGAAAAGGGCACCCCACTCCAGTATTCTTGCCTGGAAGATTCCATAGGCAGAGGAGCCTGGCAGTTTACAGCCCATAGGGTCGCAAAGAGTCAGATATGATTGAGCAATTGAGCACAGGGAGTGTATTGCAATGAACCGTTTGCTTTCATCTATTTCCGTTGCATCAGCCAGAAGTCAAACTCAAAGTAGCTTGGCAAAAAATGGACTGAATGGTGAAGTAAATGGTTTCAAGCATGATTGGATTTAGGGCTCAAATAGTGACATTGGGGCTTCCCTGATAGCTCGGTTGGTAAAGAATCCGCCTGCAATCCAGGAGGCCCCGGTTCAATTCCTGGGTTGGGAAGATCTGCTGGAGAAGGGATAGGCTATCCACTCCTGTTTTCTTGGGCTTCTCTTATGGCTCAGCTGGTAAAGAATCCACCTGCAATGAAGGAGACCTGGGTTCAATCCCTGGGTTGGGAAGATACCCTGGAGAAGGGAAAAGCTACCCACTCCAGTATTCTCGCCTGGAGAATTCCATGGATTGTATAGTCCATGGGGTTGCAAAGAGTCAGACACGACTGAGGGACTTTCACTTCACTTCAGTGACATTGGAGCTCATTTTCTGTTTCCCGCTGGGTTGGCCTTATTCTGTTCTAAATCGTGGCCCCCGTTATCTCCAGGCTCTTTCCTTTTAGTGGCAAGGTGGTTGCAGCAGCTCCATCCTTCTTACCCTCTCAGATTCAAGTTCTGCACAGAAAAGCAAGTTTGTTTCCCAATAGTCTAAGTCAAAGTCCTGATAGTCACTCTTATTGGATGCAAATATCATTGACCCAATCATAGTGGCCCAAGGAACAGAGATGATTCATCTGGGTCTCGGGTGGCCACGTTCTCCACCCTGGGAGGACTGGGGAGGATAGAATCAATCCCCGTTGCCACCACAGGAGCTGCGAGTGTAGGAAAGGAAGCTGCTGACAAGCGCTCAGTGTCCGACTCTACGACCCCGTGCACTATAGCCCTCCAGGCTCCTTTGTCCTGGGATTTTTCCAGGCAAGAATACTGGAGTGGGTTGCCATTTCCTTCTCCAGGGGAGCTTCCCAACCCAGGGATTGAACCTGGGTCTCTTGTGTCTGCTGCATTGCAGGCAGATTCTTTACCATCTGAGCCATCAAGCAAGCCCCGGGGAAAGGCAGAGCCCTAAATGAAAATCTGTGAGTGCCAAACGGCTGTTGGAGAGATAAAACCTTCCTCCAGTTCTGCTGGTCACTGTTGACTCCAGTGTCTTTCTGAGCTAAACTCACTCTCCATACTGCAGCCGGAAAGAAGTTCTCTAAAAGGAACAAACAACCCAGGGATGGAACCCAGGTCTCCCGCATTGTAGACAGATGCTTTACCATTTGAGCCACAAGGGAAGTCAAAAGGAACAAATCTGAGCCCTTTTAAAAACTCTTCCATGGTCCTTCCTTGCCCTCAGGGTAAATTTAATCCTCCTTAACAAAGCCTCCAAGATCTGGCAGGCCTCTCCTTAACTGCTGCAGCTAGGACCAGAGTTTTGGATGCCTGCGTGCTCAGTTATGTCTGACTCTTTGCAATTGCCGTCTAACTAGATTTCTGCCCAACATCCCTCCTCACCCCCACTCCCTAGCATTCCTAAGTAAAGCCATGTTGAATTGCTGAGTTGTCTGAATACACCCTGTTCTCTCTCCCACTTCTTGGCCTTTGCATAATAGTCCTGGTGATTTATAAGGAACTTCCTCTGAGTGCCAGGCAACGCGCTAAGCATTACATGTGTACTTTATATCCCACTTGAGTCCTCACGATAACCCTAGGAAAAGCAGTAGGGTGTGCAAGGTGAAAACACTCCAGAGACAGTCTGCTGAAGTTCAGTCTCACAGACTTACCATGTTTTAATTTTCTGTATTTATGATGCTTTGGCATTTCAAGCCCTTGCTAATCCTGAAGAGACTGCCCCTCCCAGGGCCAGCTCATATCTAGAGATAGTAAACAACTTGCCTAAGAGCCCTAGGAGCTGTTCCTGTGCAAGCCAGTCAATCCAAAGCCAAACACCCAACCACCTCCTTTATCCGACTCTCACAGCCAAGTCAATACTGCCTCTGCCATCAATCACCCCAGATAACTAGGGGCCAACCTAAAGCCTGGAGCCTGTTGAAATCATTCAAACTAGCCAATCCTGATTTACATTGCCTCTTTCCTTCCTTCCCGTGAAAACTACAAAAAAAAAATCTTTTGCTCACTTTTTTCTTTCTATCTCACTGACCCTGGTGTTTTCGCACACTACCCTGTGTAGCCTGGCGTGCTCTACCCCTCTTGAGAATCGTAAGTAATACTGGGCTTAGTCGCTCAGTCATGCCCGACTCTGCATGGGCTGTAGCCCCCCAGGCTCCTCTGCCCACGGGGATTCTCCAGGCAGGAATACTGGAGTGGGTTGCCATTTCCTCCTCCAGGGGCTCTTTCCAACCCAGGGATTGAACCCAGGTCTCTTACATCGCAGGCGGATTCTTCACCATCTGAGCTACCAGGGAAGCCCATGTAAGTAATACATTCTTCTATTAAAGACAGTTATCTCCACGTCTGTCATCTTCCCATACCTGATTAAAATAAAATCTTAGGTACATTTCACAACAACTCAGCCTCTTATTAGGTGTGGGACCTTGGACTCAACCTCTCTCTGCCTTGACTTTTCTTTATCTAAAATATGGATAATAATACCTACTTAATCTCCTGATGGCTCAGACAGTAATGAATCTGCCTGCAATGCAGGAGACCTGAGTTCAATCCCTGGGTCAGGAAGATCCCCTGGAGAAAGGAACGGCTACCCACTCCAGTATTCTTCCCTGGAAAATCCCATGGACAGAGGAACCTGGGTGGTTACAGTTCATGGTATAACAAGAGGGAAAGGGGCAGGGCACAACTTTTTTTTCTTTAATTAGTTTATTTTCTATTTTTTAACTTTACAATATTGTATTTGTTTTGCCATACACTGACATGAATCCACCATGGGTGTACATGTTTTCCCCTTCCAGAGCCCCCCTTCCACCTCCCTCCCCATCCCACCCCTCCGGGTCATCCCAGTGCACCAGCCCCGAGCACCCTGTACCATGCGTCGAACCTGGACTGGCGATTCGTTTCACATATGATAATTTACATGCTTCAATGCCATTCTCCCATATCCTCCCACCCTCGCTCTCTCCCAGAGAGTCCATAATACTGTTCTATTTATCTGTGTCTCTTTTGATGTCTCGCATACAGGGTTATCTTTACCGATTGACTGAATACCATATATATGTGTTAGTATACTGTATTGGTGTTTTTCTTTCTGGCTTACTTCACTCTGTATAATAGGCTCCAGTTTCATCCACCTCATTAGAACTGATTCGAATGTATTCTTTTTAATGGCTGAGTAATATTCCATTGTGTATATGTACCACAGCTTCCTTATCCATTCATCTGCTGATGGGCATCTAGGCTGCTTCCATGTCCTGGCTGTTACAAACAGTGCTGCTATGAACATTGGGGTACATGTGTCTCTTTCAATTTTGGTTTCTTCAGTGTGTATGCCCAGCAGTGGGATTGCTGGGTCATATGGCAGTTCTATTTCCAGTTTTTTGAGGAATCTCCACACTATTCTCCATAGTGGCTGTACTAGTTTGCATTCCCACCAACAGTGTAAGAGGGTTCCCTTTTCTCCACACCCTCTCCAGCATTTATTGCTTGTAGTCTTTTGGATAACAGCCATTCTGACGGGCATGAAATGGTACCTCACTGTGGTTTTGATGTGCATTTCTCTGATAATGAGTGATGTTGAGCATCTTTTCATGTGTTTGTTAGCCATCTGTATGTCTTCTTTGGAGAAATGTCTGTTTAGTTCTTTGGCCCACTTTTTGATTGGGTCGTTTATTTTTCTGGAATTGAGCTGCAGGAGTTGCTTGTGTATTTTTGAGATTAATTGTTTGTCCATTGCTTCATTTGCTATTATTTTCTCCCATTCTGAAGGCTGTCTTTTCACCTTGCTTATAGTTTCCTTTGTTGTGCAAAAGCTTTTAATCTTAATTAGGTCCCATTTGTTTATTTTTGCTTTTATTTCCAATATTCTGGGAGGTGTGTCATAGAGTATCCTGCTGTGGTTTATGTTGGAGAGTGTTTTGCCTATGTTTTCCTCTAGGAGTTTTATATTTTCTGGTCTTATGTTTAGATCTTTAATCCATTTTGAGTTTATTTTTGTGTATGGTGTTAGAAAGTGTTCTAGTTTCATTCTTTTACAAGTGGTTGACCAGTTTTCCCAGCACCACTTGTTAAAGAGATTGTCTTTTCTCCATTGTATATTCTTGCCTCCTTTGTCAAAGATAAGGTGTCCATAGGTGTGTGGATTTATCTCTGGGCTTTCTATTTTGTTCCATTGACCTATATTTCTGTCCTTGTGCCAGTACCATACTGTCTTGATGACTGTGGCTTTGTAGTAGAGCCTGAAGTCAGGCAGGTTGATTCCTCCAGTTCCATTCTTCTTTCTCAAGATTGCTTTGGCTATTCAAGGTTTTTTGTATTTCCATACAAATCATGAAATTATTTGTTCTAGTTCTCTGAAGAATACCGATGGAAGCTTGATAGGGATTGCATTGAATCTATAGATTGCTTTGGGTGGTATACTCATTTTCACTGTATTGATTCTTCCGATCCATGAACATGGTATATTTCTCCATCTATTTGTGTCCTCTTTGATTTCTTTCACCAGTGTTTTATAGTTTTCTATATATAGGTCTTTTGTTTCTTTAGGTAGATATATTCCTATGTATTTTATTCTTTTCGTTGCGATGGTGAATGGAATTGTTTCCTTAATTTCTCTTTCTGTTTTCTCGTTGTTAATGTATAGGAAGGGCACAACTTTTGAAAGAATGACGTAGGCCACGGACATAACATAAACTGATTAGAATCAAATGGGTCCAAGATGGCAGGCAAGTTGACTTTGATTAGACCTTGATATTCAATCAGCAAGCTAATGACACACTTAGAGGCGTCATGAGATCCCCTGGAAGAGGGCATGGCAACTCACCCCACTCCAGTATTCTTGCCTGGAGAACCGCTTGGACAGAGGAGCCTGGTGGGTTACAGTCCATGGAGTCACAAAGAGTCTGACATGACTGAGCATGGACGCAGACGCAGAGACATCGTGATCGTTCCCAGGCACCATCAAAAGACCAAGGAGTGGGTGGCAGCCCAATTCCCGGAAATCTCCACCCCTTCGCTCAGACACTAAAGCATCTGCCTGCAATGCAGGAGACCCAGGTTTGATCCCTGGGTCAGGAAGATCTCCTGGAGAAGGAAATGGCAATACACTCCACTATCCTTGCCTGGAAAATTCCATGGACAGAGGAGCCTGGCAGGCTACAGGCCATGGGGTCCCAAAGAGTCAGATACGTACGACTCAGCGACTAACACACTCACACTCCCCAAAACAATTTGGAATAATCCTCTCACTCATTAGCATATGAAATTACCCAGCCTGAAGAACAAACCACGCCACATTTGGCCACTGCACCGGCCCTCTGTGACGACCCACACTCGGTCATGGAGTGTGCTTCTCTCGGAATCTGAACAAATCCACTTACCTATCACTTTGTCTCTCACTGAATTCTTTCTGTGATGAGACATCAAAAACCTGAGTTTCATTAGGTCCTAAAACTAGATACCATGCATTTTAGCTGGGTTCTAGTCCCAGCCACGTGATTTCAAGTCCCAAGCCGGGTTTTGGCTGGGTTTGAATGCCAGCACATGAAAGATGGAGAAGCTCTATACAGTCAGCAAAAACAAGACCAGGAGCTGACTGGCTCAGATCATGAACTTCTTATTGCAAAATTCAGACTAAAATGAAGAAAGTAGGGAAAACCACTAGACGATTCAGTTCAGTTCAATTCAGTTGTTCAGTAGTGTCTAACTCTTTGTGACCCCGTGGACCGCAGCATGCCAGGCCTCCCTGTCCATCACCAACTCCCAGAGTTTACTCAAACTCATGTCCATTGAGTCGGTGATGCCATCCACCCATCTCATCCTCTGTCATCCCCTTCTTCTCCTGCCTTCAATCTTTCCCAGCATCAGGGTCTTTTCCAATGAGTTAGCTCTTCACATCAGGTGGACAAAGTACTGGAGTTTCAGCTACAGCATCAGTCCTTTCAATGAAGACCCAGGACTGATTTCCTTTAGGATGAACTGGTTTGATATCCTTTCAGTCCAAGGGACTCTCAAGAGTCTTCTCCAACACCACAGTTCAAAAGCATCAATTCTTTGGCACTCAGCCTTCTTCACAGTCCAACTCTCACATCCATACATGACTACTGGAAAAACCATAGCTTTGATTACACAGTCCTTTGTAGGCAAAGTAATATCTTTGCTTTTCAATATGCTGTCTAGGTTGGACATAGTTTTTCTTCCAAGGAGCAAGTGTCTTTTAATTTCATGGCTGCAGTCACCAACTGCAGTGATTTTGGAGCCCAAGAAAATAAAGTTTGTCATTGTTTCCATTGTTTCCCCATCTATTTGCCATGAAGTGATGGGACTGGATGCCATGATCTTAGTTTTTTGAATGTTGAGTTTTAAGCCCACATTTTCAGTCTCCACTTTCACTTTCATCAAAAGGCTCTTTAGTTCTTCGCTTTCTGCCATAAGGATGGTGTCATCTGAATATCTGAGGTTACTGATATTTCTCCCAGCAATCTTGATTCCAGCTTGTGCTTCCTCCAGCCTGGCATTTCGCATGATGTACTCTGCATAGAATTTAAATAAGCAGGGTGACAATATACAGCCTTCATGTACTCCTTTTCCTATTTGGAACCAGTCTGTTTTTCCATGTCCAGTTCTAACTGTTGCTTCCTGACCTACCTACAGGTTCCTCAGGAGGTCTGATATTCCCATCTCTTTCAGAATTTTCCACAGTCTGTTGTGATCCACACAAAGACTTTGGCCTAGTCAATAAAGAAGAAGTAGATGTTTTTCTGGAACTCTCTTGCTTTTTCAATGATCCAACGGATGTTAGCAATTTGATCTCTGGTTCCTCTGGCTTTTCTAAATCCAGCTGGAACATCTGGAAGTTCTCAGTTCAGGTACTGTTTAAGCCTCGCTTAGAGAATTTTGAGCATTACTTTGCTAGCATGTGAGATGAGTGCAATTGTGTGGTAGTTTGAACATTCTTTGGCACTGCCTTTCTTTGGGATTGGAATGAAAACTGACCTTTTCCAGTCCTGTAGCCACTGCTGAGTTTTCCAAATTTGCTGGCATATTGAGTGTAGCACTTTCACAGTATCATCTTTTAGGATTTGAAAGAGCTCAGCTGGAATTCCATCACCTTCACTAGCTTTGTTCATAGTGATGCTTCCTAAGGCCAACTTGAATTGGCATTCCAGAATGTCTGGCTCCGGGTGAGTGATCACACCATTGTGGTTATCTGGGTCATGAAGATCTTTTTTGTGTAGCTCTTCTGTGTATTCTTGCCACCTCTTCTCAATATCTTCAGCTTCTGTTAGGTGCATATCATTTCTGTCCTTTATTGAGCCCATCTTTATATGAAATATTCCCTCCGTATCTCTAATTTTCTTGAAGTGATCTCTAGTCTTTCCCATTCTATTGTTTTCCTCTATTTCTTTGCACTGATCACTGAGGAAGGCTTTCTTAGCTCTCCTTGCTGTTCTTGGGAACTCTGCATTCAGACGGGTGTATCTTTCCTTTTCCTCCTTTGCCTTTCACTTTTCTTCTATTTACAGCTATTTGTAAGGACTCCTTAGACAACCATTTTGCCTTTTTGCATTTCTTTTTCATGGGGATGGTCTTGATATCTGCCTCCTGTACAATGTCATGAACCTCCATTCATAGTTCTTCAGGCACTCTGTCTATCAGATCTAATCCCTTGAATCTATTTGTCACGTCCACTGTATAATCATAAGGGATTTGATCTAGGTCATACCTGAATGGTCTAGTGGTTTTCCCTACTTTCTTCAATTTCAGTCTGAATTTGGCAATAAGGAGTTCATGATCTGAGCCACAGTCAGCTCCTGGTCTTGTTTTTGCTGACTGTATAAAGCTTCTCCATCTTTGGCCACAAAGAGTATAATCAATCTGATTTCGGTATTGACCATTCAGGTTGACCTAAATAAAATTCTTTATGATTAAACAGTGGAAGTGACAAATAGGTTCAAGGGATTAGGAGATCAAACCAGTTCATCCTAAAGGAAATCAGTCCTGAATATTTATTCATTGGAAAGACTGATTCTGAAGTTGAAGTTCCAATACTTTGTCCACCTGATGTGAAGAACTGACTCATTTGGAAAGACCCTGATGTTGGGAAAGGTTGAAGGCAGGAGGAGAAAGGGATGACAGAAGGACTAGACGGTTGGATGGAATCACTAACTCCATGGCCATGAGTTTGAGCAAGCTCCAGGAGATAGTGAAGGACAGGGAAGCCTGGCGTGCTGCAGTCCATAGGGTTGCAAATAGTCGGACACAACTTAGCCAGTGAACAACAATACCAGTGTTCATTTTATTGTGCTGGGGTTTATTTACCCCAGGTTAATTGATCAAGCAAGCTAGCATTATTCCTGTATAACATTTATAACAATGAAGAAATGTTGAAAAATGATTCAAGTGAATTGAATCATTATTCTGACAAATCTTCACAGTGGTCATGTCTTACAGCGTGTTAGCAATAGATAATATCCAAGATCTTCAGATGACTGAAAACATTGTGTGTGTGTGTGTGTGCGCGCGCGCGTGCGCGCGCTCAGACACTCAGTTTTCTGACTCTTTGTGACCCTCATGGACTGTAGCCCGGCAGGCTCCTCCGTCAATGGGATCTTCCAGGCAAGAATACTGGAGTGGGAATACCATTTCTTCCTCCAGGGCAACTTCCCAATACAGGGATAGAACCTGTGTCTCTTAAGTCTCCTACACTGGCAGGCAGATTCTTTTCCATTAGCACCTGAGATGATATTAAATCAAGTTATTTAATCATTGATACCTAAATAATTTCTAAGGTAGAATATTGAAACATTATTAACCAAGCATACCTTAAAGTTTATATATTCTGCATATGTGCTATATAAAAGTTACATTTTGGGTTTTGTTAACGAGCATTTTTAAAATGTGTAAAAGAGATACCTGTGGTTGTAGAAAGTTGCATTGCAAGCTTTGATTGTCCTCTAAAATCCTTAGGTAAGGCAGACAGGTTTTAATTAACTTACCGCTCCCCCCCAGCACACACACACTCGACTGTTATCTGTGAATCAGTAGTTAGTTACCTTGGTAAAAAGTAAAACTTTGGTTAAAAGTAAAACTTCTATGAATGGTTGAGATTAGGGACAGCGGTAACAGAGAAATACAATGTGTATGTGAGCAGAGATTCTCACGCTTTTGGCGCGGGACCCTGCCTCCTGATCCCTTTACTTTCTCTCTCTCTCTCTTTTTTAGTATTTATTTATTTCTGGCTGTGCTTGGTGTTCGTTTCTGCGCACGGGCTTTTTCTAGCTGTGGCAGGCGGGGGCTGCTCTCTGATTGTGGTGGGCAGGCTTCTTGTTGCCCTGGCATCTGTTGTTGCAGAGCGCCGGCTCTAGGCACGTGGGCTTCAGAGGGAGTGGCACCCGGGCTTCGCTGTTCAGAGGCAAGTGGGATCTTCCCTGATCGGGGATTAAACCTGTGTCCCCTGCATATGGGCAGGTGGATTCTTAACCATTGGACCACCAGGGAAGCCTTAACCATTGGACCACCTTTATATTCTTGACACATAGTAAGGACCCCGAACAACTTTTGTTATGCAATTTAAAAAATATATAAGATTTTATTTATTTCTCCATATAGAGATTTTATATTTTAATATACGCTATCTTATTTTGTTCATGCAAATTTACACTTAATGATTACCATATTGGAATTTGAGACTGGGAAAAATTTTTAACTAATCATAAAATATTTATTGATTCCTTTGAAGGTAAAAAATGATGTACTCATTGCTTGTTAACACAATAGTAACATTAATATGAAAATTGTTTTGGCCTTGTTGCCTCACTGAAAGAGAAACACTGTGCTAAGGTTAAGCGTCAGTTTGGTTCAGAATATAAAGAGCATTTGTATGTAAGTAAATTTTAAATCCTTCGGTTTGCCATACCTGAATCTGAAAGGAAGCTTGAAACTTGTCAAAATTACAACAAAGTATGCTCAACTTTGACAGACTTGCTTCCTTGGTTGACTAATTAATGCTTTCACCTGCTTATGTAAGGCTTTTCTTTACTTTCTGTATAATTGCCTAGATAGCAAACTTTCCATGTCTTAATAATTTTCCGTGATTTATTTTTGTTTTATTATACTCTTGATTACTTAAGGGTGGGGGAAAGATCCACCATTTCTCACTTATGAAAAAGCTAATTTTCTTTACTATCTTGTTACCTTCTATGTTTATTTTTAAATGCTTTATTATCACATACAGACACTCAAGATCCCTTCTTAATCGAATATCCAAATCTCTTCTGATGACTTTTTTGAATTTTTGCTTTCCCAGACTGGATCCTAAATATGGAAAAGAGTAAAGAAAAATTTCAAGATATCCCCTACATCTAAAACTATCTTTGAACTTTCCCATAGGGTCTCTGGAAAATCACAAAAATTTGTTCTTTCACTTTATTAAAAAAAATGCTACACATAATTAATTTGCTTGAAAATTTGCATGTAAAGAGTTATCAAATCAGAGGAAATACTAAGCTTTCTCTAGGTTAAATATATCTAGATAAAATGTTATTTATACAAATATTTTAAAATTGTATCCTGTACGGGAAGTCCCTGGGACTATGTCCTTGCTCTCCTTAGTAGGTGTTTACCCTCGAAGAAAGCACTTTCATGAACTAGTTCTCGTAAGAACTAGAGATTACAAAACAGCTTGGTTGAGCTTTCCTCCTTTTTTCAGAGTCCCGTCAGTGCTTTGCTGATGAGATCGGCCACAATAGCACAGTGTATCAGCCTTGAGCTCAGATATTATTTAAAATATTTACTTGCTGCTACAATACTTGGGTAAGGCTTCCTTCTTTTCTTCCTTTTTTTTTTTTTTGCACCACGTGACTTGCAGGATCTTAGTTTCCCAACCAGAGATGGAATGCGATGCCCCTGGCAGTGAGGGGGCCAAGTCCCAACCACTGCACCACCAGGGACGTCCTGAGGACTCCTTCAGTTTGAATCTAGCATGGCCTAGGCCAGCAGGATGTACATCAAACATAATGGAATGGAGATCTGTAGACATCTGTAAACATCTGTAAAATATCTAGATCCTACTCCAGACTTACTGAATCTCTTTACTTGATACTCTAGGTACAAAAAAAAAACCAATGTCTCAGGATTACTATATGTTGTTTCTAAAGATTTGTTCCTCTCTATAAATTATGTTTATCCATTTTTATGAATCAGATGTAACATTTACTGACTTCTTTGAAAGTAGGCTTAATCACTATCTTTAGAGATATTTTGCCTAAATTTTCTTTTTTCCAAAATGCCTGATTATCTTTGCTTTACTTGCCAGAAACAACAAAATTTCCTTGTGTTTCATGATTCTTAGTATGAACTCTCATCAGACTTCTCACATTGGAAGATTATCAGTAATAAATTAACCACATCCATTTTGGTCATTGCTATCTGTGAGATCTCTGAGGCTTGCCCTGCTATAAACCACAGACCAGAGTTTGTGTTCTCAACAAAGGACAGTTTCAGAGCTTCATAAAAAAGGATTGTACCAGATACCTCAAACTATTGACATTCAAAGCTGAGCTGACCTGGCTTAGACAACTTTTAGGCTCTACCAGTGGAGTGAGTCAAGATTTCTAGGACTCTGTATTCAAGTATGCATGCTTGTTAAGCTGCCTCAGTCGTGTCCGACTCTGTGCAACCCTATGGCCTTTAGCCTGCCAGGCTCCTCTGTCCATGGGATTCTCCAGGCAGGAATACTGGAGTGGGTTGCCATGTCATCCTCCAGGGGATCTTCCCAACCCAGAGATCAAACCTGCATCTCTTATGTCTCTGGTATTGGCAGGAAGGTTCTTTACCACTAGCGCCATCTAGTCAAGCAGATGGCTTCTTAAGACACTAACTCAAGAGTCATCAGAGGACATCCCTGGTGGCGCGGTGGATGGGAATCCGTCTGCCAATGCTGGGGACATGGGTTCCGTCCCTGGTCCAGGAGGATTCCACGTACCTCAGAGCAAGTAAGCCTGTGCGCCATGACTGCTGAGCCGCAAGCCCTGGAGCCCGTGCGCCGCAAGGGAAGCCACTGCGATGAGAAACCTGCATTTCACAACAGAGTGACCCCTGCTCGCCAGAGTATCTGTTTGGAATATTGTTGATCTTGTTTTAGTGCTCTATTTTCCAGATTTATAAGGAAGCCCTTTGTCTTCTTAAGCCATCTGTAACCCATAACAATTTAGCAGCTTCTGCTTTTGTCAGTGGAACTAAACATTCACTGACTTTGCAGAATTCAGAAACTCAGTACACCCCTGCTTGTCGTGGCAAGAGTTATTTGCATAGTTTCAGTAAGTATACGCCCTCCTTCTTGCCAGGATAAACTGATCATACTTCAAGGCCTGCAGTGTCTGTCATATTTGAGAATGACGCTCTTCAAGTCAGATGTAACAAGATATTTTAGGGAATAAAATTTGACACTGAACTGAACATGGTCAGCTTGCCCTTGGGCAGCAGGTCCAACCTACTAACACCGGGTTGTGGTGAAGGAATGTACAGCATTATTGATGGGCCTGGCAAGGAGAAAGGGCAGCTCATGCTCAAAAGATGCAAACTCCCCAATGACTTTCAGGGAAGAATTTTTAAAGGCAAAATTAGGGGTGAGTGTTGCGAGATGCGTGATCAGCTCATGGACTTTCTTGCAATTGGTCGGTGGTGAGGTAGCAGGCTGATGTTTCAGGATTCTTAATCCTCAGCCTTCTGGTTCCAATCAGTCTGGTGTCTACGTGCTTGTGGTCAGCATTGAGTAACCATCCCGGACCTGGGTGGGGGTCTTGGTTCCTGCAGAACAACTCAAAAGTTATGTGTAAGATTGTTAAGAACGTCCCTTGAGATGGACCTAGGACTCTGTTTTATCACTAAAGTATTGTTCAAGGAATCATTACTTTTCTTGCTGGACTGCTTTTCCTTGGTTTCTGCATCCCATCACTTCTCTAATTAGTAACTGCTTGGCTCTGCTCTTGGGAAGACCTAGGAGACTAAAGCGGTTTTGACAAACAAGAAACAGTCGACATGGAAGGGCTCTTGTTTTCTGGGAGGGCTCTGCAGGGTCCTGCTCCTTTTCAATCTCTCCTTTTCTTTGATACTCTTCAATCCTGAGGGGAACAGGGAGGGACAAGAAAGGGAATCATGTTTTGAGTACAGAGGTTACTCACGAGCTCCACAGGGCAACTCAGTTTTAAGGGACTCACTTTCAAACTTGGCTGTACTTACAGAACCAATCCTTACAAAACTCTCCAAGAAAATTGGTCTGGTACCTGGTTTAAAGATCCTAAGGAATGATATTTGTGTGTGTGTTGGCTCAGTTGCTTAGTCGTGTCCGACTCTTCACAGCCCCATGGACTGTAGCCCAGCAGGTTCCTCTGTCCATGGGGTTTTCCAGGCAAGAACACTGGAGTGGGTTGCCGTTTCCTAACCCAGGGGACCGTCCCGACCCGGGGACTGAAGCCATGTCTCCCGAGTCTCCTGCCTTGGCAGGTGGACTCTTTACCACTAGCACCACCTGGGAGCCCAAGGGATGGTATTTGGATATTTGGGGGGCCTCAAAAAGAGGACTTCATCAAAATTTACAGGTACAACAGATGAGAGAAATCTGCTGGAAAAAAGTTTCCTGGATTGGCTTTCTTAATCTATGAATGACAAAAAATAGAGCCCTTAGAAATGTCGAGTGGAGGGGCTTCCTTGACAGTCCAGTGGTTAAAACCCTACCCTTCCGCTGCAGGGGGAGCAGGTTTGATCCCTGGTCAAGGAACTAAGAACCGACACGCGGCTTCACCCCTCAAAAAAACAAAACACAAGTGGACAGCCCTTGTAAAAAATTCTAATTTTTAATTGTTTAAATTTGTATGGCTTTAAATTTTGTGAAGCACATTTATAAGACTTGTATGACAAATTAATACTCTCACTGCACCAATATAAATAATTAGGACAAATCTAAGGAGACCAGCTTTACTTCATGATCAAGAGTAATTTTTCTTTGAGATTCTGATTATAAGGGGCTCGGAGAGACCATAGGGACAAATAGGAAAGACTCCAAATTGTACTGGGTGTCCTCACTGGCTCAGCAGTCAGGGATATTTCCACCTTTCATTATCTTTGAGCTACTTTCTAGCTCTGTAAGTTAGAGAAAAACTAACTGTAACACAAATGATTCTTGTCTATAGAAATGCAAATTGTGTCTAGTGAAATGCAATTTATGATTTATTGTTTTGTGGATATTGACCAACTTTGCCAGTTTTGTATTATTTATAAATTAATTTCATTGTTCCTTATCTCACTACACTTGTGGAGTACTTTGGAGTTTCCTTTCTTCTACTTTTTTTTTTTGACCATGCCGTATGGCATGTGGAATCTGAGATCCCCTACCAGGGGTCAAATCTGCGCCCCCTGACATGGAAACATGGTGTGTTAAGCACTGAACCACCAGGGAAGGCCCAGTTGTGGGGCGCTTTGATTCCTCCTCTGAATGAGTCATAACATCTTTCTGGTTCCCTCATTACTTAACAGATTTCATACAATCTTTGATACAGGTTCATTTGATGTCTGCATGAGAGTCAAATTTTTATCTTTTGCGGGGAAAATTATCTTTGAGTTAATATGTGTTGGATGTTTGAAACAGTGCCTGGCACCCAGTACAGGCTTAGTAATTGTTAACTTTTGCAAATAAAGGATTCAGATTGTCCCCATTTTACAGATGGGGAGAATGAGGTACAGAGAAGGTAAATACATTTACTTGAATGGCATGCTTGTCAGAGGTAGAACAGAATTCCAGTCTGTATGTCTTCAAAGCCTCTTTTTGTCCTCACCCTCACCACACCCCTCTCTTACCCATAGTCCTCTCTGGCTGGGCTTTGCTAACTCCCAGTCCAGTCTTTCTGGATCTTTCTGGGCTAGATGAGCAGTGCCCCCTCCAACCTTTCAACTTCCCCTATCAAGCTTGTATCATAAGTATGTTACAACCATCAATTTCTTCACCTAAAAGAAGACCAGGGACCAAGACTTTCCATCCCTACCCAGCACAGAGCCTGGTATGCAGCAAAGGCCAGAAGTGGAGTGCCGTGTAGGTGTGGCATTTTCTCCACCTGGGATGGAGAGCAGGATGCTTTCCGGAACTGCGGGAACCCCTCTGCCTCCCTGTCCTCTGCCTCCCTGTCCTCTGCCAGCCCAACGCTCTTCGGGCTCCCGGCCACTCTAGGGAGTAGCAAGCCACCTAAAGAGGACGCCCAGAGCCTCTGGGCTCTCATGACTTGAGTTCCTGGTTTTTGTTGTTGTGTTTTTCCAAATCAAATTCCAGAAATCCAGGTTTAAAAATAACCGAGAAATGCAGTCTTCTCCACCAAGCTGCCTGGCAAAAACAAATCCTCAACAAAGACCGATGTGCAGCCTCGCTTCACACTTACTCATGTTCAGACGCCAGCTCGGCTCCGCTTTGGGTGAGGAGGAAAAGGACTCCTTGGGGTCGAAGGACAAGGAGCGGGGAGCGGGGCACAAGCCGGGCCTGGTGCGTGGCCGGTACACGCCCTTGTGGGCAGACAGCTGTTTGAGACTGCTGCGAAGTCCGGTTTTCCTTGGAGCCCAGCTTGCTGGTCCCCAGCCCTGGTTTGGGCAGGAGATCAAAGCAGCTCTGGAAAACGGTCTCCACTAGCGATCCAGAATTCATTCTCCTTCCCTGGGGGGTCATCGGCTTCTGCTCAAGCCTGCCTTTCCCCATCATGACTTAGGGAACAGGTTGGTGATAATAGCGAGGAGCGTTTAGACTCACACCGATAAACAACCTCCAACTCCCTCTGCTTTTCTCCGTGGTCTATTTTTTGACCTGTCATCTTTCTTAATGCCCATTTTGTGGGCAAGGGAAAAAAAAGTGTGATGGAAGAGAGGAAATTTAGGAGCAGGGAAGGCCTGGAAAACTGTCAAACTTCATATTTCCTCCTTATTTGAATCAGCATTTATGTCCCTCGATGGGGTTTTCCTGCATATGCTTGTATAACTCCCTTTTAAAACAATTTTTGCTGTTTTTTCCTTTCCCTGCCCCTGGGTGAGTTATTCCAATGACTACTTTCCACCTCAAAAGAGGAGTCGTGGACAGGAAAAAAGTGGTCGTGTGGTCTGTTGGCTACAACTCCAAGTGGAGCCTGGAGACTTTGGTTCTATTCTGAGCCTTTTTTGGGAACACGACGAAAGCTGGGGACAAGGGCCCCACCCTTTTACGGGAGTTCCCGGGACCCTGTGCCAACAGGATGGAGTTGCTTCCTCCAGATTCAAAGGGGCTAGGAATTAGCATTTATGAAACACCTGCCCAGTGCTTGGAGGAGGAAACAGCAACCCACTCCAGTATTCTTGCCAGGAGAATTCCATGGGCAGAGGAGCCTGGTGGGCTATAGTCCACAGGGTTTCAAAGAGTTGGACACAACTGCGTAACTGAGCACACGCAATCAAGATAGGCCTCATGGAGGAAGTGATGTTTGAAGACTTGGAAGAGACATGAGAGGGACTTCCCTGACTGTCCAGTGGTTAGGACTTCACGCTTCTATAGCAGGGGCCAGGTTCGATCCCTGGTTGGGGAATTAAGATCTCTCAAGCTGCATGGCCCAGCCAGAAAAAAAGAGAGAGAGAGATGTTAGAGTCAGACAGAGGAGGCTGATGTTTGAGGGAAGATTATCACTGTCAGAGGGGACAGTCAGGTCAGTGCAAAGGTGCTCTAAGGCTGGAGCTTGTCTAGCACATTTGAGGAGCAGCAGGGAGCCCACAGCAAATTTGAGATGCGTGATTTCTCTCCATACAGGGCCAAATAAACAGCATCCAAAAGCGTGAGCAGGGAGGTCCGTGTATGAGGAGCTTCCAAACAAACCAGCCAATTCCAGAGTTTCCCCACAACCGCCCTGCTCTCAACCAGCTGTTTTGAACCCAAGGGTCCGTGAACTTGGATGGGAAAAAAAATTACATCTTTATTTTTTCACTAACCTCTTACTCTAATTTAGCGCTTCCTTCAATTATGAGTGCAGGCAACACACTGCATGGTCTTGGCATGATGAGCAACCGACGCCAACAGGAAGCACAGATACGTTCATTTCACGTGACAGGTGTGGTACATTATCCCCAAATGTCTTTTACGCTCATCACTTTGAACGAACAGTCATTACGGAGCCTGCCACTAGCACTTATGATTCATTGCAGTTACAAGCACATGTGTTGTTGTTGTTCAGTTGCTAAGTCACACCTGACTCTCTGCGACCCCACGGACTGTAGCACGCTAGGCTTCCCTGTCCTTCACCCTCTCCCGGAGTTTGCTCAAACGCATGTCCATTGTGTCAATAACGCCATCCAGCCATCTCATCCTCTGTTGTCCCCCTCTCCTCCAGCCCCCAATCCTTCCCAGCATCAGGATCTTTTCCAAAGAGTCGACTCTCCGCATCAGGTGACCAAAGGACTGGAGCTTCACCTTCAGCATCAGTCCTTCCAATGTTACTACAACACAAATGCAAATTTAAAACATCTTTTTTTTTTAATTAGAGGATAATTGTTTTACAGTGTTGTGTTGGTTTCTGCTATACAACAATGAGAACTGGCTATATATATATAAGTGTATATAGATAAATATATAAGCTTCCCTGGTGGCTCAGGGAATCTACCTGTGATGCGCGAAACCTGGGTTTGATCCCTGGGTTGCGAAGATCCCCTGGAGGAGGGCATGGAAACCCCTCCAGGGCTCTTGCCTGGAAGATCCCATGGACAGAGGAGCCGGGCGGGCTACGGTCCGTAGGGTCACAAAGAGTGGGACACGGACATAGCGACCAAGCACAGCAGACATGTATCCCCTCCCTCTTGAGCCTCCCCCACCCCACCCACCATCCCAGCCCTCTAGGTCATCGCCGAGTGCTCAGCTGGGCTCCCTGCGCTGTACAGCAGCTTCCCATCAGCCACCTGTTCTACACGTGGTGATGCGCGTACGTCAACGCTGCTCTTTCAGTTTGTCCCACCCTCTTCTTCCCTACTGTGCCCACAAGACCATCCTCTACACCTGCGTCTCTAACTAAAGCATCTTAATTATATCATTAATAATGATATTTCAATGTATTTAGCTTCCTTTGTCATCCTATGCATTTCATTGTTTGTATCTCAAATCATTCTGAGAAAGCCTCCATCAGCTGGCCTAAGCTGCTAAAGGGGTTCGGGGCATAAAAGAGTTAAGACCCCTGATCTAAGTTGAATATCCTTGACAAGACAGGAAGCAAAAAAAAAAAAACAAATACATAAGTCACTACAGTTTCTTGATCCATGCTGGACCCGTGCCAGGACATTACCTTGTTTAGTTGCTACAGTTGCAAGGAGGATGTGGCTATTAATCTCGTTTTAAAGTTGAAGAAATTGAGGTTCAAAGAGGTTAAAGTCACCCAGCTGGTCAGTGGGAAATCAGGCATTCAAACTCAGGGCTATTTCTAAAGTCTGTTAATTTCATCAGAACAAACTGGTTCATAGGTTATAGCCTGAATGTCCCCTCTGAATCAGCATAGTGTCACAGTCAAGCCGCAGTGTGGTGTTAGTTTAGAGTCTGCAGGTTGGGGCTGGTCTCCTGGGCTGAAATCCAGCCTGTGCTGCCTGTTTTACATGTGACTTTACATGTGACTAAATTACACTTAACCTCTCTTGGCCTTCATTTCTGTGTCATCATAAGGCATGATGGTGGTAACAATGCCACCAGCACAGACATGTTGTGGACATAGCAAATGTCCAGGGGTACCTGGAATGTAGAAGGTGCTTGCTTTATGAGAATTTATTTTTATTAAGATCTCTGGCTCTAAAGACAAACAGATTGGGTTTGAGTATCAGCATAACTAGTTGTGTGGTCTTGGCCAACTCACTTAACCTCTCTGAGCTTCACTTCCTTGTTGTGTAGGTGGGGATCATATTATTTGCCTCGTAGGGCAGATATAAGGATTAAATGAGATAATGAATATAGGATATTTAGATATTCACGGATCACTACAAACAATCTCTGATAGATACATGCTCAGTAAGTGCTAATATTAATTTATTATTACTATTTTCTGTTTCTTTTCAGCCTCATCAATTCCCCTATCCCTTGGTCTTGTCTTTATTAAGATTTCCTAGCCTCATTCCTTTACTCAAGGATTTCATGGAAAGTCTAACAATCAATCTAATTATTGAGTTTAAATTCAGACATTTATTACGCAAACATTTATTGAGCTATTACCATGTGCCAGAAGTGTCTAGGCACATGGATACACCATTGAACAAGAGTCAAATGTCTTTACCCACAGCAGCTAATATTCTAGAGTTTAGACATGCTGCCTCATGTGAAGTCCCCCTTGATGATTTGAAAAAAAGTGAAGTCCCTCACTCGTGTCTGACTCTTTGCGACCCCATGGGCTGCAGCCCACCAGACTCCTCCGTTCATGGGATTTTCCAGGCAACAGTACCAGAGTGGGTTGCCATTTCCTTCTCCAGAGGATCTTCCTCACCCAGGGATCGAATTCTGGTCTCCTGCATTGCAGGCAGATGCTTTACCGTCTGAGCCACAGGGAAGACCCCTTTACTGATCTAGAGAGAATCAAATTAATATTTGACAATATGTGGCAAGAATACACAGAAGAACTGTACAAAAAAGATCTTCACAACCCAGATAATCATGATGGTGTGATCACTCACCTAGAGCCAGACATCCTAGAATGTGAAGCCAAATGGGCGTTAGAAAGCTTCACTACAAACAAAGCTAGTGGAGGTGATGGAATTCCAGCTGAGCTATTTCAAATCCTGAAAGATGATGCTGTGAAAGTGCCACACGCAATATGCCAGCAAATTTGGAAAACTCAGCAGTGGCCAGAGGACTGGAAAAAGTCAGTTTTCATTCCAATCCCAAAGAAAGGCAATGCCAAAGAATGCTCAAACTACCTCACAATTGCACTCATCTCACACGCTAGTAAAGTAATGTTCAAAATTCTCCAAGCCAGGCTTCAGCAATACATGAACCGTAAACTTCCAGATGTTCAAGCTGGTTTTGGAAAAGGCAGAGGAACCAGAGA
Source organism: Giraffa tippelskirchi (assembly GCF_054371585.1). Lineage (NCBI taxonomy): Eukaryota > Metazoa > Chordata > Mammalia > Artiodactyla > Giraffidae > Giraffa > Giraffa tippelskirchi. Next base: position 189,469,569 of record NC_137277.1, on the reverse strand, counting down.
TCAAATTGCCAATATCCACTGGATCATTGAAAAAGCAAGAGAGTTCCAGAAAAAACATCTATTTCTGCTTTATTGACTATGCCAAAGCCTTTGACTGTCTGGGTCACAATAAACTGTGGAAAATTCTGAAAGAGATGGGAATACCAGACCACCTGACCTGCCTCTTGAGAAACCTGTATGCAGGTCAGGAAGCCACAGTTAGAACTGGACATGGAACAACAGACTGGTTCCAAATAGGAAAAGGAGTACATGAAGGCTGTATATTGTCACCCTGCTTATTTAACTTCTATGCCGAGTACATCATGAGAAAAGCTGGGCTGGAAGAAGCACAAGCTGGAATCAAGATTGCCGGGAGAAATATCAATAACCTCAGATATGCAGATGACACCACCCTTATGGCAGAAAGTGAAGAAGAACTAAAGAGCCTCTTGATGAAAGTAAATGGAGAGTAAAAAAGTTGACTTAAAGCTCAACATTCAGAAAACTAAGATCATGGCATCTAGTCTCATCACTTCATGGCAAATAGATGGGGAAACAGTGGAAACAGTGGTTGACTTTATTTTTCTGGGCTCCAAAATCACTGCAGATGGTGATTGCAGCCATGAAATTAAAAGACGCCTACTCCTTGGAAGAAAAGCTATGACCAACGTAGACAGCATATTAAAAAACAGAGACATTGCTTTGCCAACAAAGGTCCATCTAGTCAAGGCTATGGTTTTTCCAGTAGTCATGTATGGATGTGAGAGTTGGGCTGTGAAGAAAGCTGAGCGCCAAAGAATTGATGCTTTTGAACTGTAGTGCTGGAGAAGACTCTTGAGAGTCCCTTGGACTGCAAGGAGATCCAATCAGTCCATCCTAAAGGAGATCAGTCCTGGGTGTTCATTGGAAGGACTGATGTTGAAGCTGAAATTCCAATACTTTGGCCACCTGATGCAAAGAACTGACTCACTGGAAAAGACCCTGATGCTGGGAAGGATTGGGGGCAGGAGGAGAAGGGAACAACAGAGGATGAGATGGCTGGATGGCATCACCGACTCAATGGACATGAGTCTGGGTAGCCTCCGGGAGTTGGTGATGGACAGGGAGGCCTGGCGTGCTGCGATTCATGGGGCTGCAAAGAGTTGGACACGACTGAGCGACTGAACTGAACTGAACTTCATATCAGCCTATTGAACATAAGTCTATGCTGCCTTCCTCTAGAAGATCCTCTCTAAGCTGGGCTCAGAAGCTCTCCAGTCCCATCCCCACCCCTGAGAACTATCTTCTCCTCTTGACAGGCAATGCCCATTCACAGTTCTGTGCTTTTTACATGCTTGCCCCTTTCCACCTGACAAACTCCTATTTGTTCTCTGGAGCCTGAGTCAAATGTTCACTTCTGACGAATACTGTATATCACTTAAATATGGAATCTAAAATATACAACAGACTAGTGAATATAACAAAGAGGCAGACATAGATACAGAGGACAAACTAGTGGTTACCAGTGGGAGGAGGGGAGGTGGGAGGTCAGTAAGGAGTACAGATGATTAGGTATAAAATAGACCATAAGGATCTATTATGCAACACAGGGGATATAGTCCATATTTTATAATAACTATAAATGGAGGATAAGCTTTAAAAATTGAGAATCACTATATTCTGCACTTGTAACATATATATATAATATTCTACATTGATTATACTTCAATTAAAAATATGTCCGCTTCCTCCATGAAGCCTCCTTAGATTCCCCGATGGTAGATGCCTACTCTACTTGAGCCCTCCAGGGGACATCTGCTCATTTTACCTGATCAGCTCCAATGTCTTAGTTGTCCTTTTGGGAATCATCCCCTCCTTGCTTTCAGTCCAGTGGGCTGATCTTAACCCTACCTCACCCCTCATTCCAGGGCTGAGCACGTGATTAGGCCTAGCCAATCAGAGTATTCCATTCCCTTAGCTGTAGTCATTGGTTCAGGATAGACATAACCCAAGCTGACCAATGCGATTCAAGCCTGGGACTTTTTGTTTAAGCCAGCTCAAACGGGGTTTCTGTCCCTTGCAATCAAGACTTCTGTTTAGAACAAGCAGTCTCTGAGTAGATCGTTTTCTCAACTCTCAGTTACCTTCTGTCTTTCACCCTACACTATGAAATAACCCAGGGCAAGGAGAGGTTCTTTTTCATGAGATGAGCTGGAGTCCAAACCCCTTCAGACAAATGGCAGTTGACATAGTCCTGGGATGAGGCCGTCAATAGATTCTTGTCTGTTCTATGTGAATGTGAACTGCTTGTGGCCCTTCTTCTTCTTTTATTTATGTTTATTTATTTATTTGGTTGTGCTGAGGCTCAGCTGTGACTCATGGGCTGAGTTGATCTGAGGTATGTGGGATCTTAGTTCCCCGAAGAGGGATCAAACTAGCATCCCCTGAATTGCAAGGCGGGTTCTTAACCACTGGACCACTAGGGAACTCCCTGGCCTATCTTTCTGGGAGGGATGGAAAAGAACACATTTGCCAGACTCGTGATCCCCTACTTTGCATCCAAGGCTGTGTTTATCGGCTGCAGCCACAACACCACATCTGGCATAACAGCTGCAATTTGGTGCTACTCCTTGGTGAAGCCTACAGCAGTCCATAGTCATCTCCCAGGCTCTCTCTGGTTTTGTAAAGAACACTGGTGAGTTCACCCATCACTGGTGATTAATCGCTTTCTCCTTTTCCTTGTCGTTCTCCAGAGTGTTGGTAGCTTCCAGCAACAGCGATCCAACTCCAGAGTCTTTAAGACTCCCCAGTACTTGATGGATTGCACCCAGCAATTCATCCTTTTCTCCTCATATCCCATTCCAGTTCACTACCAGTGAGAAAATTTTAAACTGCATCGTAATTGCATGCCAGAGGCTCCTGCTGCTCCACAAGCCACCACTGACAGGGTGTTCATTGCCAAGCAACTGGCAGGTGATCCAGCTCTAAAATCCCATTTTTGTTTGCCTCCTGAGACCCCTTCCAGGATCAATGGACCTAGGCTTGGGTTCTCTGTGAAATGGATTCTGAGTCTGACATTTGTATGTAAGAAGTTTAGAGGTCAGAGGCTCTTGGGAACGAAACCCATGAGTAAGAGGAACAGAACTGGGCACAGGGAGAAGCTACACTCTGATGAAGTTGCTTGGAGGACTCCAACAGAGCCATGGGGAGCTCCGGAGTGCAGCTGGGTCGTCAGACTGGTCCTGCCTTGAGGCGAGGAGCCTACGGATTTATACTCCTTGCTGGATCAGTCATTGGATGCAAGATGCCTTTGGGAAGGGGGCTGGATCTTGGGCCAGGCACCACTCCGTCTGTTAATGTGCCATGGTCCTGAACTGGGGGATTTGAGCCAACACCATTTCATCCTCTGCAGAGAGTCTGCATTTCCATATGGATGTGCCCATGCTCCACGTACCCTTTATTTTTTACCCTTTATTTATTTTTCAATTTGAAGCGTAGGTCATTTACAATGTTGTGTTGAGTTTCAAGTGTACAACAGAGTGATTCAGTTATATATAACTGAATATATATATGTATATATATATTCTTTTTCAGATGATTTTCCATTATAGGTTATTACAAGATATTGAGTACCATTCCCTGTGCTATACAGTAGGTTGTTGTTGTTACCTATTTAAATTTTTTAAAATATTTACTTTTATTTATTTATTTGACTGCTCTCTCTGCTTAGTTGCTCAGTCATGTCTGACTCTTTGTGACCCCATGGACTGTAGCCCACCAGGCTCCTCTGTCCATGGAATTCTCCTGGCAAGAATACTGGAGTGGGTTGCCATTTCCTTCTCCATTATTTGACTGTAAGATCCAGCATTGGATCTTAATTGTGGCAAACGGGATCTTTTAGTTATGGTATGCAAACACTTCTTGTGGCCTGTGGGATCTATTCCCCTGACCAGGGATTGAACCCCTGACCGCTGCATTGGGAGCAAGGAGTCTCAGCTACTGGACCATCGGGGAAGTCCCTACCTATTTGATATATAGTGGTACCTGCATGTTAAGTCACTGCAGTCCTGTCTGACTCTATGCAACCCCATGGACTGTAACCCACCAGGCTCCTCTGTCCATGGGATTCTCCAGGCAAGAATATTGGCGTGAGTTGCCATGCCCTCCACCAGGGGATCTTCCCGACCTGGGGACTGAAGGCTTGTCTCTTGTCTCCTGCACTGACAGGCGGGTTACGAGTGGCGCCACCTGGGAAGCCCATACAGAGTAGTATGTACACGTTAGTCTCAAACTCCTAACTTGTCTCCTCCTCCCACGTACAATTTAAATACTAGTCTCTTGTTATTTTTAGACATTAAACATATCTCCTTTCAGTCTGTCATCTATTAACTGTCTCTCAGTGTCATTTGTTGAGCAAAATTCCTTAAGTATGATATAACCAAACTAACAGATTTTCCTCCTTAAGGATTTGTCCCTATTGCCTAGGTTAAAAAGATATTCTCTTACATTCTGCCTTTTCATTAAATAAACGTTTGCCTTGCATATGTAGGTCTTCCATCCTTCCAGAGCCCACTGTGCGCGTGGAGCAGGGTGTCAGCATCTGGGTTTCTTCCCTTTCCTTCTGTATAGTGACAGCTTGCCCCCCTCGTCTTGAACTCTCCGCTCTCCGGCTTCGGCTCTCACCACGGTCTCAACAGGCAACATCTGCAGGGAATCACTGACCTCTTGCCATTTGCTCTTCTTGGTTGTTAAAAAGTTCCCATCCACCCGGCCGTCTGCGGAGCTCTAGGCAGCTTGGACCACCTCCTCCTCCTGCAGCTCCGTGTGTGCCCTTTCTAACATATGATTTATCTTTGCTTCCTTTGTCTCTTCCTCTTCTTTCATCCCTAGGGTTTCACTGACTTAACTTCCTCTTGCAGCTCGGTATAATTGGTGCAATTTAAGGCTTTATCTTGGTCTTTATGTTCATCCCTTGTAATTCCACGTTCTTTGAGAAATTCATCCATTTTCAAGATTTTAATACCTTCAAGTGGGTGAGTCCCCTACTGGCAAATCCAGCCCTGACCTCTCTCATGAATGCCAGTGACAAATTTCAAACTGAAAATTGGACATTTCTTAGTCTATCTGAATTCAAATTAATCTTAAATGTGAAAATAATTTTATGTGATTTGCCTATATTTTATATGCTTCCAAATCCTCCAACATTCTGTCACAGTATCTTCCATAAACTAGGTCTTCAACATGTATTTACCCACTGCATAAGAGGATCTCTCATGTTTAGCCATATTAAAAGTCAAAATTAAGTATTTTTATCCACGGTTCAAAAGATCAGAGTCACATAAACTTTCAGAGAAAAGCTCAGCCTCAAGTCAGCTTATCTTCGTCCTTTGGGACATGAGTGGCTGTCTCCAGCTTGATCACATCCTCCTATCTTTTTTTTAAATTTTATTTACTTATTTTTTTGGCTGCACTGGGTCTTCTTTGCTGCATGAGGGCCTTCACTCGATGTGGTGAGCAGGGGCTACTCTCCAGCTGGGGTGCAGAGGCTTCTCAGTGCAGTGGCTCCTCTTGTTGCAGAGACGGGCCATCAGTATCTGATGGGGACCCACTGAGTCTGTAGACTGCCTTCAGTTGTCGGTCAGTGGCTCAGTCACGTCCAACATTCCAACTCTTTCTGACGACATGGACTGTAGCACCTCAGGCTTCCCTGTCCTTCATTATCTGCTGGAATTTGCTCAAACTCATGTCCACTGAGTCGGTGATGCTATCCAACCATCTTATCCTCTGTCGTCCCCTTCTCCTCCTGCCTTCAATGTTTCCCAACATCAGGGTCTTTTCTAATGAATCAGTTCTTTGCATCAGGTGGCCAAAGTATTGGAGCTTCAGCCTCATCATCAGTCCTTCCATTGAATATTCAGGATTGGTTTCCTTTAGGATTTACTGGTTTGATCTCCTTTTGGTCCAAGAGACTCTCAAGAGTCTTTTCCAATATCATAGTTCCAAAGCATTGATTCTTCAGCACTCAGTTTTCTTTATGGTCCAACTCTCACATCCATACATGACTCCTGGAAAAACCGTAGTTTTGGCTAGACAGACCTTTTCTGACAAAATAATGTCTCTGCTTTTTAATATGCTGTCTAGGTTGGTCATAGTTTTTCTTCCAAGGGACAAATATCTTTTAATTTCATGACTGCAGTCACTGTCCACAGTGATTTTGGAGCCCAAGAAAATAAAGTCCGTCACTGTTTTCATTTTTTCCCCATCTATTTGCCATGAAGTGATGCGACCAGATGCCATGATCATAGCTTTTTGAGTTCTGAATTTTAAGCCAGCTGTTTCACTTTCCTCTTTCCCCTTCGTCAAGAGGCTATTTAGTTCCTCTCCGCTTTCTCCCATAAGGGTGGTATCATCTGCATGTCTGAGGTTATTGATATTTCTCCTGGCAATCTTGATTCCAGCTTGTGCTTCATCCAGCCCACTGTTTCTCATGATGTATTCTGCATATAAGTTAAATAAGCAGGGTGACAATATACAGCCTTGATGTACTCCTTTCCCAATTTGGAACCAGTCTGTTGTTCCACATCCGGTTCTAACTGTTGCTTCCTGACCTGCATACAGGTTTCACAGAATGCCGGTAGGTGGTATGGTACCTCCATATCTTTCAGAATTTTCCAGTTTGTTGTGATCCACACAGTCAAAAGCTTTAGCATAGTCAATGAAGTAGAAGTAGATGTTTTTCTGGAATTCTCCTGGTTTTTCTATGCTCCAACAGATGCTGGCAATTTGATCTCTGGTTCCTCTGGCTTTTTTATTTCCAGCTTCAACATCTGGAAGTTCTCAGTTCACATACTGTTGAAGCCTAGGTTTGAGAATTTTGAGCATTACTTTGCTAGCGTGTAAAATGATTGCAATTGTGCAGTAGTTTGAACATTCTTTGGCATTGTGTTTCTTTCAGATTGGAATGAAAACTGAGATTTTCCAGTCCTGTGGCCACTGCTGAGTTTTGCGAATTTGCTGGCATATTGAGTGTAGCACTTTCACAGCATCATCTTTTAGGATTTGAAAGAGCTCAGCTGGAATTCCATCACCTCCACTAGCTTTGTTTGTAGTGATGCTTTCTAACGCCCATTTGACTTCACATTCCAGGATGTCTGGCTCTAGGTGAGTGATCACACCATCGTGGTTATCTGGGTCATGAAGATCTATTTTATATAGTTCTTCTGTGCATTCTTGCCATCGCTTCTTAATATATTCTGTTTCTATTAGGTCCATACTGTTTCTGTACTTTATTGAGCCCATCTTTACATGAAATGTTCCCTTGGTATCTCTAATTTTCTTGAAGAGATCTCTAGTCTTTCCCATTCTATTATTTTCCTCTATATCTTTACATTAATCACTGAGGAAGGCTTTCTTATCTCTCCTTGCTATTCTTTCGAACTCTGCATTCAGATGCTTATATCGAAAGATATATGTCTTTGGCTTCTCTTCTTTTCTCAGTTGTTTGTAAGGCCTCCTCAGACAACCATTTTGCCTTTTTGCATTTCTTTTTCTTGGGAATAGTTTTGATCACCGCCTCCTATACAATGTTATGAACCTCCTGTCCATAGTTCTTTACAAATTAAGAATCTGAAGTTTCAAGTGCCACCCTGAGGACATCAAACGAGCACTTTACAGTTAGCAACAGCTCAGAACTCAGACCCTCATGAAGGGAGGTTAGTGTTCACTTTTCAGATGGGGATCGAGGGAAAAAATGTCAGATGGGACTCGTCCACTGTGATGTCTTTCTTTCTTTTTGAGAAAACAATATATGTTTATTTGGCTGCACTGGGTATTAGTCGCGTCACACAGCATCTTTAGTTCGAGTATGCGGGGTATCGTCCCCTGACCAGGAATTGAACCCAGGCCCTCTGCGCTGGGAGCGTGGAGTCTTAGTCACTAGACCACCGGAGAAGTCCCGCCATGATGCTTTTAAGTGACCTGGGCAGTGCATACAAGCTGGCGCAGGGATGAGACTTAACGTCACCACAAGCATCCCCGGTTCACCTCAGGAACCCTCCCAGACCACCTGCTTGTATCTTCTCGCGCTGCTGCTCCTGGTTCACAGACTCTCTTTGTTTTGGCCCCTCGCTATGTTTCCCGTCCCCCACCCATCTCTTTGCTAGATGTCCCTCCAGGCTCGACTCGCTCTCCTGGCCCTTGGCAACCTCACCGATCCAAGCCGTTGCTTTCGCCCTCGGCCTTTCCCTCTCCCGCCCTGCTCCCTTGGGTAAGAAGCACCCCATCTGTGGGGCGCTGGACGGGCCCCACTTTCAGCAGGAGCATGAGGGCCGTGGGGGCCGGCCAGTTTCAGGATGGCAGAATAAAGGCGTTTCTCCCCACCCCCATCTCTAAAAATCACTCAACAAGAAATGAAACGAAAGTGCTGCTTACGAAACCAGAAGACAACAGCAACCCCTAACCACACGAGGTGAAGTAGAAGCAAAGCACCCCAGGTGGTTCTGACCACGGTGGACATCAGGTCACCCTCTGAGAAGCATCAGGCTCGATCTTAATGATAGAGAGTTCGTCACGTGTCTGTTTATTCCCAGAGCTTAGCACAGGGCTGGCCAAATGAAGTCCTCATGAAACACTTGTTGAATGAATTACATCATTATTTATACATATATATATACATAAAATGGGCTTTCCATATGAGACACAGGTTTGAGCCCTGGTCTGGGAAGTTCCCCTGGAGAAGGAAATGGCAACCCACTCCAGTGTTCTAGCCTGGAAAAACTCCATGGATGGAGGAACCTGGTGGGCTATACAGTCCATGGTGTTGCAAAGAATCAGACAGAACTTACTGACTGAGCACATACATATATCATGTAAAAGTTATCAGCATATGAAAGCATATTTTTCTCTAAAAAGAACTGTTAAATGTTTATTACATTGCTGAGTGGAATTGCCATTGTTTCTATTAGCCAGAGGGCTCTTCTAAACCCACACATTAAGGAAAAGAACTTTCAGCAATTCCCTTGTCTTGATGCTCAGCGTTTCATTGCTTCAAATATTTTTCAAAACTCATAAAATCTGCTCTTTCATCAGCTCAGTTTTAGTCTTTCATAATCTTAACATAGGAACTTGGTTCCTATGGAGGTCAGGACTTGATCACTGCAGTCAGCCCTTTGCAATCATTAGGAAGCAGGTAACAGCCCTGACATTTAATATTTAATTGTTTTTGATCAGTATTAATTAGTCACAGATGCACACTAGATTCCTATTTAATTAAATACTCTTGGGAACACATTGTGGGCTCAGGGATTCTAACCACATCAAAAAAGGAAATGTTCAAGTTTAAAAGTTGAGCCCTAGAGACACAGGCATCCATGGAAAGGAAATTCCAGATGTCTCGCAACCTCCCTCTCTTCTCAGAATCAAACCTACTTCCAGCCCCCTGGAATCTAAAAATCTTAGCATTTCTGATGAAAACTCCCAGGCTACAGCCGTCTCCTCTCGCGTCTCTCTTGGATCGTCAGTTTGACCTGCTCTCCTGAATCATCCCTGTCCACACACAAACATGAGTAACTTCTTCCATCCTAAGCAACCCGCCAGCAACTCCACCCCTTCTCAAGCTGTTGCTCCTTTCCTTTGTCTCTCCTTGAAAAGACAACGTACCCTGACTATCTCCAATCCTCCCCTCGTCTCTCTCAAATCCGCTGTCTTCACACTTTGGCTCTGGCTCCTCCGAGGAAATCGTCCCTGTCAGTGTAATCAGAGCAACCCCCTGATGCTAAATCTGGCGGCCAGTTCTTCATCTCCACTTGACCCAGTTAATCACGTTCTTTTTCTTGAAACATGTCCCTCTTTTTGGCTTCCAGAATCCCATTCTTTTCGGCTTTCCTCCCGCTGATGGTTATTTCCTCTCATTCTTCTTTGCTGGTTCATCCTCAACCCCACAGCCTCTGTGGGAATGCGGGGCGGGGGGATAAATTGGTGCCCTGGGATTGAGACATACACACTACCATATACAAAATAGATGACTGACAAGAACCTACTGGACAGCACAGGGCACTCTATTTAATACTCTGGGCTGATCTGTATGGGAGTAGAATCTAAAAAAGAGCAAATATATGTATATGTATAGCTGATTTACTTTGCTGTACAGCAGAAACTAACACAACATTGTAAATCAATAAAAAATTATATGTACTCCAATAAAAATAAATTTTGAAAAATTGTTAAGAGTGCCACAAAGCTTAATCCTTGGCCTTCCTTTCTCTCTGTTCATACTCTTTCCTTGGGTGATCTTAATTTTAAAAACAAAAACTTTTTTTTTTTTTTTTTGCCACACCATGCAGCTTGTGGGATTCTAGTCGCCCAATGTTCTATTTTCAACACAATGGTCAGAGTAGTGTTTGTCAGACACAAATGAGACGGTGTCACGCCTCTCCTCAAACCTTCTGATGTCCTCCAAGCTTACTCAGAGTAAAACCAAAGTCCTTGCCATAGCCTACAAGGCTCCGTGCCATCTGCTTCCACCACCCCTCTGATATCATCTCCTGTCTGCACACACTGTTCCAGCCATGCTGGGCCTCTTGAAGGGTCAAGCAGGCTCCCACCCAGGGCCTTTGCACGTACACCTCTCTGCGCCTGTAAAACTCTCCCCACAATTATCTTCGTGGTTTGATTCCTCAGCCTTTCGGAGCCTTTAATGAAGCTGGAGACTCAACCACCAGGCACTGGTGCCAAATTGAATCTCAGAAACAGTTTTGGATGAAGTAGCAAAGAATAGCTTTATTGCTTTGGGGGGGCCAGAGAGAGACACAGCAGGCTCCTGCCCCCCAGGAACTGTGTGTCCAAACTCAAGGATTTGGTGAGGAGCTTTATAGCCATAGTTCAAGATCAGGGGGTGTGCAGGGCCTCCCCTCCTTTCCTTTGCCCTCAGGTCATCATCTTGGTGAGCTTTTCTGCTTCCTTTAATTTTGCCTCAGATAATTTCTTGACTGCTCCTCCCTTGATTTAGGTCTTTCCTCATACCTTAGTCAGTAGGTAAAGAATCCGCCTGCAATGCAGGAGGCCTGGGTTTGATCCCTGGGCCAGGAAGATCCCCTGGAGAAGGAAATGGCAACCCACTCCAGTATTCTTGCCTAGAGAATTCCATGGACAGAGGAGCCTGGCAGGCTACAGTCCACGGGGTTGCAAGAGTCAGACACGATTTGGCGATGAAACCATCACCACCCTTAATTAGCAACTGTTTGAGTCTGCCCTTTGGAACTCAGGGAAAGTCAAGAAGCCAGAATGAAACCTATTTCCTAAAACAAGAAATGAGGGACACTGAAAGGACCTGTGTGCAGGAGGGCCCAACATCCTGCTCTGTTTCAACCTTCTGTGGGAGAGGAGCAAAAGAGTTGAAGGGGACTGGAACCGTTCTCAAGGGCTTTGAATGAAAAGTCAAGGAGCTAAGTGTTTATTCTACAGGCAAAGGTGTCCAAGTGAGAATCAATGTCAATTCATTCAAGTTTCCATTGAGCAATGTCTTCCAACCAGAACCTCTGAATCAGCATTTGCTCAGGGGGTCTAAATATGTCCACAATGGGAGCAAGAGAAACCAGCAATTTTTTTTTTTTTTTTAATATTTATTTGTCTGTGTTGGTCTTTGTTGCAGGCTTCGAACTCTTACCTATGGCATGTGGGGTCTAGTTCCCTGACCAGGGATTGAACCCAGGCCCCTGGCATTGGGAGCACAGAATCTTAGCCACTGGACCACCAGAGAAGTCCCAGAAACCAGCATTGTGACAAAGGAGCGAAAAAGCTTAGAAAAACATGTGTCCTTGAGAAGAATCTTCTAGGCCCTTTCAGGAAGTTGATGAGAGAAGGTGGTCTTCCCCAGAGTCTCTGCTTGAGAGCTTATGTGCTCTGTGATATGGTAACTGGGGGTTGGAAATGAGATTTGAAAACCAACCCAGCAGGAAGAGCAGGGAAAAGTTGGCATTCTCCTTTGGTGCTCTTGGGTCAGCCCTACCTGGCTCAGTCTCTCCCGTCTCTTGACAACCAATGTCATGAGGTCAAGGAGGTCAGTGAATGTGGGAGCCACTGCCCTCTGCTGGAGGGACTGGCCTTATCCCTAGTATATCTCCAAATACTGACCTGTATTTGACTCAATGTCAATAGTTCTTAACCTTCTTTGAGAACCAGAAGAAAGCTACAGACTCAAAGGAAAAAAAAAAATGTACTCATATATAAAGATTTGCATAGAGTTTCAGGGATTCATAGAAAGACCTTTTGGTGAAACACATCCATCCACCTCCCAGGTAAAGTTGTGACTTTAGAAGCAGACACAGCGGGAGTGCATGCTCTGAGCTCAGTTGTGTCCGACTCTTTGCGATTCCACGGACTCTAGCCCACCAGTCTCTGTCCATGGGATTCTCCAGGCAAGAACACTGGAGTGGGTTGCCGTTTTCTCCTCCAGGGGATCTTCCCGACCCAGAGATCGAACCCACATCTCTTGTGTCTCCTGCACTGGCAGACAGATTCATTACCACTGTGCCACCTGGGAAGCCCAGAACCTAAGAACCAATTTAGGGCTGAGACACTCTGACTGTGAAACAGGAGAGAAATTTAGAGGCTACCCAGTCTACTTTTTGTCAAAAATGCCCCTTTCTCCCCTTGTTTGGAAATATTTTCTCTACCAAAGAGATTGCATTGATCAAGAAAGCCTTTACGCACTGCACTCCCTAATTTTTTTTTTATTAACCCATAAAACAGACAAGTGATCCAGTTTCACAATAATGGTTGCGTTCATATAATCCAGGTCAAAATCGAAGGTAACTTGACATGGAATTGGTCAGGGGAGCTCTGTTGTGGAAAGATGTTGGAATGATTTTGGTTGGTCCTTGAAATATTAATGTTCGAGCTATGTTGATTACACCTGTGCCAATAGTCACTCAGTTACATGCTTAAATCCAAACGACATAGGTGATGCTATCTGTCTTAAATTCATGATCTCCTACACATTCATGTCAAATGCAGGTTATGGCAGAAAATGCACCTTCAATCACACGTTTTAAAATGTTCCTTCAGGCTCGATCTAAGGTCAATTTAAAAAAATAATGAGCACAAAGCTGTGATTAAATCCACTCTAGTTGTTATTCTTGTGCTTCACACTGGGACCCTCTGGCCTTTAAGGCAGGACCATGTGAGAACATGGAACATCAACTGAGCACCACTGAGTACCTGGTGTGGGTAGTGTTGAGGAGGTAAACATGAAGAAGGCATCATTCTTCCTCTTCCTGCCTTCTTTCACTTAAGAAGTAGTCATTAGATGGCTCTAATGTAGGAGACGGGAGAAGGGAATGGCAACCCACTCCAGTATCCTTGCCTAGTGAATCCCATGGACAGAGGAGCCTGGCGGGCTACAGTCCATGGGGTTGCAGAGTCAGACATGAATTAGCGACAACAACAATGTACCAGACACTGCAAGGGCACTGGGAACATAAATGATCATGAAACAGGTGAAGGTCCTGCTTTCTGGGAACTTGCTGTCTTGTGGAAGAAGCAGGCTTGGGTGATGGAGGGGGAGAAGGGGGGAGCAAATAAGATAATTGCAAAGTGCGACGTGCGCTAGGAAGGAAGCAAGGGACGTGGGCAGAGTTAGGTAGAGAATGGAGGTGGGGCAAGGACCACTCAGAGGTTTAGGATCAGGGTCCTGGCAGAAAACACATGGACCACTCCAGCTGGGAAGTGGAGGAGAGTTTATGAAGTTACTATTTACTAAGCGAGAGGAATGGTTGATACCCTGGGGTTAGCAGCAGCGGGAGCCCCTGCGAGCCTTGGGCCCAATGGTAAGAGCGGCAGAGAGCCGACGGGGAGGGAGGCGCACGTGTTGGGAGCTGCTGTGCCTACACGATCTCCAGTTAGTGGCAGAGGAGCCTGGGATCCAGCTCTCACGATTTCCAATCTAGTGTATTTCCCTGCTACTTTAGATTCCTAGGGCTGCTATAGCAAAGAACCACAGACTGGCTGGCTCAAAACAACAGGAATTTTTTCTCCCTTAGGTCTGAGGGTTAGAACTAATTCAAAGTGTCAGCAGGGTTGGTTTCTTCTTGCAGACTCAGAGGTAGACGCTGTTCCACACCTCCCTCCTAGCTTTCGGTGGTTGCTGGCAATCCTTGGCATTCCTTAGCTTGCAGCCAGAGAACCCTGCTCTCGGCCTCCATCATCACATAGCCATCTTCCTTCTGTATCTAGCTGTCTCTGTATATATCTCTTCCTCTTCTTATAAGGACACTAGTCATTTTAAATTTGGGGTTCCCCTTATTCCATCATGATCTTGTTTCCAGATAAGGACATATTCTGAGGTTCCAGGAAGGACATGAATGTGATGGGGAAGACTGTTCATCCCAGTACATCTGCTTCAAAGGTAGAAAACATTAAATCTGCAAGGTGTCTCTGTCATCTTCTCTTCTCCTTCAGGGACCCTTTCATTTAATTTCAATCCCCCATTCCTGCTACATATTCAGAACATATGATCTGGTAGCTTAGTCACGTAAAAGAGCAAGGATTATCCCCATGAGATGTCACTGCACACCTACCGGACTGGCAAGTATTTTAGAGTATAATCTAAAAAATCAGTTCTTGTGCCATGTAACACAGCAATCACACTCTTTGGCACATATCCTGACAAAACTATAATTCAAAAAGATACATCACACCTATGTTCATAACAGCACTATTCACAACAGCCAAGACAGGGAAGCAACCTAAATGCCCGTCCAGAGAGGAACGGATAAGGAAGATCTAGTATACATGTACAGTGGAATATCATTCAGCCAACGAGAGACAAAATAGTGCCATTTGCAGCAACATGGATGAACCTAGAGATTATCATACTAAGTGAAGTAAGCCAGACAAAGACAAATATGATATGATATTACTCATATGTGGAATCTAAAACATGATACAAATGAATGTATTTACAAAACATAAATAGACTCACAGATATAGAAAACAAACAGATGGTTACCAAAGAAGAAAGTGGGGAGGGATAAATTGGGAATTTGGGATTAACAGAAACACACTACTATAAATAAAACAGATAAACAACACGGACCTACTGTGTAGTATAGGGAAAAATATTCAACATCTTATAATAACATATAATGGAAAATAATCTGAAAATAATTTATATATATATGTATAATTACAGGTTATTGGTATGTATGTGTGTGTGTGTGTGTGTGTGTGTGCGTGTGTGTATATATATTTAACTCCAGGGAAAGATTGAAGGCGGAAGAAGGGGATGACAGAGGATGAGATGGTTGGATGGCATCACTGACGCGACGGACATGAGTTTGAGTAAGCTCTGGAAGTTGGTGATGGACAGGGGAGCCTGGCGTGCTGCAGTCCATGGGGTCACAAAGAGCTGGACGCGACTGAGCAACTGAACTGAAATGAACTGAAGCCTATATATATAGGCTTCCCCAAAGCTCAGCGGTAAAGAATCCACCTGCAATGTGGGAGATGCAGGTTCAATCACTGGGTCAGGAAGATCTCCTGGAGGAGGGCATAGCAACCCACTCCAGTATTCTTGCCTGGGAAATCCCATGGACAGAGGAGCCTAGGAGGCAATGGTCCATGAGGTCGCAAAGAGTTGGACATGACTGAAGCAACTGAGCATGCATGCATATATGTGTATATATTATGTGTGTATTTGTGTGTATATGTACATATATATATATACCTGGATCACTTTGCTGTACACCTGTAAATCAACTATGAAAGTGAAAGTGAAGTCGCTCAGTTGTGTCCAACTCTTTGTGACCCCATGGACTGTAGCCTACCAGGCTCCTCTGTCCATGGGATTTTCCAGGCAAGAATACTGGAGTGGATTGCCATTTCCTTCTCCAGGGGATCTTCCTGACCCAGGGATTGAACCTGGGTCTTCCACATTGTAGACAGACGCTTTACCATCTGAGCCACCAGGGAAGTCCTATACTTCAATTAAAAAAACCAAAAACGAATTATGAATAGATTATAATGGAGTACTATATAGCAACGAATTGAGGCTGTGTATTGTCACCCTGCTTATTTAACTTATATGCAGAGAACATCATGAGAAATGCTGGGCTGGAAGAAGCACAAGCTAGAATCAAGATTGCTGGGAGAAATATCAATAACCTCAGATATGCAGATGACACCACCCTTATGGCAGAAAGTGAAGAAGAACTAAAGAGCCTCTTGATGAAAGTGAAAGAGGACAGTGGAAAAGTTGGCTTAAAGCTCAACATTCAGAAAACTTAGATCATGGCATCTGGTCCCATCACTTCATGGAAAATAGATGGGGAAACAGTGGAAACAGTGACAGACTTTATTTTGGGGGGCTCCAAAATCACTGCTGATGGTGACTGCAGCAATGAAATTAAAAGACGCTTGCTCCTTGGAAGAAAAGTTATGACCAACCTAGATAGTATATTAAAAAGCAGAGACATTACTTTGCCAACAAAGGTCCATCTAATCAAGGCTATGGTTTTTCCAGTAGTCATGTATGGATGTGAGAGTTGGACTATAAAGAAAGCTGAGCGCCAAAGAATTGATGCTTTTGAACTATGGTGTTGGAGAAGACTCTTGAGAGTCCCTTCGACAGCAAGAAGATCCAACCAGTCCATCCTAAAGGAGATCAGTCCTGGGTGTTCATTGAAGGACTGATGTTGAAGCTGGGAAGAGGTGACTCATTTGAAAAGATGCTGATGCTGGGAAAGATTGAGGGCGGGAGGAGAAGGAGACGGCAGAGGATGAGATGGTTGGGTGGCATCACCGACTCAATGGACATGAGTTTCGGTAAACTCTGGGAGCTAGTGATGGACAGGGAGGCCTGGCGTGCTGAGGTTCATGGGGTCGCAAAGAGTTGGACACGACTGAGCAACTGAACTGAACTGAATGAATTGAGAATGGACTAAACATTCAATAACATGGATAAAGTGCAATAATGAGCAAAAGATTACAGACCGTATGATTTTATTTATGTAAAGTTCAAAACTAGGCAAAATTAAATCATATTGTTTAAGGATGCCTAATCAGACTACAACACTTAAAAGCAAGGAGGGACTTCCCTGGTGGTCCAGTGGTTAAGACTTTGTGCTCCTAATGCAGGGGTCATGGGTTCAATCCCTGGTTGGGGAACTAAGATCCCACATGCTCAGCGTGGTCTGGGGAGAAAAAAGAATAAGATAGAAGTCAGAATTGTGGTTACGGTGGCCAAGAAGGAGGGGATATGATTTGGCAAAAGACACACCAGAGAAAGGGCTTCTGAGGTGCTAGTGGAGTTGGTTTTTACAATAATGTATTACAGTGTATTTATGCTTGTTATATTTCACACAGACACGTGTCTTAAAAGAGAAAGTGGGGAGGACAGCACCTGGGCTTTGGAACCAAATGAGGAAGCTACTTAGTAGCTTTTCTGACTTGGAACATATTACAGAAGGGGCAAAACTATACAAGACCCCTCTTGGTGGTGCTGGTGGTTTAGTCGCTAAGTAGTGTCCGACTCTTTGTGACCCCATGGACTGTCGTAGTCCACCAGGCTCCTCTGTCCATGGGATTTTCCAGGCAAGAATAGTGGAGTGGGTTGCTATTTCCTTCTCCAGGAAGACCCCTCTTAGAGAAAGAATATATGAAACAAAAAATGCATATCGCCCTTTAAGAAAGGAAGTAGTTTTTAATTGCAGGGGAACTGAAAAAAAAAATACTGGAATATAAAAGACTTTTATTTATGCAGGTGCTGTGCTATAAAATATTTTAGTTTGTGTTGTTAATGAAACTGGATTTACAACCTAGTAAACCAAACAGAGAGCTTGTGTTTAGTTGATTAAGCAGCCAAGGTTAAAATCTACTCCACTTAAGTGACTTTTTTTCCACGTTTCTTCTATTCAATGAAAAAAGATATTGGCTCGCTTATTGTGAAATTGGTCTAATACAATATTTTCACCAATCTGAAAGGCAAACTTCTATCTTTGTGAAATTTGCACCATACAACTGGGAGAAGTTCTAATGATGGTAATAATAGCTTGTACAAAGAGCTCCAATTAGGAACCAAGCAATTCTTTAGGCAGTTTGTAGTTGCTAAAATATTTTGACATGACACTATCATCCTTTGAAGACTTCCTTAGTGATACAAAAACATTCCAGGGTCACCTGGAATTTTCCTAGCTTGAACCCTGAAGCCTTGGTCATTTTTCCAAGGTGACCTGGGTTCTTCAAATAGAGAATGGTATTTAGAAGCCGAGATCTAGGCTTGCTTATTGCTACTGGTGTATCATTGTTTTTAGGCCCTCTCAGCAGACGGGATTGGGAAACACATAGGATCAGGAAACACACATACTTTTATATCTATCTCTATTTTAAAAACATGTTTATTCTGACGTGTCTGGTCTTAGTTGCAGCCCACGGAATCTGCGTTGCAGTGTGAGGATGCTCCAGGTGTGGCACAAAGGCTTAGCTGCCCCATGCCAAGTTGGCTCTTAGTTCCCCAACCAGGGATCCTTGCACTGGAAGACCGATTCTTAACCACTGGACCACCCTATCTCTGTTAAATACAATGAATTCATACTGATACTCTCAGTTCCAACCCAACAGCAAGAAAATTTTTTCAAGCTTTTTCCATGCTTGTAACTCCCTGCTCCAGCATTGAGAAATCTATTTTTAATCATTTTGAGTATAACTAAATTTATACTGAGTGTATTGCTGAAGTTTTTTTGTAGTTATGTTCCTTAAAAAAAATTTTTTTCCCACTTGATCTTTTTTCTTCAAAAACTATAAAAACTCCAGAGTCTTCATTTATTTTATTCATTTAACCAACATCTATTCATTAAACAAACACTATGGGTCACGTGAGGTTCTAGGGCTGGGGATACAGCAGCGAGCAAAGCATCACATTGGGAGAGGAAGTGTGGAAAGAGAATAACAGATACAAACTAGGAAAAAGCTTGGATCTGAACCCAGACAGCCTGGCTCCAAAATTCATGCTCTACCACCTGCCTCTGATTGCTTTCGTAATTTGCTCCCTGCCGTCTACAAAAGTTTACAACCCTCTTGAATCCAATAAAAATGCGTGTCAGTTTCTAAATCTACACAATGCAGAGGCTTGTGCATCTTCCACGTTACGTCTCTGAGACTCAGTTTCCAAATCTTTGAAAATGAAGATGCTAAAATCACCTGCTGTGAGGATAAATGAAATTACATGAGTTTCCTGGTGCTATCTGTGACACATCATAGGGATGTGGTGAAGTTAATTTTCCTTTTTTCAACACAAATGCTGCACTATAAAGTTCTCTCAGAACAGAGACTTTGTTTTCTCTAACTCAATCAATCATTTATATATTCATTCTTACATCCATTCAAAAAGCAGTTAATGAAAATCAGTATATACAAGGCTCTCTGCTGGTCATCAGGGATATAGAAATGGCACAGTCCCCATTCTAAAGGAGCTCACAGCCACATCCAAGAGTCACACAAACAATTACCACACAATCTGATATGTTGTTCAGATGAGGACTGGATGAAGAGAGGTCATGGAAAAAGGCTTCCTGAAAGAAGGGGCTCTGTCACAGCAAGGACTACTAAAACAGTTCTGCTGTTAAGGATGCCAAGAACAAATGAATAAGTAAATGGGTGAATGAATTCAATTCAGTTCAATAAATATTTCATAGAAGATCCTACTGTCCAAGGCCTTGTGCTCTGAACTGGGAGTGTGCAGATGAGCAAGGGGCTCAGGCCTTTAAGGAGCTTCTAGTTTTACTGGCAGATACAAATATCTATAAACAGGTATTTCAGTACAGTGTAGAGACTCCATGGGTCGGTGAGCTCCTGCCACAGCAGGGAGGTGGAGGGAGGCTCCAGGCTGTATTAGTGGATGAAGGGGGTCTCTAAGTTCTATTAGTGTGGGTTTCCTAAAATGAACTCACTGAAGCTTGAATATAACCAGCAGATGAATAGGGGTCAATTGACAACTTCTAACCAGAGGAATGAAAAGGAAAAGTCTTAGTCGCTTGCTTGTGTCTGACTCTTGGTGATCCCATGGACTGTGGCCCGCCAGACTCCTCTGTCCATGGAATTCTCCAGGCAAGAATATTGGGAGCAGGTAGCCATTTCCTTCTCCAGGGGATCTTCTCGACCCAGAGATGCAACCTGGGTCTCTCTCACTGCAGGCAGATTCTTTACCACCTGAACCACCAAGGAAGCCCCGTAAGAGGAACAACAGGATCAAATCTGTATTTGTTGGCAGCCTAGAGGATGGAAACGGGAAGGGAAAACTAAAGGACACCGGCAAAGAGGCTGAATTATGAATAGGAAGGTTGATCAGGAGATAGAATTGAGCAACGCTTGCAATTACTTAGGGAGAACATGTAAAGAGGATTGACGGCAATCCAATGAACCAACACTCCAAGCAGCTGGAAGAGAGGAAGCAACCGGCAACGACCCTCTGAAGAGTCAGAGGAGGAGACTTAGCAGAGACTGGTGTCCTGGGAGCCAAATAAACAAAGAGAAGGCAGCGACAAGGAGGATTAAGAACGAGAAAGCGGCTGTGTCCAACGCCGTACAGAGGTCACAGGCGTCCCCCTGGCTTGGCGATAAGTGACCTTTGCCGGGGCAATTTCTGTGGTAAGAGGTGAGGGCGGGAGCTACACGGCAACAAATGACGGAACGCGGGAGAAAAACGCCAAGGTGAGGCGGCGAATGAAGAGACCCTAGCGCGGTGCCCTCACTCGCCCCGGGGAATTTCCAAAGCCAGAGTCGGGAGCTGTGTGGTGAAAGGAACCTTCCCAGGCAGGGATCTGGATGCCGCCTAGGAAACCTGTCTGCCTCGCAACCCTTAGGTAGGCGTAGCTCCAAGGTCAGGGTCACCTCAGGCCTCCGCCACCCGTCACCTTGACGACCAACTTAAAAAAAAAAGAACCGGAAAGAACGGAAGTAGTCAGATCATCTCGCGATATCTGGTGCGCCGGCGCCGTCGGCCTTCCGGGCCCGGGACCGGCGGCCGGCTATCGCGAGACTTGCCTGGGGGGCGGTTGAGGAGGGGCTCTGAGCGCGGGGCCCGACGGTCCGGAAAGCTGGAGCGGCTGCTGCTGGCGGTGGAACATGTCGGAGTCAGAGCTCGGCCGGAAGTGGGACCGGTGCTTGGCGGACGCCGTCGTGAAGATAGGTGAGGAGCTCCTCGTCGTGTCCGGCGGGCCCCTCCGGGAGCCGAGTCGTCGGCCCGAGGGCCCGCTGACTCGGAGGGTGGAGGAGAAGCCCCGTGAGGCGTCCACTGGGAGGGGAGAGGTCAGGCCGTCCGGCCTGTTCAGCCACTCAGGCCGGGGCTCGGGGCCTCCGGGGCCCAGGTCACTTGGGCGGGCTGGGGGACACGGGCCGCAGGAGCCTGGGGGGATTGCCCGAGCTGGGAGGGCTGCAGCTGCTGCAGCTCCGAAGAAGTGGGGGTCGCGTCGGCAGGCGGCCGGAGAGTTGCGGGGCTCTGCAAGTGGAAGCGGCGTGTGCAGGGGCAGAGGGGCCAGGGGCTGAGGGTTCTCCTGGGGTCACGCCTCTCTGAGGCCACATTCCTCCCCTGCTGAATCAAAAGTGCCTGCCGAGAAGGTCATCTGCAAGCCTTTTATAGATTCTGCCAGGGCTCACGTGGGTTGCTGCCATTCGCGACTTGGAACCTGATTTATCAGCCTCGGAGTAGTTTGAGGCCTGAAAGCGGGGACGTTAGTGCCGGTCATCTGGACGGAGAATCGACTTGGAAAGTTAAGAGGCCGAGTGGTCCCTTTTGAGCCCGTCGTGTCACCCGTGTAGCCTTTTAACATGTGCTCCGTGAGGACACAGACTGTGAAGTCAGTGCTCGGACGGGAGTTCAGTTCAGTCGCTCAGTCGTGTCCAACTCTTCCGGGCCCCATGGACTGCAGCATGCCAGGCCTCCCTGTCCTTCACCATCTCCCGGAGTTTACTCAAACTCATGTCCATCCAGTCGGTGATGCCATCCAACCATCTCATCCTCTGTCGTCCCCTTCTCCTCCTGCCTTCCAACGCTTCCCAGCATCAGGGTCTTTTCCAATGAGTCGGTTCTTAGCATCAGGTGGCCAAAGTACTGGGGTTTCAGCTTCAGCATCAGTCCTTCCAATGAATATTCAGGACCGATTTCCTTTAGAATGGACTGTTTGGGACTTGGAACCTGATTTATCAGCCTTGTAGTAGTTTCAGGCCCGAAAGCAGAGACATTAGTGCTGGTCATCTGGAAGGAGAATTGACTTGGAAAGTTAAGAGACCAAGCGGTCCCTTTTGAGCCCATCTTGTCACTTGTGTAGCCTTTTAACATGTGCTTCATGACGACACAGACTGTGAAGTCAGTGCTCGGAGGGGAGAGGGAAACTCTTGCTAAGTGCCAGGCTGCTCGATGTGCAGCTTAATTTGATCAGGGTCTGGTGGTGGTTTAGTCGCTTAGTCGTGTCCGACTCTTTGTGACCCCATGGACTGTAGCCCACCAGGCTCCTCTGTCCATGGGATTTCCCAGGGAAGAACACGAGTGGGTTGTCATGCCCTCCTCCAGGGGGTTTTCTTGACCCAGGGATGGAACCCAGGTCTTCTGCATTGCAGGCAGATTCTTTACTGACTGAGCTATGAGGGAAGCCCATTGATCAGGGCCTAATCAATGGCAAAGTTGGGAATTTAACGCAGGTATTTTGGCTTCACATCCCATGCTTTTCTTCAATACTTTTATTACCTGAATTTGATATTTTTGTATGGAAATCTTAAAGAGTATTTAAGAGGATTTAGGATTGTGCTCTTGAATGAAAATATTGGAAAAGAAATAAAACTGTAAGCAGGGATGTTTTCTGGTTTATTCACTGTTGTAGCTTCAGTGCCCTGAAGAGCGCTTAATAAAAAATGTTGAGAATGAGTCAGTAAGTGAATTTATCTCAGCTTTCAGTTCACCACTTACCAGCTGTGTGATTTTGGGCAAGTTATCAAACCTCTCTGTGCCTGCTTCCTCATTTGTATTGAGTAAATTGGCCATAATATTACTGTCTTACAGAGTTGTTTTGAGGATTAAATGAGTGAGTTTATGTAGAGGCTTAACTGTGAAATGGGGATTAAGAGACAGATTTACCTAAAAGGATGCTGAATGTTGAAGGACAGAAAAGTATACAAGATATTTGCGCAATGCCTGGCACTGACTATGTAGTCAGTAACGAGTGATAGTAATAATTGTTGATGTTAATATCATGCCACTGATGATCGGGCTTCTCGGGTGGCTCAGTGGTAAAGAATCTGCCTGCCGACACAGGAGACATGGGTTTGATCACTTGGTTGGGAAGATCCCCTGGAGGAGGAAATGGCAGCCCACTCCAGTATTCTTGCCTAGAGAATCCCATGGACAGAGGAGCCTGGCGGTCTACAGTCCACGGGGTCACAGAGTCCACCTGACTGAGCGACTGAGCGTGTGCATGCGCACACACTGATGGTCACCTGAGGTGGTGAGCAGTGTGTGTCATTCGTGAGTGGGACATTGGGGGCGTGGGGGCATACACAGGTGGAGTAATTAAATGAAGCATGAAGTGACGCTCAGCCGTGTCCGAGTCTTTGCGACCCCATGCACTATACAGTTCGTGGAATTCTCCAGGCCAGAATACTGGAGTGGGTAGCCTTTCCCTTCTCCAGGGAATCTTCCCAACCCAGGGACCGAACTCAGGTCTCCCGAATTGCAGGGGGATTCTTTATCAGCTGAGCCACAAGGGAAGCCCAAATGAAGCATGGTGATATGTAGTTACAGAGGAAAATTAAAATGAGGTATTCCAATTCTTTGTTGTAGAGCTATTATAAATCAAGTAAGTGCTGTGGTAGGTTGGGAGAAATGGGCCTTTAGCAAGGCTTTGGATAATGACTTGGATAGTTAGGGAGAGTGGAAGAACTTGAGCAAAGGCTGGTTAAACTTTTATGGAGGAGGAAACTGAGGCACGGAGAGGTTAAGTGGCTAGAAGTAAGGAGCTGGGGTTAGCACCCAGGTGTTCTGATTTCAGCACCCACTACTCCCTAAAGAAGGCTGGTTTGAGCGGAGTCAGAATTGTGAAATATCTTAGAGAGATTCTACTTTTTCTTGAAGCCTTTTGAGTTGCCTTTGGCTTTTTCACATACATTCTACATATTCACCACCTCTGTCTTAAAAATCTGTTGCTTTCTGCTCCCAGGGCACAGTAAGTCGAGGCTGGTGGGGGATCATGAGCTAGTTAACAAATATGTACTGAGCTGTGGGCCAGCCAGTGGGCAAATAGAGAAGCAGAAGGCATTTCACTGCCCTCAACAGGGAACTGATGTGATGTAAATGGAATTTTGGTATGATTGTTCTGGCAGTGTTTTATACAGAACAAGTCAGAAGTAGAGAAGGCTGCAAATGTGAAGTGAAAAGTCTGAACTGTTAGACCAGAAAGGAGTGGGTATATTTGAGAAACTTCACAAACTTTTCCCCCCATTTATGGAATGGAGATAGTAACGCCCACCTACTAGGCCAGCACAGTGCCAGGTACATACCAGGAACTTAATAAATGCTGTTTTCTTTATCTTCTCTCCAACTGGGTTAACTTTGTCACATTGCGTTTCTTATAATAAAGATGACTCCAAGATTGGAACTTGGTTCAGCGGTGATGTCATTGATGAGAAATTGGAAGTAAAGCTGGAGGGGTGCCTGGGCACCTCATTTCACTCGGTTACATCTGGGACTTAGTAACTGATCGTGTGAGGTGGCAGGAGAGAGACTGTAGGGAGGAGACAAGCTCATAATTTTGGTGGTTTTTCTGCTTCCATGGTTGGATTTGTTTGAGAATGGTAATGGGGTTGAGAAGAGGGTTTTTTTTAAATTATTTTACTTACCCATTTTTGGCTGCGCTGGGTCTTTGTTGCTGCGTGGGCTGCTCTAGTTGCGGCGTGCGCGTTCCCCCTGCGGGCCTCGCTCCGGGGCTGTGTGGGCCTCAGGCGTTCCGGCCCATGGGCCCCGCTTAGCGCAGGCGCAGTGGCTGCGGCGCACGCGCGGAGTTGCTCTGCGGCAGGTGGGGTCTTCCGAACCAGGGATGGAACCCACGTCTCCTGCACTGGCGGGCGGACTCTCTACCACTGAGCCGCCAGGGAAGCCCCGGGAAGAGGGTTGTAATTTTGAGGGAGAAGCTGAGTTCAGATTTTGAGGAGATAGCCCTTAAGTAACGGACTTCGAGGAAGGGTATGTGAGAAATGCGGTGTGGAAGTGTAATTCCGGGAGACTTCCGTCTAAGAGGATTGAGACTGTGGGATGCGCGCTCTTCTGTCGTGAGTGTTCTAGTTCTTATTCCTGTAGGCAGTGAGATTGTAGAACTCTTGAAACCTCTCTGGCTGCCTGCTTTTCTGGTGCTTCAAAATGGAGATGGAAACGCAGGGAATGGCAGCCCGCCATAAGGTAGAGGTTTGGTAGAAGACGTAGGCAGGGAAGAAGGGCCAAGGCAAGCTTTCAGCTGCATGTGGATCGTTTCACATCTTCTGCCTTGAAGGAGGCGGAAGGGAGGTCACGGTGAACGGACAGCTCCCTTGGTGAGCACTGCTCACTGGCACCTTCTACCTAAGCATTCTCAGTCTTTTCCCACTGGTTTGCTGAAAAATGAATGTTTTATTATTATTAAAAAAAAATTTTTTTTTGCCATGAACTGTTGTTGCTTTTATCTGTCTTTTATTGCAGTATAATTGCTTTACACTGTTGTATTCGTTTCTGCCTGACAGCAAAGCGAATCGGCTATACGTGCGCTTGTATCCCCGCCCTCCTGCCCCTCCCGCCCCCAGCCCCACCCACCGGCTCACCACCGAGCCCCCGGCGAGCTCCCTGGGCTTCGCTGCAGGCTCCCACTGGCTGTTCTACACACACGGTGGAGTGAAAAGTGCCTGTTTCAGTTGCTCACGTGTAGCCTAGATATTGTACAGCTGAGTTAAAGAGCTCTTGTAAGCATGTACTTGAAGCACAGGTTTTTTAAAAAAACTGTTCTTCAAGGATTTACTCTGAAGCTTGAGTAATGTTCTCATATAAATTGTCCTATAGGAAGAGCTACATTTATTTATAAATACCCCCTCCCTTTCCTATCATAGGAAAAGCTATATTATTTCTCCCATATTCTGGATTTAAAATACTATTTATTTGTGTGTAATAGGAGTGTGTGGGGTAGAAACTTTCTAATACCGTTTACCCTGGTGTCTTGAGCCTGTTGAATCAAGGAAACAACAGACACCCCCCGTAACAGGCACGGGAGGCCGTTGTTCACTGCACGTGTTCCTGTCTTCTTCCTCATTCCTTTCTTTTCCTTGCTCCCTCTCACATTTTTACCTTTCTCTTCGGCCTCCATTCTTATTCCTGCCACTGCCACCCATATGCATTGTCTAGTTTATCCATATGGTGAGATTAATTTTTTTTTTAATAACCTTGCTAGCATTTAAGAAGTTCCTAGGTATCCTATTTATCCTTCACCACATCACTAATTTTTCTTAATAGCTCATATCACCGTCTGAAATTTGCAGTCTGTTTCTTTACTTGATTGTCCCCCCACCTTAGAATGTAAGCTTCATGAGAGTCAGAGACTGTTTTGTTCGCTGTTGACCCCCAGCCTCTGGCATACGGGAGGCATACAATAATTATTGTTAAATGAATGACATGCATTGCTGAAAATTTTGTAGGCTGTATTCTCTGCCCATACTTGCTACCCAGTATGTTTATTAACTGAATGAATAGCTCTTAAATTTTAAAAGTCCAAGTAAGGTCAATTTCATATGAATTTCTGCCAGTTCACACTTGGATCACGTGGGCTTGTACTCTTGGAACTTCTACCAACTTTTTAGATTTCATATGGGCATGTAAATTAGTGTCAGTAATCTTAATAATAAAGTAGTATTAGAAATATTTGGGACTAGTCAACGCAGAAATGTAAACCAGAGAGCACTTTTTTATTTAAACAAGGAGAGGGTTGGTGTTGGTTTAAGTGGTAGTGCCAAAGCCTTATAGCAGGAAATGAAAAGGGAGTGAAGAACATTACATTTTATGAATAGCGTGTTCCGTTAGTTTTATGTGAATGCATCATTAATAGTTTTGGCTAATTTATGGATTTATTTTTAAGTTTTATCAGATTTATTAAATGCTCTGGTTTTCTTCCGCACTTGGTTCATGGGCTGTGCCATTTGTTTTTCTTGTACATTCTGAGTAGTTAAGTCTTGTGTGCGCCCTCATGAATAAGACGCCCGTTCTTGCTGGTGCGGCTGGCAGGCCTGATATGGCGCTCACATCGGAGTCTCAGTTCTGGGACGAGGCTGACGCCCTCGCCTGTGCTCGGGACTGGACAGGAGGGTCTATTTTCTCTTTCCCAGTGAAAGTGAGATTCTAGGAGATGAGAAAAATCAGGGCTATGAGACTTACGGAGGTCCTTCCTTGCAAGTTGAGAATTTCTAAGCCCTGAAAGTGTAAGTCATGGAAGCGTGGTCATTGCCCTCAGAGTCCTGTTACAGCTCACTCTTGAGTGCAGAAGGCCTGCGCTGGCAGACTGTGACCTCGTGACCAAGTTGATGTCCGTGTGACAGAGGCCAGGGCCCCAGATTTGCTGGGGGAAGCTTTGAGAAAAGTCTCCTTCTGGCCCTTCGTGATGGATTTGGAGGCCAGGCTCCTCTGTCCATGGGATTTCCCAGGCAAGAATACTGGAGTGGGTTGCCATTTCCTTCTCCAGGGGATCTCCCTGACCCAGGGATCGAACCTAGGTTTTCTGCATTACAGGCAGATTCTTTACCATCTGAGGCACCAGGGAACCCCATTTGGAGGCCTGTGGAATCCTTAACCTGACTTGAAAAGCTGTTGCACTGGCTGTGGTTCCTCCTTCCCCTCATTTCACCCCACTGTGAGACCAGAGTAAGGAATATCTACATATGGGCTGAGATCCACATATGGGCTGGGAAATACAAAAGAGAGCAAAGACATGTCATGGTTGGGAAAGGGGTTTCCTAACACCACGACTTTCCTGACAAAGGCTGTCCTTGGAGGTCAGGTGTGTTAAGCATAAGGAAAAATGCGAGCCATGGACATTTATAAGCAGCTCCTAGAATGTATTCCTTTTAATGGACTGTGATAGCCTTCACATACTTTTCCTTTGCTTTTGCCTGATTTTTTGCATTAGAAATAAAAGTACCATTGAGGACCTCTCTGTGCCTTAGCTTCCACAATTATAAAGTGGTAGTTGTTACAGTAAGGATAAAATGAGGTGATCTTTGTAGAGCAGTTGGTACATTACCTGTACTTGATAAATACTCGCTGCAGGCATTGAATGAAGGATAGCAATCATAGGTTAGAATAATGAACACTTTTGCTCTGAGTGTGAACACTGCGGGTGGTATGGAAGTATGACAATTGTTATTTCAGTTTATATACATAATAGTAATTATTACTGTATATGTCCCCAAACAGTTTAATACCAGGCATTGTGGAAAGTCCTGCCCTTCCTGAGGAATGTGAAAAGGAGGTGGTGACGTTGGAGTTTAATCTTAGAGAATATGTAGGTGTTTAGTAGGCGGAATGGGTGGAGGTCTGTATTTCCGGTCTCAGAAACTGTCCAGGAAAAGTCCCAGAGGAGAGAGAGAGACTTTGGCTCCTCCGGGAATGATGATAGTGGCTACCATTGATTGAGCACTTGGTGTGTGCCACAGACCATGATAAGCTTGTAACAGGATGTCATTTAATCTTCATAATGGTGTGAGGTGTTTTCCCCTAGTTTTTTTTTATTGTGACAAAATGCATATAATGAGATTTACCATCTAATGGGACAGGTAAATTAGGAGTTTGAGATTGACATATATACATATTACCATATACAGTATAGACAGCAAGATCCTACTGTATGGCACAGGGAAATATATTCAATATCTTGTAACAACCTATAATGGAAAAGAATCTGAAAACACACACACATATGTATAAAACTGAATCACTTTGCTGTATACGTGAAACTAACACAACATTGTAAATCAACTATCCTTCAATAAAAAACATTTTTAAATTTTAATTTAAAGAAAAAACTTGAAGTTTACCATCTTAGGCATCTTTAAGTGTACCATTAGATGGTATTAAATGTGGTTCAGTCTTGTGCAGTCATTACCGCCATCTGTCTCTGTAATGCTTCATCTTGTGAGACTGAAGCTCTGTACCCAGTTAACAGTAACTCTCCCCTCTCACGCACAGCCCCTGGCAACCACCACTCTGTTTTCTGTCTCTGTGATCTTGACTACTGTTAACTACCTCATGTAACGAGAATCTTACAGTATTTGTCTTTTTGAGATTGGCTTATTTCATGTTAAGGGCTTCCCTGGTGGTAAAGAAAATGGTAAAGAATCTGCCTACAATGTGGGAGACCCAGGTTCAATCCCTGTGTTGGGAAGATCCCCTGGAGAAGGGAATGTCTTCTACCCTCTCCAGTATTCTTGCTGGGAGAATTCCATGGAAAGAGAGGAGCCTGGCAGGCTACAGTCCATGGGGTCACAAAGAGTTGGACACGACTGAGTGACTAACACTTCACCATTTCACGTTAAAGTGCTGCACTCAATATGTCAGCCAATTTGGAAAGCTCAGCAGTGGCCACAGGACTGGAAAAGGTCAGTTTTCATTCCAGTCCCAAAGAAGGGCAATGCCAAAGGGTGTTCAAACTACTGTACAGTCATACTGATTTCACATGCTAGCAAGGTTATGCTCAAAATCCTTCCAAGATAGGATTCAGCAGTACAAGAACTTCCACGTGTACAAGTTGGGTTTTGAAGAGGCAGAGAAACCAAGAGATCAAATTGCCAACATTTGTTGAATCGTGGAGAAAGCAAGGGAGTTCCAGAAAAACATCTACTTCATTGGCTTTGTTACAGCGTTTGACTATGTGGATCACAACAAACTGGAAAATTCTTAAAGAGATGGAAGTACCGAACCACCCTGCTTGTCTCCTGAAAAACCTGTATGCGGGTCAAGAAGCAACAGTTAGAACCAGACATGGAACAGCTGTCTGATTTTAAGTTGGGAAAGGAGTATGACAAGGCTGTGTATTGTCATCCTTCTTATTTAACTTCTATACAGAGTACATCATGTGATATGCCAGGCTGGATGAATCACAAGCTGGAATCAGGATTGCCGGGAGAAATATCAATAACCTCAGATATGCAGATGATACCACTCTAAAGGCAGAAAGTGAAGAGGAACTAAACAGCCTCTTTATGAGGGTGAAAGGAGAGAGTGAAAAAGCTGGCTTAAAGCTCAACATTCAGAAAACTAAGATCATGGAATTCAGTTCCATCACTTCATGGCAAATACACAGGGGAAAAAATAGAAACAGTGGTAGATTTTATTTTCTTGGGCTCCAGAATTACTGCAGATGATGATTAGAACCACGAAATTAAAAGACCCTTGCTCCTTGGAAGGAAAGCAATGACAAACATAGACATAATATAAAAAAGCAGAGACATCACTTTGCCTGCAAAGGTCCATATAGTCAAAGCTATGGTTTTTCCAGTAGCTGTATATGGATATGAGAGTTGGACTATAAAGAAGGCTGAGCACTGAAGAATTGATGCTTTTGAACTGTGGTGTTGGAGAAGACTCTTGAGAGTCCCTTGGACTGCAAGGAGATCCAACCAGTAAATCCTAAAGGAAATCAGTCCTGAATATTTGTTAGAAGGACTGATGCTGAAGCTGAAGCTCCAGTACTTTGGCCACCTGATGCGAAGAGCTGATTCGTTGGGAAAGATCCTAATGCTGGGAAAGATGGAAGGCAAAAGAGAAAGGGGCAGCAGAGAAGGAGGTGGTTGGCTCACATCACCGACTCAATGCATGTGAATCTGAGCAAACCTGAGGTGCTGGCGGACAGAGAAGCCTGGTGTGCTATAGTCCACGAAGCCTCCGAGTGTCGGCCACGACTAGTGACTGAGCAGCAGTGGCAGTTCTACTCTGAACTGTTTGAGCATCTGCCGTACTATTTTCCACAGTGACTGTACCATTTTATATTCTTAGCAACACTGCACATGAGTCCCAGTTTCTTCACATCCTCAGCAATATTTGTTTTTCTTTAAAAAATTTTTTTATGGTAGCCATCATAATCAGTGTAGTGTAGTATCTTATTGTAACTGTGATTTGCATTTCTTTAATAATTAGTGATGTTGAGTGCATCTTTTCATATGGTTATTGGCCACTTGTGTATCTTTGGAGAAATGTCTGTTCGAGTCCTTTGTCCATCGTTGAATTATTTTTGTTGCATTTAGGATTTCTCTATATATTCTTATATTAATCC
This sequence comes from Giraffa tippelskirchi, assembly GCF_054371585.1. NCBI lineage: Eukaryota > Metazoa > Chordata > Mammalia > Artiodactyla > Giraffidae > Giraffa > Giraffa tippelskirchi. Next base: position 189,438,298 of record NC_137277.1, on the reverse strand, counting down.
CTTATCAGATCTATGATTTGCAAATATTTTCTCCTGTGTATGTGGGATGCCTTTTGCCTCTGCTCTTATCTTTTGGTACACAAAATTTGAAAATTTTTATGATGTCCAGTTTGTCAGTTTTTGTTGGCTGCTTTTGGTGTCTGAGCAGCAAAAAAAACCCTCTATTTCTCCTCTACCCTCATACTCACAGTTCTTCTAATGTTGGATGTGTGGGTATTCCACACCAGGCTATTCTCTGACACTAGCTGGGTGTTCCATAACACAATTCAATTTTGACACTAACAAGACAGCACAGACCCTGTCCCCTGAGAGTCTCACTTCAGATGCCAGTCACAAGTCCAGATTGTTACTGGTGCTTCTGACTGGCTGTGAATCAGAGGTTCCCATGCTTCCCTCCTAGTGGTCGATAATTTGTTAGAGTGGCTCACAGAACTTGGGAAAACAGTTTACTTACTGGGCTTCCCTCATAGGTTAGGTGGTAAAGAATCTGCCTGCAATGCAGGAGACCCGAGTTCAATTTCTGGGTTGGGAAGGTCCCCTGGAGAAGGAAATGGCAACCCATTCCAGTATTCTTGCCTGGGAAATCCCATGGGCAGAGGAGCCTGGTGGGCTACAGTCCATGGGGTCACAAGAGTTGGACACGACTTAGCTACTAAACCACCACCAGTAGATTACCAGTTTATTACCAAGCATACTAAAGAATATGAATGAACAGCCAGATGAAGAAATACATTTGGCAGGTCCCAAAGGATTCCAAGCACAGGAGTTTCTGTTTCAGTCGAGTTGGGTGTACCTTCCTCCTAGATGTATTCACCATCCTGGAAGCTTTTAGAACCCCATACTTTTTGGGTTTTTCAGAAGCTTCATCATGAAGCCATGATTAATCATTAACTCAGTCTCCAACCCATCTCCCATTCTTGGAGTCTGGGGGATGGGGCTGAAAATTCCAAGGGTGGCTTGGTCTTTCTGGTGGTCAGCCCTCATCTTGAAGCTATGCAGGAGCCCACCAAGAGTTGCCTCATTGTAGCAAAAGACATGTCTGTCACCCAGGAAATTCTAAGCAATTTAGGAGCTCTCTGCCAGAAACTGGAGGCACAGACCAATATATATTTTTTTTCTGTGATTTCATATCCAAGAAATCATTGCCACATCCAGTGTTGTGACACTTTTGTCCTATGTATTTTTTTGCATGTGGATATCCAGTTTTCTCAGGACCGTTTGTTGAAAAGACAGGCCTTTCCCTGCTGAATGGTTTTGGTACCCTTGTCAAAAATCATTTGACCATTTATGTTGTTGTGGTCTATAGCCCTTCAGGCTTCTCTGTCCATGGAATTTTCCAGGCAGGTATACTGGAGTGGGTTGCCATTTCCTACTCGGGATCTTCCTGACCCAGGGATCAAACCCATGTCTCCTGCATTGGCAGACGGATTCTTTTACCACTGGGTCACCTGGGAAGCCTTGACCATATATGCAGGAGTTTATTTCTAGGCTTTCTATTCCATTGATCTATCTGTCTTTATGCCACTACTACACTGGATTGGTCGGTTGGCTGTTTTGTTTTGTTTTTACTGTGCTGTTTGACTTGTGGGATCTTAGTTCCTCGACTAGAGGTTGAACCCGGCCCGTCAGTGAAAGCTCTAAGTCCTCACCACTGGACTTCTGGGGAATCTCCAGTACTTGCTGTTTTTATAGCTGTAGCTCTGTAGTGGGCTCCTGGGTAGCTCAGCCGGTAAAGAATCCGCCTGCAGTGCAGGAGAGCCCAGGTCAAACCCTGGGTCAGGAATTTCCCCTGGAGAAGGGATAGGCTACCCACTCCAGTATTCTTGGGCTTCCCTGGTGGCTCAGACGGTAAAGAATCTGCCTGCAATGCAGGATACCTGGGTTCGATCCCCCGGTTGGGAAGATCCCCTGGAGGAGGGCATGGCAACCCACTCCAGTATTCTGGCTTGGAGAATCCCCATGGACAGAGGAGGCTGGTGGGCTACAGTCCACGGGGTTGCAAAGAGTTGGACACGACTGAGTGTCTAAGTACAACACAACACAGCTTTGTAGTAAGTTTTGAAATCAGAAAATATGTCTCCTGGTTTGTTCTTTTTCAGGATTATTTTGGCTATTGAGGGTCCCTTGAGATTCCATATGAATTTTAGGATGGGTTTTCTGTTTCTGTAGAATATGTTGAATGTTTGATTTCAGAGAGAACCCTGCAGTAGCAGGAGGAGAATGAACTGGAAAGGGCCAGACTGAGAGCAGGGATGGGTTGGTATACTGTTGCAAAGTCAGGTCAAAAGGGAAGTGATTAGAGGTTAGAGGAGCTCAGCTCTAAGATGAGGGCAGAAGGAGTGGAATGGGGACATGTAATGGTGACAGGACTGCAGTAATGTTTACAGAACTCGATGTGTAGGTTCATGAGCCAGAGTCGTCAGGGGTGATGTCAGACCTACGTAAGTGGAGAAAGGAGTTGCGGTTGACAATTAGGAGAGGCAGGAGGGGAGCGAGCCCAAGTAACATTTTGCAGTTTATTAATTCCCGATATGTCTTAGATTTGCCTCTGGTTGTATGCAACTCAGCCAACAGAGATGGAGGTTACTGCTGTGTCATGCATTCATCTTCACGAAAAGAAAGGTTTTGGCCTTGTTCCTTCCTTGCTAAGAAAGTATTTAGGACAGTAAATGGTTTAGCAGCTGAGCTACCTTAGAATTAATCAGCAGTTTTGTGTGTTCATCTGATAATCAATTAAAAGTGTAGTTAAGTTGATTGTTTAAGACCGTTTTAATGTTGAAAAATATTATACTGAAAGAGGCCACTGGATAGTCATGGAAAAAGAAAGCAAATTATTGTTTTTCTTTAAGTATCAGTTCACCTGATAAACGTGGGTTACCACAAAGTATCGGTGGCTGACCAGAAAGTGCCTTTGGTGGCCTTTGTTTGCCGGCTGATCCCTCTCCGTTTCATGGACTGACATTAATTAGGCTAAACCAGAATACTTCAAAGACCTTTGATTGTTTACAGGTTTGGGATTCAAATTAGTACATGTTAATTGTTAAATTAGTAACCGTATTTTGTTTGTTATATGTATTTCTAAACAATGTTTGGAAGCAGGAATCCTTTTTCCATTTGCGGCAGCGATGTGAACAATGGAACGTTGTGATCTTGCTAGAGGAGAATTTTCTGTTAGTATTGTAGAATAATGTAATTAGGCCCTATAAGGAACTCAAAAACAGATTTGAATTTTTGTTCTGGCTGTGGTTTTATGCTTTCCTAAAATGTGGCCTGAAACAGTTTATTAGTAAATATGCTGAATTGCTTTTTCTGGCAAGTGCATTTCAGTGTTGAATCCAAGTAAAAATACAAATATTTACTTACAAAAGTCGTTTGGTGTGGTAATATTTTTACCATGGCCATTGACCCACTAGTGAAATGTTAGGGCATTACTAGATTGGATCCTGTTTATTTAAAGGCCAAGAGAGGGGGAAAGAGACGACGCTAACATTAATTGAATACCTGTTACGTGCCACCAAACTTGGCACGCTATTATATTATCCTTTTTTACTCTCCTAGCAATTCAGTGAGGAAGTTTATATTATCGCTTGTTCCAGCAAGAAAAATAATGCCCAAAGGTACTCGTAGAAATTGAGAGATCCACTCAAACAATCCATATGATAATGTAAACAACCCAAACAAAGCAAAGAGATTTTTTATTTTTGGCCATGCCAGGTGGCATGTGAGATCAGGGATTGAATCTGTGCCCCCTGCAGAGAACATGCGGAGTCTTAACCACTGGATAGCTGGGGAAGTTCCCAAAGCGATTTTTTAAAGAGAAACAGTTGGAAGACTAACATTACCTGATATCAAGACTTACTGTAAATCTTCAGTAAACAAGACTGTGGTGTTGGAGAAAGGGATACACATATAAATCAGTGAGATCAGCTAGTGTCTAGGAATAGACCCGTAAGTATATGGTCAATTCGTTTTTTATTTGTGTTTGGTTGTGCTGAATCCGTGTTGCTGTAGGCGGGCTTTCTCTGGTTGCTGGGAGTGGGGGCTACTCGAGTTGTGGTGCCTGGGCTTAGCTGCTCCAGGGCGCGTGGAGTCTCCTGGACTGGTGGATTCTTCACCCTGAGCCGCCAGGGAAGCCTGGTCAATTCATTCTTGACAAAGATGCTCAGGCAGATTAATGGGGAAAGTAAAATCTTCTCAACAGATTGTGCCAGAGTAAGTGTGTATCCATATACAGGGAAAAAATGTACCTCATTTTCATACATAAAAATTAACTCAAAGATCACAAAGCTAAAACTAGATAACTCTAAAAGAAAGCATAGGAGAAAAACCTTTGTGACCTTGAATTCAAAAAATTTTCTTTAAAAAATTTTTCTTAGGTCACAGAAAGCAAAATCACAAAAAAATTATATGCTGACTGATCAAAATTTTAAACATGCTCTTTGAAAGACACGATTAAGAAAACAAAAAAGTTACTTGTTTCCAGAATAAATAAAGAATTCTTAAATTTCATCATAGCAGTAAGAAGACAATTCATTTAAGAAAATTGGTAAAATGTTTGAAAAGATTCTTCACAAAAGAAGTTATACTAATGGCAAAAAAAAAAAATTAAAAGAGGTTAACATCAATGCTGTGGGGATGTGCAAATTAAAATCCTAATGAGATACCACTATACACCAATTAAAATAGTTTAAAAGACTGATAACATTAAGGGTTGACTAAGATATGGAGCAACTGGAATTCTTATGTACTGTTGATGGGAAGGTGTAATGGCAAAGTCATTTTGTAAAACTGGTAGTTTCTTATAAAGTTAAACATACCATCCACTCATTCTACTCTGGGGTACTGATTTACTCAGGAGAAATGAAAACATGTCCACAAAAAGTCTCATATATAAATGTTGATAGCAGCTTTATTCATCAAACCCCCAACTGGAAAGAACCCAGATCTCCATCAAAAGGTGAATGGATTAGCAAGTGTGAACCATCCATAGAATGGAATAGTCACTAATAAAAAGGAACATACATACAAAACTATGTATACAGTAACATATATACATTTCAAAATCGTTATGTTGAGTGAAATTACCTAGACACAAAAGAGTGTGTATTGCATGACTCTATTTCTATATAAAATTCTAGAAAATACAAACCAGTCTATAATGACAAAGTAGATACGTGGACAAGGGTAGAGAGAAGGATGGACTGCAGAGAGTCACAGGGAAACGGGGCGATAACAGTATTCTGTTTCCTGATTGTGGTGGTTTCCCGTGTGTGTGTGTGTGTGTGTGTGTACATCTTCCAAACTCATTGAGTTTTACACTTTAAAAAGGTGCAGTTTATTCTTCATAAATTATACACCAAAGAGTTATTTAAAACAAAAAAAAAGAAAAGTGAAGTGAAAGCAAAAAGATGAAAGATACCCAGTGTTGGTACGGATATAAGCAACCAGAACCTTCAGACTCAGCTTGTGGGAGTATGAATCAGTGTGAACACTGGAAAACTAGCAGTATCTCCTAACGCTCACTCTGTATGCGTCTGATGACGGAGCAGCTCCATGCCTAGGTGTGTGCCCAGCAGACGTGTACATATGTTCACCAAGTAACTTATCCTAGAACGTTCCTAGAACACTGTTCATAATAGCACCCACTGGAAAGTACCCAAATGCCCATCAACAGAATGGGTTCATAAATTGTGACAGTATGTAACTGAAGACTGTACAGCAGTGATAATGAACAAACTGTAGCTATTCACAACCAGTGGTGGGCCAAAGTACATGCTATGAGACTCTGTTTATGTAAGTTTAAAAACAGGCATAACTACACCGTGCTTTGAGAAGTCAGAATCTGGTTATCCTCAGATGGAAAGTTCTGACTAGGAGAGCCCAAGGCAGACTTCTGGGGATGTTGGTTATCTTGCGTTTCTTGCGCTGGTGGCTGGTAACATGGGTGTGTTTAGTCTATGAAAATTCATTGAGTGGTACACTTATGTGTGTAGATTTTTGTGTATATGTTATAGTTCATATAACTGTATATGTTATAGTTTAAACAGACACGTACTGTCACAGAAAGGTGTCCTGATAATCATAAAGTGAGAAATGTGAATTTTAGAACATTTTGTGTGATAAATGATCCCACTTATATAAATGGAATGATAAACAGTAAACTTAATCCAGATTGCCTCTTGGGAATAATAATAATGCTTGGTGGGGAGAATCATTAACTTTGTTGTAGTTACGCTAAGTTGCTTCAGTTGTGTCTGACTCTTTGTGACCCGATGGACCATAGCCTGCCAGGCTTCTGTGCTTGGGATTCTGCAGGCAAGAGTACTGGAGTGGGTTGCCATGCCCTCCTCTAGGGGACCATAATGTAAGCAAATAAACAATGAGAACAGTTTCTGTTCAAAAAATTATTTATTGAGCTGAGTTGGTTCCTTAGTTGAATGAATTTGTTGTTCAGTTGCTCAGCCGTGTCTCTGACTCCTTGCGACCCCATGAACTACAGCACGCCAGGCTTCCCAGTACTTCATTGTCTCCCAGAGCTCACTCAAACTCGTGTCCATTGAGTCGGTGATGCCATCCAACCATCTCATCCTCTGTTGTCCCCTTCTCCTCCTACCTTCAGTCTTTCCCAGCATCAGGGTCTTTTCCAGTGAGTTGGCTCTTCACATCAGGTGGCCACAGTATTGGAGTTTCAGCTTCAGCATCAGTCTTTCCAATGAATATTCAGTAATCTTTAAATAAATATGTTAAGTCTAGTTTTGTATTTAATAGAGTAAAGTGAAAATCTCTCTAAGCTTCTCACTACTTTGAAATTACATTCAGTTCAGTTCAGTTCAGTTCAGTTCAGTCACCCAGTCGTGTCCGACTCTTTGTGACCCCATGGACTGCAGCACGCCAGGCCTCCCTGTGCCTCACCACCTCCCAGAGCCTGCTCAGGCTCATTATGTCCACTGCGTTGGTGATGCCATCCCACCGGGCCTGTCAGTGGCGTTTCTCCTTGACTGGCAGGTTTGTGGGCGTTAACTCTTGTGGTGTGATATCCCGTTGTTGCTCTCCTTGGTTGGCCCCACTGGATTAAGGTCAGGAAATCCATAGACTTACAGAACCATCGATTGTCAGAGCCCGTAGGAACTTGAGGAGTTCATTTGGTCTAGCGTTTTTGTTTTTTTTAATTTCTATTTATTTATTTTTGACTGTGCTGGGCCTTTGTTGCTGTGAGGGCTTTTCCCTAGTGCTGGCAACTGGGGGCACTAGTGGTGGTGCCCGGGCTTCTCATCGCGGGGGCTCCTCTTGTTGTGGAGCTGGGGTTCTAGGGCGCCAGGGCCTCCGCAGTTGCGGCTCCCGGACTCGAGGGCGCATGCTCGACAGTGGTGGCGCACGGGCCTAGTTGTCACGTCCACGACGTGTGGGATCTTAGTTCCCCCGACCATTAAGTGTACCCGCACTCCCTCTATTACAAGGCGGATTCTTAACCACTGGACCACTGGGGAAGTCCTGAGAAAGTGAAGTGCTTTCTAGATAGTGTGATAGAAATAAGACATAAAGGATAAATAAAAAGTGTGCTCGTTTTGGCAGCACATACAGTAAAAGCATTGCAGTGATGCAGAGAAGAGTAGCACGGCCCCTGAGTGCGGATGGCACACAGGTGCATGAAGTGTCCCGTGTTTTAAGGGGGGGGGGCACAGACTAGAAGAAGATAGAGGAGAAGCATGGGCTGTGAGGATACCGGCGGTCTTGATGGATGACGGCGGGTAGAGAAGAGGTCGGGCTGAGGTGTGACTGGGAGGGGGCGGGTGGGCAGCGGCTCACGGTGTGGCCCAGGTGCCTGTTTAAAATGAGAGCCACCACCAAGTTGCTTCAACTGTGTATCTTCAGGTAGAATTTTAAACCTCTCTGCTTAATAGTTAGCAGTGTATATGCTGCTAAGTCGCTTCAGTCGTGCCTGACTCTGTGCGACCTCATAGACGGCAGCCCACCAGGCTCCCCCGTCCCTGGGATCCTCCAGGCAAGAACACTGGAGTGGGCTGCCATTTCCTTCTCCAGTGCATGAAAGGGAAAAGTGAAAGTGAAGTCGCTCAGTCGTGTCCGACTCTGTGCGACCCCATAGACGGCAGCCCACCAGGCTCCCCCGTCCCTGGGATTCTCCAGGCCAGAACACTGGAGTGGGCTGCCATTGCCTTCCCCAATGCATGAAAGGGAAAAGTGAAAGTGAAGTTGCTCAGTCGTGTCCGACTCTTCGAGACCCCTTGGACTACAGCCCACCAGGCTCCTCTGTCCATGGGAGTTTCCAGGCAAGAGTACTGGAGTGGGCTGCCATTGCCTCCTCCAGCAGTGTATATGGGAGGAATTGAAATGCATCTCATCACTTTTTACTTCAATTTTCTTTATCCAACCTAAACCTGTATTAGATTGCTTCGGATAATTTGTAATTATTGTAACACTGACATAATTGTTGATGGATTTGAAGCTCTACTTTACTTTGGCAGATGTTTATGAGTTAGAACAAATGTTTCTGATTGTTTCTCAGAACCTGCACATGTTAAGTACTCAAAATTCCTGTTTGATAGATTTTAAATGATTAACTGAAGCAAATGATTTGAGCAGCATAATTCACTTTTTACTAGGAAGGTAGTCCTGAGAAAGCTGCTAGTTTCTTGGCATCATTTCAGGTGACTAAATTGAAGTTAATGAGTTGTAGGAATTTTTGTTTTAACCATTTCGGCATAAGCCTGTATATGAGCTCACAATATCCCTCTCTAATTAGAAGTAAAAATACAGTACATTACCGCTCTAATCTTATGTTGTCTTGACATTAGAATAAATGCTACTAATCATGTGCTTTCCCAGAGGAGATTGACTGTGACCATTGAAAAAGCCCCAACGTTTTTCCCCTTTTTCCAGCTGCAACTTGAAATTCATTTTATTTCAGCTCGTATCTTTTGGAAGACTTTTTTTTTTCACTCAGTATATGAAAACTAAAATTTTGATTTCTTAATGTCTGCAAGTCCAGTGATTTGGAGAGGTTTATTTATGGAGCTTTGTAGAAGACTGATGTCTTTAAGAAAGAACGGTTGTTGGTGTTCAGTCACTCAGTCGTGTCCGACTCTTTGCGACCCCATGGACTGCAGCACGCCAGGCCTCCCTGTCCATCACCAACTCCCTGAGTTTACTCAAACTCATGTCCATTGAGTCGGTGATGCCATCCAACCATCTCATCCCCTGTCATCCCCCTTCTCCTGCCCTCAGTCTTTCCCAGCATCAGGGTCTTTTCCAGTGAGTCAGTTCTTCGCATCAGGTGGCCAAAGGACTGGAGTTTGAGCTTCAGCATCAGTCCTTCCTATGAATATTCAGGACTGATCTCCGTTAGGATGGACTAGTTGGGTCGTTGCAGTCCAAGGGACTCTCAAGAGTCTTCTCCAACACCACAGTTCAAAAGCATCAGTCCCTCAGTGCTCAGCCTTCTCTATAGTCAAGACCCTTACTTTGCCATCAAGGACTATCTTGCTGTATCTCCTACCTCACGTGTGGTAATTTGGCAACCAGGAGCTCCTAGAAGTCTTTTCTCTTGTCACCTCCTCTCCCACTCCCTTCTCTAACCCCCCAGGTGGTTTGGGTACCCTTCTCAGTGCCTCTGGCTAGGTCCAGACTTCAGATTCTCTCTTCTCTGCCATCTACATGAAAAATATAACCTTACATACTTTGGTCTCTCCTCAACACCCGTCTCCCCTTTGTGTATTCCGTGTGAGCAGAAACAGCACCTCCTGTTTCTTCATTGTACCTTGTACTTTGAGTTTCTAATTATCAGATGATTCCAACGCTAGACTGTGAACTTGGTGTGGAAACTTATTTCCTGGGGCCTAGCATAGTGCCTGGCACACAGTGGGTGCTCAGTTTGTGTGATGAAGGAAAAGCCCACACAGAATGTTGGCTCAAATGAATTTTGGAAGGTTGTTCCATTTCCTTTGGTAAGTCATGATGATGAAAATGGTTTTTACGTCTCTGAGGAGGCCACACTGGTGGCAGAGGAACGTGGCAACCGAAGACCAGACCTCTGGCGTCAGATGGCCTGGATTCCAATCCCAGACATGTGACCTGAGGCACGTTACTTCACCTTTCTGTGTCTCGGTTTCCCAGTCAATAAAATGGGGCTAATAGGAGAAGCTTATTAAATGTGAAGGTTAAATGAGATAATTGAATCCCGCCGTCTAAGTGCTTAGCAAATACTCTTCAATGTATTTGATATCGTTTGGTGTTCATGAAAACATTGTAGATGTTGCATTTGTATAAATCAAGTTATATTCCAGCTTTATTAAGGGAATTTTGTATTAAAAGGTTATTTGATGACTTTTAAATAGTACCAGTGTTTTTATAATTATCCAGGTAGAAGTTCTCTGCATTTTCTTTGACAGCTTTCCCCACTGCACCTCCCCAGAACCCCAGATACACATACACACACTTAATCAGTTGTTAAATCCTGTAAATTTTGCCAACAAAGTGTCTCTTCCTTTCCAAGTAATCCTGCACACCTTAGTCCGATGACTCTTCCTAAAGCATAGCGTCAGTCATGTTTTGCCTTTTTAAAAACTCTTCAGGGAAGCCCCAGCCTATTGAATTAAGTGCCGTGCAGACTCCTTGGCCCACCTCCTGGTGCTTCAGAGACTCTGTCCCTTTCCAGCCTTATCTCCTGCTCCCAGGGACGGCCTCCTGCTTCGGCCTGATGGCCCCACCCCCATTTCCCTGCTCCAGCCCTGCTTTTCTGCAGCCACGGGGTGGGGGCTGTGTCCCCCCTGCCTCAGCTCTGGCTGTTGAAAGTCTACCATTTAAGGCAACTGAAATGCCTCCTCTTTCTTGAAGATTGAAAAAAGCTTCTCAGTTAAATGTGTTCCCACCTTCCTGTCCACTGGCAGAACACTGTCCCTCTCTGAGAGACAGGATTTGCTTTTGTTCAGTTTTCTGGACACCTGACTTGTTACTCCTCCTGAGCCCAAGCTCCCCAGGGAAGAGACTGTCTTATTTCTTACTCTTGTTGAACCCAGTATTTTTTTTTTTTTTTTGCCAAATTTATTTATTTATTTATTTTAATTGGAGGCTAATTACTTTACAATATTGTACTGGTTTTTGCCATACATTGACATGAATCGGCCATGAGTGCACATGTGTTCCCCATCCTGAACCCCCCTCCCGCCTCCCTCCCCATCCCGTCCCTCAGGGTCATCCTAGTGCACCAGCCCTGAGCGCCTGTCTCATGCATTGAACCTGGACTGGTGATCTGTTGCACATATGATAATATACGTGTTTCAATGCTATTCTCTCAAATCATCCCACCCTCGCCCTCTCCCACAGAGTCCAAAAGACTGTTTTATACATCTGTGTCTCTCTTGCTGTCTCGTGTATAGGGTCATTGTTACCATCTTTCTAAATTCCATATATATGCATTAATATACTATATTGGTGTTTTTCTTTCTGACTTACTTTGCTCTGTATAATAAGCTCCAGTTTCATCCACCTCATTAGAACTGATTTAAATGCATTCTTTTTAATAGCTGAGTAATATTCCATTGTGTATATGTACCACAGCTTTCTTATCCATTCATCTGCCAATGGACATCTAGGTTGCTTCCATGTCCTAGCTATTGTAAACCGTGCTGTGATGAACATTGGGGTACATGTGTCTCTTTCAATTCTGGTTTCCTCCGTGTGTATGCCCAGCAGTGGGATTGCTGGATTGTATGGCAGTTCTGTTTCCAGTTTTTTGAGGAATCTCCACACTGTTCTCCATAGTGGCTGTACTAGTTTGCATTCCCACCAACAGTGTAAGAGGGTTCCCTTTTCTCCACACCCTCTCCAGCATTTATTGTTTGTAGACTTTTGGATAGCAGCCATTCTAACCGGCGTGAGATGATACCTCACTGTGGTTTTGATTTGCATTTCTCTGATAATGAGTGATGTTAAGCATCTTTTCATGTGTTTGTTAGCCATCTGTATGTCTTCTTTGGAGAAGTGTCTGGTTCTTTGGCCCGTTTTTGGATTGTGACCCAGTATTCTTGCCCTTCAGTGCTCAGTAAGTATTTGTTCTTGAAATGCTTTTTGTGGGAGAAGAATACATTTGTAATTACTGTGTGCAATGCACTGTTCTTCCAAGCTTTTGACACATTTTATGTTGTTTCATCCTTGCTCTTTCTTCCCCAGTTAGAGATAGGCACTGGTAGCATTCCTGTTTTCAGTGCAAAGAAGCTGTTGCCTAGAGAGGGCATATAGTTTGTCCAAGGAAGGGACACAGCACCAGTAAGTAACCAGTATTCTCAACCCCGTTTAACCTGTCTTACCCCCAAGTCTACATAACACGGTAACTGAAATGTAACCACTGTGTATCCACCTCCCACTTTTTGAAAAACAAGCACTACCTACTCCAAGAGAAGAGAAATTTATCCCTAGTGCTTTCTACTTAATAAATCCTAATAAATATAGGTTAAGTAAATGTACAAGGAAAAGAAACTATTGGTTCTTGTTTCTCTGTTGATTTTTCATTTGAATCAAGAAGGAAACCACATAACAGCTCTCATGATGTGTACATAGGGTGTAACGAAGCCTTGGTGTTTATATTCACTTTCACGAGGATGAGACTCCAGTTACAGATGTTGATGAGGAGGGGCAGGGGTGGAGGGCACTTTCTCTCCAGCCAGTGCCCAGAAGGAAGCTCCTCCCAGCTTGACTTGTTGCCTGTTTCTCCTTGATTCTAAGTAATTTGGTGGGGGGGGGGTGTTATCAATCTTGATAAATCGGACATCTTTGGTTTCTGTTGTTTTCTTGAGGGATTGAAGAGTCACAAAGTCATAAATTACCCATGCAAAGCACAGAATCCGGAAAATCCGGAAAAACACTTTGTTGTCCTATGTAACAATAGACTAGTCTCCCTGCAGCTCTTCCGACCGACCTCTCCCTGAGTTTTTTCTCTGCCGATAGAAAAGAGCCATGACCCTGGAGTCCAGCAGCCTGGGTTTGCGTTCTCTTTCTGGGTTGTGTATTCTTGGGTAACTCACTTCACCCCTTTCTTCACATTGTTTCCTCTGCTGTAAGTCAGGATCATCATACACCTCACAGGTGGTTCTGTGGATCAAACGAAATAATACATGGAAACGTTGGTACGTCAGTGCCTGCTGCTGCTGCTAAGTCGCTTCAGTCGTGTCCGACTCTGTGCAACCCCATAGACGGCAGCCCACCAGGCTCCCCTGTCCACAGGATTCTCCAGGCAGGAACACTGGGGTGGGTTGCCATTTCCTTCTCCATCGTCAATGCCTGCCACTCTGTAGATGTTACTACCTCAAAAGTGTTAGTCGCTCAGTTGTGTCCCACTCTTTGCAACCCTGTGGACTGTAGCCCACCAGGCTCCTCTGTCCATGTAGTTCTCCAGGCAAGAATACTGGAGTGGGTTGTCATGCCCTTCTCCAGGGGAACTTCCTTACCCAGGGATTGAACTTGGGTCTCCTGCATTGCAGGCAGATTCTTTACCGTCCGAGCCACCAAGGAACCCCAAAGCACCCCTTTCCCCCAATAAATCCAGTGCGTGGCATCTACAGTCCATGGAGTCACAAAAGAGTCAGACACGACTTAGTGGCTAAACAACAGCAGTGGCATCTTTGCTTGTGTTTTTTGAAACTTAACAATTCTGCATTTTCTTCAATGTCCCTTTAATAATGAGGCACCAGAGCTGCTTGTTTTCCCGCACCCTCTGCCCACGTGCGGATAAACTATATCTCAGTGAAATGTGTGCAGCCGCGTTTCTTTTGTGCGTTCTTGAAAAGCCGTGCAGCTGTTGGAGTTCTGAAGGCTGGGTCATGTGCTATATGCTGTCGTTTAAGAGGACCCTTGTCCTGAGTTGGCTTTTCTGGAAGCAGAGCACACCAGTACTGTAATGGCTTCCACGTTTACCTTCCTTGTCTTTACTCCTTTTGGCCGGCCACTTGACTTGTTCTGATCAGAGTCCTGGTAATTGATGTCCACGCTAGAAATTCCTACAGGTGTTTCAGTCTCTGTGTAGTTTGAGAGGCACAGGAAGGTTAAGGTCTTGTGAAATAGCCACCTTCTTAGCCTGTTTCCTGCACACCCTGCAGCAGTATTGACTTGTGAGAAGCTGATTAACACAGAACACATTTACCATCTCTGGCCGTTGGTCTGGCACACTTTCTGGGTTAACTCACGTGACTTGGCATTTACACATGGACACCTGGGACAATCTGTCTTTGCCTCAGAGGATTAAGTAACACAGTTTGGAGTTGACTTAAAACTATTTTTTTTCCCCTCATAAATTGGGCCCTGAGCATCTTTCATAAATCAGGAATGTTTCTTGGAAATGTAATTCTCACTAAACTCAGTCCCAAGGGTACTTTTCTATAAAAGCACATTCTTGTTTGTTCTGTCATAACAAATGCATTTGATGATTGTAATAGTGTTATAGAAACATGATTGAACAGGAACGAACACCCATTATAAATAGGTCAGTTTGATATTAATCCATGTGCAAAGCATAAATATAGCTTTATTAAACACAAGACAGCTCTAGGAAAATGTATTTTAAAGCAACATGTTCTAGTTCAGCAATGAGTCTGAAGGAATCCCCTATTTTGTTTAAAAAAAAATGTGTTTCTATAAACAGTTGGCTAATGCCTGTGAAAAAAAAGTCAGCTATGCAAAGAGTGGGTGAAAAAGATTCCAGTTTTCAGCTGTGGTTCACCCACGGTGCGATCCTCCTGCGGAGTTGTGTTTTAATAGAGGATTAACTCTTATGTTACACTTTGACGTCTTTTGAGTTTTTTTAGAGAGGTAGCGGAACTTCCTACCATTTATTGAAGTCTGTGTCAGACTGCAGATACCTGACACTTTCCTAACACAGCGGTGCTTGTAGACAAGCACACTGAGGGCAGGCGAGGCCAAAGCATTGACCTGAGGTCAGAGGGCTGCCTGGCGAGGGCGGCCCAGGGCCCTGAGCTGGACCTCTCTCCCAGCAGCATCAGTGCTCTCGCGTCACACGCAGTGGGAAGGTCAACCTCTCCTAATTTGGAAGCTGTATCTTTTTTTTCTGTCATTTAAGAATAAAGTTGCTTGGCATATGGCTCCTAGACTCTTAAAAATTTACTTGTAATTACTGTAGTTTCTCATATTCGTAAACTGCCCGTTGAATATGGTATTTAAGTGTTTGCTATTACATCTTGATATGTTATTATACAAAGTAAAATGGAGTTTTGCTTTGCAGTTTTAATTTTTAGATATAGATCAAAGATTTAGCATTGGTAACTACACATTGGACTTAGGAATTTAGAGCAGGTCTGTGGTCTTCTTTCCCCTATGATCAGTTTTTCATGGACATGTTTTTTAAGTGACTTTCTGAGGATTTTTTTTAATGCTTCCCCCAACAATTGAGTTATTCCTCAGTTGAATGTGTGTTGACAATTACTTCTACAGAGTTGATTCCATAGGAACCTTTATTTCTCCAACTTGTTGTGCTTAGGGACTAACATCCAAAGTACATTTCTGGGACTTCCCTGGTGGTCCAGTGGTTTAGATTCCATGCTTCCACTGCAGGGGGCCTGGGTTCAATTCCTGGTCAGGGAAGTAAGGTCCTGCATGCCTTGTAGGATAGCCAACAAGAAAAAAAAAAACATTTGTACCTCAGGACTGCACTCAGATTATGTAGCCTGCTGCTTAATTCTTGCTGGTTATGTTTGCTTTCTCAGTACTTCAGTAAAGTCAAGCTTCGTGATATGTGGCATGGTAAGAGCAAAGATTTTTCTTAAAAAGTTGCATTGACTAACTAGAAATTGTCCATATGTCACAGTAATGGCCGTCAACATAGATTCTACCCCCCCCCCACATACACACACAAATGTGGCTTGGGGTGTACACTGGTATACTGCTGTCAGTTGTTATTCTTTTAAATTTGTTATAAAATCCACTTGGGCATACGATGAGGCAGTATTTTCTATGTAGTTCGTGGAGTGAGTTCTCTGTTGTTTGTTACTGAAATAGTATCAGAGGAACTGTTAAGGAATCGCTTCTTTCTAAGCGTGTGTGTCTATCTGCCGGCCCGTTTTATGATGTCCTTTTGGGCACTAAACGTGTATTAAAGTACCGGGTTAGACTGATTCGGAGTGATTTCGTTTTGAAAGAATTTGTGCCAGTTCTTTTTCTCTCCGAAAGAAATGGTTTCAGAGCGCGGGCTTCTTGCCTAACGTCGATCCCATAAGGCTTCTCTGTTGTGGGGTGTTTTTCTTGCCTTGTTCCCCGCCTTCCCCTTAGTGGACTTTGCCGTTAGGAAGATGTGTACCTACAATCAGGCATTTCTTTACTTTAGAGTTATTTGTCATTCCAGACAGCATGGGCCAAAAGAACAGGCTTGAAAGGGGAGGCAGAGTTATATAAATTTTATTCATAGTTAAATATTTGCTTCCAGGGAAGGTGAAAAATGCTTTGTACTTTTTCCTCTGGCTTTTTTCTTCTAAGAGAACTTGAAATGCAACAACAAAAAAGAAGTGGCCAAAGGCTGAGAGAGCGCTCCTCTGTTTCCACGCCGGTTTGTTTTTATTGTAAGACAAACCTTTCATGTTTTATTGTTACGAAGTTTAAACCTGGCCTAGAGGTGCCAATCTTTAGTGGAAACAGCTGCGGAGTTGGTGTCCCCTGATCAGGTGGGACTTTCTTTGAAGCAACATGTTGCCTTTTGAAAGAAAATTGAGCGTGTGAGAACTTGAACCTGTAAAACTCATCAGCAGTTCCAGCATTGTTTATCTCTTAAATAACCGAGATAGCTAACTTAAAGTAAAATGTTGGCATTTAAACATCATCATCTTCTGTGGTATTTTTTCTGAAGGGAGCAGACTTGGTATTTTGTGTCTTAAAAATATAGAAATGGAGAAAAAAAAATCACTCATAAGAATTGAACATGTAGCAGCTCAACTTAAGAGCATAGAGTATACTTCTGCTGCAGGCTAGTCTGAACTGTGATTTTGATCCCAGTTTATACTTGCAGGTAAATGCCTTTAATAGGGCTTCCCTGGTGGCTCAGATGTTAAAGAATCTGCCCGAAATGCGGGAGACCTGGGTTCAATCCCTGGGTTGGGAAGATCCCCTGGAGAAGGGCATGGCAACCGCCCCCCAGTACTCTTGCCTGGAGAATTCCATGGACAGAGGAGCCTGGGGTCGCAAAGAGTCGGACACAACTGAGTAGCTAGCATGCGCGCGCGCGCACACACACACACACACGCCTTTAATAGTAGCAAAATTGAGGTGGCCGGGCGTATACCTGATGTGAAGCCTTCTCCTCTTTGGCCGAGTGGTAACTGGTGGCGGCGGCTTTAGCATCGCTCTTGACCTACTGTTGGGAAAAGTTGAGCATCAGAGAGCTTTCTTTCCTTGGGGGAAAATAGAGACAGGCATGGAATCAGAGGGACAAGGAAAGTGCTGAAATATTTTCCTTTCGGGCTTTTGATTTGTTTGCCAAAAAATTGCCTTCCAGATGGAGAAGACCGAACGCTCTGATTGTGAGCCATTGTGTTTGTACTGGCCTACCTCCCCATCCCACTGCCCGGTTTGAAATCTGTGGGCCAGTCCAAATTCTTTACCTCATTTTCTAGGACCAATTTACTGTCTTACTCATCTTCCAGCTGCAAGGGGGTGAGGCAAGTGACTTTGAAATGGAACCCCATGCCATTTTATAAAACCAAGCAACAGCAGATTCTTGCTGGGGAGTATCAGTCGCGATAGCTGCGTTTCTCTAAAGTTCTTGCAGCACCCCTACCAGGCAGACTTGTGTCTGTGACGTGCGCCATAGGAACAGCCTGGGGATGGATCTGAACAAGCCCAGCTGGCCTTGTGTGGGCTTGTTGCTGCCCTGGTTGCCTAGCGTCCTGGGCTGTCGCATGGGAGGCACACTTGGGTTTTGGCTGTGTCCTGCTTCGCCGGCAGTAGGAGTCCCGATACTCCAGTTTCCCTTGGGAGGTATCAGCTGCTCGGGTTGAAACTGGAGGGGCGTCTAGTGGCCTTGGAGTCTGGCAGACTCGGGCCCAGGTCACTGCTCTCCCACTGACTAAACATGTCCTTGGGCAAGTTATTTCCTCATCTGGAGCCTGGGGGGTAGTACCATGTCAGGGTGTTGTTTGGTTTAAAAGACAACTTTTGGTGGAGTAGGGAGGGAATGTTGGGTACTCATGGGAGATACCGATGTTGGTTCCTTTTCCTTGTCTTTTGTCAGCCTGGAATATGTTAACCATTGTGGTCTGTAAACTGACTGGTTCTCCATCACTTCATTAAATTGCATGGAAATTGGGATGACATGAGAGATCTTCAGATGTTGCGTTTTAAAGCTGGGCAACAGTACCTAGTGCAGGGCCTATCAGACAGTACAAAGTAATGATTTTTAACTAAAATTCATATTTTTATAGGATACAGTCATAGGAAGGAAACACATCATGGCCACATACAGAGGGTAAGAGAGAACTGTCAGAAATCATTCTGGGTAACAGCATAAACACTTTCATCAGGCCAGCATCAACTGGATTGTTGCACAGGTGAAGCAAAAAAGCTGTGGGTTAGCTTACTTGCCTCAGATGAAGCTGTGTTTGGAGCAGAAAGGTCAGATTTGCTAACTGAGGGGTACTTTGAGTGTTCACACCGCATAGCCTGCGTTCATGGTTAGACAGGGAAGAGGCTCTCGGAATTTCAACAGCACGTATTTGAAAACCATTAGGGCAAGTGAGAATTGGGACCTTTACGTGGTCCTTAATGGTGGAGAAGTTGGTCAGGGCTCTGTTGGACCATGGGGCAGACACTTAATAAAGAACGTCAGGATGCTCTGAAAAGTCTGAAAACAATTACCTGTCAAGTCTGAGGAAAAAACAGGTCTTGGCTCTCTTCCTTGGCATGTGTAACTTTACTTTGTTGATAATGGAAAAATAAGTTGATCTCAAAGTTTGGGACATGTGTCTCTACAGTATGTGAGATGATTTTTTTCCTTAAGTGACACCACAGGTAAATGTTTTTATTTTAATCGTTCTGCACTCATTCATTCTGCCGTATTAAAAAAGTATAGCTAGCACTCGAATCTGTGATTATAGATACTATTGAAGTTGAAGTTGAATTTATATAGTTAAGTACATTCATTAATGGTTTTATTCTTTTTTAAAGAAAATAAATTATGACCATATCAATAGAATGACCAAGGTTGAGAAAGATTGGTCAAAATGAGGATTTAGCTTTTTTTTTTGCCCCAAGCTTAAGGTTCCTGTGAAGTTTGATTTAAAATTAGATATTTAAAGTTTTTTTTTTTTTCCTACCAGATCATTAAAACAGGGTTGCATTTGTTCTTTCGCCTTGAAAGATAGTGGTTAAAAGTGCCCCGGGAGTCAGCGAGGAGAGGGGATTGATCTTCACGTTTGAGGACGTGCTTTCCCTCTGTCTGGACACTCTGACTTGTGACAGCCTTTGGCAGCTGTTCTGGATCGCTCCTTTCCATCTTCCTCAAAACGTCGCCATCACTCAAAATGCTGAAACAGCCAGGGGACTTCCCGCTGATGCGTTAAGCTGACGTGCTGGCTGTGGAGTGCCTGCGGAAGGTGGCGCGGGAGCCCCAGGTGCTGGAGGCTGTCTGCAGGCCGTGCAAGAGCATCTGTTCAGAATTGTCTCCTGTCTTGTCCCCTCACCCCTGAGACTCGTCTAGACAGAATGGTGGAGCAAGTTCTTAGCCCCTGGTGGGGCAGAGGGGACCACAGGCATAGACAGAGCCTCTGACAAGAAGGAAAGTTAGAAATGAGAAACTCGTCTCTCTACCAAGTTAAAAAATCTGTCTTGTAGATGTTCACATTTATGAAATGTTCATTTTATTTTTGTCAAGTTACTATTAAGGTGTTTAACATGTTTTTCCTCCCTCTTTTGTAGGTACTGGCTTTGGATTAGGACTTGTTTTCTCACTTACCTTCTTTAAAAGTAAGTGTGCCTTACTGCCTGTACGCCTAGCGTCCTAGTGTACCCGTTAGTGTACCCGTACGCACGGCGGGGACACTGTTGGAAGGCGCAGCTCCGTGGCTGCCGGCCCATCCGTGTATGGCTTTAGGTAGGCCGCTGTGAGATGAGCTGGACAAAGATTGTAGGCTCAAAAAAGGTCGGAACAGGGTGGGCATCTCCAGAATTCCCCCTGGGCGCCGAGTCAGGGTGCCTGATATCTTAAATATGATAATCATTTTTTTAAAAAAAGTCTGTACTTTATGCCTGTGAGTTGTTTGGCCAAATCTACACTCTCAAATAATTCTAATTAGTTACAGTTTTTTCTAAAGCAACTTGAAAACGAAAGTCCTGCTGGTAATAAAAAGAAGTAGACCAGAAATAAATATGCTGTTTGGCCAAAAATTCTCCTGAGCAAAGGGCAGGCAGCGTCCCTTTCATTTTGTGGAAGAACTTCTGAAGCTTGGATATTGAGTAGAAGCCGTAGGGGTCACTGTGACCTCTTTCCATGAGGAACTGGTGGGGAGCACACACCTGGAGAGGCACAGTGAGCCCGGTGCTGCTGTGAGGTCGTCACCTATGGCGTTAGCTTAAGTAAACCTCATGACTTAGCAGAATCAAAATATGTAAATATTGGTGAAGTTCTTACATACTTGAAAGATTCAAAGACCTTACTGGTATTATTTATGGTAAGTTTTAAGAATGAGTTAAAATGAGGAGATGGTTAGAACTGGCATAGAAAAGTTAACAGGTTCCACCGTGTCTGCTGTTTTCATAGTGTACCACTTACTAATGCTTCAAGTCTAGTGGCATGGGTACTTAATTGATCCCCCTCTCCCTTTTTTGGACTGGTAATGAAACATTGACAGAAATGTATGGCGTATAAATCATCAGCATGATGCATGTTGAATGTTTACTGCTGCTGCTGAGTCGCTTCATTCATGTCCGACTCTGTGTGACCCCATAGACGGCAGCCCACCAGGCTCTGCCGTCCCTGGGATTCTCCGGGCAAGAACACTGGAGTGGGTTGCCACTTCCTTCTCCAATGCATGAAAGTGAAAAGGGAAAGTGAACCCTAAGCAAATGTATTGAAGCCAGAGGAAAACTTTATTTTCTCCTCACGGTTCCCTCTTGGGGCTTTCCTTTTCTGCTCACCAGGAAGAATGTGGCCATTAGCCTTTGGCTCTGGAATGGGATTGGGAATGGCCTACTCCAACTGTCAGCATGATTTCCAGGCTCCGTACCTTCTACATGGAAAATATGTCAAAGTATGTACAGAATTGATACTTCTCTTTCTTCCTCCTGACTCCCCAAAGAATTCTTTAGAGCACAGATAACTGACAAATAAACTTAGGTCTTTGTGGCACCACTGAGCTCGTAAGTGCTCAGGAGCCTGCCTCGACTTGAACCATCACAGTAAGGCAGATTCATACTACATATCTCCTTTCTGTAGGCAGCACTTCTGTTCAGGATCTCAGAGTGCCCGGTCAGCATCTCACACACATTCAGGCTAAACCTAAAGGCTTCTGAACTTAGCCATGCTTCTGCTTTCTACTGAAGAGGGCACGTTCTTGACTGTGAGTCCTGCCTGATCCTGCTGCAGTCTTGTCTACAGATGGGTTTTTAATGATGCAGACAAGATGCAGAAGTTTGACACGCCTCACGTGAAGGGACGCATCGCATTTCCTAGTTTCTGTGCACGGCAGCCTCCGGACAGAGATGCTATTTATGTTTGTATCCTCGGGGCTTGGAACAAAGTAGGTGCTCAAACAAATGTGAAATAAATGAATGAAGTAAGTTGTATATCTTATTAGACACGCTCATGGCCTCGGGGCCTCAGGCTTACTAAGGCATCACCGTAACACACCACCACCTTCATGAAGAACTTCCCATTCTCGGGATGTGCAGAGTCATCTGCCTTCTTGGTTAACCTCGAGTAGAATCACTGTGGTCTGGGCCGCAGCAGGACCAGGGTAGAGAGCCCAGAAACCAGGACACCCCCCGTCTGTGCTCTCCGGGTGCTCTGGAGTTCTTGCCTTCTTTTCTCACTTGTGGGATTGTGTTCTATCTCTAAAATGAGGGTGGTAATTTCTGCCTCCGGGGTTGTTGTGCAGATTAAATGTGAAAATGTCTTCAAGCTCTGAGGTGCTATATAAATAGAAATATTGGTTATTACAGTGGAGGCCAGCCAAGAAAGGGTGACTGACTCGTCCATTGTTCCACTGTAATAACAAGTAGGGCAGAAAAAGGGGTACAAAGGAGTGTCCCGGCTCGGTAGCCCCTATCTGAGCAGGTGTGTAGACTGCCAGCTGCCCACTGACCAGCCTGTGCAGGCCTGGGGAGAGGACTGGGAACAGGGGAGGCGGGAGAGCCTCATGCAGGCAGGCCCTCGGTCGTCATGACCCGCCCCTGCACCAAGGCCAGGGTAGGTGCCTGTGGCCCACGCGGGCGGAGGGCAGCTGCGTGGCGGCAGCGCTGACGGCGGGCAGTTTCCACTGCTCCTGGCTCCTCCCCCTTCTCGGCCCCACAGCTGAGTCTGGAGGAGAACAGAAAGGAACTGGGAGAGGAGCTTTAGGTCTTTTAATTGTTTGAAATGTTTTCATTGTTCCAAACGGAGTTGTCATGGATAAATGGCTCAGGGGTGATTATATGTGTATATATTTAAAGGCTGGGAGTTACTGTGGAAAATACTGTTAGAGATTTTACAGCCGCGTGCGTGCTGCTCCAGCACGGCCTTGTAACTTTATCTGAACTTGAGTCTGTGCCTCGATGTTGTCACCCTCCAGTCTCTGAAGAGAGGAGCAGAACCCCGGCCTGGGGGTTTTTCAGCGTAGCCGTAATATGGGGTGATGATTGCTGAGCGCCTGCTGCGCCCCGTGGGCCCTCCTGGGGGCTTTATCTTTGTCTTCCTTCTCTAGGCCTCTCTCCCAGGAGATCTGTGAGAGAGGTTTTATGACCCTGACTCAGCAGATGAGGAAACTGAACTTTACCGAGGTTAGGAACTTTCCAAAGTTCCCGGCTTAGTAGGCTGTTTGATTGCAGGGCCACGCTCTCTCCACCCACCTGGGACCCGTCCCTTTGGTGGGTTGTAGGAGTTGAGTTATCCAGGGACCGACTGTCCAGTCCTCTCGTGTTCCTTTCCTGCTCCCCCCTCCGAGATGGAGGAGCCACTCTGAAGAGCCTGGGTGGGGTGGAGATGGTCCTCTTGTGAGTGAGACAGGTTTCAAGCAAACGGCGGTAGGGCCCTCGGCGTCTGCCCCGCAGCAACAGGTTAGAGAGGCTCGTCCGAAGGCCGTGCGCACCTTCTCACGGAGTGTCCTTCCTTTCCAGGAGCAGGAGCAGTGACTCACACCTGAGAACATCCCAGTGGGAGGGCAGGAGAAACCACGTTTATTCCTCAGGAATACTGAAGTGCCCTGGAGTGAGCCGGCACTCTCCGTAACGGCGTTACCAGTAATGCTTTCAACCCCAGCACACTGTGTACGTGTTTGAAACCAAGTCTGTTTCTTGTTTTGTATTTTCTCTCTGGAAATTGCAAGGAGGTGGTCTTAAAAGAAATAAATTAAACTAAAATCGGCAGCCCAGCGCGTTGCCTGCGTTTCTTTGCCTTTGGTCTGTGAGCAGGAGGAGTCTGTCTGAACTGCCAGCAGCGGTGACCGCCTGGTCCCAGCCTCTCTCAGAGCCTTCCTGGAAGCACAGCCGTTGTGCGTTCCTCCCCGCTTGCCCCGTGATGTGTAGTTTTCAGAACTGCTTCCACCTCATAAATCGGAGCTTGGAGAGTGCGGTGCGTTGTCCGAGGAAGACGACGAACGTCCAGAGGAGCCCGCTTGCTCTGGCGGTTAGTTCTTTAAAGCCAATGTGTCGTCCTCACCGTTGGACCTGGCCGGCCTGCTCAGCCGTGTCTGCTGTGCTGAGATCGGGCAGCCGGCTGTCTTGGCAGGTAGGGAACCTCTCTGTGTTGGTGGCTCACCCCATCGATGTCACGGTTCCTCTTAACTTCAAGGAGCTCGGCACCCACCGGCCAGGCCTCAGCACTGGGGGCTTTGGCCTGGGAACTGGAGAGAGGTCGTGGCTTGCACGGCTGGCCGGAAGGCCATGTTTGGGGTTGATTTCATCTTCATGTAGTGCTGGACGTCCGAGGACAGAAGGGCCACTGCTGCTGCCCCTTTGTGAGTGTGTCCCTCTGGTTTCACCTGAATCAGGGAGGCTAGACACAAAGGGGATATTGAGGCAGATTCTTCTGAGAACGTGCAGAGCCTCAGAAGTCAGTCTTTCGTATCTTATTTCTCTCTCTCTATTAATGAAATTAAGATGGGCAGGACTTGATTCCACTCGTCCCTTTGAATGTTGACTGACCATCCACAGTGAGCTCAGTACCGTCACAGGCCGTGGAGATAAATGGATGAAAGACAAGACCCAGGCCCTTTCGAGGAGCTGAGAGTCCGATGCAAAGACAGACAGACGAGCTCTTTTGACCTTGGATTAAGGGGATGTAGACAAAGGGCAGCCAGAGCGAAGGATATCCTTAGGATGGCCTGGCAGAGGAGGAGGGAGTGTGAGCAGAGCCTTGAAGCTGATCGGACCTTCCAAACAGGAAGAGCGGGAAGGTAGCTTTTGCGAAGGATCCGGATCATGGCAGTGTGTTTTTTTCGTTGGGGACCCCCCAGGAATTCAGTTTCGCCAGAGTGTGCAGGGGCCGCAGAGGTGTGGGGGGCGGGGTGAGCATCAGGGTAGAGTTGGGGTCTCTACCAATGGGGAACATCGATTAGACAGTTCTTGCTAGTACCTCTGAGCAGATTCAAGGTAGAACTACCTTCTCCCTTCTTCCTTCCTCATCCTTCACCCCAGCTCCCTTCCCAGAAAATGTGCCACGCTCTGGACTACAACAGGCATCAGAGGGCCCCACAAACTGTCCAGGCTCCTCTGCTCTCAGGGGATTTTCATTTCTTTGGATCAGTTGACGCCCGCAGCTGGGCCGGACCCTAGGACTGTGAGATCATGGTCATCACCTACCACAGCCATCCTGCTGTTTCTCACTTCACCCCCTTCATTCCATGATCGAGCACCCTCACGCTCAGTCGCTCCAGTCGTGTCTGACTCTTTGCAATCCCCTGGACTGCAGCCCACCAGGCTCCTCTGTCCCTGGGATTTCCCTGGCAAGAATACTGGAGTGGGGTGCCCTCCTCCAGGTGATCCTCCCGACCCAGGGATCAAACTTGAGTCTCCTGCATTGCAGGCGGATTGTTTCATCTCTTAGACTTGTCATCTCCATACTTGCTTTAAAAGTTACTATTTCCCCCGTCCCCCCAGTCTTCCCATCTTTATTCAGGCAGAGAGAATAACAGGTCCCCTTTCCACAGAAGACAAAAACAGAAAACACAGCACGCCCACTAATTCTCCAGATATGCCAGCAGAAAATGGAGTGGAAATGGACGGTGGAGGCCGGTGTCTTTCTCTGTCTCATTAGTTGTTAGGTTTTAGGCACTTATTTGCAGGGATCCCTTTGCCCAGCATCTTGGAAACACCACTCGTGTGTTTTGAGAAACACCACTGAGCTCTGGGGGAGTAGTTCTGGGCAAAGGCCAGCCAAGGGACGCACTGGCTGTTTGCTTTCCCCGCAGAGGATTCTGCATTCCCGCCTTGTAGCTCTGAGCAGAGACGGGCCCCAAGCACAATGCTCCATCTTGTCCATCTCCCTGCCCCCGTCTCAAATCAGCCTTCAGAAAGTCCCAGCGCGCTGGCAAAGGCTCACATTCTGTTCTACTTAAAGTTTCATTAGAAATTCGCATCCTCTGGGGTCCTGTTCCCTTGTGGGAACTTCCCTTGTGAAGCTTTGTTTCCTGCCTGCCCTCCTGGAACCAAATACCAGGGAACCCGTGGGTTTGGGGAGAGAGCAGTGGGGACCCCGCTGGGCCCAGGACACCAGGATGAAGCTGCGGCGCCCCAGAAGCGGCTTGCCCTGCCAACACACATAAATACACACGGTCTGAACTTGACACTGTGTAATTTGGCCCAGAACAATATGTATTTTGAACTCATTTGCGTGAATGACTTTGGCGTTTGGGGACCCACTGGGGGAACCTTTATCAGGCTGCATTGGCCTTATGCAGAAGTCTGTCTTTGTTCTGAGAAGTGGCCTCAGAACACCCTATTGAGCTGTCTCCTGAATTGTCATCCCCTCACCCGTTTCAAAAGATCTGCGGATACAGTCTTGAAATCCTGCCTGCAGGAGATGCAGAAATTGAGAAAGATGGCAATATCTGTGTACTTTTGCTTTTCCTTTTCCCAAACCTCACTGTTTACTCTTTTTTTTTTTAATGTAACCAAGCCATAATTACATTTTACTTGTCGTGGTTCAATCTGATTGTATTGTTGAAGGACTATTTTTGAACCTGTCCAGATAAACTCTGCAAAGTCTTTCCACAAGGATGGACTTCACGGGGCTGGGACAGCCTTCATCCCGAGTGGTGCTGAGACAAACCATCCCCTGTTGCATGCTTTCTAATTACATAAATGCCAAGGGGTGGAAGGGAGAAAGTGAGAATTCTCAGCACCAAAAGGAATGTTAAATTTAGAATCACCAGCTCATCTGGAAGCCATCATGACTCTTAAGAGTGCTGCAAGCACCATTTCCCCTTGGACACCACCAGGGGTGATGTCAAGCTTAACAGACCTGGGCAGGAGCAGGGCAGGCATTCCCGGGTTCTCTGAGCAGCCTCCTGTGGGGCGAATGTGAGACCCAGGGTGACTGCTAAAGCGGTGAGGTGCCACAAAGGGGGGATGGGGGGAGGAAGAGCCGGGGCGTACACGAGAAGATGGTAGGGTTCCCGGTGCCACGAGCTGGGTCCGAGTTCCTGCTCCAGCACTTGGTCGGGTGTGACTGGGGCGCTGGGGTTCCTTAGTCTCTTCAAACTTCAGTTTCCTATTCAATAAAGAGGAAAAGACCATCTCTACCTTATAGACACTGACAGTCAAATGTCTGTGCTGACACGAGTATCCAAAAGGGGATGCTTCTATTTGAATCAGTACAGAGTGCGTGGTGTTACTGGTAGGTAGTCAGGGGGCTGTTCTAGAATGAAAAGGGCATACTCCTTGGGCTCAGGGAGTTGGTTCTTAGAATCTAAGTTAGTGAGATCTGAGGGAGAGAATGGGTATCTCCAATGAGTTCCTGGTGATCAAAGGCTGGAAATTGTTGGAAAACACAGTGCATCTTCCTGAACCAGGATCAGTGTTGTCATCGCTCTCCTCCACCGAGACACACTCGAACGAGAAAAGCCTCCTGAAACTCCACCCAAGCTTCTCAAAGACCAGAGTCACTGAGCACATGGCCTCAGTGCCAGACCGAGAGGCCAAGGAGGGAAGAGGGCGCTGAAGCAGTTCAGTGGGAACCCGAGAGCTCCAGGAGCTTCCGGTGTGCTAGGAAACAGATAGGACCGAACGTCCGCATTCCGGGTAATGGCTTCAGTTGTGTGATCCTCGCTGAGGGCTCTCAGAGCCAGTAGACCTAAGTGGAGGAAGACGATGTCAAGAATTCTGGAGGAATTCAGGAGTGGGCAGAAGCTGAGTCTTTAATAGGGAAGAAACTGGGACTAGAAAAGGGAGCTCATTATCAACCGTCAGTCATCTTTACTCCTGGTCTAGCCAGTTTGAGCTGGCAGAACTTAATTTGATCACTTCAAATGAATATATAATAGTAGTTTGTATTTATTGGGCACCTGCTCTGTGCTAGTTATTATTCAAAGGCTTTATGTACACTGTGATGCTTGCTGTTTACAACAATCCTGTGAGAGAAATACTATTATACTAATTTTATAGATGAAGAAACAGATTTTGAAAGGATAAGTTCACTTGTTGAAGGATAAACAGGTGAGAGATGATGCAGGCAGGAATTTTACCTGATTCCAGAACCCAGACACTTAACTGTTCTGTGCTGGTTGAAAGCTGTTTAAACTGGGAAGGATCATACATAAATAAACATGATTTGACACAAGCCTGATGGAGTTAGTTGAAAGTAATCAGAGTCAGTGTCATTGAGTTTAAATTGATAAGAACAAGTTGATCCAATTTGAAATTAGCAATATTTGTTAAAAATAATTCCTATGTTTATTAGAAATACAATTGTCAATAAAGGTGGTAGTCTTGAAAGAATAAAAACAATATAATCGTTAATCAGAGCTTCAGGTCAGTATTATTGATGAGTTTTGCTAAATCCTTGCAAAGTATAATAAAGCATCGTGACTTTATTGACTGATATATCTTAACAGCTAGAAGCTCTTTTGAGTTCGTCTTTCTTTGTTTTGGGCTGTGCTAGGTCTCCGTTGCTGCGCATGGGCTTTCTGTAGTTGCGCTGTGTGGGCGTCTTGTTGCAGAGCGCAGGCTCTAGGCATGCAGGCTCAGGAGTTGCAGCTTGTGGGCTCTAGGGCCCAGCCTCAGTAGTTGAGGCCTCTGGACTTAGTTGCCCCAAGGCATGTGGAATCTTCCCGGACTAGGGATCAAACCCATATCCCCTGCACTGGCAGGCAAATTCTTAACCACTGGACCATCAAGGAAGTCCTCAATTCCAGTTTTTTTAAAAAGATGTCATTTGTAGACAGTAAAATGCACCCCCATCACTAGGTAGAAGATGGAAACCCTTTTTATAATGTATAGTGGTAATATTCATTACCTTTATGGTTTACTTTTAAGGGGTTAATTTTTTTTTTTATAACTTTTGATTTCGATCCTATTTTATACTTAGAGAAAAATTGCAAAAATAATACAAGGAATTGATTTGTATCCTTTACCCATGTTTACCAGTTGCTCACATTGTTTCTCATTTATCATTCTTGATGTGTATAGGTAGATATTTTTTGAGCCATTTGCGAGGAAGTTGGAGATATGCCCATTTACCCCTAAATACTTCAATGTATGTTTTCTAAGAATAAGGATATGCTCATATAACCATGGTACAGTTATCAAAATCGGGTGATTAACATCAATACAACAGTATCCAATCCATAATACATGTTCAAATTTTGTCAGTTGTCAAAACAATATGTTGTCTGTTTCCCCCATTCTGGGATCCAGTCTGGCATCATGCCTTGTACCTAGTTGTCCGGTCTCTTTCTTTAATCCAGAACAGTTCATCAGCTTTTGTTCTTGATGTTGACATTTTTGAGGAGTGCAAGCCCGCTCTCTTGTGCGGTGTTTCTCAGTTTGGGTTTGTCTCGTGCTCCCTTGTGATCGGACTCAGGGTGTGCAGTTGTGGCTCCTTTTCCATGTGTCACACCAGGAGGCACCTGGTGTCCGTCTGTCTAAACATTAGTGGTGTGAACTTTGGGCACTTGGTTCAAGTGGTGTTTGCCTGGTTTCTTCACTGTAAATCTATTATTTTTCCCTTTGTAATTTATAAATAAGTTGTGAGGAGATCCTTTTGAGGCTCTTCCTTATCCAGTGATCAGAGTTTCAGCATCCGTTGGTTCGCTAAATTCACTGTTCCTTGTTATTTGACATTCTCTGAGGAAAGAACTTGCCCTTCTCCGTCATGTATTCGATCGTTAATTTGTATCAGTGTGGACTTGTGGGTTCCCCTTAAATTGATCATTATAATCCATTCCTGTCAATCTTTGTTATTCAAGTTGTCCAGATTTCTCTAATGGGAGCTCTTTCAGTCTGGTGCCTGTATCTTTTGACACCTAGTCCATTCTTTAAGTGTGAGATAGCCCAGACCCCCCAGCCTAGGAGTCCGACACTGCTCCAGGCAGCCCCAGTCCCCTTCAGAGGAGGACAGCGGTGGGAAACCAGTCGGTGAGTGTGCCCCCGCTCCCAGGCCTCCCGCCGCGGAGCTGCGGGGCAGGTGTGTGCCCTCCTGCCTCTTTCGGTCTTTGTCTGCATGGCTTCCAGTGTCTGTCATTCTTTGCTTGTCCATATCTTGTCTGTTTTGCTTGTCTGTTAAGACCTAGAGTACGTTTTTCTTACCATTATATCTGTGGAATAGTTTCACCCTTAGTATTTTTCAGTTAGGAAGTTGCGTTTAATGTTTCCCATACTCTTAAAACCCCTAAATTAACTGGCTTTTTAAGTGGGTGGCCCCGACTGGGCATTTCCATGGGTCAGTGACTTGCAGTTGGAAGAAAGGCTTCCCCAAATTCTGACCATAGAGCCGCCTCTGTTCTCGTCCGAGCTGCCTCCCTGGGTCGCTGTGGAATCGTGAGCAGGTCACTTGATCGCTCTGGGCCTCCTTGTGAGACAGTTGTTACGGTCCGTGCCTGTCACACAGTGCACATGTGAGTCAGGCATGCTGTTACTGAGCAGAAAACTGAAATAGCTAAATAGGATTCTCTTACATTATCAATTGTGTAACAAACTATGATCAAAAGGATCACCCCCCTTTGACCTGGAGGTCGGGCCATTGTGATATCGCCTGACAGACTCTCACAGAAACACAGAGAAGGCCCACCGCCGGTCCAGACTTGACTTCTTCTCCACGGAGGGCTCCCTGGTGGCTCAGCTGGTAAAGAATCCGCCTGCAGTGCAGGAGACGTGGGTTCAGAAGATCCTCTGGACAAGGGAAAGGCTCCCCACTCCAGTATCCTGGCCTGGAGAATTCCATGGGCAGTAGAGTCCATGGGGTTGCAAAGAGTCGGACACGACTGAGCGACTTTCACTTTCACCTTTCTCTCCATACTGGACTTTATGGATAAAACCCAAGTTCTGCTTTTTTTTTTTTAACCAGGAAAAGTCCTCTTATCAAGCAGTAGCGAGGTGATTATACATCTTCCCTTAACCTATATAGATACCTTCTTGAAGACCAGGAGGTAGAGCCACCGAAGGTGAGACATAGAACATGTCCATCAGTGTCCACATCGAATAAGGTTTCTTGACACCTCTCCCTCGGCCCCCGAAAGCAGCCATGCTTCCTTTTGGCCTGGACCTGTGGTCTGTAAAGCCTCAGTTCAGCTGAGGAAGGGGACCCTCGGGGGACTGTTCCCGCCCTGCCAGAATCTCTGCCCAGTCTTCCCGGGGCCTCCCAGCCTTCAGCCTCCCCCTCCTGTCAGTCCCAGCTCAGTTTAATGCATGTTGTTTCCTGGTCGCAGATTTTCAGTGGTCCCCAATCATGAGCGAATATCGGTCCACGTTTCTCAGCCTAGCATTGACGGTCCTTCACCATGCAGAACCCACCTGCCGGTGCAGGAGACAAAAAAGACGCGGTTTGACCCCTGGGTGGGGACGATCCCCTGGAGAAGGGCATGGCAACCCACTCCTGTATTCCTGCCTGGAGAATCCCATGGACAGAGGAGCCTGGCGGGCTACAGTCCACGGGGTCACACAGAGCCAGACACGACAGCAGCGACTTAGCATGCACATGCCTGTCTCCTCTTCTGTGAATGGGAGCAGTGATGCTAATACCCACCTCAAAAGTTATCATGGGAACATAGAAAACTCCTTTTGCACAGTGCTTGGTATATAGTCATTTTGGACTATATTATTATTGTTGCCCCCTTTGAATCTGTTCTCCACCCGGCAGCCAATGAGTGTTAAACCGCATGTCAGTCCTCCACTCCCAGCCTTCCGGTGCCTTTTCATCCCACTGGGATAAAAAGCCAAAGTCAGCAAAATGGACTCTGAGACCCTTTCTGATGCCACCCTCCTGGAGCCAGCCTCACCTGCCAGTCTGCCAGCTCCCTGTTCTTCTGTGCAGTCTTGCTGCCCCCGCTGTGTCTGAGCACACTGGTGGTTCCCGCTCTTCCCCGCGGGGTCCCCACAGCTCACCCCCTCATCTCCTTCCAGGCTTTATTCAGGGTCCTCCTCAGGGAGGTCCCCCCAGACTGCTCTGGTTTTGGTAACCCTCCCTCCCCACCTCCCCCCACACCAGCCCACTTCTCTGCTTTTCCTCTTTGGCCTTTATCACAGCCCCACAGTTTGTATCTTTACCTCTGTATTTTGTTGGTTGTCTGTCTCCTCCCACTAAAATGCAAGCTCCCTGAGGGCAGATATTTTGACTGTTTTGGAGAGATTTTGTTCTGTTTGTTTGCTTGGAGGGTTTTTGTTTTTTTCTTTTTTTTAACTGCCACATCCTTAGTACCCGAATAGAGCCTGGCACATAGTAGGCACTCAACGAATATTCATTGAAAAACTGAATGTTAGTCTGTTACCTCTATTTCAGTCAAGCTAGTTATCTATTCCTGAAACACATTTTCCTAGGAGTGACAAATGCATTCAAACAAGATACATTTATTTCACAAGCCATCGGTATCCCTTCTGGTGACTTCCTAGAGGAGCTATGTTAAGGATTCTGAGGCTGGGACTTCCCTGGTGGTCCAGTGGCTAAGACTCCGCACTTTCCATGCAGGGGGCCCAGGTTCAATCCCTGGTCAGGGAACTGGATCCCACATGCCACAGCTGAAGATCCCGGGTGCCGAAGCTAAGACCTGACATGGCCAAATACATAAATATTTAAAGAAAAGAAAAAGGATCCTGAGGCTGTTTCTGGGCCAGTCCAGAAAGGGTATGTTAGTGGTCTCTGCTGTGGTGCTCTGAGGGTCACATGTTTGTCCACTGCAAATCCATTTTTCCAGGTGCTTTTCTTCTTAGTGTGGACTGCTTTCACAACTGGCCCAAGTCCTGCTCATGCCTCAAAGCCCTTGTTTAAATGCTCATTCCTCCAGCAAGCCTTTCCCAGGCAGACCAGCCCCCTGAGGCTACTGCCTTCTCTGAACCCTGTGGCCTCATGCCTGGACAGCTTCCTTGCCAAAGTACTTTTCCTCTGCCCTCTACTTCCCATCTCCGGGGTTTCCGCCCTTCTTCCTTCTAGGGCAGGCCTTCTGCTTTACTCGGTCTCCAGTTCCTGGTGCTGTGCTAGACACTTAGTACGTGGTCAAATATATATATGTGTAATAACATGTATCAATTCAGTTTAGTCTCACAGTCCTGTCCGACTCTTTGCAACCCCATGCACTGCAGCACGCCAGGCCTCCCTGTCTATCACCAACTTCCAGAGTCTACTCAAACTCATGTCCATTGAGTCAGTGATGCCATCCAACCATCTCATCTCTATCATCCCCTTCTCTTCCTGCCCTCAATCTTTCCCAGCATCAGGGTCTTTTCCAGTGAGTCAGCTTTCGCATCAGGTGGCCAAAGTATCAGAGCTTCAGCATCAGTCCTTCCAATGAACACCCAGGACTGATCTCCTTTAGGATGGACTGGTTGGATCTCCTTTCAGTCCAAGGGACTCTCAAGAGTCTTCTCCAACACCACAGTTCAAAAGCATCAATTCTTCAGCACTCAGCCTTCTTTAGAGTCCAACTCTCACATCCATACGTGACTACTGGAAAAACCATAGGTTTGACTAGACGGACCTTTGTTAGCACAGTAATGTCTCTGCTTTTTAATATGCTGTCTAGGTTGGTCAGAGCTTTTCTCCCAAGGAGCAAGTGCCTTTTATATATTGTTTTAATAAGACTTTTAGGGAAGTAAATAACAAACTCCTTCAAATCAGCTTAAAATTGTAAGATACTGGAGAAGGTCAGAGAGTCCAAGGAAAGGTGAATATTGGGTGAGAACCAAGCCCTTGTCAGCTCCTTCAGCAGCCAACGCGCTCTAGAATTCTGTCCCTAACACGATTCAGCTCACCGGCCCAGCCTGGGTCAGCCGTCTCTCTGGGCCACGCTCTGGCCAGGAGGACAGGCTCGTGGAGAACACACGTGGCTGCTGACGTGCCTTGTGCTGATCGGTGAGTGTGGTCGGAAGCCTGGTCCCTGGTAGAGGGGCCACACAGATACCCACATGATGTTCTTTTGTGCCTTCTTTTTCTCCAATATCCATGTTCCTAAGCAGGAGGATTCTTCAATGAATTTATCTGGATCACAAAAACCTTGAGAGAAAAAAAAACAACAACTGTTCTGTGGGATATTAAATACTCAGAGAAGGACCGACTCTTGAGGGGAGAGAACATTTCTTCTCCTATTCTCTGTGGATGTGTGTGGGCAGCTGGGAGCTGAGAAATGGAAGAATGGAGAAGGAACTTTATAAAAGAATGGACTTGCCTAACACTGCCCAGCACCCCAGCCCGGTTCTCCGCGTGTCACCAACGGCAGGGCGGAGGATCCCAGGCCTGAGGCCCTTTCTGGAGAGCCCGGCTCTGGGGCTGTCAGTTGGAGGTGTGGGGTGCTCCCCGGGGGTCCGGGAAGCCCAGCTGGGAGGAACTGGGGTATGATGGGGGAGGAAGCAAACAAGCAGCAAAGTGAGAGGTTGGGGGTCGCCCCCGTCACCCCAGCGCTGGCATGTAGACCACGCTCCTGGTGGCCTCGGCGTCCTCATCGTTCCAGATGAGGACACAGCTGTGACCACCACTGGGAGTGGAAAAGGGGCCTTCCCTGGAGTCAGACCAACCTGAGTTTACATGTCCATTTTGAAATTCCCAGAACTGAGGTCTCCTCTCCAACCTTCCTCTTTCCTCGTCTCCCCCTTCTTAGCCCCCGGTCCCTCTTCTTGAGTTTCCGCCTTACCTACAAAGGGTATGTGACATCTTCCCACGGCACCCAGCTCCCCTCATTTCTGCGCTCACACCTCCCACGCCCCCAGCAGCCTTCCGGGGGCAGACCCCAGAGGGTGTCCCATCATCACCTCCTCCCACTTTCTGTGAGCCCACGGTGGGGGGGCCCAGAGTCCTCCCGGACCCTCAGGGATGAGGAAGAGAAGGCCAGAGCCAGCCCCGGGGCTGAGCCCGGAGCCAGGTGATCTGATTCCGCTCTCGGATCTGCTACCGGCCTGCCCCGGGAACCTCGGCACATCCTCTGCGTCTGTGGGAAGGGACAATGCAGCTCTAGCAGCTTTCCTTCCTGCGGGCCAGCTGGGGGCCAGGCTCCGGGCTCCACGTCCATGCCCCTTAGCGAACTCTCCCCGTCAGCGTGCACCTGGGCACTATTAAAATTCCTGTTTCGCAGATGAGGAAACTGAGGCTCAGGGCACACATTCCGTGGGTGAGGTGAGAGAAAGCTTGGCGCTCCCGCCTGGGTGTGATCCAGGGACTCTGACTCCCTGCACAAACCTCCCTAAAATAGCTTTCATTTTCTGGGGCGTGTGCTATTTTCCAGGAACCGTGCCGAGTACTTTGCATCCATTTATCTCCTTGAGTCCCGGCTCCTTCTCATCATCATCTACCTCAAACGTCGCCTCTTTGCCATGTCTTCTGAGGCTCATCCCTCGCCCCGGCTTGCTTAGTTCCTCCATAACACTTGGGTTATGAGAAACCCATTCTTCTGCTTATGCGTACCCACTCTGGCTCCCTGTGGCAGAACCGAAGCTTCCTGAGGCCTGGGACCTTGTTGGTCTGGCCCGCGGTCGTGGCCCTGACACCTCTGTGCCTGTCTGGCACGTAGTCAGCACCATGAGTATCTGCTAAATAAATCAGGGAGTCCCAACAACGCTGCATGTGGCAGGGAAGGAGGTCGAGGCCCAGACAGGAAACAACTTGCAGAGTCGCTGGGCGATGGAGCAAGGAGTCAAACCCAAGCAGGAAGCCTCCAGAACCTTCCGCGATGATTCCTCCACGGCCCCTCCCACCCACACACTTGGACATGCTGACACCCTTGGTCTTTATCTTGGAGGAGACGGAGGGACTATGGTTCTCCCGAGCCCCGGTACCCACCTTCTGAGTCAGCGGGCCAGCCTGCGAAGGAGGGCCCTGGCTCGCTCTCCCTCTCTCTCCGGGAGAGTGCAGGGCTTTGGACCCCTGTCGAGGCCAGGCTGACGGGATTAGAGGAAACAGCTGGCCCAAGCCCGTGCCCTGCGGGAGGGAGCTCACATTCCCGGGACTCCGGGAGGGAGCAGCTCCCCGTGGCCCAGTCACATTCCAGGTCGGTCGTTTTCCTGAGCCCAGATGTTTGCTAATGAGCTGGGGAGAGAGGCTTTCAGCCCTCTACCCCAGATCTGGGCCCCGCATTACCTCGGCCCCAAGAGGCTGGCCCAGGGCCAGCAGGCTCTGGCTGCAGGCCTGTGCCCGATGCCAGCCAGGCCTGTTGGGGCAACTGGCATGCGGCTGCCAACCAGGTGCATCTCTGTGTGCTTGGAGACTCTGACGTGACAGGTTCTGCCTTTCCCACTGGGGCCCACCACCCTGGGCCCTGGCGGTGCCCGAGGCCGTCAGGAGGGGGCGGTGGACAGAGGAGCATGGGCTTTGGGGCTGATGGGTCTGGGTTCAAGTCTGGACTTTGTCCATCACTAGTGGTGTGATCTTGGGAGGGTAACTAGGTTTTCTTTCTTTTATGTAACTAAGCTTTTGGTGCCTTGATTTTTCTCATCTGTAAAATGGGAATAATAGTAGGACTGGGGTCAGGATTCCATACAATAAAGCAGGCATGGTGCTTAGCATAATGCCTGGCACATAGTGATAGCTGTTGACAGTATTAGCAAGTCACCTTCTGACCCTGTGTTCACATGGTAGCCTTCTTGTAGTTACCAGTCTTCACCAGACAGATGTGACCTAATCCCAAACCCCATGTCCTTGACTAGATGGTTGGGTGGCTGAACTGTCAGGGGCTCTCTGTATGATCTGACACAC
This sequence comes from Giraffa tippelskirchi, assembly GCF_054371585.1. Taxonomy (NCBI): domain Eukaryota; kingdom Metazoa; phylum Chordata; class Mammalia; order Artiodactyla; family Giraffidae; genus Giraffa; species Giraffa tippelskirchi. The sequence goes on along the minus strand of NC_137277.1, from coordinate 189,401,772 downwards.
TCATTAGGCGACCCAGTTCGCTTCCTGCAGTGGGTTCTTACAAAGTGTGCTTCCTGGGAATCTACCTGCAATGCAGGAGACCCAGGATCGATCCTTGGGTTGGGAAGATCTGGAGAGGGGAATGGCTACCCATTCCAGTATTCTTGCCTGGAGAATCCCATGGACAGGGGAGCCTGGCGGGCTACAGTCCATGGGGTCACAAAGTCAGACATGACTGAGCGACTAACACTTTCACTTAGGAAGTCTAGACGTCCAATCCCTGCCCCACCAGGGGTCCACATTGAGAGTGGCAGTGGTGAGCACAAAGGTCAGTTTCCTGAGTGCCTACTGTGTACCAGGCAGTTAGGCTAGAACTGTGAGACATGTTCCTCCAACAGAAAGGTCACTGGCATTCCCTTTACCGAGTGACTTTAAGCCAGTTACTTAACCTCTCTCTTGGTCTTGGTTCTTTCACTGATGAAATGAGGACAACAGTGTTTATCTCATAGATGTATTGTGTGGGTGGAAAGTGCTTAGAATGGGACCAGGCACTTAGTATAGGAAGGTGCTCAATATGCCTGAGCTGTTAAAAGTGCTATTACAGTGATCCTCATGGGAACACTTACGGGGATAACAGTTACTTAAATCAGCCAAATACTTTGTACCCCTGTTTGCCAAGCCCTGGAGACACTAACACAGGTGATCCCTGCCTTCAAGGAGCCCACGGTCAAGTAGAGGAAAGAGATCTATTCATCTGGTCTAGAGGGAAATTACCAGGAACAGAGGTATGTATCCTGTGCTTCCAGGATCACACCAGAGAAGGGAGGGGTTTATGTTCCTTGGGTCTTGGGAAGGCTTTCCAATCTGGGGCTTGAAGAGTGTCTTTACTAGGAGATGAAAGGAGTGGAAGGGAAGCCCAGGCAGAGGGAACAGCATAAGCAAGAGCTTGGAGGCATGGAGAGGCAGTGCCCGGTTTGGAGAGGCGGACAGGCCAGCCTACACCACGGAGTTAGCAGCAGCCCATTGGAAGCCACCAGAAGGCTCAGCAACCTGTGACATCGAATGAGCTGGGCAACTTCCATCTGGGAGCTTCCAGCCAGGCTAGGGTGAAACGCACGAACACCAACCACGGCAAAAGAATGCCAAGTTCTGCAACTGGGTCTGTGTCCTGAGCTACTACTTTTCGGCAACAAAGCTATTTTTTTCACTTCATTGGCGAACCTAACAATGAGGGCACGACCGAAACGCTCCTGAGTGCCCAAGTGCAGCCTGATTCATTGGGTACCCCTCCTCCCCCAGGAGCTGAGCCTGACCGCCTGCGCTGGGCGCTGTGCTCATCCCAGGAGCCAGAGAAGTGAGTCCAGTTTCTGGCATTCGGAATAGCCCTCCTCGGGACTCTCAGACCCTTCTCTGCACACGTAAGCCAAGTGTCCGGAGCTGAGGCGAGGCCGGCGGAGGTCGGGTGCCACCGCAATCTGAAGAGCTCAGACCGGCCCAGGTCGCGAGCCGGGAGCGGGTCGGGTTGGGCGCGCGGCTCGCGGGGCTGGGGCGCCACGCCCTCGGAGCCAGGCAGCAGCGCCCGGTTCCCAGAAAAAGGAGCGCCCCTCCATCTTTGTCACCCGGAGGCCCGGCGCAGCCCGGTGGCCCCGGGCTCGGGGAAAGTGAGGCGGAGAGCAGTCCTAGCGCGGAGAAATCCGGCGGAGGGTGCTTTAGAGGAACGATCGGGGGGCGCCGGGCTCTCGGCCCCGCCTCTGGGGCGCCCCCGGTAGCTCCGCCGCGCCGTCGGACCGCGTCCGACCCCGGCCCGGGGCTCGAGGGCGGCGGGGGGAGAGGGAGCCGGGGCCCGGGCGGCCGAGGAGCCCCCTCCTGCGCGCCGGGAGGGGCGCGGCCCCGGCGCCCGCCCGCTCTTTCTTTCTCGCGTCCCTCCCTCCGCGGCGCCCGCCCTCGCTCCCTATTTGGAGCGGAGACACCCCTGACGTCGGAGCCGCTCGGCTCGCCGCTCCCCCGCACCGCGCGCCCGCCCGGGGCCGCAGACGGCGCTAGCGCAGCCCAGCCGAGCCTCGCGGGGCCAACGCCAGCCCTGCCGGCCGCTTCCCGGAGCCCCTCGGGGGCGCTGCGCCCGCCCGCCGCGGCCCGCAGACAGCCCCGCAGGAACCGGCGGGCGCGTCGCGCTCCCCTCCGCCGCGCGCGGTAAGTCCCGCCCGGGCCGGCGCGCGGGCGCCCGGCTTCCAGAGGCTTCGGCCGCGGGCGCAGCGCCGCGCGCCCCCGGGCACCGTGCGGAGGGGCCGCCGCCGAGCCCCGGAAGCCTCGGGCGGCTCTGAGACTCCGGAGACGGGGGGACGCGGGCGCGGCGCGGGGTGGCCGCAGAGCGCCCCGGCCGCCCCGGGCCGGTCCCCCCGACTCGCCGGGGTTTTCCATCGCTCGGTCGGAGATCCGCGGCCGAGCGAGGGGGTGCACGGCCGAGAGGAAGCCGGGCGGCGGGTGGAGGGCCGGGTCGGGCCGCGCGGGAGCCGGGGCAGCGCCCGGAGCTCGGCCGCCGGGGCCCGCGCGTCCCCCCCGGCTCTGCCCCGGGGGCCTCACCGCGCCGCGAGCCTCTTCTCTCCGGGACGTTGCTGCCTCCTTTCTGTCTCCGGGCGTCTGTCTTCCCATCTGGCGGTCTCCGTCTCTCGATTTCCGTTCCCCTCGTCCTCTGGGTCTGCCCCTTTCTTTCTGTCTCTCCCCTTCTGCCCGGCTCCCGTTTCCCTGGGTCGGTGCCTGCCTTTCTGTCTGCCCTCCGCCCTCCGCCCGCCCCGCGGTGGGAGTCCCTCCCGGCGTCCGTGCGTCCGCCTGGTGCCCCCACCCTCGAATTCAGACATCCCCCCGACCGCCTCGGAGGCCCGGGCCCCAGCGGGGTCCGGGAACAGTTTCCTAGACCGGGGAAAGGAGCGAAAGCCTCCCCCTGCTTTCCGCCTGTCCCCCGGGGCCGGGGGGGGGGGTCGTCCCCCTGGAACTGAGTCAGGGGCAGGGGAGTCGGCCTTTCCGGGGGCTCAGATTCCTTGAGTTCCACCCCCGCGAGGCGGCCTGGACAACTGGGCCGTGCTGCCGGCCACCTGCCCGCCCCGCTGCCTGGGCGGGGCGGTTCGGATCTTTTACAAGACGCAGCAGAGGGGGCAGCTGGCCGCCTCGGCGTGGCCCGGGGCGCCGGGCGGGGGGAGGCACCCAGGGACAAGGGCACATTTTCAGCGTTTCCGAGGTCCTCGCCCAGCTGGAGGACAGCAGCCTGTAACTGCGGGAACCCCAGGAAAACAGAGGTCAGGGCCGGAGGCCAAAGGCTGGGCTGCTGGCCGGGGGAGGGGGGGAGTGGGGGTGGGGAAGCAATTTGTCAACAGGGAGCCCCTCACCCTTTGTTACTGTGGCAACCACCGGCCTCCTGAAACTCCTCCAGATGCTGGGGCTGCTGCTTGGGTGTGGTTTGCCCCTAGTTGGGGCCAAAGAAAAGGCGAGGCTGGAGCATCGGTGACCCCCACCCCCCTTTACCGCCCCCCCCGCACCCCCTAAACTGGACCTCCTTCTCCTGGGCCTGTGTGCTGGGGGGGGGTGCCCGGGAGGATGTGCATTTTCCCGTGGAGGTATCTTCATCCTTTTAAAGTGAAATTTCCAAGTGAGTTAGCGCCTTCTCCCCACCCCCAGCCCCTGGGGTCGCAGGCGTCTGGGCGGGCGGGGAAGCTGGTACCCGCTGCAGTGGGACTTCTGCCGAGCAGATGTCTAGGCGGGCCCTGCAGCCGCTCATTAGCATCGATTTGTTTTGGAGACAGTTTGTGGCCAGGAGGGTCTGCGGGCAGGAGGGCCGTGGTCTGGGTTGGGGGGGCCTAGCCAGGGAGGTGGAGCTGCCCTGCGGAGGCAGGCAGGCCTCCTGGGCCTGAGCCTGGGCCTGGCCCTTCGTGTGTCCCCCACCCGGGCGGTTCGAATATGCTCTGCCAGCCCTGACGGTAGAAAGGAAGCCGCGCTGCGCTGACGGGGGCCATGGAGTCACAGTGGCTCTAAGCAGCGTGCTGGAGCTGGACTCCTCTTGAGACCATCTGCTGAGATAGGCTTTGCCAGGCCCTGCTTCCCATTTCATGGGGTCAAATGGGAGGCTGGGCAGGTGAAACCAGCGGTCAGAGGCCTGGCCCCCTAACCGTGGTCCTGCCCTACTCCCAGGCACACACAGCGAGTCAGAGGATGAGCTTGGGCCCGAATCTGTCCCCGGACCCCAGAGAGGCCTGCGGAGCAGATCGGAGCCGGGGGTCTGAGGCTGCCGGCCCCTCCCTTCAGCGGCCCCATTCGAGGAAGTCCCGGCAGGCTCTCCCCAGGACCTGCGCTGGTTGCCTCGCCCTTGCTGGTCACCCAGCCCAGGGCCGCGGCCGGGAACGCCACGCCCTCCGCACCGGCAGCGTGCGCGGCCTGGCAGCCGGGCCGCGCCTGTTTTCACCGAGTTGCTGGTCTCTCGGGCACCCCGGCCCTTCAGCCAGGGGCGCAAGGATTAGAGTCTGAGAGGATCTTGCTCTCGGCTCCCGCCCTGGCAAGCATGAAATCCTCGCCCAGCCATCCTCTCCTCTGCTTGAGTTTCTTCCCCTAAATTCAGTTCCTTCAAGGCAGACGCAGCCCTGGATTTATATTCTGGGATCCGCTGGGGATCTAGTGGGAGGGAGGCAGAAGGGCGTGGGCAGGGTTCAGAGAGGGTGAGTAGCCCTGAGTGACTCCAGGCCCGCGCTCACAGGGACATCTGCTGAGGACAGCCTCTGACGGGCGCCCTCTCCCGAAATTTCCGTGCTCTTTGCAGTTTAACTCTCACAACTGCCCTAAGAGGTGCCCCCGGCAGCATCTTGCAAATGAGGAAACTGAGGCACAGAAAGGTCCAAGTGAGGGAATTCCCTGGCGGTCCAGTGGTTAGGGCTTGGTGCTTTGACTGCCAGGGGCCTGGGTTCCATCCCAGTTCAGGGAACCAAGGTCCCACAAGCTGCACAGTGGCCAAGAGAAAAAAAATAAAAAGGTTCAAGTGGGTGAGCTAGGGTTTGAACCAGGGTCTGTCACAGCCTCGGCTGTGAATGAAGGAGACCCAAACCCCGTCCTTTGTGTGTGTTGGGGGTGCGGGGAGAGGAGGGAAGCAGGGAGGAGTAGAGACTGGGGGCATCCAGTTTGACCCATTTGGGAAACAAGTCCCCCCAAACCCCACCCGCCTTCTGTGCGGATCCAGGTGTCACCTGAGCCCACAGGGAGGAACTTCCAGCCTTAAGTGGGAGAGGTTTCCAGAGGAGGTTCGGGAAAGCAGAAGCTGAAGTGGGGAAAGGCTTGCCTTCTTCTATGGAAGCCTTTGCCGGCCCTGTGTGTGTGTGTGCGTCTGGGGGTGAGTGGACCATTGTACCAAGACAGTGCTGGATTACCTGGCCTTAGGGACCCTGAATATTCAGTTATCCTGAAACAGAGAGGGCGATGGTTCATTGTTTTGTGAAGCTGACTCTTTGCTCTGTAGTGGGCGCTCCACAGTGGGAAGCGGCCAGGGGTCTTCCTTGAAATCTAAGCCCCCCTGGTGAATTTAAGATTTGATCGCAGGCACTAGGCCTGGGCAGAGGGGTGGGTGGCTGCTGTCAGCCGTGCTCTACTGAGGACCCTTCCCTGGGGAGTTGGGGGGCTCTTGACCTGACCGGGCCTCAGCACCATGTGGGACGGGGCTCACATGCCTGGGTCCGGACTGTGGGGTCGGCATATCCAGGGCTGGGGCCCGGTGCCTGAGCTGTTGGTAAGCATCTTGGGGAAGGTGCCGGGTGTGAGGACCAGCAGGCCTGACTCGGAAGCCTGCGTCCTTGCTGCCCCAACCCCGTCTTTCCCCAGGAAGCGGCCAAGGCGGGTGTCTTGTCTCTTGTCACTGCCCTCGTCCCCCGAGTGGGAGACACAGGCTGTCACTTCCTTGCTCTGTGCCTCAGTTTCCACGGTGCTGGGCCGGCCTGTGTCCCCTCCCTCCCCAGGGAACCTCTCCCTGTGGCGCTGGCAGCCTCGGATGTATCAGGGTGCGTGAGGGCTTGGGTCTGGGAGTGGACGGTGGGGTGGTGAGAAGGTACCCACTCTGGGCTGGGGATGGCCTAACTGTGCCCCCCGACAGCTCCGAGGAAGGCTGGAAGCTCCAGGGAGCCAGGGGCCTACCGTGGCCACACGCTCGTCTGCCGGGGGTCTGGAGTGGGATTTGAACTCTGCCCTGTGGGGCGCCCAAGCTTCCAGGCCTGGCTGTGGCTGAACCCCAGAGAGCTGCTTGGCCTAAGAGACACAGCCTCAGCCGCTGGGGCAGGGCGGGGAGCCCTGGCCTCTTGCGTGTGGCGGACGGTTCCTTGTCCCCCTCCTCTGTGACCTTTCCGTGCTTATCCTGCTGTTGTCTGTTTCCGACCTCGGCTTTAGTAAACACCAGTGTGTCAGTCAGCTTGAGCAAGTCTCTTAACCTCCCGGTGCCTCCGTTTCTTTGTCTGTAAAATGGGGAAAATACAGTATCTATTTCCTAGCACTGAATAAATGAATATATATGTATATATATAAATATATAAATATAAGCCTTAGAGGGCTTCCCTGGTGGCTCAGACGGTAAAGCGTCTGCCTGCAATGCGGGAGACCTGGGTTCGATCCCTGGGCTGGGAAGATCTCCCGGAGAAGAAAATGGCAACCCACTCCAGTACTCTTGTCTGCAAAATTCCATGGATGGAGGAGCCTGGTAGGCTACAGTCCATGGGATCGGAAAGAGTTGGACACGACTGAGCGACTTCACTCACTATAAGCCTTAGAACAGCACCTGGCCCACAGTCAGGAGCCGCTCTAACTACGGGGAAGCAAAGAGGGGGTGTGCTGGGCTAATACCCACAAACCCCTCCTGGCCTTACTGTGCTGGTAACTAACTATACTCCTGAGTTTGGGACCCCCAACCTCAGCGCCCTCTCTGGTCCCCTAGACGGTGCTTTGGAAACCAGCGTCCACCTGCAGGGACCCGCATGGTCTAGAGGAAGGACTCTGCTCGGTCTGACTGCTGGGGGCCCTGGGACTACCCCTCTGCAAAACACAGGGGTCGGCTTGGGGGACCTCCTCCCGCTCTGGCATGCTAGGCGTCCCATGACTTGTTGTGAGACCTCAGGGCAGGAGGAAGGGGTGAGACCCTAGGGGAGGTTCTCAAGTCTCAGGAAGGAAGGTCCGACTGTTGTATCAAAAAAAAAAAAAAACCCAACTGAGCTGCTGCTTGAAAAAACAAAACACAAGCCAACAAAAAATAAAAGCCGCTAGCAAAGAGCTGACCCCAGTGTGAAGTGAGGGGGAGCAGGGGTTCTTGAGGGCTGGGTGGGAAGGCGGGCTCCCTGTCCCCTGGCCCACTCCTAGCTTTGGCTCTGATGCCAGCCCAGCCTCCTCGGGGGAAGGGCACTGTCCTGAGTGGGGTGCCTTCTGGCTGCTCTCAGCGCATCCTGGCCATGGTTTTCAAGGACGGGGCTCCGCTCCTGTCGTGGGGCTGAGGTCGCTGGGCGCAGAGAGGCGAACCGTACCGCTGGACCCGTGTGGCTCCTCGGTGGGGGCCTGGGGCTGGAACTTAGGGGGCTCCCGGGCCGGGGTTCTGCTGGAGCTCAGGGTTGCTGGCCGGGGAGGCCGAGCGTGGCCTGGTCCTGGGGGAGAGGCCTGGCCTGGCAGGCTGGGTTGGAGCCCGCCATTGTGGGCCCAGCTGGCCCTTAGCTGTTCCTGAGAGAGGGGGGGAGCTAAGGGAGGCGGCTTTTTCCTCAGCGTCTCTCCTTCCTCCTGGGCGTCTGCTACAACCTGACCCATGGGACCAGTCTTCACCCTCCAGGTCTCCTGAAGCATCGTTATCCCACCTCCGCTGAACCTTGTTGTGAACCTCATGCCCATCTCAATCCCTTAGCGGGGTCCAGGCCCCCAACCCCAAGTTTCAGCATCTCCCCATCCCAGCCCCGTGCTCACCTCTGCACTGCTTCTGTTCCCAGGCTTCACTCCTATCCTAAGGGAGCCTACCATCATTCCCCGCCCACCTGACCTGGCCTTGCTGAGGAGCCCTGCAGGGGTCAGGCATCGGACAAAAGTCCCTGGACCTCTCCAAGGTCTCTCCGGGGGAGCCCCAGGAAGCTCTGGTGGTGGGCCTCTGCCTGCATGCTAGGCTCAGACCCCGACTCAAAGCCTAGGTCCCTGGGGATGGAAAGGGACTTGGTGGGGTGAGGGAGCCTCCTGGGTGCTAAGGGTGCTGGAAAATTAGGTCGCTGGTTAGGAACACGTCCATTCTCTTTTCTTAGGTTGTGGTTGTCCTGAAAACACGGGCTTTGCTGTCAGTCTTGGGAGTGAGACCGGAAATGTGTGGGCGAGGGCCTGGGTCAAGACGCAGACTCCCCTGGGATGGGGCAGAGCGTCTGGACTCGCCTCCCACTGCTCTGCCCGCTGCACCCGTCCCCGCTGGGCTGGGAGCAGGGGTCCCCCAGGCGCTAGGATCCAGCGAGATGGCACTGGTCTCTGCTTCCGGGGACCACGTGCAGGGAGAGGGGGCAGGATCTGAGCTGAACCTGCTGGATGGAGTGAGTGGAGGTGGTCACAGCCCTGCAGGCCAGCCCCCGGGCCCTCCCCGGAAGCCCTGCGGAGCCCGCCCAGCGGGTCAGCCTGCAGGAGCCCGCAAGATCCCCGAGCACCTCTCACTTTCCAGCTTTTTACCAAGTACCTGCCCCTTTCAGCAGAAAGTGGGCTGAGGGTAAGGATGGTTCTGAGTGAGGTGTCCAGCCCTTGGCAAGCCTGACTAGTGCCAGGATCCGTGGGGCTGATGGGACCATACTTGGCCATTTCTCCCAATTCAGCTCCACCCAGGCCCCTCTGGGGATTGTCCTGAGGCACAGAACCCCAGTTTCACTGAGCCAGACCACTTCTTAAGCCCTCTCTGCATATCAGAACCACCATGGAAGCTCGTTAAAAAAAAGGCACCCTACCTTGGAACTTCCCCAGCGCCCTGCTCCCCGAGGACCGCCTTGTAAGCATTGCCCTCATTTCCCAATGTCTCTGAAGCTTCCCTCCTCCACAGTTTTTGCAGTGGGGGCGCGGGTGAGACCTCCAGAGGATGAAGCTGGGGGACCCTGGGAAAAGACCCTCTGAGCCCGACCTTGGGACACACACGCTGCCCTGCAGCGCGCTCTGCTGGCAGATTCTAGTATTGCCTTAGTGCCTCGCCCCACGCAGTTCAGAGGGTCAGGCCCTTGGCTCCGATTGTCTCTTGTTTGACTCGGGGTAGAATGGAGCTGCAGTGACGTGTGTGTCGACTCTGGCCTTGGAGCATCCAGAAGAGAAATACAGCCTAGTTCGGGGTTGTTTTTTTTTCACTCGAGGTTCAGCTAGCCAAAGCGGCCCAAGATCTCACAGTGGCACAGAGAGGGTTAGCTTTCCTGATGCCAGAATGCTGACAGCCGGGAGGACCCGCGGCAGTGCAGTGAGGAGGGAGCTGGGACTGCTCAGCACTCGGCTGGGTGCTTGGAAACAGTCTGGTCTAGCACGTGCCACGGCCCTTTGTCACACAGCATCCCCCCACCCCTTTTATAGCTCCCCCCTTTTTAGTGGAAGAAAGTGCGCTCCAGAGATACAAAATAACCTGCTTGGGGCTTCCCTGATGGCCTAGTGGCCGGGCCTCTGCACGCCTCATGCAGTGGGCGGGGTCTGGTCCCCGGTCAGGAACCAGATCCCACGTGCTGCTGCAGTGACCGAAGGTCCTGCATGCCACCACTCAGACCCGGTGCAGCCAGATAAATACGTGAACATTAAAAGTAACTCTTGAGAGACTCCTGGACTGCGAGGAGATCCAGCCAGTCCATCCTAAGGAAATCAGTCCTGAGTGTTCATTGGAAGGACTGATGCTGAAGCTGAAGCTCCAATACTTTGGCCACCTGATTGAGAAAATCTGACTCACTGGAAAAGACCCTGATGCTGGGAGAGATTGAAGGTGGGAGGAGAAGGGGACGACAGAGGATGAGATGGTTGGATACCGACTCAGTGGGCATGAGTCTGAGCAAGCTCCGGGAGTTGGTGATGGACAGGGAGGCCTGGTGTGCTGCAGCCCATGGGGTCGCAAAGAGTCAGACACGACTGAGCTACTGAACTGAACTGACTGAAAAGTAACTTACTTCAAAGCTACAAAGCAAGTTATAAAGATAACTAACACATTGGAGTGTGTATATCTGCTGGTCTCTCTGCTCAGAGCTTTTCATGAAATACCTTATTTAATCTCCACGATACCCATCTGATGCTCGTAGTATTAGCAGCCCCAGGTCTGAGGTTCCTACAGGAGAATTAACTTGTCCAAGGTTGTGCTTGGCTAGGAAGCGGTAGAGATAGGGCTTGAACCCAGGGAGTCAGGGGTCAGCGGGCACACCTGTAACACCACTGCCGCCCCGCCCTCTGCCCAGCAGGCCCTGCCGGCCTCACCTGCGGTCTGTGCTCAGTCCTAGGGCTCCAGAGGCCGCAGGCACGATGCTGCGGGTCCTGGTGGGGGCTGTCCTCCCTGCCATGGTGCTGGCTGCGCCTCCGCCCATCAACAAGCTGGCCCTGTTCCCGGATAAGAGCGCCTGGTGTGAGGCAAAGAACATCACCCAGATCGTGGGCCACAGCGGCTGTGAGGCCAAGTCCATCCAGAACAGGTGGGATCCAGGGGGGTGGCGGTGAGGAGGGGCCCGCACAGGGGCCCAGAGGGGAGGAAGGGGATGGGCTGCCCACCCCTGGCCCCGCCACAGCAACACGGACCGCGGGCTCTCCTCTCGCAGGGCCTGCCTGGGACAGTGCTTCAGCTACAGCGTCCCTAACACCTTCCCGCAGTCCACGGAGTCCCTGGTGCACTGCGACTCCTGTATGCCGGCCCAGTCCATGTGGGAGATTGTGAGTACAGCCCGCCTGCCCGGCCTCCCCGAGCCTGAGCCCCGCGGGGTGCAGGGCTCGAGGCTGCTGCTGGGGGTACACACATGGTCCTTGCCGTGTGGGGGTTCACACGTCTGACCACAGCACATGCAGGATAGGAGCTCTTTCTGAAGCCTGGTTCTGACATCAGTCACTTGTTGAAATCCTTTTGGGGGCTTCCCACTGTTAGAGAATGAGACCCAGATTTCTGCTGCGCCCCTTAAGGCCCATCCACAAGCCATGCTCTGGCCCACCAGTCTTCCAGGCTTCATCTTGCCTCTCTCACCTTCTGTACCAGCTTGACCCTTGACACCAACCCACCTCCTTTTGGTCTCCCATACCCACTTGGCTTGTGATCACCACAGGGCCTTTGCACATCCCCTTTGCCCCGTTCAGCATGCCTCTCTCCCCTTCCCCACCTGGTAACTTCCAGTCATTCATCTGCTCTTGGCAGAGGCAGCATTTTCTCAGGGCCCCGTTCCTGATCCCCCAAGCACTGTGTACCCCTGCTTTGAGCATCTTTCACACACACAGAGTTTTACTTCTGCTTCTGGGTGATTTTGACAACTCGGTGTCCTCTGCTAGACTCTGAGTTCCTTGAAGGACCAGGCCCAGCCTTCAGAGCTGGCATGTCCCCAGAGCTGGCCTGGAGAAGGTGTTCAGAGGAAGGACGAAGGGAGAGACGAGGAGGCAGGAAAGGAAAAAGGAAGGGTGGCTAAGGAACGCTAGCCGGGCTCCTCTGGGGCGAGCCTCGGGTTGTGTGTGTGTGTGTGGGTACACGTGGAGGTGGGGTGAGGGTGGGGTGGGGCTGGAGGGGTGCATCCAGGAAGCATGTCTGGGCTTAGATCCAGAGGTTCAGGAGAAGTTAAGTGGGCAAAGTCTGGGGCAGCGGGGAGCAGGGTGGGTGGGCGAGGCCCTCCCAGGCAGAGGGAACGGCAGGTGCAAAACCTCAGGCAGATGAGGCAGCAGGGAGCTGGCTGGAGGGGGGCAAGGTTGGGGGGGCGGTCTTTGCAGGCGGCCTGTGAGGAGTCAGGGTCTCTCTACAAGCTCAGTGGGGGGCGGTTTCAGGCAGGGGCGGGCCGTTCGGGTCCCCACGAGGGGTCTCCTGGCTGCCTGGGGCTGGGGAGGAAGGTGGCAGGATGTGGGGGGACAGACCAGGAGGCTTCTGCAGGGACTCACTCCCTCGTCTCCCCCCGACTGTGCCCAGGTGTCCCGGGGGCTCAGGCTTCCGGGGTCTCTGGGATGATTCTTGGTCCCACGACGTGGGTCGCCCTTGGGGCCTCCCTGCCCGCCCCAGGCCTTTGGAAACACCGCTCCTCTTCTGTCTGCCCTGCCCAGGTGACCTTGGAGTGCCCCGGCCACGAGGAGGTGCCCCGGGTGGACAAGCTGGTGGAGAAGATCCTACACTGCAGCTGCCAGGCGTGTGGCAAGGAGCCCAGCCACGAGGGGCTGAGCGTCTACGTGCAGGGCGAGGACACGCAGGGCGCCCAGCCTGGCCCCCACGCCCACCCCCATCCCGGCAGGCAGGCCCCTGAGCCCGAGGACCCCCCTGGGGCCCCCCATGCCGAGGAAGAGGGGGCTGAGGACTGAGGCCCCTCGAGTCTTCCTCCCCTCCTGCTCCCTGTGGAATGTGGGGGTCTCGCCCTCCCGGGGAAGAGTTGGGGGGAGAGGCTGAAGCCCTCTCTTTGGCACTGGACGGACTTGGATTCAGACTTGGACTTGGAATGCTTCCCGGTTGCCATGGAGATCTGAAGGGGGTGGGGCTGGGGCCAAGCTGCACAATTTAATATATTCCAGAGTCAGGGGCAGGGCTCTTTTTTGGAGGTGGGGGGGCTCTCTTCCTGACCGCCTCTGAGATATGTGCCCTTGGTTGGCAGGGAGAGGGGTCGCAGGCTAAGCTACTGAGTTGGCGAGGCCGTCCAAACTGTGCCAAGGCCCGCAGAGCCCCTCGGTGGGGCCGGGCCCTGGCTTGAGGGAGGGCACCTTGCCCGCAGTAGCCAGGAGGAGGGCTGGCAGGAGCCCCGCAGAAGCAGGCAGCTCTGGCCCCGCAGGCTTCTCCGGAGGTCCCCCCGCCCCCAGGGCAGCATCTCCTGGTGGCACTGAGGTGGCCCTTACGTGGTTGGGAGTCAGGCCTGGGCAGGACCCCGCTGACTCCCGGCCCTGGAGCAGGGAGCCAGGCTTGCTGGCTTCCTCGGCTTTGCCTGGGAGGCGGGAGGCAGGGGTGGAGGGGCCCGCTGGGCTGGGGGGAGAGGATGACCCCCACCATCAGACAGCACCCCTCCCTCCCCCCTCCCACCCCCCCAGATCTCAGTGCCCCGCCCCCCATGTTCCAGGCCCCTCAAAGTTGATGGAGCCAGCCTCACCCTCTTGGGGAACTCTCTCTAAACATCTGATGATGGGGAGGTGTCTCCCTTACCCAGAGGGTTCCCAGGAGGGACCTGGTGGGGCGTGGACTCGGGATGAGCCTCAAGAAACGAGGGAGAGGAGGTGCGAGGGCTCATGGGGCGCCCCGTGACCCCGAGGTGCCCCACTCTGGCCCGGCCCCCGCCTCCCAGCTGCACTTTAGCCCCAGAGGGGGCGGGGGCCCCTGAGGAGGGCCGGCAGGCGGGAAGGGAAGAGCCCCCCTCAGCACCCACAGCTGCCTGCATCCGCTCTTCTGCCCCAGGGCCCCTTCGGCCCCCCAGCCCCCTGCCACGGGAGCCCCGGCCCTCACAGCTGACCCGACAAGAGCTTCTGGAGCTTGTAACCAGTAGACTGTCTCCCCGAGGGACCCTGAGTTTTCTCGTGAATAAAGTCCTTCAACGCCCGTGTTCTCGTCCTCGCCGGGAGGCTCTGCTGACCCAGGGCGCCCCGAGGGGAGGGCCTCAGGCTGCGCATCGAGCCCTGGGAGGACCCCCAAGGCAGAGCTTGGTCTGCAGCCCCTCCTACATCCTAGGGGTCCCCACTTTCCTGCAGCCCCTCCCCTCCCGGCTCCCCACCTCCCTCCTTCAGAGGCTGTTTCTGACCTCTCATGTACCTTGGGTGGGCCTCGAGAACGCCTCTTCTGACCTTGACCTTTGACCTCCGGGCCCATGACATCTACCCTCGGAGTGCCCCCGCATCCGCCCTTCCCAGCGCCCCAGCCGGGCTTGGCCTCGGGAGACGGGGACACAGACAAAAGCAGTGGTTCCAGACTGATACGCAGACCGTACAGTGCTTTGCTAAGTCCTTTATGTAGATTGACTCACTTCACCCTCACCGCTCCCTTGCGATGCGATTACTGCCGTCATTTTATAGGAGAGGCATCAGAAGTGCAGAGGAATTAACTTACCTGCTGCTGCTGCTGCTAAGCCGCTTCAGTCGTGTCCGACTCTGTGTGACCCCATAGATGGCAGCCCACCAGGCTCCCCCATCCCTGGGATTCTCCAGGCAGGAATGGAGAATGGGTTGCCATTGCCTTCGATTAACTTGCCTAGGGGTTGAGAAAAGTCTCCAACAGGACTTGAACCCAGGCAGTCTGAATCACTCTTCTCGGTATAATCTTAGGAACTGCCGTTGGTTCAATTCAGTTCAGTCCCTCACTTGTGTCCGACTCTTTGCGACCTCATGGACTGCATCACGCCAGGCCTCCCTGTCCATCACCAACTCCCGGAGTTTACTCAGACTCATGTCCATCGAGTCGGTGATGCCATCCAACCATCTCATCCTCTGTCGTCCCCTTCTCCCACCTTCAATCTTTCCGTTTGTTGATCACCTACTATGTGCCAGACTGAGTGCCTGACAACGCTTGGAGTCCTTTTCCCCTCAAAATGACCCTGTGGGTGTGATATCATTACCTGCATGCGGCTGAAGTCGGGGCTCCCAGATTCTCCACTGAGACCAGGCAGGTGGTGTGAGAACTCTCTGATCCTTTCTTCCTCACACGCATTGCTGTAACCACCAATACCAGGCAGTTTGTAGATGCCTGCTAAGTCGCTTCAGTCGTGGCCGACTCTTTGCGGCCTTATGCACTGTAGCCCACCAGACTCCTCTGTCCATGGGATTCTCTGGGCAGAACACTGGAGTGGCTTGCCATTTCCTTCTCCAGGGGATCTTCCCAAGCCAGGGGTCGAATCCGTGGTTCTTATGTCTCCTGCATTGGCAGGCAGGTTCTTTACCACTAGTGCCACCGGGGAAGCTGTATCATTTCTCATCCGTGGAGGATCTTCATTTTGCAAATGTGAAATGAGCGCCTTTTTGCTCTGGGAGTGCTTTCCGCGTTGGCAGACAGTGGCGCCCGGATTCCAATCTCGCGCCGCCTGGTGGTAACAGTCGTGTACTGCACACCTGGTTTCTCCCGGGGACCAAGCCTTCCCTGCACCGCTGCTCTTCCCTGCTGGGTAGGTTGTGGACTTCCTAACTGCAGAATGGCACTCCTTGCAGTTGTGCAGGACTCAGCTATCCTGGGTGGCCCTTTGTCCCTTGTCGTGGAATTGGGTTGGAGAAAAGTATGTATCTCCTGCACGCACCCCTCGGTGACCTCTCAGTCAGGCAGGGACAATCTCTGGCCATATTAGTAAGTCCTTTGCTTCCCAGATGGCTCAGATGGTAAACTGTCTGCCTGCACTGTGGGAGACACGGGTTCAATGCCTGAGTCGGGAAGATACCCTGGAGCAGGAAATGGCACCCCACTCCAGTACTCTTTCCTGGAAAATTCCATGGACGGAGGAGCCTGGTAGGCTACAATCCAGGGGGTCGCAAAGAGTCGGACACGACTGAGCGACTTCACTGCACACAACTGGAGGTGGGGACTGACTGGAGGGCACGGAGAAAGTACTTAGGGACCAGGTTCCAGCGGAGGACTTCCTGGGGTGGTGTCCTTGGTACTAGGCCTCTAGACCCAAGCATCCTCTTGGCAGGCAGAATGAGTCTTGATTAGCAGCTGCCTTCATCCCCTGTATGAAACAAGATGGGACATAAATGGACAGATACCTGAAGAAATTAGTAAGAGGCTGGTTGGAAAGGCGGCAGGAAGGTGGGTTGGGATGCCAAGGAGGTGGCCTGCAGGTGGCAGGCCTGGAACAGCAGCCAGAGGTCAGACTTCACGCTCTTTGCAGTAAGAGCCGTGGAGGTGTCCGCGCAGAACTGGGTTTCAGCGAGATGAAAAGCAGTCTTGTGGGAGGATGAGGTTTGGCGGGAGGCGGGGGGTGGTGCTGGTGCCTAGCTGGGAACTGCAGGGGTCCAAGCAGGAGGTGATGGAGGCCAGGACTGGGTGGGGGTGGGGGGAGGGCCAGGGAAGCAGGGCCGCGCAGGAGAGGTGCTGCTGATCGGACGTGCGGGCAGCCAGCGAGAGAGCCAGGCTTAGAGGGCAGAGACGTGTCGCTGGTTGTGCCCATTTGCCGATGGGAGTGAGATGCGAATTACTGCCTGCTGATTTTCCCCTTGGCCAACCAAAAACTGAACCACCAAGACGACCCAGAAGAAAAATTGCAGGTGCCCCCCGCCACCATTCACCCCTAAAGCCCGCAAAGGTGGAGGGATTGAAAATCTTGACAAGGGATAAACCCTAACGCAGCACTGTCCATGCTGGCCTTTCTCCAGATGGGCGTGTGATTAGCACCGGCTCCCTGCCTTGTTTACCTGTACAGAGCCAGTAACTCCCGTCTAGTTTTCCTCCCCTGCTCTGAGCCTCTGGGAAAATCCAGGCTTCCCAGATGCAAATCCTGGCTGGGCTGTTTCTTGAGCCAGTCACTGAAGATCTGAATTTTCTCATTAGCAAGTTGGGGAATATTGATCACACCCACTTCCCTCCCGGGGTCATGGTGAGCTTTGTGTGAATCAATGTACCTGTAGAGCTTGAGCAGTGCCTGGCATAGAGTGGGGCCTCAATGGATGTCAGTCATTATAATAATTAATCTTCATGGGGCTTCCCTGGCGATCCAGTGGTTAAGACTTCCCCTTCCAGTTCACGGGATGCAGGTTTGATCCCTGGTTAGGGAGCCGAGACCCCACATGCCTCACAGCCAAAAAACCAAAACCTAAAACAGAAGCAGTATTGTCATAAAGGGTCCATGTCGAAATCTTTAAAAAAAAAAAATTATTGAGAATAAGTGATTGACACACAACTGTTGATGGTTGGGCTGAGAGTTTTGTTCATCATTCACTGAATGTGTATTTATGGGAACCTAGTGCATGCTGAGGACCCAGCGGTGAAAAAAGGTGGCTCTTGGTGAAGAATCCACCCACCAGTACAGGAGACGCGGGTTTGATCCCTGGGTTGGGAAGATCCCCTGGAGGAGGAAATGGCAAGCCACTCCAGTATTCTTGCATGGAGAATCCCATGGACAGAGGAGCCTGGCGGGCTGCAGTCCACGGGGTCACAAAGAGTCAGACACGGCTGAGCGATTCAACAGTAACAAGAATATATGCCAAGGATACAACAGTGAACAAAAGGGACTAACCCCTGCCCTCAGTTAACCCGTTGGCTAATGGCTCCTGTGAGCAGCTCTGAGCAGGCCTCCCAGCCCCCCTGGATCCTGGTTTCCCCACCTCTGTCCTGAAATGCTCTTCTTGGCCCCTGTGTGCTGACAGGCATGGAGGCTTGGGACAGAAGACTTCCTAAGACTCAGCTGTCCCATTATGGCACAGGCTTTCTCTCTCGAGGGAGAGAGCACCTCGTGGCTAGAAGTAATCAAGAAAAAAATGAGAGTCCTTGAAGGCCCCTCTCTACCCTGAAATGTTAAGGACGTCTAAGACTTGTTATTCCATGACCAGATGACAAATGTAGGTGCACGGACTTTGTAAAGGCCCGAGATTCACGATAATAGCTGTGACCACAAGGTGGCACCACTATGCAGGCCCAGTCTTGAGAATTATTATTATTTTTATTATAGCAAAGTACAGTTTATAATGTAACAAACATCTGTGAATCTATCACCTAGAACAAACAAATGCTAACATTTTTGGTCACGTTTTCTTAGTATTTTTTTTCCCAGCCATACCATGAGGCTTGCTGGAATCTTCCATCCCAACCAGGGATGGAACTCAGCTCCAGAAGTGAAATCTCAAGTTCTAACCACTGGACCACCAGGGAATTCCCTAGGTTTTAAAAATATTTCATTTTTAAATGAAGTGTAGTTGATTTACAGTGTTGTGCCAATCTCTTCTGTACAGCAAAGTGACTCAGTTTATACACATACACATTCATTAAAAAAAAAAATTTTCCATTATGGCATTACATAATATTGAAGATAGTTCCCCCTGCTATACATTAGGACCTGGTTGCTTATCCATCCTAAATGTGATAGTTTGCATCTACCAAACCCAAAATCCCAGTCCATTCCTCTCTTTTTCCCCTAGTTTTTTTTTTTTTTTTTAAATAAAGGAATCAAACTGAAAGAGCTAAAGCAGAGGGTGCCTGCATGCTAAGTCACTACAGTCATGTCTGACTCTGCAACCCCATGGACTGTAGCCCGCCAGGCTCCTCTGCCCATGGGATTCTCCAGGCAAGAATACTGGAGTGGGTTGCCATTTCCTCCTCCAGGGGATCTTCCCCACTCAGGGATCAAACCGGAGGCTCTTATGTCTCCTACACTGGCAGGCAGGTTCTTTACCACTGGCGCCGCCTGGGAAGGCCAAAGCAGAGGGAATAATATTCAATTTAGCTACATACTTCAACATTTTAAGTGTGTTTAATTGATTTAGTTTTGGCCACATTGGGTCTTCGTTGCTGCCCGTGGGCTCTCTCTGTGGCAGTCTGGGGCCCCTCTTTGTTGCAGAGCGCGGGCTTCTCACTGTGGTGGCTCCTCTTGCCGCGGAGCACGGATCTTAGAGGTTGAGGGCCTCAGCAGTTGGCACGTGGGCTCTGGAGCATGGGCTCAGCAGTTGTGGAGCACAGGCTTAGTTGCCCCACGTGTGGAATCCTCCTGGACCAGGGATCAAACCTGGGTCCCCTACACTGGCAGACAGATTCTTAACCACTGGACCCCCAGGGAAGTCTTCGCTCTATACTCTTAATTTTCACAAAGCTAAAATGTACCAGGCACATTCTCCATGCCAGATGGCTTCAAGGCTCATCCCAGGTGTATGTCTACTACCCCAGTTTCATAGCTGCAGAGACAGGAAAAAGCTCAGCCAAGGTCACAGAGCAAGTAAGGGAATCGGGATTATGAACCCAGGAAGCATCGCAGACTCAGTGGACATGAATTGGAGCAAACTCTTGGAGACAGCGGGGGACGGAGGAGCCTGTGGTGATGCAGTCCATTGGGTCACAAAGAGTCAGATACGACTGAGTGACTGAACTATACCAACAACGCTTGGCTCCAAAGTGCATTCTACACAGCCCTTCTCAGCTCTGCTGTTGCTCACATCAGAAATCCCTGGGCTGGGGAACTCTGCTCAGTGTTATGTGGCAGTCTGGATGGGAGGGGAGTTAGGGGGAGAATGGATACATGTACATGTATGGCTGAGTCCCTTTGCTGTCCACCTGAAACTATCACAACATTGTTAATTGGCTATCTCCCAATATAAAATTAAAAATTAAAAATTAAAATTTAAAAAAATCTCCGGGCTGAAGAAGTTACTGCAGAACTCAATGCATTCCCGTTTTACAGATGGGAACACTGAAGCTAGTAGCTAACACTGACACAGCACCATAAAGTTTACTGATGGCACCAACAACCCTGAGAGGTGGGTTCTGTATTGTTCTGCTAGTTACTGCAGAGGAGCAAACAGTGGCCCAAGGAGATGGAGTCGCTGGTCCTAAGTCCACAGAGCTGGTTAGCAGTGGAGCTGGGATTCCAAGTCTGCTCTTTCTGGCTCTCTGCCCAGAGCTTGGTATCCTGATCCCTGAGGCAGAAAAGAAATTGTCATGATGGTGCAGGTGGTGTTGGGAGGGAAGGCAAGCTGTCCCTTGCCACATAGACCCAGCTGTGGGTGGGGATGGGACGCTGGGTACAACATAGCAACTCGGGGCAGGGTATGCAGGGTCTTGAAGTTTCTCTGGGTGTTGGGCAGACCTGAGTTTCAGTTCTACTTGACCTCTTGCAGCTGGTGACCTTGAGAGAGGCCTATGGCCTCTCCTAGCCCAGTGTAACAGGTACCTCTTAGCACTGGTGTGTGGGTAGGCAAAATAAAATAAAGCTCCTGGAACACAGCAGGAGGCCTTATTTTCCTGTTTCTGTGGAAGGAAAAAGACCCCAGCCACCCGAGACTTTCTTTACATTCTGCCCTGTTTCCTTTTTTTCTATAGCAATTATCATTCTGGGTTTCCCAGGTGGCTCAGTGGTCAAGAATCCACCTTATAATGTGGGAGATGCAGGAGACACAGGTTCGATCTGAGTTGGGAAGATCCCCTGGAGGAGGAAATGGCAACCCAGTCCGATATTCTTCCCTGGAGATTCCCATGGACGGAGGAGCCTGGCGGGCTACAGTGCGTAGGGTCACAAAGAGTCCGACACGACTGACGACACACACAATTATCACCTTATGACCACTTTAAATGCTTTGTATGCTTAGTAAACTCTGTGAAGTTGCATCTTTGTTTTGGTTTCTGTAGTGTCCCAACTGGACGGAACAGTGTCTGACACTTAGTAGGTGCTTGTTATAAATGTTTGTTGAATCCATGATCAAGACTATCCCCAAGAAAAAGAGATGCAAAAAGGAAAAATGGTTGTCTAAGGGGGGACATACAAATAGCTGAGAAAAGAAAAGAAGCTAAAGGCAAGGGAGAAAAGGGAAAGATACACCCATCTGAATGCAGAGTTCCAAAGAATGGCGAGGAGAGATAAGAAAGCCTTCCTCAGCGATCAATGCAAAGAAATAGAGGAAAACAACAGAAAACAATAAAAGCAGAGACATTACTTTGCCAACAAAGGTCTGTCTAGTCAAGGCTATGGTTTTTCCAGTAGTCATGTATGGATGTGAGAGTTGGACAGTGAAGAAAGCTGAGCACCAAAGAATTGATGATTTTGAACTGTGGTGTTGGAGAAGACTCTTGAGAGTCCCTTGGACAGCAAGGAGATCCAAACAGTCCATCCTAAAGGAAATCAGTACTGAATATTCATTGGAAGGACTGATGCTGAAGCTGAAACTCCAATACTTTGGCCACCTGATGCGAAGTACGGATTCACTGGAAAAGACCCTGGTGCTGGGAAAGATTGAAGGTGGGAGGAGAAGGGGACGACAGAGGATGAGATGGTTGGACGGCATCACCGACTCGATGGACATGAGTTTGAGTAAGCTCCGGGAGTTGGTGATGGATGAGGAGGCCTGGCGTGCTGCAGTCCATGGGGTCGCAAAGACTTGGACACAACTGAGCAACTGAACTGACTGACTGACTTAATCCATATTAACCTGTGACTGTCAAGTAGAGATTCTTCTTAGTTCCGGTTGTGAGGGGCGGGAGGAGGAGGCAAGGATTCACAAGCAGCCTTACACAAGGTGTGCCAGGCCTATCTACCTGCAGCGACTCCACCCCACCTGGCCTGGGGATTCCCTGTCCCCACTCTTTGGTAGACTGAGAATGCCAACAGCGTGGGGTCTTCACCCGTAGTGCCTGGCACTGTCGGGGGACAGGATGGTTTCTGCTGGGAAGGACTTCGAGGAGGAGGTTGCTATCTATTTAAATTGAAGGTTTGAAGGAAGTGCAACAAATTATGTATTAATAGGGCTCCCAGATGGCTCAGTAGTAAAGAATCTGCCTACCAATGCAGGAGATGCAGGTTCCATCCCTGGGTGGGAAGATCCCTTGGAGAAGGAAATGACAATCCAGTCCAGTAGTCTTGCCTAGGAAATCCTATGGACAGAGGAGGCTGGCAGGGTAGAGTCCATGGGGTTGCAAGAGTCGGGACATGACTTAGCGACTAAACAACAACAATAACATATATGTAACATCCGTGTACATATATGTCAAGCGCTCTGCCCAATATTTCCCAGCCGGCTCGCCCTGGTAGCGGGTGGGCAGCCCCCTGTTGGAAGCAGGCCTGGATGAAGGTGGCCCACAGCCCCCTTCTCTGAGTTCCTCCTGCGCCAAGTGTGGGTGAGGAGGGGCAGGCGGCGGGGGGCGGGTAGAGGCCGCTAGAGCTGGGAGGCGACCTGGCACGGCCGGGCTCGCGGATCCTCCCTCCGCAGGCCCGGGGGTGCCGGGGACCCCGCCCGCCTGCGGGGCCAGGGCTCGGCTCTGCCCGCCCACCGCGGGGCGGAACGCAGGCTCCGCGGCGCGGGGACCGCGCGCTCCTGGAAGCAGCCACCGCGCCTCCGCGCGCGCCGGGCCCTCGCGGCATCTCCAGGGTCCCTGGGCGCCGGCCTGGCCCGCGGCCGCCTCTGCCTCTCCCGGGCCCGCGGTTCCTGCCTCAGTCGCCGGCGGCGGAGCAGCGCTCCAGGTACCGAGCCCGGGCGGGAGCGGGGCCGGAGACCCGCGGTCAGTTGGGGCGGGGGTCCTCTCCAGGCGGGCCGGCCGGCATCCTCCAGCTCGCCGCGGGGACCGCGTCCGCCCGAGCCCGGGGTGCCTCTGCGCTGGGTCCGAGACTTGCCCTCTCCTCTGGGGGCTTGGCTCTGGCCCGTGGGCCCCTCACCCTGCGACCCCCAGCATCCCGGCTCCTCCTTTGGCACCTCTGTACGTCCACTCGCCGAGAGGGGTTTGCCCCGGCCTGGAGAGCGCCCAGTGGCCCCGGGCTCTCACCTCCCCGGGTCCCTGCCCTCGACCCATCTTACGTCCCGTCCCTTCCAGGGGCTCTGCGCCCACCCGGCCAAACGCCCCGAGTCCCCGTTCCCATCCTCCTGCCTTGCCGCTCGCTCCTGCTAGAGGACCCTGCTCCTCAGGTGCCCCCTCCCAAACTTCCTACTCATGTGTTTGCGCCAGGTGTTTCTGCACCCCACCCGAGGACGCCCCTAGACCCCCTCTCCATCCCCCTCGGGGTGCTGACCCTTGACCCAGAGGCCCCCCCCCCGCCCCATCCCCGCCTTCCCACCAGCCAGCCTCCACGCCTACCCCGCCTGGGGCCTCACGTCCTCGCCCTCCGCCCCCATGGTCC
Organism: Giraffa tippelskirchi; assembly: GCF_054371585.1. Lineage (NCBI taxonomy): Eukaryota > Metazoa > Chordata > Mammalia > Artiodactyla > Giraffidae > Giraffa > Giraffa tippelskirchi. The sequence continues at coordinate 189,378,895 of NC_137277.1, read as the reverse complement.
CGGAGCAAGGCCCCGCCAATCACAGCACCCCAGACTGGGGGTCGGGACCGCCGTGGGCACCCGGGGGCAGCGGCTGGGTGGCCGCCGCGCTGTGTGTGGTCATCGCGCTGACGGCGGCGGCCAACTCGCTGCTCATCGCGCTCATCTGCGCGCAGCCCGCGCTGCGCAACACGTCCAACTTGTTCCTGGTGTCGCTCTTCACGGCGGACCTGCTGGTGGGGCTGGCGGTGATGCCGCCGGCCATGCTGAACGTGCTGTACGGTCGCTGGGTGCTGGCGCGGGGCCTCTGCCTGCTCTGGGCCGCCTTCGACGTGATGTGCTGCAGCGCCTCCATCCTCAACCTCTGCCTGATCAGCCTGGACCGCTACCTGCTCATCCTCTCGCCGCTGCGCTACAAGCTGCGCATGACGCCCGCGCGCGCCCTGGCGCTGGTCCTCGGCGCCTGGAGCCTGGCCGCGCTCGCCTCCTTCCTGCCCCTGCTGCTGGGCTGGCACGAGCCGGGCCGCGCGCGGGCACCCGCGCCGGGTCAGTGCCGCTTGCTGGCCAGCCTGCCCTTCGTCCTCGTGGCGTCGGGCCTCACCTTCTTCCTGCCCTCGGGCGCCATCTGCTTCACCTACAGCAGGATCTTGCTGGCCGCCCGCAAGCAGGCCGTCCAGGTGGCCTCCCTCACCACCGGCACCGCCGGCCAGGCCTTGGAGACGCTGCAGGTATGGGGGCGGGGGCGCGCAGGGAGACACAGGCCTGGGGGACAGAGAGGAATGAGCAGTCCTTGGGTACCCACTGGGCATCCACGGCTCAGCATACAATTGCTGGCACTTCCAAGTGGTCATTCCCAGTGCCCATCTTCCTTCCAAACTCCAGACTCAACGCCCAACTGTCCACAGGACCCACCAGGATGTGAGCAGGTTTCTCAAAGGTAACATGTGCAACAGGGCATTCAGGGCGCCCCAACTGTCTCCACTTGCTCCTCCCCCATCTTCCCCATCACAGCCATTGGCACCATCATGGCATCACGGCCCAGAAACTTAGGAATAATTTCTTTCCCTCATGCTCATGGGATTCATTCACAAGCCCCTCTATACCTGTGTCATCTCCATGGACACCTTTCTGATCTACTGATCCAAGCTGCTGTTGCTTCTTACTTTGGAGCCTTTTTTTTTCTTCCTGTGCTGGGTCTTCAATGAGGTGCACTGGCTCAGGGTCACCGGGGCTTAGCTGCCCCACAGCACAGGAGATCTTCTTTCCCCAAGCAGGGACTGAACCTGTGTCCTCTGCATTGGAAGACGGATGCTTAACCACCGGACCCCCAGGGAAGTCCATTGCTGGGAGCTTTGATAGCCTCCTGCTGACTCCCGCTGCCTCCACTCCAGACCCACTCCTGTCCATTTTCTGCACCAAGAGAAACAAAAGGGTGATCCCCTCACTCCTTGGCTCCAAACCCGTCTGCGGCTCCCCATGGCTCAAGATGAAGAGGAGACCCGGGCAAGAATTTGGCCTGGGACCTGGTCCTGCCAGCCTCTCCAGCTGCACCTCCTCCCACTCCCTGCTTCTCTGCCCCAGCCCTGTGTCCTTCTGATGCTTCTAGAAGGCGCCAGACTGTGTGCCCAGGTCTTTGCACCGGCTGTGCCCTCTGGAATGTTCTTCCCCTGGGGCTGTCCTTACCTGATTCTTTAGTCCACAGGTTACTCCTTCCCAGAGGCCAACTCTGACCACCCTGTCTGCAGACCTCCCCGCCGTCTGCTACCCTGTTATTCTCCATCTTGACCCCCAGTTTATCTGTTGGCTTGTTCATTGTCTGTCTCCCTCACTGGCGTGTAAGCTCCCACAAGGGCTGGGCTTATCTGGGTGGGTTTCGATCTCCACTGCACCTAGTAGGTGTCCCCTGATTCCTTGTGAATGGGGTGGGTGCTCTTAGCCCCAGGCCCTGCAGTGTCTAGAGTGGAGCGGATTGCCCAGCCCCTGAGTCCTAGCACCCTACCGCCCAGGGATGGGTGTTCAGACTGCCCAGGCCTGAGTGCCAGAGAATTAGACCACAGGCCCCCAAGAAGGTCCCAGAGGGGCTCTCTAGTGTCCTCTAGGTGTGGCCTCAGCTGTGGGAGGTGTCTGCAGGATGGGACACCTTTGGGGGGGGGTGGTTACTGGATAGACGGGGCTGGGAGGCTGACATCCTGGTTGGCAGCCCCCAAGTGGCTCGTCCATGTCACCACTGCAGTGAGGCCCATCAGCTAGGATGATGGCGTTCTAGGTGGACAGGAGGCCTTGGCTGCAGCCAGCTCTTTCTGCTGATCTATACTCATTGGAGAACCTTCTTCAGTCTCTGCAGGTGGCTGTGATCCTGACTTGGTTCTCCAGCTTCAGGATGGCTGCCATGGGCTACAAGAACCTCTCCATGGGTTCTTGTAAAGGAGCGTTTCCCAGACTTCAGGCTTTTGGGAGCTGCCTCGTGGCATCTGCCTTGCCACCCTGCCGCCCACCCTCACACGGTCTGCGAGTCTCTGCAGCCATATGTACTTAGCGTTTTCTTGGAGTCATCTCATCTTTTTACTTCCCTGAATTTATTTAGAAAGAAAACTTCTTATCTCTTTCACTAACGGAAACATCAGTATCCTTGCCAGAAATAGAAGGTGATCAAAACCACAACCCCAGTGAGGCCGCAGAAGCCCCAGCAGTGTCGCTGAAGTCCAGCTTGGATGGCTGGAGATGCTGAGCCCAAGGCCTACTTTCTCCTTGTTAGATGTTGGAGGGACGTTAAAGATACAGTAGCATCAGCAGGAGACTTTCTCTTGACATAAGCAGAGGAGCTGGGGGGGCGCTCTAAAGGCCTCTGGTCTTACTCTGTGACTCAATTATTTTGTTGGCTGTTCATTCACCATCCAAGGTCCTCTCCTCGTCTCCCTCCGCCCTGATGACTAAGGAGGTGTGGAGCTGGCTGGTCTTGGTGGGGTTGGAGTGGAGAGGTCTAGATTCTTGGTTACAGCGGTGCCTGTGACACACAGATTTTCTTTCCGTGAAGCTAACCAGCTGGCACTTGGATTTTTAAAAAAATAATTTTATTTATTTATTTTTGGCTGTGCTGGGTCTTGGTTGCTATGCGAGCTTTTCTCTAGTTGTGGCTTACGGGGTTAGTTGCTCCATGGCGTGTGGGATCTTCCCGGGTCAGGGATTGAACCTGTGTCTGCTGCATTGGCAGGTGGATTCTTTACAACTGAGCCCCTAGGGTAGTCCCCAGGCACCAGGATTGAACCTGAGACTATGGCCTTAGCACCTGGGCAGGTGCCCCACCTTTGAGCACCCATGATGTGCCGGGCACGGAGCTAAGCAAATCCCCGGACACTGAAAGGGGCCAGGAACCCTCGTCCCTGTTTGACAGCTGGAGAACTAAGGGTCGATGAGGGGAGGTGACTTGCCCACGGCTGCACATCTGGTCAGGGAGGTTCAAGCGCAGAGCCCGGGTCTGAGCCTTGTGTTGCCCGTCGGCGGTGACGTGCCCTTAAAATACGGCTCCAGGGTGTCCACCCTGGGTCCTGTGCTCACTCCACTGGCTGTGCCTCTAGTCTCCTCTGCTGGGTCCTCCTGCTCTGCCACCATCTGGGGCACTCCCCTGCTGGTCCTCGGACCTCCTTGCTTTTTTTCCACATTCACTTCCTTAGTGAGCTCATCTCATCCCGTGACCGGAAGTATCACGCACACACTGATGACTTCCAGCCTGGGCCACTCACTCACTTTGACCCCAACAGAATTTGGGATTTTTTTCCAGGCTCCAGACACCGTCCTTGACTTGTCTTCCTTATATGGACTAATTGATGTGCGTTGCTCAGGCCAGGAACCTTGGGGGCAGCCTCTCTTTTTCTGTCGCTGTGTGCTTTCCATGTTCAAGACACACGTAGGGACTGACCGCTTCTCATGTGCCAGGTGCTGCCCCCACCAATGGCTGAGCCCTTCATCTGATGCCTAGGTTATTGCACTGATCTTCCTCTGGCTTCCTGAGCCCATTCCTGCTTCCTTTTGATCTTACACTGCAGCCATCGCGATCCCTGGGAATTCCCTGGCAGTCCACTGGCTAGGACTCGGCACTTTCCCTGCTGTGAGCCCGAGTTCGATCCCTGGTCAGGGAATTAAGATCACACAAGCCATAAGGTGTAGCCAAAAAAGAAAAAAAAAAGAAAAGTGCAGGCCCTGTCCTGTTATTCCTTGCCCCTTTTCTGGTCTCCTTCCCCCCCACCCCCCCTCACTCTTTCTGTTTCAGCCGCACTGGGCTCCTTGTTGTTCCTGCCTCAGGACCTTTGCACCTGCTGTTGCCTCTGCCTGGAGAACGTCATGTCACCATACAGATCTCCCCCTAACTTCTGTTCCTTTCCCCTGGCCTCTGCTTGGCTGTCTTACTAACCGCTTGGTTAGTAACAAGATCTCACTCACACAGATCCCCTCCAGCCCTCATTTCCTAAGTTGTTCTCAGCAGCAAATAGCACCACCTGACAAGCTGTATACTTTCCATTTATTGTTGGCATGCTTACTTCCTCCTACTAGAATGTACGTTCTGTGAGGGTGAGGACCTGTCTTGACTGCTGTATTCTCAGCATCTAAAGGAGTGTCGTGAGTGTTCATTGCACAGTGATGGAAGGAAAGAAATGGACACAGTGCTTCACAGAGCCCAGGATTCAACCCCAGCTCATGTTTTCCCCTTCTCTTCCACTTCTAGAAGCTTCTTGTAGCTGATGGATCCTGCTCTTTTTAGTATATTCATTCACTTCCTCGGTGCTGTGTTGAGTACTTCTCTTTTTATTTATTTATTTAACTGCACTGGGTCTTGAAAGTGAAAGTCGCTCAGTTGTGTCCGACTCTTTGCAACCCCATGGACTATACAGTCCATGGAATTCTCCAGGTCAGAATACTGGAGTGGGCAGCCTTTCCCTTCTCCAGGGGATCTTCCCAAACCAGGGATCGAACTCAGGTCTCCTGCATTGCAGGTGGATTCTTTACCAGCTGAGCTGCCAGGGAAGTCCTGGGCCTTAGTTGCAGCATATGGGATCTTCAGTCTTCATTGTGGCATGTGGGATGTAGTTCCCTGACCAGGGATGGAACCTGGGCCCCCTACATTGCAATCACAGAGTCTAAGCCACGGGACCACCAGGGAACTCTGTTGATGACCTCTCTTGTGCAGGAGCTGTCCTAGGCTGTGAGTGCGGGCATGAGTGGGTCTGAGAAGGTCCTGCCCTCTTGGAATCTATGTTCTAGTTGGAGAGAGAGATGGTAGTCACGAAACCCTATCATGATGAGGGTTCTGGAGCTTATAAAAGGGTGTCTCTTCTAGTAAACATAAAAAATCTATCACTCCTTGTGTGTATGTTTGGAAAATCAAGGAAGTCACAAAACCAAAGGCTGAGAGGCGTCTTCATGGGTCATTTAGCCTCTGGGCTTCCCAGGTGGCGCTAGCAGTAAAGAATCTGCCTACCAATGCAGGAGACACAAGAGACGTGGGTTCAATCCCTGGGTTGGTAAGATCCCCTGAAGGAGGAAATGGCAACCCTCTCCAGTATTCTTGCCTGGAGAATCCCGTGGCCAGAGGAGCCTGGTGGGCTACGGTCCACAGGGTCACGAAGAGTTGGACACGACTGAGCGACTTTGCACACACATGCACTGCCTCGGAGGCAGAATGACTCTCGGCCTCTCAGGCCTGAAATGTGTCTGCGTGAATATCTCCCGCTTTCTGGAATGCCTTTTCTCTTGATTTGAATAAGGAAGTGTCAGACTCCACCATCCAGCAAGTACCTAGCTTAAAGTCGCTCAACTTGCTTCCCAAACCACCCGGATCCTAAGCAAGCTTTCTGCCGGCTAGTTTCCTTACTGCCTGGAGGAGAACTGCCTGTGTTTGGGGACTTGGCTTCTGGGAGGCCGCCTTACTCTGGCCTCCTGGGTTGTGACCCTCTTTCACCACCTGAGGTGGCATGCCCCAGAGGCCAGCGCATCTGGCCTGGGGTGGAGGCGTTTTCATTGTCTGGACCCAACGGAATCGATGAGAAGGAGCAGAACTGGGGGGGGGGCGGTGGGTGTTAGGCCCCCTTCCTCCCCTTCCCGGCCCCACTGAACCCTTAGCTGCTTCCTCGATCCAGTCTCTCGCCTCCCCACAGAGGGAGGGGGGCTGGCTACCAGTCCCTGAAGTCCTGGCCCTTCCTGGAGTTTCGGACATGGTTGCTGAGCTGGCTGGAGTGTGTTTCTCTGCCTCTATCTGCCTGTTGATGTGAATGAACTTTTGGAAAGCCACTGGTTGGCTCAGTGGTTTCAGGCAGGTCCTCCCAGCCCCAGGGGCTGTGAGAAAGGAGTCCCGCTTAGAGGTCAGGCAGGGACTGTGGGCTGGGGTGCAGAGTGGGGCATGAGAGGTGGTGATGGCGCCCGTGAGATGCAGCCAGGGCAAGTGTGTGTGTGAAAGGTAGGCGCCCCTGTGGTGATGGTGCTCACCCTTGGGGGTGGTTCCAGAGGGACCGCTGTGGGCGCTCAGCCTCCTGGGGAGCAGCAGGCGGCCCGGCTGGGTGTCCCTGTGTCCTGCGCCCCTTTCTCTCTCTGCCAGGACTCCTGTGTCTCTGCGGTCACACGCTCTCCCCATCCCCTTCCTCTCCGCCCCATTGCACCCCCTCCCTCCTCCCCCTCAGCTCAGTCTCACCCCCTCTCCTCTGCGCTCTTCCTCTTCCTTCCCTCCCTCCCTTTCTCCTCCTGGTCCTCCTCCCCCAGCTTTCTTCACCCTCCATCACCCAGCTATGCATCATTCTATCCTAGCAATCCATCTTCCCTTCCATCTCTGCCTCCTCCTCAGAGGAGGCTGTGATCCCAGAAATATCTCAGAGGGGGAGGAGGGGGTGAGCAGGAGCAGGGCTGAGCGTGACAGGCTGGGCCACCGCTCAGAACGAGGCATCCTGGTGCAGCTGGGATGGGGCGGGGGGCTTGTCCATCTGTCTGGGCACAGGTTCAAATCCTGCCTCTTTCTCACCGCAGCTGGGTGACTTTGGGTGAGTTGCTCACCTCCCTCTATCCCAGAAGTAATGCTATTTATCATTTGAGGCTGTTTGAAGCATCAGTGAGATGACATATATATATATATATATACCTGGTACATAGTGGTTGCTTGTTGCTTGACAAATGTTAACTCTGTCCTTTCCTCTTGATGGTAAAATGCATGATGCTGGGAAGTTCACCCCTTTGCATCTTCCTAGGGGAAAAAAATAACCATGGCTTCCATCAGTAGCCTCATCACCATTATCAAGGAGTTGCTGCTGCTGCTGGTGCTAAGTCTCTTCAGTCATGTCTGACTCTGCGACCCCATAGACGGTAACCCACAAGGCTCCGCTGTCCCTGGGATTCTCCAGGCAAGAATACTGCAGTGGGTTGCCATTTCCTTCTCCAGTGCATGAAAGGGAAAAGTGAAAGTGAAGTCGCTCAGTCATCCGACTCTTAGCGACCCCATGGACTGTAGCCCACCAGGCTCCTCCGTCCATGGGATTTTCCAGGCAAGAGTACTGGAGTGGGGTGCCAATACAAATAACAATAAACACCAACCATGATCTCTAACTTAGTAACTAACTCACACAGTACTTACTATGTACCAGGCACTGTTCAAGTAACTTTCTATTGTCTTATTTAATCCTTACTACAGTCCTACAAGGTGGATGTCATGAAAATTGCCATTTTATAGATGAGAAAGCTGAGGCCCAGAGAGGTAAAGTACCTTGCTTAAGGTTGCTCAGCTAGTTAGTAACAGTCACGATTTGAACCGGGCAGTCTGGCTCCCAGGTCTATCTTATCACCCTCACACTATGATTAGATGGCTGGGCTTCCCAGGGGGCGCAGTGGTTAAGAATCTGCTTGCCAATGCAGGAGATGCAAGAGATGCGGGTTGGATCTCTGGGTTGGGAAGATCCCTTGGAGTAGGAAATGGCAATCTGCTCCAGTATTCTTGCCTGGGATTTCCCACGGACAGAGGAGCCTGGTGGGCTATAGTCCACGGGGTCTCAAAGAGCTGGACACATCAGGGTGACTGAGCCCACCATGGTTAGATGGTCGTACAAATTTGAAATTACATGAGAGAATATGTAAGTACACTTTAAAATGAAAATTCATCAATAGCGATAAAGTAAAAGACCCCACTGACGTCATCCAATCACCTCCCACTCCTAGGTCTCTCCCTGGTAAAGAATCCGCCTGTAATGTGGGAGACCTGGGTTTGATCCCTGGGTTGGGAACATCCCTTGGAGAAGGGAATGGCAACCCACTCTGGTATTCTGGCCTGGAGAATTCCATGGACTGTATAGTCCATGGGGTCGCAAAGAGTCAGACATGAATGGGTGACTTTCACTTTCACTATAGTATTCTTAACCAGGGTTTATGTAACCACTCTCCTCTGATGGACTTGTGAGCTGTTTCCAATTTTTTTCTGTCATGGAGCTCTGGTATACATCCTTGTTTGTGCTGAGTGAACAGACAGGTGTACAGGTGTTTATGGACATAGGGACCTGCAAACAGACTTCCCTCCTGGAAGGGCACTGCCAAGTTGTCCTCCGATGGCTGCCCACAGACGTGTACTGATATAAGGGACGTGCAGACGACAGAACATGCCACGAGGGATCGTGAGGCAGCTTTAGGGCACAGAGCGCTGGGAAGGGTGGCATCAGCTGCACCCCGGGGTGTGGGCTGGTGGTGGCCCTTGACTTCTGTTCCATGAGGGCCTCTCGGTGAGAGTGGTGGGGTTTTGCTTGGGGCTGCCATCCTCCAGAATGGAAGCGCATGGGAAAGTGGAAAAGGCTCAGCGTTTGGAGCCAGAGGTGACTTTAATGCCCTGACTCAACTCTTGTCTGCTGTGTGACTCCTGGCTAGTTATTTTCCCTCTCTGAGCCTCATCTGCAAGATGAAGATTATACTACCTTCCTCCCAGAAAGACTGAATGAATATCAGGTGCAGATGCATTGTAAGCACTCAGTAAGTGGGGATAACAATGTAGGAGTCTGTGGTGCTTTGGTTTGAGCACAATATGACCTTGGGAAGGTCCCCTACTCTCTCTGAGCCTCAGAGAGGCTCTTCCCTCTTGCCTGTTTTCTTGAGTCAATTCTTTGGGGAGAAGGAAGCAGGAAAATGCAGGTTTCTTCCCAGGAAGACTGGAGAGGGACTCTCAGATCACAGTTGACCCCTCTGGGTCGCCCTCCCCTGATGACGGCCCCTGTCTTATCTTCCCTAGTGCCTTGGTTCCCCAGTGCCCCAGAGCCCTGGCAAGATCATGGCTGTCTCTTGCCTCCTCACCAGGTTCCCAGGGGTGAGGGGGTACCTGTGTGGCTGGGGCATGCGGGAGATGGTGTCTCCCTCCTCCCCTTATGTCTGTCCCCATCGACGGCAGCAATCCAAAGTCAGAGCAGCTCTTAGGAGATTCTTTTGGGGAAGCACGAGTCTCTCCCTCCAGGCTGACCAGGTGGGGCCACAGAAGCCACAGAGAGTCCACTCTGGAGAAGAGAAAATGAGAAGAGGAGAGAAAAGCAGACCTTTTCTCCCTGGCTGCTGCATAGTGAGTCAGAGCATTTGTCCCGAGGTCTGCACTGCTTTGGAAAGCCTGAGCTGTTGGCAGAAGGACAAGGCTCCCGAGGGCACTACAAACTTCCCCAACCTCATCCACACCCCATTGAATGATATCAGGGCTGCTATGTGTTCGTATTAACTCTGTGTCCAGCACAGGGCATATGTGTATTATCTGCAGCCTCATAGCAACTCCATAAGCTAGCGTTTTCTCCCATTTTACAAATGTGGAAGCTGATTCTCTCAAGATCACTGAGTGAGTGAGTGGTAGAGGCACGATTTGAAGCCTGATCACTTGTTTTAAAAGCCCAGCTCTTGCCTCTGTGCCCCACCAAGAAAGCGGGAAGAATTAAGGGCCTCTTTTAGGCTCCCCTGTGTGAGCCTTGATATTTGTCTAACCAGATTTCACCTAGGCAAATACATCGAAAAGCCGGAGTTACAGGGTGCCTGTCTCCCCTCCCCTGCCCACCGCCATTCCAGATCCTATAGGAGAGAATGCAGCTGGGGTTTCAGCACCATGGACAGGAACCAAGCCTGGGGACCCTGAAGAGAGGGAGGGAGAACAAGGCTGGGAGGGGGAGTTCCCGCACGTGGGGTGGGGGTGGGGGGTGGCTTTAATGCGCCCTGGGGCTCATGCATTTTGGCTTTGCCTCCTCCACCCCGTTTCCATCTGCGAAGGTTGCCTGGGAACCTGGCTCCTTTCTTCCTGTCTCCTCCTGACTCTTTCATCCTCCCGTATCCAACCTGTCTCTGGTCGCCTCAAGAGCTAACCTGGGCTCTCGCACAGTTTAGGAAGTGTTGGGGGGAGTCTCTGGCCTTTAAAGCCCAGGTGTATCCCCAGGCAGCACACATATCCTTTCATAGTCCAGTGAATTATGCTCACCCCAGTATTTACATAAGCTGTCAACATAGGTGGGTTTCACTTTGTGAAAAGCAGATACATGCAAATCCAAGTTGATTACAGCACATGGTTTAGAGGAGGGCTTCCCGTTGCAGCTTTTGTGGATTCCTCGAGGTTTCAGGGAGGGAATTCGCAGTGGTCTCTGAACTCTGTGTGGGAAATTTTTTCTTCTGTGTGTGTATGTATGTGTGTGTGTTTGTAAACATTTACAAGCTTTTTGTTTTCTGGGGAGTAAGTTGTGTAGACTTCACTTGAATTCCAGTGGGCTCACAAAGTTGAAAAAGTTAAGAGAACCGCTGGGCTAGTGGGTCATCTGGTACAGAGAACCTTTTAATGTTTTGGGACTCCTTGTCTCCAGTTTATAAAAGTCATGTTCGAGCCCCTCATGCCTTGTCCCCTGTGGAGCCTCTCCTTTTTCCTCTTCTCGCCCAGCTCCTGCTCATGAAGTCCGTGTGTGGGAATGAAGATGTCTGTAAGTCCACAACGAAATCTGAGTTTAAAATACCAAGGTCACTAGCACCCGTAGTGATTTCTATTTAATTGCACACATTTATTTGGGGCACATGTTTTCAAAATAAACTTTATTTTGTGGATCATGAAAACAGTGGTGCAAAACTGTCACTCCAAAATATGAAGAGAATCAATTCATAGGCAAAGAGATTGTCAAGCCTTGGACAGCCACTGTCTTCTTTTGTCAAGTACTGTTCAATTGCAGCTAATTCTTGAAGTGCCCAAGTGCAGTGCAGGACAACACTGCACCCAGACACAAACCCAACAGTTCAGCAGGCCTGCACTCCCTGCAAGGGACCACACTTGACACTGTTCAACAAACATGGACATGAGCCCCTGGGAATCTCACCGCTCTTCCCAGAGCTCCTTGTGCATTGCTAAGTCAGGGTCAGGGCTCGGTGCAGGACCAGGACGAAGGCTCAGTTTATTTCGGGGATCAAGGCTCAGTCTGGGGCTGAAGTTGGGCTCAGTCTGGTCCAGGGTGGAGGCTCCATTTGGGACTGTGGTTATGTAGGGCTCAATCTACGGTAGGTATCAGGGGTCAGGGCCATTGGCAGAGCTTAGTTTACTGCTGAAGGGCTCAATCTGAAGCCAAGGTCAAGATTCAGCCTGGAGTCAGGGTCAGGGCTCCATCTAGGACTACAGTTGGAGCCCATTCAAGGGTCAAGGTTCATTATATTAAGGGCTTGGTCTAGAATTAGGATTAAGGCTCAGTCTGGGGCCAGGAATAGGTTCAGACCAAATCACGTGGCCTTCCTTTCTGCAGGTGCCCAGGACCCCGCGCCCAGGGGTGGAGTCAGCTGACAGCAGGCGTCTAGCCACCAAGCATAGCAGGAAGGCCTTGAAGGCCAGCCTGACCCTGGGCATCCTGCTGGGCATGTTCTTTGTGACCTGGCTGCCTTTCTTTGTGGCCAACATAGTCCAGGTAATGCCAACGCTGGGGGTGGCCTCCCTTGCTGGGGAGGCCCCAAATCCCACCCCACCCCACCCCACACTCCCAGAGCTGGGGAGGGAGGGGGGCAGGCAGCCACTCAGAGCGCACCTGTTTGTGCATCCACGCTGGGTGGGGTGCTCTGTGCCCTGGCTCCAGGATGTCCCCCACCCCTCCAGGCCGTGTGCGACTGCATCTCCCCGGGGCTCTTTGACGTCTTCACGTGGCTGGGCTACTGTAACAGCACTATGAACCCCATCATCTACCCACTCTTCATGCGGGACTTCAAGCGGGCCCTGGGCAGGCTCCTGCCATGTCCCCACGGCCCCCGGGAACAGCAGCCGGGCCTCGCCTCGCCCTCCGTGCGGACCTCTCACAGCGGCCCACGGCCCGGCCTGAGCCTGCAGCACGTGCTGCCCCTGCCCCTGCCGCCAGACTCGGACTCAGACGACTCAGGCTCCGGGGGCTTCACTGGCCCGCAGCCCACGGCCCAGCTGCTGCTGCCTGGTGAGGCCAACCGGGATCCCCCTCCGCCTGCCAGGGCCACTGCTACAGTCAGCTTCTTCAGCATCGATCGCACGGAGCCTGAGCTGCGGCCGCGGCCGCCTCGGACCCCCACGAACTAATGCAGGCTTGGAGAGCTGGAATGGATGGGACCAGGTCCTCCAAGGCCTTGGACCAGCTCTTGGCTAAAACCAGGAGGCTAGAGGTCCTCCGGGGAGCCGTTCTGAGCTCCAGTGGGTTGCACGGAGTCAGCACCCCCTGCCCACCGCGGGCCTCCAACCTGGAGGCCTGGTCACTGGCTTTAGTTCAGTTTTCTCCAGGATGCCTCACCACTGAGTGTAACTGGTGGATGTGTGTAGAGTGAGGTTGGAGGACTCCTGGGGGTGGGCAAGGCCCTCTCGGTCCAGGTTAGGATGCAGTTAATCATCTTCCTTGCACATCCTATCAGACTGCGTGGGAACAATGCCTCTGTCTGCAGAGGTGGCTCAGCGCTGGGCCAGATCCCTTGCTCTGCAGGCCATTATCATCAGCAGCAGCTCCCGGGATTCTGTTAGAAGTGCACATCCCTGCCCCACCCCAGACCTCTGGTTGCCAGGTGAATAGTGTGCACATTACGGTTTGAGATGTGCTCACTCAGGGGACCTTTAACCCTGAGGATGGTTGGCTAGATAGTCTTCAGACCAGCTAGGCTCTCAGGATATACGTGCTGCAGAGTAAACATCTGAGCCTGGGAGTTGGGCAGGCAAAGTTTGAACCTCCACTTCACTGCTTTCCAGCCCTTGTACAAGTCACTTAACCTCTTTGAGCCTGGTATTCCCCATGCAAACAGGGAAACGGTGCCTGCCTCCTAGGGCATTATGGGCGCAGAAGGCCCAGCACTTGGCAGGTGGTCATGGGTGGTCCCTTCTGCTGTTTTACCTCCCGGCCATCCAACCCCCGGCCCCTGGCTGAGGGCCAGGAAGGGCCACTGTACCCACTTTTTTACCCCCACCTTCCTCCTCCTCTTCAGCCCTGGCCCACAGCCCACGATCTGACTCTGTCTCCCCAGCTCCCAGCTAGGCTTCTGCCCTGCCCCTCCTGGGGGCACCTGGATAGCCGCTGAGTTCTGGCTCAATATCAAGGGTGGGTGTTCCCTATCGTGGGCTTCCTTGGGCCTAGAAGGGAACCATCTGGTGAGGACAGAACCAGCCCCTCTCCCGCTGCCTTCTGGCCTTCCCTGGGGTCAGTGAGGGCGGCAGGCGTGGGCACTGGGTCAGCGGAGTTGTAGAGAAGCCATCCCTGGTACGGGCAGGTGCCCTGGGGGAGGCAGGTGGACTCTGGTGCAGGTCTGACGGGGAACTCTTGGTTCCCAAAGTTTACCCGCTTTAGGTTCCCTTCACCCTGAAGTTTTTCTTACTCCATTGCTCCCCTCCCTCCCATTTCCCACCAAGTTCTATCAACCCCAATCCCAGGGGCCTCCACTGGTGGCCTGGCGCTCTCCATGGTGCTGAGTAGACTCCATTCTGGCCATGCCACTGACTCTAGAGGGGCCACAGTGCTTGTCGGGGCTCCCCCTCTACCCCAGGCTTGCCCCAGTGGACTCTCAATAAGCCCTAGCTGAGGTAGTGACTGTAGTGTGGGCTGAATCGGGCTGGAGAAGCCGCTGGTGAAGTGGGAAGAGACTGTGTTCTGGTCCAGACTCTGCCCACGCTTGCTCCAGGACCTCAGCAACGTCCTTTCCTGTCTTGGGGCTCAGGCTTCCATGCGTGACATGAGCAGTTTGGGCCAACAGCAGCAGGGATTCTGTGAATATTTACCGAAAGAACAATACACATCCCCCTGAGGAGCAATTCAGCTCCAATCCTCTTAATTCCCCCAACTTCTCCAACCCTAGCTGCCTCCCCCTGGGTGTGTCAATATTCTCTCTGCCTGGGCTTTGGTTTCCCCGAATGCACAGTGCGGGAGAGGGGTCATCTCTGGCTCTGTCACTCAGGGCCCGCGGGAGGACCAAGGAGGAAGGTTTCAGGGATGCAGTTACAGTGACTAAGAGCTCGGGCTCTGGGGGTTAACTAACTGGATTTTGAGACTGATCACCTGTGTGTTCTCGGGCAGGTTCCCTAAACGGTCTGGGCCTGACAGTGAAAATGAAAACAATAATAGTACCTACCTCATTGGGTTGTTGTGAGGGTCAACTGAGACAATCCATGTAAAGCGCTCTGCACACGGTAAATACTTAATAAATGGTAGCGAGTATTATTATCTATTATTATAATGATCACACCTCTGTTCCTGCCGTAGGATGTTCTGCCCCCACATACTTCATTCTTGTCCCAGGCCCAGGCCCTGTCCACACCGCCTGCCGATCCAGCGTTTGTTCACCATGCTCTGTACCAATTATATTCAGGGCCCCCGTGTGGCTAGCTTTGGCAGGGGGCCTTCACGTCACATGTTTCTGATGGCCGCCCCTGTGGTTGTGCAGGGCTCAGCCTGGATGGCTGCATGCGGCAAATCCCATCGGATCTCCCAAGGGCAGGGAGAGTGAGCTGTCCGCTTCCCACCTGGACCCGCTCTGCAGGTGTTTCCATGGCGCCTGAGGGCTGGAGCACAGCCCTGGACAGTGGTTGGAGGGGCGGGCAGACACTAGGCTCTTGAGGCTGGAGAGCATGGCAGGGTGGCTCCAGAGAGCTCCGGACAGGCTATCAGACCACCAGTGCTGACCCAAAGCACAGGAAGCCCCCGGCTGGTTTAGCCCCAGGGCTCTGTACTGTGCTGGCTTGACTCTGCAGAGCTCTGGCCTTCATTCCTCAGGGAGGAGACAATGTCTCCTTACAAGCCCCTGTCCTTCCAGTACCAACGTCTTCAATTTAGCAAAGGCAGTGGTAGAAATTCTCCATCTCCAGAGCTCGTGGCGGGGGAGCCGGTGGAGCAGGGTAAGAGAGTGCTCCATGTAGAAGTCTGGGAAGGTGACCCTCTTGGGGTCAGTCCAACCCTGGGCAGGGCCCTTGGGTCTCATGGGCACAGTCAGGACAGTCCAGTGGGTTGGCGCCCAGGCCATGGCTGCAGAGAGGGGGGCTCTCAGCAGGGCTGGTAGCAGCAGGAAGGGAGGCCCCTTCAGACTGGTCCAGTCCCTCTGGCACTTGGGCTTGGCTGAGGTCAGGGGGCGTGGCTGCTTTGGGGGTGTCTCCGGACGTGGGACCCTGGGTTTGCCCATCCTGGTTGGTGGTCTGATCTGATGAAGAGACGGCTGCTGCCTGGCGGGATTCCTCTTGGGGCAGGCTGCCTGGGGCCAGCAAGAGCCCCTTCTCGTCCCAGCTGGGCTTGGTGCGGATGCCCACGGCCTTCAGGATGACGTCCATCTGCCTGGCGTAGTCCAAGTGGCCGCTGACCTGCAGGAGGGTGGGAAGTGAGCACTGCAGAGCCCAGTCCTCCCAGGGCCCCTGGGTCTCTCCCTGTGTCTTCAGCCAACTCATCACCAACACCATCACTCCAACCCTCAATGATTCTCCAATCCAGAGTGAGTGGGAAGCCTCTGGGTTCAAGGCTGCTCTAGAATTTATCAAATAAAGATAAAGGAAGCTTGAGAAGACTCTGGAGAGCCCCTTGGACTCTCTGTCCCTTGGACAGCAGGGAGATCAAACCAGTCCATCCGAAAGGAAACCAACCCTGAATATTCATTGGAAGGACTGATGCTGAAGCTCCAACACTTTGGCCACCTGATGCAAACAGCCAACTCATTGGAAAAGACTCTGATGCTGGGAAAGATTGAAGGCAGGAGAAGAATGGGGTGGCAGAGGATGAGATGGTTGGATGGCATCACTGACTCAATGGACATGAGTTTGAGCAAGCTCCACGAGTTGGTGATGGACAGGGAAGCCTGGTGTGCTGCAGTCCACAAACAGACATGATTAGGTGACTGAACAACAAAAGGAAGCTTCTCTACAGGGTCTGGGTCCTGTGGGGTCAGGAAAGATCCTCCCGATAGAAGTCTGGAGTGCAAGTCCCCATTCTCTGTCTGCAGCTTTAGGTTACAGTGGGAGGGCTCTGTGGCTCACCAGCTGAGGGACCATGGGCAAGCCCTGTATCCCTCTGACCTCCACTTGCCTCAGCTGTAAAATGGGGACAGTAAGAGTGCGTACACCAGAGTGTTGCTCTGAAGGTTCCCCCAGGAATAGCTCTGAAATCGAAAATAAAGCTATGGCTAGAAAGACTGCAAGGTACTTTCCACAATCCACTCTCCTCCTTCCCCTTAGTCGTAAGAACAGCAAGTGATAGCTGGGCATATTCCCCAGCCTCCCTGGCCAGTGAGTGTACTATCGTGATGTGCTCCAGCCTACGAGATGAAACACAGCGTTATTCGGTGCTCCTTGGAAGTCTCTTTAAAAGGGGGAGTGGTTCTGCTTTTCCCGTTTCCTCTTTCCTGCTGGCTGGAATGCAGACGGGATGGCCAGGGCTTCAGCAGACATCCTGAGCCATGTAAGGATGGCAGAGTAGCAAGGCAGAGAATTTTGGCCCCTGAAGGCTGTGGAGCCTCTACACTAGCCCTGAAATGCCTCTTCTGGCCTTTTCCTATGTGGCAACATCACTTCTTGTGTGTTTCATCTGGGCCTCTGTTATGGACAGAATCTTCACTAATACAAGGGTCAAGAAGTGCCCGCTCCCTTCCTGAGAGAATAGAAGCTTCTCTATTTTTGTACAGGGATATATGTCAGTGACTGAAAAACAGGGGTGTAACTGGAGTGCCAACACCGAATCGTGATAATGTACAATGCCTGATACACAGTGGGTCCTTAATGCGTTGGAGGAAATGCATTTACTGGCTGTACTCCTTTGACAGGTATTGGCTGCTAATTGCAGATGAAGCAATTGACACAGAGAGATAAAGGGACCTGCCCAGGGTCACACGGGTCAGAGCTGGGCTCTGGATCCAGATCTTCTCTCTTCATAGAAAATCAAGTGTGTGGTGGAGAAGACCTTAAAAATCATCCTCGTTTTACAGATGAGAAAAGAGAAGCCCCGAGAAGGGCGGTGGTTTGCATAACGACACACAGCCTCTGAGAACGCAGCCGTGGGCGGTGTTTGAGATGCTGAACGTGGAAGCTGCTTTGCTCAAATCTTCTCCCTGAAACGGAGCCTCACGCTCTCCCCAGCCAGCTTAGGGGGGCTGCTTTAGTGCCAAAAGCAAGCACAAGACTGAACAGTCCCTCAAGACTGAACAGGAAGGTTTTTGTTTAAAAAGAAGACAGGAAAACAGAGGGAAGGCTTACTGGGAATCCGAAGAAACTACACAAAGGCTCAGCTGGTAACATCGGCATTTCCATCTGAATCACAAATCACACTGGCTTATTCCACTGACTTTTCAAGAACACAAAAGACAATTCCCTGTACAGTTTCGTTATTTTCTCATAATAACCAGAACCTGCCTACTTCTTGCTCTTTTCTGTACAACTGCTTTCGAAGACCATTCAGTGAACATGCACATGCATACACACAGAGGAGGCTTTTCAGCTCCCTGGGTTCAGGGTGGAGGTCAAGGTAGGCAGGCATCCTTTCCTGGAGGGTGGACATTAGTGGCTGCATGGTGCTAGAAAGCACCTATGTTTGGAATCAGAGAGATCGGGGTTCTAGACTTGGCCCTGTCTCTTACTAGGAACGAGGTGAGTCTGTACAATGTCCTGAACACCAGCTCCTCCATTTGTAAAAATGAGGGTCATGACACCTCATACCTTGAATATCTGCTAAAAGAGTTCAAGAGCCTGGGACTTTGCAGGGACTATTCTGCTCCATATATGACCCAAAACACTTTTAATAAAGGGGCATTACCCAGTTAGAGTTAGTGATACCCATCTCATGGGAGTAATGGGAAGAAATAAAGCAAACCACAAGGCACAGCTCCTGGGACACAGTAGGTATGCCATAAATATGAGTTCTTTTACTTTCATTTTCTTGGAAGGAGAGATAGAAGGTAGAGAGTTAGTTGGGCTGATCCATTTGGGAACCCAAAATGGCTGCTGAAACTCAAGCCATCACATCTGAATTCCAGCCAGCAGAAACCTAGACCCATAGGGATAAACAAGGATGGCCTCCTTATATACCTTTTCAATGTTGGCAAAGGGCTGGTAGTAGGGCTGGATGGAGGCAGGCAGGACAGGAAGGAAGGGGAGTATTTGTGGCCACAGCCAAAGCCAGATGGAAATTCCACTGTGCAACTGCCCCAGAACACACAGCTCTGGCCTTTCTTGGCCACAAGTTGGTCCAGGCCTCAGCCAACCCTGGTTCCTAAGCTGCTATTCTGCAAAGACAGAGAGGGAGAAAGAACTGGCTGGCAAAGTTCTAATTTTACAGGGAGCTGGGGGAACAGGAGAGCAGGAGTGAGGTGGGTGGGAAAAGAATCTCTTCTGAGCAGTGGAACATTCTGCTGTGGCTGACGCTGGATAAAGTTTTCAGGACTTCCCTGGTAGTCCAGTGGCTGAGACTCCACACTCCCAATGCAGGGGGCCCGGGTTCAATCCCTGATCAGAGAAATAGATTCCACATGCCACAGATAAAAAATCTGGCATGACACAACCAAGATGGAAGACCCCGAGCACTGCAACTAAGACCTGGAGCAGCAAAAAGAGAAGGTTTCAGTCTAAGACCGTCTCCCTGGCCATCTTGCCTGAGGTCTTTCTCCTGCCTGGAGACACGCTGAATGTCCCTGGGGTCACGAAGCCTCCCTGGCATTCCCATGCTGGTTAGGGACCCTCTCGGGGGCTCCCCTGTGACAACACTGAAAACATGCCATCATTTTCATCTGCTAGCTTTGGTCTGTGTTCTGATAGACTGTGTGGGGGAGGGCAGGACCCGACCTCCCGCATCCAGCCCTGCAGCTTGTAGATGCTCAGGCTTATCCACGCGGGGTGAGGGGGCCTCAGGGCTTCCTGTTTCCTGCCTTGCAAGACACCTCGACTTCCCAAACCAAAGCTGCTGCCATCTGCCCAACCATTTCCAAGACTATCAGACCCCTTGGGGGTTCCTTTACCTCTCAGGCCTCAGTTTCCTCTTCTGTAAAATGGGGCTAATAAAGGTACACACACCACGTGGGCTGGTTGTGAGGATTCAATGAGATAATACACGTCACAGACTTAATGGCTGAGGGTTGGAGGTCACTGACAAGAAGCCACAGAAATTGTGAACACAGGCAGTGGTTAAGGGTCCCGGCTCGAGGTAGGTTCTGGGTTCATCTGGCTCTGCCACTCACACGCAGCATGCCCTCCTGCAGCCTCAGTTTCTACACCTGTACAGTTCACTTCAGTCGCTCAGTCGTGTCTGACTCTTTGCAACCCACGGACTGCAGCACACCAGGCCTCCCTGTCCATCACCAACTCCCGGAGCTTGCTCAAACTCATGTCCATCGAGTCAGTGATGCCATCCAGCCATCTCATCCTCTGTCGTCCCCTTCTCCTCCTGCCTTCAATCTTTCCCAGCATCAGGGTCTTTTCCAAGGAGTCAGTTCTTCAAATTAGGTGGCCAAAGTACTGGAGTTGCAGCTTCAGCATCAGTCCTTCCAATGAATATTCAGGACTGATCTCCTTTTAGGATGGACTGGTTGGATCTCCTTGCAGTCCAAGGGACTCTCAAGAGTCTTCTTTAGCACCACAGTTCGAAAGCATCAATTTTTCAGTGCTCAGCTTTCTTTATGGTCTAACTCTCACATCCATACATGACTACTGGAAAAACCATAGCCTTGACTAGACGG
This sequence comes from Giraffa tippelskirchi, assembly GCF_054371585.1. Lineage (NCBI taxonomy): Eukaryota > Metazoa > Chordata > Mammalia > Artiodactyla > Giraffidae > Giraffa > Giraffa tippelskirchi. The sequence continues at coordinate 189,358,786 of NC_137277.1, read as the reverse complement.
ACCTTTGTCGGCAAAGTAAAGTCTCTGCTTTTTAATATGTTCTCCAGGCTCGTCATAGCTTTTCTTCCAAGTAGTAAGCATCTTTTAATTTCATGGCTGCAATCACCATCAGCAGTGATTTTGGAGCCCAAAAAAACAAAGTCTGACACTGTTTCCATTGTTTCCCCATCTATTTCCCATGAAGTGATGGGACCGGATGCCATGATCTTAGTTTTCTGAATGTTGAGTTTTAAGCCAACTTTTTCACTCTCCTCTTTCACTTTCATCAACAGGCTCTTTAGTTTTTCTTCACTTTCTGTCATAAGGCTGGTGTTATCTGCGTATCTGAGGTTATTGATATTTCTCCCGGCAATCTTGATTCCAGCTTGTGCTTCATCTAGCCCAGCATTTCACATGATGTACTTTGCATATAAGTTAAATAAGCAGGGTGACAATATACAGCCTTGACGAGATTCCTTTCCCAATTTGGAACCAGTCTGTTGTTCTATGTCCAGTTCTAACTGTTGCTTCTTGACCTGCATACAGATTTCTCAGGAGGCAGGTCAGGTGGTTCAGTAGTCCCATCTCTTAAAGAGTTTTCCACAGTTTGTTGTGATCTACACAGTCAAAGGCTTTGGCGTAATCAATAAAGCAGAAATAGATGTTTTTCTGGTATTCTCTTGTTTTTTCTATGACCCAACAGATGTTGGCAATTTGATCTCTGGTTCCTCTGCCTTTTCTAAATCCAGCTTGAACATCTGGAAGTTCATGGTTCACATACTGTTGAAGCCTGGCTTGGAGAATTTTGAGCATTACTTTGCTAGCATGTGAGATGAGTGCAATTGTGTGGTAGTTTGAACATTCTTTGGCATTGCCTTTCTTTGAGTTTGGAATGAAAACAGATCTTTTCCAGTGCTGTGGCCACTGCTGAGTTTTCCAGATTTGCTGGCATATCGAGTGCAGCACTTTCACAGCATCACCTTTGAGGATTTGAAATAGCTCAACTGGAATTCCATCACCTCCACTAGCTTTGTTCGTAGTGATGCTTCCTAAGGCCCACTTGACTTCGCGTTTCAGGACGTCTGGCTCTGGGTGAGTGATCACATCATCGTGGTTATCTGGGTCATGAAGATCTTTTCTGTACAGTTCTTCTGTGTATTCTTGCCACCCCTTCTTAATATCTTCTGCTTCTGTTAGGTCCATACCATTTCTGTCCTTTATTGTGCCCATCTTTGCGTGACATTTTCCCTTGGTATCTCTAATTTCCTTGAAGAGATCGCTAGTCTTTTCCATTCTATTGTTTTCCTCTATTTCTTTGCACTGATACCTGTACAATGGGGTTACTGTTCCTACTTCACTGGATAGCTATGGGGATTAAGTGACATAAGGTCTGTAACCCACGCAGAGCAGTGTCTGGCATGTCGTCTACTGTTACTATCGTTGAGTGTCTATTTTGTGCCCTGGTGGCTCAGATGGTAAAGAATCTGCCTGCTTCAATCCCTGGGTTGGGAAGATCCGCTGGAGAAGGAAATGGCAACCCACTCCAGTATTCTTGCCTGGGAAATCTCATGGACACAGGAGCCTGGCAAGCTACAGTCCAGGGGTCGCAAAGAACTGGACACGACTTAGCAACTAAACCACTACCATTTTGTGCCGAGCCCTGTGCTAAGTCCTAGGAGTCAGCTGGCATTTGTTCTGGAACACCAAGATTCCAGAGACCCCTGACTGGGTCTCTGCTCCCTAAGAAGCCTCATGAAGTGGTCCCTGGGGAGGCAGAAACCACCCCCCCCCCCGCCCCGCTGCAAACCAGTCCCCATACAGGAGAGGCTGAAAGAGCTTAAGGCAGCCTGGCCTTTGTTTGCTTCATTCCCTGGAGATGCCCTCTGTCTGTGTCAGAGCCTGACCCCGGCTCACTCCTGCTCAGGCTTGTCCTGAGGTCAGGAGCCTCTGCAGACCAGGTCTGTGTCACGTGACTGCCGCCAGGCTAATGCAGAGGGCTCTGCCCACGTGGGCCTGGCCGGGAGAAGGCAGGTCCTTAGGTCTCAATCCTGAGCATGAGGCAGGCACTGCTTGCCAACAGCAGTCATGAGGACTCTGTTGCCAGCAACCTCTCCTCCAGCAAGAATTTTCAAGGAAAATAGGAGGGCGGCACGAAGGCAATGCTAATTACCTCTAATTACCCAGAAGAGGAAAGCACTGCTTTCTGTGATATGTCCTAATGCGATAAAGAGCTATTATTAGACAGGAGCTGGGAGGCTGCCATGAAGGCATCTGAGCCTGGAGAGGAATCTCTGAAGCTGCTGGTCTCAGGGGCAGAAGTGAAGGCGGAGATGGGGGCAGGGGAGGCGGGAACTAGCATTAAAGGTGGGCCTCCTGCGCGTTAAGCATCGTGCATGCACCCTGGAAGGCAGGTGGGAGCCCTTGTTTCTAGGATGAGGCACCTGAGGCACAGAGAGGTTAAGTCATTGGCCTAAGGTCACACAGCCAGCACACCAGAGGCAGAGGCCGAATTCTAAGCCAGGCCTCTCTGGCATCAACGGCTGTGCTCTTCCCACTGTATCCCATTCAGAGGCTTTCCAGGGCAGAATCGGCATCTTTCAAGGGCTTGGCAGCATTTCAAGGAAATTTTCATTGAAAAGGAAATTTCAGCCATGCTTTTTCACATCTGGTTCCTGTGGCAGAGGGAGACCCCTGGAGTGGTGGGGCATCAAGTCAAACAGGACAGCGACCCCTGGACACGGGCCAGGGGGCATCAGAGTCTAGTGGTCTCCTAGTCTTGTTAGCCAAGCTCTTCTCAGTCCCATAGGAAGGTGGACAGCACAGACTCCAGACCCGGTTTCAGAGACCGGATCTACGACTCTCTGGTTCTGAGTCTATTGTGTCAAGCCTTGCTCAGTCATGTCTGACTCTTAGCATAGCCCGCCAGGCTCCTGAGACCATGGAATTCTCCAGGCAAGAATACTGGAGTGGGTTGTCATTCCCGACTCCAGGGGATATTCCCAACCCAGGGATCAAACCTGGGTCTCCTGAGTTGCTGGCAGATTCTTCACTGTCTGAGCCACCAGGGAGCCCACTGTCTCAAGCCTCCGTGTTCTAGTCTATGACTTGGGGACGCCCACATCCTACTCAACGGGATTGCTGTGAGGTCGATATCACATGAAGCAAGTCTCCAGGGGTAAAGATGATCTAAGAGATGACTCTAGGGCTTGAAGCTCCTATCTGTCCTGGGACGACTGCCTCTTGAACTAGGAGTGATCAGTTTCATGGGTGGGTGAGTCTAAAAACTCTTCTCATTCTTGGACCGACATCAGCCTCCAAAGCTGCCAGTTAGGAAGACCGGGGCTGATTCACTTGTGTTCCTCTGGTGGGTCAGGACTTGTGAGCCAGGGCCCTGGGAGTCTGGGGGAGTGAAGATATGAGCCAGGACAAGTTGGCCCCCGCGAGATGGTGGCAGGCCAGGGGGTCCTCAGGGCAAGGTCATGGCCCGTGAGCTCGGGGCTGGCAGCGCCTGATGACGCTCTAGCTGTGCGTTTTTGTGCTAGAACCCCCCGTGCTCTCTTCAGTCCTCAGTTTAGCTTTAATAAATGTGCAACCAGGGACTTCCCTGTGGGTCCAGTGGTTAAGACTTCACCGTCCAGTGCAGTGGATGTGGGTTCGACCCCTGGCCGGGGAGCCAAGATCCCACATGCCTTGCAGCCAAAAAACTAAAAGCATGAAACAGAAGTAACACTGTAACAAATTTAACAAAGACTTTAAAATTTGCCCACATCAAAAAAAGTCTTTAAAAAGCAAATAAAAAAACCCCCAAACCTCATGCAACCTGGCGTTAGCTGTGCTGGTGGGGGTGGGTCAGGGTGCCCGGCTTCCCCCACCACGAGGTGGTGTGTGTGTGTGTGTGTGTGTGTGTGTTGGGGGGGGTGGTTGTTGGGCCAGGCTGCTGTTGAAGCTGAGGGGAGGAGCCAAGGTCATCCAGGGTACCCCTCCCCAGGGGAGTTTTCAGATGCCCAGGGAGGGGCCTGGCCTGCCTGCTTTCAGACAGGATGGTGTGGCTGGCTCAAACCACGCTTATGTGGTACCTGGGGAAACTGGTTTATGCTTGGGAAATGCACTTGATAAACGGCAGCCGGCAGTGCGGTCACTGGAAACTGAAGCTCCTGTTCTCACAGGACTGTCATCGCAGGGACTTCCCCTGGCGGAGTTTGCTCGGGGACATAACTGCAGCCCATGACCCTCCCCTTCCTGGTGGCCAGTGTCTCTCCCACTGGTTCCCACATCTACCCACCCAGGGGCGATGCCCACTGGCTCCAGACCTGGGCTTGAGTCCTGCTCTGCCACGCCCCTGCTGTGTGACCCTGGGCAAGTCCCTTAGCTTCTCAAGCCTCAGTGTCGCCTGTGTACAGTGGGGATACGGGCATTGAAAAAGGCTCAGGGCACAGCTGGGCATTGCGTCGGCACACGACACTGTTATTAACTCCACAGGACAGACAGGCAGTGTGGGGAGGGGCAGCGAGGTCTTCCTTGCTCCCCCCCATTTCCCAGCAAGAATGCTTCGGACCGTCTGCCCTGCTCAGTGTGAGACATGGGAGAATCCTTGGGGACTATGTTTAATATGCAGACGTGCAGGCTCCACTCCTAGAAATTGATGGAGGAGGTCTGGGGAGCGGGGCTCTGGGATCTGCATTTTAAATAAACTCTCCAGATGAGTCAGAGGTCAGGGACCTTGGAACACACTTTGGTTTTCAATGCAGCGGGTGTGGGTTCAATATCTGGTGGGAGAGCCAAGATCCCACACAACTTGTGGCCAAAAAACCAAACACATCAGACAGAAGCAATACTGTCACAAATTACACACCTTCCTTGCTCCCTATTCCAAGGTTTTGTGTGTGCGTGCTAAGTCACTGCAGTCGTGTCTGACTCTGTGCAACCCCATGGACTGTAGGCCGCCAGGCTCCTCTGTCCACGGGATTCTCCAGACAAGAGTACTAGAGGGCTTTGCCATGCCCTCCTCCAGAGGATCTTCCCAAGCCAGGGATCGAACCCACGTCTCTTACTTCTCTTGCACTGGCAGGCGGGCTCTTTACCACTAGTGCCACCTGGGAAGCCCACTCCACGGTTTCACAGCCTGGCAATCAGGGGCTTCTCTTCTGGTCCAGCCTGAATGATTCCATGTGTATCCTCAGGCTGTTCTGGTTACTCTCAGGAGAAACAGACTGTCCTGACTAGTAATCTGGGCTTGGGGAGTGAGTCAGGGCTGTGGGAGGAGGAGCTGGGGGAGGAGTGGAAAGAGGGCAGTAATGTAGGGGCAAGAACATGGGCTTTGGAGGTTCAAATCCAGGTTATCAGTTGCGCATTGTATGATGGGGACTTTCCTAAGCCTCAGTTTCCTAATCTGTGAAATGGGGTTAATGATGCCTGGCCCTGAGGCCAAGTGCAGGCTAAAGAGAGCGTGTGCCAAGGGCCTGGGGGCACTTCCCTGGCACAGGGATGGTGCCTGTGAACAGGAGTTACCGCTTCCCAAGTGAGTTCTTACAATCTCTCTCGTCTGGGGTGGACCGGGCCGGGGCCAGAGTCCCTGGGACGTGGGTTGCTGGGCCGGAGTAAGATGTGCGCCCTCCCTAGCCCCCAGAGTTGGCCCCAAGAGGCATGGGGGTACTCACCACAGAGGACAGGTCCACGTTCTCCACCCTCCTGTCCTGCAGCAGCACAGGCTGCAGGCCGGCCACGTGGAGCCGCACGGAGGACGTGCGGTAGACGAAGCTCAGCAGCCAGTCTGCCCTGCGGGGGGAGAGGACGCAGTGAGAAGAGGGATGTCAGCCTCAGGAGGGCCCGGTCTGGCCCCAGCGAGCCTGTCGGGATGGGTGCTTCTGCGAGAAACGGGCTTGCTGCGCCCAGGGATGGTGGTGGCAGCTGCAGGCGCCGATGCTTTGGGAGCACCGCTGGGCCTGCAGCTCCAGGGAAGCCGCTTGGTTCCCTGCCGGCTCCCGGGGGCAGAGAACGGCGTTGGTGAGCAACAGACAGTATCTGCGGAGTGGATGAATGAGGGAACCGCATGCCATTCTCCAGAAATCAGCAGGAGGCTGGGAGGGATGCTCTCAGCTGGCTGTGGGCTTCCAGTTCCCCCGGGTGGCTGGGCCGGGGCTCCCTGGGAGATGAAAGAGAGGCAGCAGGACATCTGTCTTGGGGGGAGGACCACGGGGGTCTAGGACCACATGCTCTGCAGGCTAGGACGTTTAGGCTTGGGGCGCCCCCGTCTGTCTGTGAACGGGAGGGACCGAGACAGGCCTGGCCGGCAGCCTCCTGCCCTCAGCCACTAGGAGGCCAGGGTGACCCCCAGCGGGGTCACAGCCCTGCAACACTCCTCCTCCGCTCTCATGGGTGCTGTGAACCCCGTGCTCTGTACCCCAACACTCCCAGCCTGACATCCGCCCTACACTCCGGAGAGAGGATAACCCTGGACACTCTGCAGCCCGATTCTTCAGGTACACCGAGCCGTGTCCATAGAAGGCCTGGTCTACAGGGTCCATGGGACAGCGTTCCCCCTCGAGCCCCTGCACGCTGTCTGGGGTGAAGCTGGGCCCTGTCCCCCAGCAGGTCCGTGCACATGGACACTTGTGTTCCCCCTCAGCCTCCAGGACTGGAACTTTACTTAGCACATCAGGCTGTCTTGTTTAGACTGAGTCTGACTCTGGTTTGCAGGGTCCACCGAGTGCAATATTTTTGTGTGCTTGTTTGAAAGCAGGGCTCTCCCTCCCTGCCAAGTGGGGGCATCGGCTGAGAGTCAGGGGTCCTTGCCCTGCGTGTCTGACCACAGGCGAGGCCCCCGAGCTGTCTGGGACCCACGCTGTGGTGGGCTGTCTAGGCTCCCTGGTAGTCTTGACCCTTCAGGGTCTCTGGCCCCATGGGACACCCCTGGAAGGACCGGGGTCCAGAGTTGAGGGGCTCTCAACAGACCCTTGGGCTGCCCAGTGGCGCTAGTGGTAAAGAACCTACCGCCCGATGCAGGAGACATAAAGAGACGTGGGATCGATCCCTGGGTCAGGAAGATCCCCTGGAGGAGGGCATGGCAACCCACTCTAGTATTAGTGTCTGGAGAATCCAATGGACAGAGGGGCCTGGTGGGCTACGGTCCGTGGGGTCACAGAGTCAGACACGACTGAAGAGACTCAGCACACTTGCATGCAGGCAACAGACCCTTCTGCCGTGTTCCCCCCGACTCCATCGTCTGAATCACCCGCCAGGTCCCTCACACAGAAGCCAGCAGGACCAGGTCCCTCACACAGAAGCCAGCAGGACCAGGTCCCTCACACAGAAGCCAGCAGGACCAGGTCCCAGGTCCCCCTTCCCCACCATGGCCACTGATGACCGAATCCTGCAGATATATACCCTCCCACCACACCTTGCTCCCCCAGGACCTTCTGCTCCAGCTCTGAAGTCAGGCAGCCCCTCCCCGTAGCTCCCCTTCCTTAAACTCTCACCCGACCATGGCCCTGTCCTCTCAGAAGCTGACCTTGACTCCCCACTGCCCACCAGCCTTCTTTTATAGAAAATTCCTTAACTCCCTCCAGACAGCAATGCTTGCACATCCCAATGGTTAGCCTCATACTGAAGGCCCAAGAGAGTGTCCCTCAGAATGACAGCTAAGGGGAGAAGGGAGACTGATCCGAGTTGTTCTATCAACTCATCATGAGACATGTGCATCAAACACGGGGTGTGAGGGAGGCCCCCGAAATGGTTCTGCCATGGAAAGTCATAAATGAGAGACTTCCCTGGGGTACAGTGGGTAAGAACCACCTGCCATGCAGGGACAAGGGTTTGACTCCTGGTCTGGGGAGATCCCACATGCCGTGGAGCAACTAAGCCCAAGCACCACAAGTACTGAGTCCGGGCGCCTGGAGCCCGTGCTCCCCAACAAGAGAGGCCACCGCAACCAGAAGCCTGTGCCTCGCAACCAGAGGGTGGTCCCCGCTCGCCCCAACTGGAGAAAGCCCGCGCCTGGCAACGAAGACCCAGGGCCACCAGAAAAATAAAGTAGAAAGAAGGCTGTAAAGGGGCAAGGTCAGCATCGTTCCTGCCTACGGTCCATCTTAACTGACCACACTCTACTTACAATGCTAACTGCACTTGTTTACACCCATGTACGGATGAACTTCCAAGGACAGAGGAGCCTGGCGGGCTACAGTCCACGGGGTCGCAAGAGCTGGACATGACTTAGCGACTAAACAACGACAGACAGAGAAGGATCATGTGCTAGAAGGTCCCACAGCCTCGAAACTGTGCTGAATGAACCCAGCGCTTTTGTTTTTATCCTGTGGTTTTTGCAGAGGCCTGCCAGACCCTCTGCACCCGGCGTCTGCCTCTCTTGCGGGGGGTGGGCCACCAGCCCCCGCTTGGGACCACACGGAGCTAGTCCTGCCCTGTCAGTCACCGGCTGTGTGACCTCGGGCGAGTTGCTTGACCCCTCTGAGCCTCAGTCTCGTCACAGTGAGTTACCTCGCGGGGAGGGCAGGAGCACGCGCAGAGAGGGCACCCTGGGCAGCCAGCGCTCACACCCGTGAGCACCGGGAGGCACGGGGTGCGATGACACCCTTGCTCTGGGCTTTCACGGGCGCTGTGGCCTCTCTTGCTGGGCCTCCTCTTTCTGGCTCTGACGTGCTCCTGTCCATCCCTTCACCATCGAGCTTGCACATGCCCCCTCCAGGGAGTGCCCCTGAGCCCCTCCACCTGGCATTAATGACCCCTGTCCCTCCTGAGCTGCTGCATGCTCCCCTTGCCATGTTTGCTACATGTCCTCGGTGGGTCCGCCCCTGGGTCTTTTCCTTTCCTGGGCAGAGAGCCCGTTGAGGGCAGGACCATGCCCTAGACCTGTACCCCACCTCCCAAGTGGAACAGTGAACCCCCTGGGTGGGTGGGGTGTCCAGCAAGCCAGGCCTCAGTGTCCTCAATACTCCAGGCCAGGCAGATGCACGAATCACACAGCTGGCCTTTGACTGGAACCATGGGACCTGCGGAAGGCTGTGCCCTGGGTCCTCACAGGCCTGGAGACACTTGTGGGCAGGGGTGCCCCCTCCTACCACCCACTCCTTCTGCCATCAGCCCCTCCCCACACGGCGCTGGAGCAGAGACCATGCAGTGAGTCCCCTGGAGCTCAGAATGAAACCCTCTCACTGCAGATGCCCCAGGGGTCAGAGAGACAGGCTCACCTGAGTTCACATCCTGGCTCTGCTGTGTGACCTTGGCATTTGACCCTCTCTGAGCTTCAGTTTCCTTGCAATACAACAGGGAGCAGCAGCACTCAGCCCGGCTGGCTTCCAGGGAGGGTGTGAGAGCAGGCGAAGAACTCGCCAGTTTTATTAAAGTACATTATAAATCTATAAATGTATATAGTTTGGTAGCTTTGGCCTGAAGCTCCCCTCACCCCCTCGCTCACTCTCCATCTTAAGTAAGTTCACCGCAACTAAAGAGTCGTTGGGGGCCAAGAATGTGAATTCCTGGCTGCCGCTTAATTTAATCAAGAAACGACAGTTATTGTTTTGGTCTGGACATTCCTCCCCTCTTCTCTCCTTCCTCCTCCTCCTCCTTTTTTCTCCCTGGAGAGATGGCTCAGGCTCTCACAAAATAATGGAAACGTAAGCTTATTAGCCTCAGGTTCTCGACAGAACAGATGGGTTTAATAAGATTTTGCTGCTTTCATATTGCACACATGCAATTTTAATTCTTTCCCTTTGCTGTTTATGAAACATACCAAAAAAAAAAATTGTGTGCTGTGAATATGCCCATGTTGCTTACTGGGCACCTACAAACTGCCAGTCCTCACCCTACATAATCTCCTTTAATCTTCCCAGAACTCCTGTGCAGGATGGCCTCTTATTCCCATTGTATAGGTAGGAATACTGAGCTTTAGATTTGTTTGTCCAAAGCCATCCGAGAGGTAAAGGATGGAGCCAAGATTTTAACCAAGGACTGTTTGATGTCAATATCGTGTCCATTCTTTTTCTTTTCTTATTTCTTAAACTGTCTTTACTTAAAAGTCTCTTTTATAAATATATATAAAAGTGTCTTTTATTAAAAAAGATATGCATATATATACATACGGAACTAAATCACTTTGCTATATACCTGAAACTAATGCAATACTGTAAATCAACTATGTATCAATGAGAAAAAAAAAAAAAACTCTTTTAAGCTGTCCTTCCAATCCCTGTCCACTCTTCAGGGGTAGCCACTGTTATTAGTGTCTGATGGTCCCTCTGGACCTTCCTGTTCATTTCCAGACATACAGATACATATACGCATACACAGAAACTTCTTATTTTGTAAGTGGATCCATAGAATGTATTGTTGTCCTTGCTTTTTAAAAAAATTATTCCCCTCTTTGTGGTCATTTAGGTCACTGGGTTGCTTTCAATTTTTAATTATAAATGAAGCTGCAAGGATCCCCTTTGTGCATCCATCTCTGAGCATGTGACTATCTATTTATGTAGGATCACAGAAGCCAGAATCTGTGGGATCAGAAGACTGGCATATTAAAAATTTGGATAGATATTGCCAATTACCCCCAAAAAGGATTTGCTAAATTCAACTACCACCAACAGTGTATAACAGTGCCCGTTTCACCACATCTTCACCAACACTGAATGTTATTTATGTTTCAGATGTTCAATAATCTGATGGATGATAAATAGTATTTTACTTATTTTAGTTTGCACCTATTTCATTAGTAATGAGGTTGGGTTTCTTTTCAAAAGTTTATTGACTGCATTTATTCCATGTTTATGTGTAGATATCTTTTGGCCATTTTCTTTTTTCTTTGGCCACACCACGTGGCATGTGGAATTTTAAGTATCCCCATCAGGGACTGAACCCATGCCCCCTGCATTGGGAGTGTGGAGTCTTGCCACTGGATGGCCAGAGAAGTCTCTGATCATTTTCTTATTAGTTTTTTTTTATTGATTTGATTGAGCTCTTTATATATTATGGCTCTTTATCATTGATTCTTTGTTCTTTCTCCCATATTCTGATTCTAAGAACTCAGCTTAGAATATGAGTGATAGGGTTTGGGGGAGAATGGATATGTGTATATGTATGGCTAAGTCCCTTCGCTGTTTACCTGAAACTACCAAAACATTGTTCATCGGCTATGCCCCAATACAAAATAAAAAGTTTAAAGTTTGAAAACAAAAAAGAATAGGAATGACAAAGCCATACTAACTGGTTGAACTCTGGTGTCCGGGTTAATGCCCTCTGTCCACGGCTAAAGGTCATCTTTATCTTTAGCTCTGGACATGGGCTAAGTTATCAAAATGAGACTTTCCAAGTCTGTTCTATTCAGGTGCAGGTTCCATTTGGGAGGGTTGGGATTAGATCAAAACTAAAGTTAACTGGCCTTGTGACTTAACTTCTCTGAGCCTCAGTTTTCTCACTTGTAAAATGGGATCAATAATAGGACCCCCTTAGGGTCTTGGGGTGGAATCTTCCCTTCCTCCCCAGGGTCTAGGGCACCACCTTGGCTGAAGCCCCTCAAGTCCTTCTCAAACCCCCGGCCAGGATGCCTCCTTTCCAGCCCCACAGCCATCAGCCTTTGAAGCCCTCACCTCTTGCTGGAGGATCTGTCATATGCTGTGGGTGCTGGCCGCCCCCGAGGCTGTCATCCCCGCCCCGACACATTGCTCTGAAAGCCTGGACAATCCCCATTCCCTTCCTACCAAGTAATGCACACACGTGGGACTTCCCTGGTGGTCCGGTGGTTAAGAATCCGCCTTTCAATGCAGGGGACACGGGTTCGATCCCTGGTCAGAGAGTGAAGATCCCATATGCCACGGGGCAGCTAAGCCCGCGTGCTGCAGCTACTGAGCTCACACACCACGGCTAGAGAAGACTGCATGCCACAACAAAGACGCAGCGCAGCCAAAAAATAATAAACAAACGAAGCCCACAAGCACTCATTAGTCAGCATTTAAAGACCTCCCATCTGGGGCTCACTCTCTGCTTCTCAGTCTCAGCCCACTCACCCATGTCCCTCTTGCCCCAGATCACGGGGACCAGCCTGGCCTCTCGAGTCATCCTATAAACTTGTCTCGGGCCTGACCCAGGGAAGTCCTCCTCAGGACCTGCCCCTCTCACGCATCGTCCCATGGAGACGGATGCTGCCCAGTTGAGAACCCCGGCCTGGGCCTTGCTCCTAACAGGGCCAGTGCCCCACTGCTCCCTGAGATCCTCCGGGACAAGGGCCTTGCCTCAAACTTCCGTGTCCCCAGACGACACCTGGGGACACTAGGTGCTCAGTTAGGGCTGTCACCTCCCCAGGAGCACGAGGTCTGGACAGACCTGCAGTAGCCATTGACGATCCTTCCAGAAACCACCTTCCGGAAAGGCTCCCAGTGCTTGGCCTCTCCGTCCACAGGCGCACCCAGCAGGACGACGTCCTCAACGATCCCTTGGCAATCTGGAGAGAGACCCCAGAGAAGGTGGTCAGCGCCCTGGCCACAGTGCGTCCTGCGAGGGACTGTCCAACAGCGGTGGAAGAAATGGATATCACACCCACATGCGTGCACATATGCACTCACTATTGTTGTTCAGTCGCTCAGTCGTGTCGGATAATTTGCGACTCTGTGGGCTGCAGCACGCCAGGCTTCCCTGTCCTTGCACGCACACAAACACATTCATGCAAAGATGCAAACGCACACACATGCCGAAGCTTCTGTTCACCGAGTTTCAGGCCCTGGGTCAAGCCCGCTGGTGCCTGATCTATTCCTACAAAGCCCACACGCGGAAACTAGTGAGCCTGTGCACCACAGCTAGAGAAGACCGCCACAACCCAGACCCAGCACAGCCAAACAGGGACGAAAGAGTAAGGAAAGCACACATCATCCCCGTTTCAGGGTTACGGAGAACCAAAGACGTTTTCAGAATCACATGGCCAGTGAGTAGCACAGTCCAAGTGGGGACCCACGTCTATTTCCACCATCCGTGAAGCTCATGACTGACCGTGCACTCGGATGGAGTGTGTCCCTTTAGAAGAGACTCATGGTCCTTGGCTCATGGCATGCGCCAGGCAGGAGATACCACAGCCTTCCTCTGTAACAGGTCCCTGGGGGCCTGTACAGCCTGGCGGTAAGGCGGGAGTGCAGAGGAGAGGGGAGTGAAAGGGTCCCGGGACATGGAGTGGACACATTGGCGCTGACCTAGCGGTTTAGGGTATTTCAGGAAAGGGCTCCTCGCAGCGCAGCTCGTGGATGAGGGCTGGCCTGTGGGGTGTCTGTCCTCTAAGTATAGATCAGAGAAGCAGTGTCTCTTTGATCTCCCTGCAGACTGGAAACCCACAGTTCACACAGGGGCATGTGAACCGCACTTTGAGAAGCCCTGCTCTCAACCACGAGGGAGCACGTGCGTGGCCCACCCCCAGCCAATCTCCACCCCCCGAGCCAGCTGGATGTTTCTTCTGGCCTCGCCTCACTTGTTTACATCTGTCTTCTCCTCCAACCTCTGGGTTCAGGGAAGGCGGGGCTCCGGCTCGCCTTGGTCACAGCTGTACAGCACAGCGCCTGGTCTACCCTTGGGGTTCAAGAAGGGTGTGAATGGAAGAGTGAGTAAACACACAGCCATCCCCCAGGACAGCCAGTATACAGACTTCGTAGTTGCAAAGCTCTGGGTTCAAATTCCAGCTTAGTGACTTCTGAACTAAGTCACTTGACTTCTCTGAGCCTACAAGTGGCTATGGTACTGCCTTGAGGGTCTCTGGACTGCAAGGAGATCCAACCAGTCCATCCTAAAGGAAATAAGTCCTGAATATTCATTGGAAGGACTGATGCTGGAACTGAAACTGCAATACTTTGGCCACCTGATGCGAAGAGCTGACTCATTGGAAAAGACCATGATGTTGGGAAAGATTGAAGGCGAGAGGAGAAGGAGATGCCAGAGGATAAGATGGTTGGATGGCATCACTGACTCAATGGACATGAGTTTGAGCAAACTCTGGGAATTGGCGATGGACAGGGAGGCCTGGCGTGCTGCAGTCCATGGGGTCGCAGAGTCAGACACGACTGAGCAACTGAACTGAACAGAGGGTCTTTCTGGGGATGAAGTCATGGTGGGGAAAAACCCAGGGCAGTGAATGCACAGTGGAAGCTGGCACGCCTCCTGCCTGCCTTGCTCCCCCATGCCTGCCTTGCTCCCCCACTTCCCAGCACGTAGCTCCGTCTTAAGAGTCCTGAGTGCCCCTACATTTACCTGCTCCGTGTTATTCTTGGGGAGTGGGCCCTAGAGGGACAACTCAGCCAGCCCTGCCCGTCTCCTGCTGAGAGACACAAGGCAGGTGGCTGCCTCTCCCTGGGCTCTGGTTTCTAACCAGAGTGCGTCTGTTTTCCATTTGAGCTCCCTTTGAGCTGAAAAATGGGTCTGAGTAAAGGGTCTGTCTGAGTCAAGGGTTCCAGGCTAATGGGAGTCTGAGAACCCCTGTGCTCCTCTGTCTCTGACAGATAAGATCCCCTGGCGCAGAATCCTGATATCACTTCTTGGCTTCCAGGGAGAGGATAATCTGGCAGAAAGACGTAAAACTTCAGGAAGCTGGCGGTTTGTGTTGAATGGTACGGATGACTCAGATACTCTTCCATGTAAGGGCTATTTCAGGTGCTTGTGTTTCCAGCGAGGCTGTAGATTTTATTTTGAACCCTGCTCTTGGCTGATGAGGAAACCCGGGGTCTCAGAGGGGAGGGGGCGTGCCGAAGGTCACACGGGTCGTGAGGACCCAGCTGAGCCCAGAACCCAGCACCGGGAGTGGCCAGGTCCTGGGCCATCCCTCCAGCAGCAGCAACTCAGAGCACAGCGATCACAGGGGATTATCATCGCCCCCACAGTGCCAGGCGGCTGTGGGCCAAGGACCAACGACGGGGCTTTGCGCTCTCTCTGGACGCCGACCCCTCAGGGCTCCTGCCCGAGAAATCTTCATCTCAAGAGCTTTGCTGCCCCAGGGGCCATCACCTGGTGGGCTGGGACCCCTTGTGGCCAGCAGTGGGATTGCGGCATTCCCCACCAGGTTGCCTAGGACGACCAGGATGCTGTGACTCCCATCCGACAGCTGTGACGAACAGCAAAGAGGTAGCTGCCTTTTGCTGAACTGAGATTAGCAGCTGAAACTCAAAAAACAGTCTAGAACAGTCAAATCCAGCCAGGGTGGGCAGCGAGCTGGAAACATATTTACTGAAGCCTGGTTGAAAACTGCCTTAATGAGACCTCCTCCCCTTCTGACGGTTACACACTCAGAGGTGCCCTCCTTACATTTTAAAACATGATTTGTTCTCTGGACCAAAAGGCAAACCTGGAGATAAGCCATGAAGCAGACTCTTGGTGACACATAGGTGTTAGCTAAAAAAACTTAGTGGGAATCATTTTAGACCCACCCAAGGGAGAATCCTGTGTCCTGTTCCCAGAGTGATGTGGTCCAGGATGGGAAGTCTAAGTTAAGAAAAACGGCCATTGAATTAGATGCCGGGAAAAAAAGATGTCAAAATTCATTGTTTGGTCCAAAACTTTATAATACCAGAAAATTTCAGTCTTCCAGGTAAAACACAGAACATCCTCACTCAGGTACCACTTTTAGAGTCAAGAAGGTCCCTTCCATGGGCACAGGTGACTCTTCATGTCACAGTGGAGTTCCTCGTGGTCCAGTGGCTGAGACGCCACACTCCTAATGCAGGGTGGCTGGGTTCAATCCCTGGTCAGGGAACGAAACCCCACATGCCAAAACTCAGATCCAGCACAGCTAAATAAATGTTTTAAAAAAGAAACTGGGATTTAACATTTTAATAATAATAACGAATATTAGACAAACTTACCGACTTTTAACTGCAGGGCCCATGACTGTTTTCTGAAATATGTGGGATTTATTCCTATTGCTACCATCAGCTTTTCTTCCTGTGAATTTTTAAGGTGTGAAGACAGTCCCATAGCTTTATAAACAGTCAGGGGTCCAACAGGCATTGCTCACCTTCAAGTAGAGGACACAGGCATATCCAGCTTTCAGGCTGGGATTTCTCATTTTTTAAGCAATCCTGTGTATGTTTAACACAATGCTTTTACTGCTGAAGGTGGAGGCCCTTCACCCTGTTATGACTTTGGAATTAAGGCAGCTCCATCCCTCCAGCAGCAGAGAAGAAACGCTCTATCAGTCTTGTTTTTTTTTTTTTTTTTTAACTTTTTAGTTATGTATTTATTTATTTGGCTGCACTGGATTGGAGTTGAGGCACACGGGATCTTCCACCTTTGTTGCAGCACGCGGGATCTTTCGCTGGGGCAGGTGGGATCCTGTTCCCTGAGCAGGGATTGAGCCCGGGCCCTGCATTAGGAGTGAGGTGTCTTGGCCACTGAGGCACCAGGGAAGTCCTTATCAGTCCTGTCTTCACCTCTCCGCTTTCGGCGCTTTTTGTCACTCACGTGCTAGGAGAAACATTACTTTCCCAAACTGTCTTTGCTTCTATCTCTTATTTTTATTCTTAATACAGGAGCCAAAGCGATCCCTTTAAAAGTCAAGTCCCAGGCATGAGGTAGGACCTTCTGCGGGTGGTGGAAATTTTCGACAACTGAGTTGTGCGATGGTTTGGACGACGCTGTGTTCGCTGAAAGTCACTGACTTGTACACTGAAATTGGGGGGATTGTGTAATATGTAAATTACACTGCAGGGAGAGTCAGATCACTTCACTCTCATGTTCAAGACCCTCCCATGGGGCCCATCTCTCCTGGGGTAAGTCATCTTCAGCAGCTCCTGAAGCCCGCCGAGACCTCCCCAGCACGTCCCCTTGCTCACTCTGCTCCAGCCAGACTGGCCTCGCTGTTCCAGAACATGCCAGGCCTTTCCCTCGCTGATGCCCCCTCCCGATGCCCTTCCCGCTGACATCCACACACCTCCCCCCCGCACCTCTCTGCCTAACTGTCACCCTCCAAAGGGAGAAGGATGCGACCTCCCACCCTGACCAGGAGTCCCATCTCTCTTCTCTGATTTCCTTTTCTCTACAGCACTTGAGACCATCTGACTTACAACCCAGTTTTCTTTTAAAACCTCTTTTGCAGTCTGTCTGCCACTACATGGGAGCTGCCCGAGGGCTGAGACTGTTCTTTCTCATGTTCCACAGGAAGGTCTGTATAGTCAAGGCTATGGTTTTTCCAGTAGTCATGTATGGATGTAAGAGTTGGACCATAAAGAAGGCTGAGCGCTGAAGAATTGATGCTTTTGAACTGGGGTGTTGGAGAAGACTCTCAAGAGTCCCTTGGACTGCAAGGAGATCCAGCCAGTCCATCCTAAAGGAGATCAGTCCTGAATATTCATTGGAAGGACTGATGCTGAAGCTAAAGTTCCAATACTTTGGCCACCTGATGCGAAGAGCCGACCCACTGGAAAAGACCCTGATGCTGGGAAAGACTGAATGTGGGAGAAGAAGCGGACGACAGAGGATGAGATGGCTGGATGGCATCACCGACTCAATGGGCATGAGTTTGAGCAAGCTCTGGGAGATGGTGAAGGACAGGGAGGCCTGGCGTGCCGCAGTCCTTGGGGTCGCAGAGTCGGACACGACTGAGCGACTGAACAGCAACGACAGGGACTCCCCAGGGCCTACAGCAAACAGCAGGTGGCACAGGCGCTGTGCTCAGTACGCACTTGTGGGAGGAATGAAAGAAAGCTCCGGGACTCGGCATCTGAACCCTTTGTGGTGAGAACACATGCAAAAAGGTTTTTTTTTTTTCTGTAATTTTCCTCCTGGTACAACTTCTTCTGAGAGGTGCCAGTCGAGGATCTCTGTAGACTGGGTAATGAAGAGCGAGTGCTGACTCTGCTGAAAGTAAATGTAAGAGTATTTAACCGCTGCTCTCAGCTTTTTGGGCTTTCCTGGTGGCTCAGTCAGTAAAGAATCCCCCTGCAACACAGGAGACGTGAGTTCCATCCCTGGGTTGGGAAGATCCCCCGGAGGAGGGCATGGCAACCCACTCCAGTATTCTTGCCTGGAGAATCCCATGGACAGAGGAGCCTGGCGGGCCACAGTCCACAGGGTCGCAGAGTTGGACAGGACTGAAGCGACTGAGCACTCAAGCACGCACTCCGCTCTTTAACTGCTGGCTTCCAGGGTTCTGCTCCAGGGGAACGGCTGCTACTGTGACCAGCTGCGGTCTGCAGTGGGCAAGAACAATGAACGGTCCTTCGGACCCTGCCCTGACTGAGCCGACGCTCCCTGAGTCTTCTCCCTGGCTTCTGACAGTGTGACCCAGAGGCTCATGGTGACCCTCCGAAGAAGCACGTGACGTCAGCCATATTCACAGAAGCCCTCGGGCTTGGCCTACATGATAGGAAGGCTCGGGATCTGCAGACCCTTCAGGAGCTTGTGGTGAAGCTCGAGGTGCCCCGTCTCTGAGGGCAAAGATCCGGAGCGAATTTGAGGGCCTGCACAAGTGCAAACCACCGCCGGCCAATTAAACGCCGCCTGTTTCACACGGCAGGTGTCATGATTCAAAGACTGTATCAGATGGCTGTTGCAATTCACAGAATTTCTGGATTCAGGTAGTCATTTGCCATTACATACTTTCTCCACCAGGAGACGCTCAAAGAGTGACAAGTGCCACATGCAGGGCTGGGAAACGTTTGCCAGCAGAAAGGGCCCAGGTGCACAGAAGGTTGGGAATCGCCAGTCTGGGAGAAGTTGCTTGACCTTGAGCACAAAAGAAATCTTCAAATGCTGGTTTTGCGGGAATTGAAGTCAGTTATTTAGTAACTTGGAGCCTTAGCTTCCCCGTGTAAAATGGAGATAATGCAATAATACTGATTTCCCAGGGCTGGAGTGAGGTTGTTATATGCTCAGGGTGGTGCCTGGCACATGCCCGGTCAGTGGGATCCACTGTTTTTCCCATGCGGACAATCAAGTTGGCAACGAGGTAGAAATGGTGGGCAGGAGGCACAGTTTTCGGAGATGGCTTCGCCATTACAGCACCACGCCTGTTTCTAGCCAGCTGCCAATCGCAGAGACTGTTTTAGGAGTCAGCGGTGGGGAGGAGTCATGCCGGGCATGTGGTCGGAGGACGAAGCCTCTGGAGGGACGCAGCTGTAGAGTGTAAACTGCGGTTGAACACTTCCTCATTTACTTAAAAACGTTTTTTTTTGGCCCCACCACTCAGCTTGTGGGATCTCAGTTACCCAGCCAAGGAACTGATCCCGCACCCCTGCAGGGAAAGCGCAGAGTCCAAGCCACCGGACTGCGAGGAAAGTCCCCAAATTAAAAAAAAAATTATGGTAAAATACTCGTAACATAAGAGTTTTCATCTTAACCATGGACCTTTAAAAAAAGTCTTTATTGAATTTGTTACAATATTGCTTCTGTTTTACTTTTTATTTTTTTAGCTGTGAGGCTTGTGGGATCTTAGTTTCCTGGGTAGGGATCCCAACCCCCTGCACTGGAAGGCTAAGTCTCACTCACTGGTCCTCCCGGGGAGTCCCTTACCCAGTTTTAAGAGTACAGTTCAGTAGCATTAAGTACAGCCACACTGTTGTGCAACCATCTTGCTTTTTATCACTCAGGATTTAGATAAATCAGTTTCTATCTTGTCAACTGCTCTTATCAACTGCTCTTATCATACCAGATTCCTGATATGACACTTTACCACCTGGTACTCCTGGCAGTCTGGAGATTGTCTTCGATTTCCAAAAATAACCAAAACAAACCACAAAAAGCCCCCCCGGAGCTGAGAATGGATAGTCTGCACGACACCAAGTATCCTCTTCCTCTAGAGCCTTGGTCTCTAAAATCCTCTGTGTTGTTGTTTGGTCACCAAGTTGCATCTGACCCTTTGCGACCCCATGGACTGCAGCACACCAGACTTCCTTGTCCTTCATTATCTCCCGGAGTTTGCCCAAACTCATGTCCATTAAGTTGGTGATGCCATCCAACCATCTCATCCTCTGTTGTCCCCTTCTCCTCCTGCCTTCAGTCTTTCCCAGCATCAGGGTCTTTTCCAATGAGTCAGTTCTTCGCATCAGGTGGCCAAAGTATTGGAGCTTTAGCGTCAGTATCAGTCCTTCCAATGAATATTCAGGGTTGATTTCCTCTAGGATTGACTGGTTTGATCTGCTGGCTGTCCAAGGGACTCCCACGAGTCTTCTCCAGCACCACAATTTGAAAGATCAATTCTTTGGCACTCAGCCTTCTTTAAGGTCCAACTCTCACATCTCTAAATGACTAATGGAGAAACCATAGCTTTGACCATATGGACCTTTGTCGGCAAAGTGATATCTCTGCTTTTTAATATGCTGTCTAGGTTTCCCATAGCCTTTCTTCCAAGGAGCAAGCGTCTTTCAATTTCATGGCTGCAGTCACCATCCACAGTGATTTTGAGGCCCAAGAAAATAAAACCTGTCATTGCTTCCACTTTTCCCCCTTCTATTTGCCATGAAGTGATGAGACCAGAAGTCACGATCTTAGTTTTTTGAATGTTGAATTTTAAGCCAGCTTTTTCATTCTCCTCTTTTACCCCCATGAAGATGCTCATCAGTTCCCCTTCACTCTCTGCCATTAGAGTAGTAGCATCTGCATATCTGAGGTTGTTGATAAATTGAGTTTTTGTCAAACTAAACATTCTTAAAATGTACCAAGTAGGGCTAGAGTCCCACAGAGAATCCTTTTTGTACAATGAGGGGGGAACGTGTGTCACTGGCAATAGCCACTGCCAGCTTCACCTGCGTCATCCTGTCGTCTCCACCCCGTGTGCCTTTGGAAAGTGAGGCCAGCCCTGGCAGTGCCTGCCAGGTCTCTCCAACCAGCCTCCTCTAGGAGTTACACAGGAATCTCATCACATGGCAGCAAAGGCAACATCACACACTCCCACAGGCCTCTCACACTGTCAGTAATGAGATTCTCCCAGGCTGCAAAGACCACAGTTTGAGAAGCAAAAAAGAATGATATTCTTCCTCCTGGCAGGAGGTTGTGTGTGCACGGAGCGATAAGGTGAGAAATGAAGGAGCAAGTTATCTCCTGATGGCGGGTCCAGAAAACAGACCTTGAAGAAAATGCTGCAAACCGCATCTAACACAGATGAAATCCATGCCAAAGACACACGTACACGCACGATAAACCCACAGACGCGGCTGAGGGGAGAGGGAGGGCGACCAGGAGCCGGATGGAAGGGAGATGAAGGCGAGCTTTGACCGTCCTCCTCCTCCCAACCCCTCAGTGGAAAGAGGTTCACACTAGAAAGAACCGTTTAAAGGGGCCTGTTTGGATGGATTATAGGGATTTGGGATGATTTCTTTATGGAAGGAGTAAGCCTTCATCTCTCCCTTTTGATTCCCGTCTCTTTCATTCGGCAAAGTGGTAAGGCTGCTACTAGCATCCGGGGGCCTGAAAAACTAATCTGCATGCCTGACCTCTCGTGGCTGTCCACCCGCCTCTCCAGGGGAGGCTAAAACGCAGTCTGGCTGCGGACAAAGCAACTGGGAGATGCAATTCCGTAGAAGGGAAATAAATCACATCAAAGGCGATGTCTGCCATCCTGGAGATGAAAGAGCCAGTTGACTGAATGACAGTCTGCTTTGCATTTCAACTGATATCTAGTGACAGCCCAGACACAGTTTTCAGCTAAGTGAGAGTTTAGGATCAAGGGTCAGGATGTTTAAGTGTATCTGACCTTAGTGAGGAACTCTTTTGCCTTGGTTTTATCCTTCTACTATCACAGGCAGTAATGTTGGTCTAACTTCATAGGAGCTGAGAGAGAAACTTGGGAGAGAGATCTTGCTGCAAAGGTTTTTCCTTTGTTGTTTGTTTTTAAATGAAGTTCTGGTATTCTACTTCTTAACCCCCCTTCTTTTCTTTATCATCATCATCACAGCTTCCCTAGGCTAAGTGCGTTATACATATACTGTTTCAGTTTCTTCTCATAACAATCCTAGGAGGTAAGCAGGACTACTCCCATTTTACGATGGGAAAAACTTGCCTCAGAGACACTAAGCAATTTGCCCAAAGTCACACAATTAGGGGCAGAGTGGGATTCAGTGACCCCACATTTTCCCTCCTACCCTGCTCTCCTTTCCCGCTTCCCTAATCTTGAACCAAAACACGTGTTTTGATAACTGTGACATCTTCTAAAACTGAATATTAAAAACAGAACAACACAACCTGCCAAGATAAACAGCTCCAATTCAGTTGATTCAAGACACACACCAGCGGGCTGGAGTTTGCTAGAAGACTGATATCCTGATGTGGGCACCACGCCAAAGGCACGTGACCTTTGCCTTGGTAATCTTGGGAACACCTGCCAAACCAAGTGGGTGGAAAGATCACGCAAAGAAAGAGGGGTCTGCATGAATCCTGACACACTGCATTTTCTGATGGGGAGTTACGGCTGTCAGTCCACACCCCAGCATGTGGACCCATGTTCCCCATCAGAAAGGTTTAACTGAGGAAGACAAAATAACTTAGAAATACAGCCGCTGGTCAGCTTCCGGCTGTGAGCCAGTGTAAGCCCAGCAGTCTCATTATCTATATGCATATACATAAATAAAATGTCTTATATATTCTATTGGTTAGCTATTGCTGTGTAACAAACAACCCCCAGACTCAGTGACTTAAAGTGACCGTTTGCTATTTCTCACGAGCCTATCAATGGGCTGTGCAGTTCTGCTGAGATTACCTCGGCATGCTCGATCCCATGGGTTCACTCACATGTCTACGACCAGCTGGTGGGGAGGCAGGGGCTGGCTAAGATTGTGCGGCTTTGCTTCATGCGTCTTTCACCCTCCAGTGGGCTACCTTACTTGTTCTTAAGGCAAGGGTAGAACCCATGTGCAAGGCCTTCTGAGGCCTAAGCTTGAAACGGATATGATGTCATTTCCTTCACTCAACTTTTTTTTTAGCGAATGCAACTCACAAGGCCAGCCCAGATTCAAAGGGTGGCGACACCAAATGCACTTCTTGACGGGAAGAGCTTCAAGGTCATATTGAAAAAGATGTGGAAACGGGGGGGGGGAGTGGAGAAGTAGGGCCATTTTTTTTTTTTTGCAGTCTACCGCATATATACACAATATATCTGAAACACTGCAAAGTACTGGTAGCTCATGTGCAATAAGCAATGGGTTAAAGATCCCTGGTGATACCAGTACTAGCTGGACGTTTCTTTGAATTCTCACCGTGAGAAGAGGAGTGGGAGGCACACGGGGTGGGAATGATGCCTGGGGACTGGAGTGGCCCAGCCAGGGTGTTGGCAAGTGGTTGTTTTCAGGGATGTGGTTTTGGGACCCTGAATGAAGGCAGGATCCTCCTAGAGAACTGGAAAATAGGCCAAGGCAGAATCCTTTCAGCAAGATCAAGGTGGGATGTTCAAGCAGTGATTTGATCAAGCAACCTGGTCCAGAGGGCCAGTGGTCAGAGCTGCAGAGCGGGGTCTGGAGGCTTTTATTCAGTTATGATAAAGGCAGCTAGTGGTTACGAGCATGGTCCTGGATTCCAGGAACAGTGCTAGATGTTCTGTCTATATTATCACAGTAATAGTCACTGTTTTTTGAAGTAGAGTTCCTTGAGTAGTTACTGCAGCAAGGGTCTCTTCGAGGTAAACTTGTTCAGTCTTTGAAAATATCTTTTGGCTTCCACCTCGAATGATAGTTTAGCTGGATGGATATCCAATTTTAGATTGACAGTTCTCTTTTTTTTCTTTTCTGGTTTCTATTGTTTTGAGAAGTCTTATCAGTCCAGTTGAAGTTTCTTTGTAAGTATTATTTTTAAAAAAATCATTTAAAAAGTAATTAAATAATTCCTTTTTATGTCTGGAGTTCACTATTATCTGTGTAGGTGTAAAATATTTATTCTGCTCAAGACTCATGTTCCCTGAACCTTAGGAATCATTTCTGGGAAATTCTCAGTCAATAAACTGTATCTCTTTCCTATTCTCTCCTTTTTGGAGTTGGAATTAGGCAACTGTTGAACATTAAGTTCTCTTTCCTATCTTCTATCTCTTTATCTCTCCACAATGCATTGTGAGTAATTTCTTCAAACCAATCTTCCAATTCATTATTTCCCTCTTGAAGTGTAAATAAGTGTCGGTCACTCAGTCCTGTCCGACTTTTGGCAATCCCATGGCAATCCCAGAGGAGCCCGCCAGGCTCCTTGGTCCATGAAATTCTCCAGGCAAGAATACTGGAGTGGGTTGCCATTTCCTTCTCTGGGGCTCCTGTAGGGGAAATTAGAATGGTACGTCTCAAGTCCAGGGGAGCCCCCCAGGGATGTTCATGATCAGAGTGACCCTCTCCTTCGTAAAGCGCTTCTGACTGCCAGATTGTTGAATTGTGAGCCATTTAGGACCCATTGCTCTTCTGACCTTAACATATCTAATATGTACCCTGAAGATCTTTCCTTTGGGAAAGATTTCTCTTTAGCTTTGTCTAATCTGTTCAACTTTTCCACCAAAGTTTTAATTTCAATGACTATTTTTTTTTCATTTCTAAAAGTTCCACTGGTTTCATTTTAACATCTCCCTGTACTTTTTTTTTTCCCAATGTCTTACTCTTTCCACTTATCCTTCCATGTTTTATGTCTTTAATGATTATAAGCATGCTTATTTTTGGAGGGGGGCACTCCTTCAGGCTATTCTATTAAATTAAGGATCTAATCTTGATGTTTGCTCCTTTGCGACGATTTTCCCATATGGTGTTTTTCGTTTTTTTTTCATGCGTTTTTATAAATTTTATGGAGTAAGACCTCATCTTTAAAGCTGCTCTTACATGGGAATCTGTGTAGTTTGGATTGAGGACCTGTATGATAATGCCTGTGGCTGGGAACCCGGCTGTGAACCCACGGTGGTTATTCCCATGCTGCTAGCACTGACAGCCTGGTGTCCACAGCACTGTCGGTAGTTGAGCCTGAGTCCACTAAGCTTCTGAGGTTCTCTGGACTCCAGTGTCAGGCCCCTGTTCTGATAGCAGTGGTCATGTTCCCACCGGGTAATTTACTTAAAGTGCCTAGATCTGGGTTCAAAGTAAGATTTCCCTGTGGTTGCTTCCTCTTACCCCCTCCCAAGCTTTATAACTCTTTATTCCATTTCTGAAACAGATGGCACAATGATTGCTGGTCAGGAACAGTCGGGGCAGAGATCACTGATAAAGCTGCTGGTAGTAATGTCTTTATGACTAACACTGCCGTATCCTTGCATGAACAGCGCTGCCAAACTGTGGTGCCTCAGATCCCAGAGTGGGCCCAGTTCTGGCAGGAGGCCACCTCTTTGAAGGGCCCCGTGAGCGTGAATGCGTGTCTACGGGCCTGAGTTCAAGTTCCTGGTGCGGAATCCGGAGGCGTATCATAAACTTGGTCACTGCTCTTCCTCTTCTCTGCCAATGACCTTCTCCACATGGGTCTGCACAGGGCAGGGGCCTCCCAGTGACCTCTGCGATGCCGTGGAATTCTCAACAATAACTCCATCTGAGTTCCCTTCCATCTTTTAAAAAAAGTGCCACAGGACCCTGATCGTGTATCAGTTCAGTTCAGTTCAGTTCAGTCGCTCAGTCGTGTCTGACTCTTTGCGACCCCATGAATTGCAGCACGCCAGGCCTCCCTGTCCATCACCAACTCCAGGACTTTACCTAAACCCATGTCCATCGAGTCAGTGATGCCATCCAACCATCTCATCCTCTGCTGTCCCCTTCTCCTCCTGCCCTCAATCCTACCCAGCATTAGGGTCTTTTCCAATGAGTCAACTCTTCGCATGAGGTGGCCAAAGTATTGGAGTTTCAGCTTCAACATCAGACCTTCCAATGAACACCCAGGATTGATCTCCTTTAGGATGGACTGGTTGGATCTCCTTGCAGTCCAAGGGACTCTCAAGAGTCTTCTCCAGCACCACAGTTCAAAAGCATCAATTCTTTGGCGCTCAGCTTTCTTCACCGTCCAACTCTCACATCCATACATGACCACTGGAAAAACCATAGCCTTGACTAGACGGACTTTTGTTGGCAAAGTAATGTCTCTGCTTTTAAATACGCTATTTAGGTTGGTCATAACCTTCCTTCCAAGGAGTAAGTGTCTTTTAATTTCATGGCTGCAATCACCAACTGCAGTGATTTTGGAGCCCAGAAAAATAAAGTCAACCACTGTTTCCACTGTTTCCCCATCTATTTCCCATGAAGTGATGGGACCAGATGCCATGATCTTAGTTTTCTGAATGTTGAGCTTTAAGCCAACTTTTTCACTCTCCTCTTTCACTTTCATCAAGAAGCTCTTTAGTTCTTCTTCACTTTCTACCATAAGGGTGGTGTCATCTGCATATCTGAGGTTATTGATATTTCTCCCGGCAATCTTGATTCCAGCTTGTGTTTCTTCCAGCCCAGCGTTTCTCATGATGTACTCTGCATAGAAGTTAAATAAGCAGGGTGACAATATACAGCCTTAACGTACTCCTTTTCCTATTTGGAACCAGTCTGTTGTTCCATGTCCAGTTCTAACTGTCGCTTCCTGACCTGCATACAGGTTTCTCAAGAGGCAGGTCAGGTGGTCTGGTATTCCCATCTCTTTCAGAATTTTCCACAGTTTATTGTGATCCACACAGTCAAAGGCTTTGGCATAGTCAATAAAGCAGAAATAGATGTTTTTCTGGAACTCTCTTGCTTTTTCGTGTATAGGTTTTGGTTATTAAAGACAAAGGTGACATCACTAATGGACTAATGGGATTTGATTTTTCTTTCTTTTCTTAAGGGAAGTTCTTTTTCAGAACATTTCCCCCTAATTTGCATCTGGGGGAAAGAAGTTCACTTAAGTGACAGCACACTTCGGGCCGCTGTCGCCAGGAAAGCCCAGTGATGCTTAGGAGGGCAGACCTTCTGCTTTGATGGCATGAGCAGGGGTCCGATGGGGCCACGGGAGCCGGGCCAGGCCACACCTGTCCAGCTCCTCATCCAGAAAGGGCTGGAGAATCGCTAACCTGCAGGGCTGTTGGGAAGACTCGAAGAGATGATGTCAGGAAGCACCTTTCCCAGCAGGTACTCAGTAAACAGTAGTTCCTCCCCCTCTTGGCATCTCCCCCCCACCTTTTTTTGGCCACACCTTCGAGCTTGTGGGATCTTAGTTCCTTGATCAGAGATCAAACCCAGGCCTCCAGCAGTGAAAGCGTGGCGCCCTAACTACTGTAGTGCCAGGGAACTACCCCGCTCCTTTGTATCTCTGATGTCTAATAAATACAGACAAGGAGGATGTGGCTGGCTGACATGGAAATCTCTCAGAAAGCAGGAGCGGGTGCTCAGCTCTGCACAAGCCCGCAACGGGAGGCCGCCTGCGGACCCTCCCCGGCCGTCACTTGCTGGAAGCCAGAGGCCGCCTGCGGACCCTCCCCGGCCGTCACTTGCTGGAAGCCCACTCCATGCTGGGCTCGTGAGGTGTGTGCTCCACAATTCACCGCCAGGTGGTGCTGTGGCAACCACAGATGCTCCAGGGGTCCCGGACACTCTTCCAGGACCTTCCCGGAAATCCACCCGCAAGAGTTGGGCTGACCACACCCCAGAGCACCTGCCACGCCCCAGGGTCCCTGAGATGAGCCCCGAGAAGAAGGCTCCAGACCTGACCCTGCCTTTAACTGGCTGCGCGGCCTGGACAAGCTGGGTAAACACTCAGTCGTACCATTCAAGAGACAGGTCCAAGGTCTCCATGGGGCAGTGGAGAGGACCGTGCCATGGGTCACGGGGCCTAGGCCCACCCAGGTTGGCTGTGACCATCAAAGAGACACTTCATGGGAAGAATCTGGCAGGAACGGTGACTCAGTCAGCTGGCTTCATTCAGTACGGTTCAACAAACCCTCAATGGACTTCCCTTGTGGTCCAGCAGCTAAGACTCTGAGCTCCAAATGCAGGGGGCTTAGGTTCGATCCCTGGTCAGGGAACTAGATCTCACGTGCTGCAACTAAGACCCAGTGTAGCCAAATAAATAAATAAATAAATATTAAAAAACAAACAAACAAAAAACCGCACAAGCCCTCGTATGGGGTATTTAAGGCTGGGCCAAGGTTGGAGAAGACTCTTGAGAGTCCCTTGGACTGCAAGGAGATCCAACCAGTCCATCCTAAAGGAAATCAGTCCTGAATATTCATTGGAAGGACTAATGCTGAAGCTGAAGCTCCAGTACTTTGGCCACCTGATGTGAAGAACTGACTCATTGGAAAAGACCCTGATGCTGAGAAAGATTGAAGGCAGGAGGAGAAGGGGATGACAGAGGATGAGATGGTTGGATGGCATCACTGACTCTATGGACATGAGTTTGAGCAAGCTCCGGGAGTTGGTGATGGACAGGAAGTCTGGCGTGCTGCGGTCCATGGGGTGGCAAAGAGTCAGACATGACTGAGCGACTGAACTGACTCCCTTGCTTGCTAAGCTGTGAGCCATGTTTGACAACAGTCCCCTGAAGCGTCTATCCCCAGCAACTGCTAAATTACTAAATGTAAAATTACCCCAATGAGAGTCCAACTTGGGACTTGTCGCCTAATTAACATTCTTTCAAGTACCCAGGTGCTCAAAGCTGAAGAAATCGTTGTCTCCCTGTCCGAGTTTCTGCAGACACCCCTGCTACCACCCTCCTGACAATTAGGCAGCACCCTGGAAAGGTCATTCCCAGCCACGGTGTGGTCTTCATGGTTCTGGGTCTGTAACCTTTCCAGTGAGCAGAAGGCAGAGCTGTTTGAGGCTCTGATGGCTAATTAAGCCTGAACCTGAGCACTTAGCTCCTCAGCGTGAAACTCTCAGAAAGAGTGAGGCAGGCTGAAAAGGAAGGTCTTACTACCAGCAGAGTTGGTATCTCCACGTCCCCTTGCAGAAGTGAGAAATAGGATCAATGCTTTCTGCTTTTGCTCTGATGGCTAGGAAGTGAGTAGCTGAAGCCACAACTCAGTTATAGCAGCTGGGTAATAACAAGAGAAAGTACAACCATAGCAGTAACAGGGACAAAGACAGCAGTTACTGAACGCCTGTGACTTGCCGGCCATTTTTGCTAAGTGCTTTACATATATTACCCTATTCAATTCTTTCAATCACGAGCTGAAGAAGGTGCTACTAGATCCATTTCACAGGGGAGGAGACTGAGGCACAGGGACCAGGGACATGAGCTCAGTCAGTGGCAGAGCTGAGATGCGGGTCTAGGCCTGCCTGCAGGGCCCACTCTCCTGCATTTGAGCTTCTCAACTGGCTTGTGTCTCCTCTTCACAACTGTGTTTGAGTTTTGGTCCTGATGTTTCATATTTATCCATATTTCCTGAGAAGTCCTGCAAATCCAGGAAATGGGTTTTACATAAATAAATAAATGCAGGTCTGAGTACCAGTGAACCAAAGATGCAACAAACAAAGAAAAAAGAAGAACATTCTAGAGGCCTGAAAAGTCAGAGTTCACACAGGGACACTTATGGTGGGGTGGCAGGGCCGGGGGACCCCCAAACTCCACCTCTGTCATTAAAATCTGAACTGTGGGGAACACACCCACAGGCAGGAAGGTTCTAACCTTCTGTTCTACAAAACAGGCCTGGGGATTTTCTAAAAGACAACCATTTTGGGGATATTGGCTAAGCAGGTTTGCTAGTCACGGACATCTTAGATTCAAGGGAAAAAAAAAATCCTAACGGTTTCCATTACGGAATGCTGTGAACTGAGATAGCCCATTACTTTGTAAATTGAGGAGACATGAGGCGGTTCCTTCCCCCTGCTGGGATCCCCAAACCCCCAGAGGGCTGTGCCTTCACTGCAGAGGGTCTGGATTCTTCAGTTATTATCAACCAGACTCATGCAAGGGACTCCTTTATACAAAATTCTCAGTGAGGGGGAGACCCAGGAGGGAGGGAAACCGAGAAAGGTCCCTGGGGTGGGGATGTGTTCGTGAGGCTGGGATGGGCAGCAGTGCTCACCATGGCCGGGAAAATAATTCCTGGAGGCCGCCCCTCCCTCTGCCTGTAGAGAGAAGCTCTGGCAGATAATCTGTTTCCCAGGAGCTCAGACAGACAGCATGGACATCTGCTCCATTTGCAGGAAATCA
Organism: Giraffa tippelskirchi; assembly: GCF_054371585.1. Lineage (NCBI taxonomy): Eukaryota > Metazoa > Chordata > Mammalia > Artiodactyla > Giraffidae > Giraffa > Giraffa tippelskirchi. The sequence goes on along the minus strand of NC_137277.1, from coordinate 189,328,795 downwards.
ACAATTACTGGTGGACCGAAATGAATCAGCGTTCAGTTCCCAACACTCTCTCTCGTGAATGTGCTTAACAGGGGCTCTGATCAGCTCTGGGTTCAAAATGGGTAAAACCTTGTTTCTGAAAAGTCTGAGAGCAGGCCACCCAGGCCCTGAAGCCCTCGGAGCTCTACTGCAGGGCCAGTGGCCTCCCTGGAAATACATCAACACGAGCAGCCTTCACAGATTCTTTGAGTTGGGCCTGATGTTCCACAGCCCACAAGCACCGACTTCGGGATTAAACTGATTCCTTCCTAAGTTCCTAACCAACCTGGGCAGAGTAGTAAGCTTCCTGTCACTGGGAGCAAGTAAGCAGATGCTAGTAGAGACTTCTGATGGATGATGTCAAAGGGATCCTATGTGTGTAGGGGTCTGAACCAGATGATTCCAAACTGTCTGTTGGAACCCTGAGTCTAGGAGTCCATGATTTCTGACGTTTGTGGGATAAAATGAGCACCAAAGAATTGATGCTTTCGAACTGTGGTGTTGGAGAAGACTCTTGAGAGTCCCTTAGACAGCAAGGAGATCCAACCAGTCCATCCTAAAGGAAATCAGTCCTGAATATTCATTGGAAGAACTGATGCTGAAGGTGAAGATCCAATATTTTGGTCATCTGATTTGAAGAACCGACTCACTGGAAAAGACCCTGATGCTGGAAAAGATTGAAGGTGGGAGGAGAAGGGGACGACAGAGGATGAGATGGTTGGATGACATCACTGACTCAATGGACATGAGTTTGAGTAAACTCTGGGAGTTCATGATGGACAGGGAGGCCTGGCGTGCTGCGGTCCATGGGGTCACAAAGAGTCGGTCACAACTGAGCGACTGAACAGTAACAGCAAGTGCTGTATGGTCACATCCACCATCCTAAAAGGCCAGCTGAGCCCTCCGACTGGGTCCTGGGCCCTCCACGAGCACATTAGTGTGCCTCTTCTCTGTGCCAAGTCCCCCATGTCAAGAATGAAATGGATGTAGTCCCTGCCCCCAGCCTCTTCACTGGCAAAAGAGAAGGATCTCTACCTGCATCTTAGGTTTGTTTGCACATTAAGGGAGAACTCACGGGACTTCCCTGGCAGCCCAGTGGTTAAGACTTTGCCTTCCAATGTACGGGCTGTGGGTTCTATATCTGGTCAGGGAGCCACGTTTCCACAATCCTCCTGGCCAAAAATCCAAAACATGACACAGAAGCGATACTGTAACAAATTCAGTAAAGACTTAAAAGTGGTCCACATTAAAAAAAAAAAAAAAAAACCTTAAAAAAAAAAAGGAGATAAAACATGCAAAGCACTTAGCAGGTGCCCAGTACAGACTGAGTGACAGTCGCTCAGCCGTTTCTGACTCTCTGTGACCCCGTGGACTGTCGCCCGCCAGGCTCCTCTGTCCATGGGACTCTCCAGGCCAGAATACTGGCGTGGGTTGCCATCCCCTTCTCCAGGGAATCTTCCTGACCCAGGGATCGAACCCGGGTCTCTGCATTGCAGGTGGATTCTTAACCGTCTGAGCCACCAGGGAAGCCTTAGAGCATGCTCACTGAACGCTTGTGGTTAAGTCCAGGGCAAGCCCAGGAGGCCTCTGTGTCCCATTTAACTCCTCAGCCTGAAGCTTAGGAAAGTGGTTTTGCCTAAGGGCACCTGGACAGCGATGCGCAGGGGCTGGCTTTGCGCTCAGGTCACGGTCTCCTGAATCTTGAAGTCTCAAGGAGAAGCAATTGGATGGAGCCAACTTACAGATGGAGGTGGAGCGGGGAGCCAGGGCATGGATGGGCTCAGGTGCCCCGAATGTGGCAGGGCCTGTGGGCTCTTACTGGCCAAGTGAAAATATGAACTGGTGAGCCAGCGTATCCCGGGATGTCTTGCCAACGGTGTGGACAGGGCCGCCGGCCAGAGACAACGTGCAGTGTCGCTAATTAATTCCCTTCACATCGTTTGAGAATGAAGAGAAGCATCAGTGCATAAACAGCTGAAGCAGAACTGATTTCTCGGTTCACGCAGCCACTTCCTGGCTCGGCTTCCATGAGCCAGTCTGAATTGAGCGCTCTTTCCACCTTTTTGAGGCCTTTGAAAGTGAGTGCATTGAAACAGGAACAATCCTCTGGATCTGGGGCCCGGGTCGCTCGTGCTTGGGTGGGGCCCGGGTAGCTCGTGCTTGGCTGGTGGCTCTTCTTGGCATCAGGCCCCACACTCCACCCCCCGGCCACCTGCTGGGGCCAGAAATACCCTTGGTCAGAGGATCAGTCACTTCCAGGGCAAATTCCTCCTGTTGGCAGGCAGATGGGCCATTCACCTGGGAATTCTGGCTACGTTCCTCTCCTGCCCGAAGTTTGGCAGATGCACGTTCTGTCTTGCTTCTGAGCGGGCAGACCCTGTGCACGCTGAGCACGTGCTGGCTGATCACGCTTGCTGGGAAGTCCAGAAGTGGAGTGGCCTGGGTTGCTAGGGGCCTTGGGTGACCCCCTGGCCAAGGTGTCGGGGTCGGTGGGGTCCACATGCTGATGTAGCTCTAGCCTTTGACCACCCAAAGGCCTTGGCACCGTTCTCTGCAGGCGGCAGTCATGGAGAACATGAAACATGGGTTTCACGTCCCTCATCAACTGACAGGTAATCAATCACTGACAGGTACTGTCTGCCTCGTATGTGCCAAGAGCTGGTGATACAGAGGTGAGCAAAACAGACAGGGCCTGATCCAGAGCCCTGAGTGCAGAGTAAAGGGTGAGGGAGGGAGCAGGAGGCGGCCACAGGAAGAGGGACCCCGACCGAGGGGCCAGGGCCAGGTGCTGGGCGTCAGTCTCAGCCCTGCCACCTCCCAGCTCCGACTCTGGGGAACCCCTTCAACTCTTTCTCTGAGTCTCAGAGTCCTTGTCCACTCTCTATAGGATACGGCGAGTCAAACGCCTGCCCCATGAGGAGGTTGCGAGGATCCGAGTTAACAAAACTGGCACCATCAAGCACCGGCACAGACATCCATCCCATCTGCGGTGACGGACGCCAAAACCAAGAGCAGGGACTTCCCTGGTGGCCCAGTGGTGAAGAACCCGCCTGCCAATGCAGGGAACACGGGTTCAATCCCTGGTCCGGGAAGACCCCACATGCCACGGAGAAACGAAGCCCTTGTGCCTCAACCACGGAGCCCTCGCACGCAGAGTCCACGCTCCTCCCCGAGAAGCCCCCACAGCCCCACAGAGAGCAGCCCCCGCTCACTGCGACCTAGGAAGCCGGTGGTCAGCACTGAAGACCCAGGGCAGCCCCAACAAATGAGTAAACGTAAAACAAGAACCGGAAACCAAAAAAAAAAAAAATCCAACTGGAAGCGGCCAAAATAATATAAATAGGAGCTCTGGAGTCAGGGAGAGTTATTGAAATCTTAGTTTCAGGCCACCGCACTCTACCTTTGTCTAAATCTCACTGTTCTCATCCGCAAAGTGGAAGCGGGTTGCTTATCTCACGGCGCTGTTGTGAGGGTTGAAGAGGACGTACGTAAACCCCTGAGCAAGAATGAGGCAGAGACCCGGGCCTTCAGGAGCGGCAGCCAGCCCGGCTACTACTGCTCTGACAGCCCTTCCCACCTGTAGGCAGTCCTGCGTCTTCCCTGGTGACACAGACGGTAAAGAATCCGCCTGCAATGCGGATCGAACCTGGGTTGGATCCCTGCGTTGGGAAGATCCCCTGGAGAAGGTAACAGCTACCCACTCCAGTGTTCTGGCCTGGAGAATTCCACGGCCTGTACAGTTCAGTGGCTTGCAAAGAGTCAGACACGACTGAGAGCCTTTCACTCACTCACTCACTCACTACGTCCTCAGGGCTTCCCAGGTGGCTCAGTGGTAAAGAACCTGCCTGCCAATGCAGGAGTCGCTGGAGACTCAGGTTCAATCCCCGAATCAGGAAGACCTCCTGGAGAAGGACATGGCAACCCACTCCAGTATGCTGGCCGGGAGAACCCCATGGACAGAGGAGCCTGGTGGGCTACAGCCCACGGGGTCGCAAGGAATTGAACACGACATAGCGGCTGAGCACGCGTGCACGCACTGCGTCTCCAGGGCATTTTATCAGGTCGTGTCTGATTCTCTGGGCCCTGGGCTGGAGCCGGTCACCATCACCACAGCTCAGAGTTTTGTCTGCCTGGACCCAGCTCTGTGCTGGCCTCATCTCTGGGCCTCTGGTGGGTAACCTTCTGGGGATCATCCCTGCTTCTGTCTGCGTGGGGGTCCCGTGGCTGAGCTCCTGGTACCATCAATCGCTGGCGCTCTCATCCCAGCATCCTCAGGGCTTGCCCCACTCTGGCTTCCCATCAAGGGGTTCTTCTATCCTGCAAGCTAAGAGGCAGGGTAGGGGAAGAGAGGAAAATCCCCGTTTTGGAGATAAACTAATGTTTCGTTGAGAATTAATTAAAGGCCAGAATCCAAGTAAGGTCTTCCGGCTGGAGCCCACAGTAGGAATACTCATTGGCCTTTCCTGGATGTTAGAAACGTCCCTTTGCCTTGCTCTACCGATGAAAATGAGTGAAAGTCGTGCGTTAGTTCAGGTAAAACGGAAGAGCTAGTGTGTAACTCACTACAATCTCGACCTCCTACTGAGGGAGCCTCCACTGGCCTGGATGGCTGAGTGACTACAAAGATCAGAGCCCCGGCCCACCCACGGCGGCACTGGCCTGGATGGCTGAGTGACTACAAAGATCAGAGCCCCGGCCCACTCACAGCGGCACTGGCCTGGAATGCTGAGTGACTACAAAGATCAGAGCCCCGGCCTACCCACGGCGGACGGGAAGCACAGGTGAGAAATGAACCTCTACTGTGCTACACCTCTAAGGATGCGGGGGATGTCTGTCACTGCAGCGTAACCTCACCTGTCCTGACTGATACAATGTGAATGTTTATGCTAGACACTTCACTTACAGAGCGTGCACTCTCTGTTGGCTTCCTCCCAGGTACACGAGGTACAGAGGCTGCTCACACACAATTCCTGCCCTCAAGGGGTTCATGGTCCAGACACCTATTTGAAAGGAAGCTGCCCACACAGAGCCTGAGGGAGGAGCATGACCAGGTGAGGGGTACCTTGGGAATGGCTGCATTCCCCTAAGCAGTAACCCCCTGCTGTTTGCAACATCACTGAGAAAGGGAATGAGCTGTGAGATGGTTAATACCATGGGCAACTTTTCTTGGGGGAGGAGGAAAAAGGATGGGCTGTGGCTGGGTGGGAGCAGAGGGTCGGGGGAGGCTGGCTGAAGGCTGCTGTGCTCTGGGTGACTCTAGGATTTATTGCTACATTTCATTACTCGGTCTCAAGGGAATCCAGAAAACAATTAGTACATTCAATTGCATTCGAGTAATTCCTTTTTCACATTCCCCCAACTCAGACAGTGACAGCTTTCGTGCAGTTAGGAGAGGGTCCTCTCTGTGTGCAGATTAACTGAGTGTTAAAGGAGCAGGGCTGCCTGAAACCACACAGCCGAGCCGGGATGAATTCGACGTGCAACAGCCGCTCCCGGCAAAGGGTGAGTAATTCATTCATGACCACAGTCAGCTGTAGACCTGAAGGTGCCCCAGCGGGAACACAGGCCAGCGCTTGGGAGGGGGTGTCAAGGAAAAGGAAGGAAGGCGGTCGCGGGAACAGAAAGGAACAGAGCCTGGGGGCCCCCGCTCTGATGGGAGGCCGGTTTTTCTCAACTCAGGCCAGGGTTAAGGTCACCCACGTGTGTGCGGTGTCCTAATCCTGTGAGTCAGGCCCCCTCCCCCCCCTTTTTTTTTTTTGCCTCACTGTGCAGCGTGTGGGCTCTTAGTCTCTGACCAGGGCTCAAACTTGAGTCCTCAGCAGTGAAAGTGTACAGTCCTAACCACGTGACCTCCGAGCAATTTCAGGCCAGCTCCCTTTTATAAAGCTTAAGACAGATCTTAGCATAATATAAATGCTCAGTAAGAATCACCAGGCTCTCACATACCAGCATTTGTGTGCACTACTGCATTTAACGCTTACAGTCTTGACAAGAATACTATTATTATTATTCACGGTGTTGCCTGAGTCCCCTGGAGTTCAGAAAGGTGAGACCTGCCTGGTATAGTGGGTGTAGGATTCAAACGGGATGCCCAGACTCCAGAGTCTGCATATTTGTAGCAGCTGAGCTGGGGTCTCTTGGTGGGGAAGAGCTCTGTGGCCCCGTCCCCACCTGCACAGAGGCCTGCATCTGCGCGGTCCTTCCGACCCCGTCTGCCTCTCATCTTTGATGGGTGGGGACTGGGTGAAAGTGAAGGTCACTCAGTCGTGTCTGACTCTGTGACCCCATGGACTGTATAGTCTATGGAACTCTCCAGGCGAGAGTACTGGAGTGGGCAGCCTTTTCCCTTCTCCAGGGGATCTTCCCAACCCAGGGATCCAACCCAGGACTGGGAGGTACGTGGTAAAGCCCTGGAGACCAGAGGCTCGCTGGGTGGCTGGAGCGAGAACGTGGGAAGTAAGGGGGAAAAAGGGCACAGGGAGATGAGGGCCCCGCTCAACATGCAGCACGTGAGCCAGTTTTTGTGAGTGTGTATCCACGTTTTCATTCACGTTACTCCGTGGTCCCGCCGGCCTTGGGTCCAGGCCCCCAGGGAGGCTGTGCAGCAGTGACCAGCTCTCTGGGTTCGGGATCCCTCTGCTCCCCTCTGCGGGTGGGCGTGTGTTGTTTCCAGCTTCCTATTTCTATGAACTATCAGGAGTTCCCTTCTTGCTCTCTAGAAAGGCAGAGAGAAACGGGGGAAATACAGGGCTCTGAGGCCAGTATCAGGGGCTCGCTGTCTACCTGGAGGCGCTGAGGGGGCCGGCAGGGTGGACGGGGTCAAAGGGCATGCCTGCGCCCCCAGCGTGGGGAGCTCTCCCCTGCCCTGCCTCCCACCACGGGAGCGCAGCCCACGTCTGGGATAAGCCTCGGCCACCACGGGCAGGCCTCTTCTCAGAGTGAGAGGAGGGGCGAGGCAAAGGGCGACCGGGGTGCTCTCTCGCCTCTTGTCCGGACACGGTGGGATGGGATGCTACTAAGGAGAGAAAACCACCAGGCTGATGGAGAAGGTTCTCGTTCAGAGCGTTCTGGCTTCAAGTTTTTCCTTCAGGAGGTGATCGGATGGGGACAAACCCAGCTGCGCTTTTGACCACCAGGCTTCTGTTCAGATTCGGTCAAACTCTTGTTATTGATAAGTCTCCCATCCTGGTTCCTTCTATGTTTAAAGTCTGCCCTGGACACGGAGACCAATGGGGCGGCAGAGGTCCTTGGCGCTGGTGGAGTGGCTGCTCTGTGTGTGTTAAAATGTGTGTGAGTATACATGAACGTGCGCATGGGTGTGTGTGGGTGTGAACCGCAGGCGGTCCGGGGCTGACCCCCACTGCAGCGCCTCCCTCTGCAGGACCTGCTCAGCTCTTGATCTGCCCCACAATTCAGAGGCTGAGCATCTAAACATCAGTTCCAACGCCTCAGCCTGTGCGGGGCTCCTGTCCTAACCATGACCCGCCTTCCGGCTCAGTCCCTCTCTCACAGGCTGCAAGAACACCAGACCCAACATTTCCAGACACCCCGAGAGCCCTTCCTTTGTCCTGCCAGCCCGGCCCTCCAGAATGCCCTTCCCCTCAGGGCCTCTGGAGGACTCCCACCCATACTTTACTCTGCAAAGTACAGCAGTGTTAGGAGTGAGGGCCCTGAAGCCCGACGCCCTGGGGTCAGACCCCGGAGCTGGCTCTTAGGATTCGAGTGGCTCCTTCTTACAGCCTCACTCAGTTTTCTCATCCCTGGAGCAGGTGAATAACCATCCGCCAGGGGTTGCTGGGAGACTGAGACCCTGGTGCATGGGGAGTCTGCACCTGGCTCTTCAGTACATCAGCCCATGCTTGATTCCCTCACCCAACGTCAAGTTTCCCCCCTTCCCTGAGCTCTCAGAACATGCTGGGTGCCAGGGAGATGGTGGGGGACAGGCAGACCTGGAGTTCACGGTCTAATGTGTGTGCCAGAAAGTAGACGTAAAATGACAAGCACCGTGGGCTTCCCCAGTGGCTCAGCTGGTAAAGAATTCGCCTGCAATGCAGGAGACCTGGGTTTGATCCCTGGGTTGGGAAGATTCCCTGGAGAAAGGAAAGGCTACCCACTCCAGTATTCTGGCCTGGAGAATTCCATGGACTGTATAGTCCATGGGGTCACAAAGTCGGACACAACTGAGCACCTTTCACTTTCTACCTACTCGACACTCACCATAGTTCCCGTGTGTAGCAGGCCCTCATGTTAGAGTTTAGAGGAATAGTTGTTTACTGATGGAACCTAAACTGCGGACAACAAAGGTCTGTCTAGTCAAAGCTATGGTTTTTCCAGGAGTCAGGTATGGATGTGAGAGTTGGACTATAAAGAAAGCTGAGCGCCGAAGAATTGATGCTTTTGAGCTGTGGTGTTGGAGAAGACTCTTGAGAGTCCCTTGGACTGTAAGGAGATCCAACCAGTCCATCCTAAAGGAAATCAGTCATTGGAAGGATGGATGCTGAAGCTGAAACTCCAATACTTTGGCCACCTGATGCGAAGAACTGACTCATTTGAAAAGACCATGATGGTGGGAAAGATTGAAGGCAGGAGGAGAAGGGGACCACAGAGGATGAAATGGCTTGATGGCATCACTGACTTGATGCACATGAGTTTGAGTAAACTCCAGGAGTTGGTGATGGACAGGGAGGACTGGCGTGCTGCAGTCCATGGGGTTGCAAAGAGTCGGACATGACTGAGCGACTGAACTGAACCTGTGGAAGGTAGTTTCATTCATGGTCTCATCTTAATCTCTCGAAGAGCCTCCAAGGTGAGTGTACCAAACTCCACATTAGATGAGGAAGCTGAGGCTCAAAGAGGTTAAGTGATTTTCCCAAGGTCCCACAGCTCATCAGTGACAAACCTGGGACCCAGATCCAGGTCTGCCTGATACCAAAGCCCTTGTTCTTATCGGTCGGCGGTGAAGATCCAGGGGAGGAAGCAGTGACCCAGAAACAGGCCGGGAGGAAGCTGCTCCGGGAACCAGCCCTGTAGGTGGAGAGGCAAACATCTTCCTCCCCCCAGCTTCCAGCCTCACTCGGCAGAGGCAGCTGATGGTTGATCTCACTTCTGATGGCCTCAGCCAAGTGGTCAATGGAAATGAATCCAATTTGTTCAGCAGGGGAGTCAAAGAGTTGGCTTGTATTAATGATCTGAAGTTAACAAGTAATTTATGCTCACTGGAGCCAAAGGTCCGCCCTTCTCCTCCGAATCGAGAATCGGTCCTATTAATAAGACCACATCATCCAGGTGGCCTTGTTCTTTGTCCACCTGATGCAAAGAGTTGACTCACTGGAAAAGACCCTGACGCTGGGAAAGATGGAGGGCAGGAGGAGAAGGGGGCGGCAGAGGATGAGATGGTTAGGTAGCATCACAGGCTCAATGGACATGGATTTGAGCAAACTCCAGGAAACAGAGGAGCAAAGAGGAACCTGGCATGTGCCAGTCCACGGGGGCACAAAGAGTCAGACACGACTGAATGACTCAACAACTGTTGAGTACTGAGGTACTCAGTACTGAGGAGTACTGAGTACATCCAGGTACTGAGGAGCCTGGCGGGTGTTCTGCTGCATGGGTTGGGGGATGGATGACCAGGAAAGGAGCAAGATGATGACGGCACAGAGGATGACAACCTCCCGGGGGAGCAAATGTAGAGAGCAGGGGTGGGTGCACCGCCCCCCTGCACTGGCAGAGACAGCTCAGCCTGAAGGCCAGGAGAGGATCAGGGCCCAGCACCAGGCCAGTGGCCTGACCGCCATGCCCTCTGCCCTTTGCCGCTGCCCAGAGGTGACGTAAACCTCCTGTTGCAAATGGAGAGATGGATGCATAGGGAGGCTGCGTCCTTACCCAACCCAGGTTCCCCAGCTGGGCAGAGGCAGGACCCGAACCAGGTCTCAGGCTGGCAGAGCCCATGGCCTCCTAACCCCAGAGTCAGAGTCCAGGTCACCATTTGGCTCCCCTCCCCCTCCACTGTGGACAGAGCACACTGCTCCACCCTGCTGATCTGAGCTTCCCTGGTGGCTCAAAGGGTAAAGAATCCACCTGCAATGGGGGAGACCCAAGTTCCATCTCTGGATCGGGAAGAACCCCCTGGAGAAGGGAATGGCTATCCACTCCAGTATTCTTGCCCGGAGAATCCCATGGACAGAGGAGCCTGGCGGGCTGCAGTCCATGGGGTCTCAGAGTCGGACACGACTAAGCAAGCGCGTGTATGCACCTGAGATGAGGTCATCCCGGATCTGAGCAGGTGGCCCTAAAGTCACCGAAACTGTCCTTAGGGGAGAGAAGACATAAAGGAGAAGGTGACGAGGATGAGGCATGGGTGCAATGTCGCATCTACAAGCCGGGGAGTACGGCCACCACTGTAAACTGGGAGAGGTGAGGTTCCCCCAGAGCCTTCGGAGGGAACGCGGTCCTGCCAACACCCCAACTTCAGAGCCCTGCCACCCCTCCTCTCCCACTCTAGAACCCACATCAGGATTTCCCAGGCGGTCCCGTGGTTAACAATCTGCCTGCCAACACAGAGGACATGGGTTCGATTCCTGTTCTGGGAAGATCCACATGCCTCGGGGCAACTCAGCCCGTCGCCGCAACTACTGAGCCTGGGTTCTAGAGCCCGCGCTGTGCAACAAGGGAAGCCCCCACGGTGAGAAGCCCCCGAGCTTCAGTGAAGCCGCAGCTAGAGAAAGCCTGCGTGCAGGAACGAAGACCCAGCTCGGCCAAAATCAATAAACAAGTAAATAAATAAAAAACAGCCCACATCAGAAAACTAAGGCCACTACTGTAGGACTATCTCGCATCCACTCTAGTTTACATGTGGAAGGAATAAACAATTTTCCAAGTAACTGTTTTTTCTTTTTCAAACTGTTTTAAGCTTTTAACTGAGATCTGGGAACACGGTCACAAGACCTGAGATCCCTGGTGTGGAACCTCCGGCCTGGGGGGCGGAGTCAGAACGGGTTTCACATGTAACAATAAGCCAGCCTTACCTTTCTCCTGAGCCATCTCCTGCAGACAGAAGTAGATGACTCTGGCTCCCAGGCTGAAGCCGATCAGGGTGACAGGCCGCTGGCCCTGGGGGAGAAGGGACACAGGTGTGCACAGCGGTTCCAGAAAAGCAGCCCTGACGACAGCGGCCCTTGCACACTCGTCAGCACCTGCCTTGTACTTCGCGCATCGTGCCCGTGCTGCCCCTCACCCAGAGCTCTGATGTCTCCACCAGGAGAGGCATTTATGCAGGAGGGCACCCGCTTGGGAACCAGCTTCTCCCGAGGCTGACAGGCAATGTTTCACTGGGTTAATTCCCTTTCATCTCAAACCATTATCGAGCAGCCATCTCTCCTTCCCCGTCTACCTGCGTGCGGCAAATGACCACAGTGAAGGGGGGCCCTTCTGGGGCTGGCAGAGGGGGCGGGAGGTACCCCCAGATGCGATGGAGAAGAAGACAAAGGGTGACGTGGAGCAGGGGGACAACTGTTCTGTTCCCGGATAGGAAAGCGGGGTATGACATGTTGGTCTTAAACTAGAAGAGGAGACAGTAAGTTAGACTGTATGTATAGAAAGGAAGGCTAACGAGAACCTACTGTACAGCACAGAGGGGGGAAAGAAGTGCAGTCTGTCTGTAGGACGTACACTAAGTTACCCTTAACAATGCATTGAGAGGCCCTGGATGGCAAGGAGGTCCAACCAGTCCCTCCTAAAGGAGATCAGTCCTGGGTGTTCACTGGAAGGACTGATGTTGAAGCTGAAACTCCAATACTCTGGCCACCTCATGCGAAGAGTTGACTCACTGGAAAAGTCCCTGATGCTGGGAAAGATTGAGGGCAGGAGAAGGGGATGACAGAGGATGAGATGGCTGGACAGCATCACTGGCTTGATGGACATGGGTTTGGGTAAACTCCGGGAGTTGGTGATGGACAGGGAGGCCTGGCGTGCTGCAGTTCACGGGGTTGCAAAGAGTCCAGCATGACTGAGTGACTGAACTGAACTGAACAATGCCTTCCAACATACAGTAGGTGGAGGCAAGTGCTGTCTGAGTCTACTTATACAAGGTGCCTGGAAGAGTCAGATTCATGGAGTCAGAAAGGACCCTGGTAGATGCCAGCAGCCAGGGCGGGGGGTGGAGGGGAGGGGGACGGGGACTTAGTGTTTCACGGGGTCAGCGTTTCAGTCTAGGAAGGCGAAAACGTCGGGAGGTGGATGATGGTGAGAGTTACACAACAATGTGAAAGTACCTAGTGCCTCTGAACTGTGCAGTTAAATATGGTTACAGCAGTATGTTTTTATTATGTAACATTTACCACCATAATAATAATAATAAAACATAAAAAGGGATTCCCCTGGTAAGGCTTCCCTGGTGGTTCAGATGGTACAACATCTGCCTGCAGTACGGGAGATCTGGGCTCGAACCCTGGGTTGGGAAGATACCCTGGAGGAAGGAAATGGCAACCCACTCCAGTATTCTTGCCTGGAGAATCCCCATGGACAGAGGAGCCTGATAGGTTACGGTCCATGGGGTCCCCTGGTGGTCCAGTGGTTAAGCATCCTTTCCAATGCAGCGAGCATAGCTTTGATCCCTGGTTGGAGAACTAAGATCCGACACGTCTCAGAGCAACTAAGCCTGTGCCACGCAACTGCTGCGCCTGCGCCCCACGACTAGAGTCTGCGTGTCGCAGTCAAGGACCCCACATGATGCGATGAAGACCCGAGGCAGCAAATAACAAAAAGACACAGAAAGAAAAAAAGAGGGGTTCTAAGTTAGCTGCACAGAGGAATTTTCTGACTAAAGAACTTGCAGAAAGGGCAACCTGGAAAAGAAGGCCAGGAGAGGGGTCTGAGCACAGGGTCTACATGCATGGAAGCAGACGGTGGGAGCAGGTGAGTTTCATCGGACCAGCCGGCCTTGGCACTCTACACCTTCCCCTTGGTTTTGTGCCAATACGTGCATCTACTCCTTACTGCCCCACCTCCATTTACTTCCACAGAAGTCCCTCCATTGAATCATATTCCAGTTCCATGGGAACTCTGCGTTAAAGGCTGCCAGTCACTGCCCAACAGCCACTCTCCCTTCATCCTTGGTAGCAAAACTCCACCCCCCCACCCCCACCAGCTACCCAGCCAAAAACTAAGTTTCTCCAACTTCCTTGTAGCCAGGGACGGCCTCAGGAGTGAGTCCTGGCCAAGGGATGCGACGGGCTTAGCTGCCCCGAGGCATGTGGGATCTTCCTGGCCTTGCACTTGTACCTTCCTGCCTCTGTCTGGAATGTGGCTGGAACCCTAATGGTTTTACGTGGTATCTGGACCACTGGAGATGTGCTCAGAGGGTAGCTCTGTAGACATCTGTGAAGGAAGAGCTGACCTTGGCCACACCTGCAGAGGCCTCTGACACTCAGTCCTCACCTGATTACTTGCTAGAGAGGCACAGTCTGTAATTCTTACTGGTCCGTCCCAGGATACATTTCTGTGGGGGTGAGCACACCATACATCATTCGGAACCTTAGCTGCCCAACCAGGGATGGAACCTGGGCCCCCTGCAGTGGAAGTGCAGGGTCTTAACCACTGGACCGCCAGGGAAGTCCTCCTAGGACACTTCTGTGACTTGAGCTGGAGGAGCAGTGCAGACCCTTTAAAGCCACCGGGCCACCCCGACATGGGCTCGTCTTAGGTGACATCCGCCCACCAGTCCGCTCCCTTGTACCCCCGGCCCCCAGCTTCCTCGCACCTCTGCTCCAGCCAGTCCCAGGTACCTGCTGCCGGGAGAGCAGAATGTGGGCCAGGTGCTTGCCAACCTCCGCCGATCGATGGAGGCACACGCCCCAGGGGTTGTCAATGACGTTGGCGACGCTGAGGAGGGAGGCCGGCCAGGTCAGGGCGGCCACGATGCCTGGGGAGGAGGGGTACTGGTGATGGAGGCAGCCGGGGTGAGGGTGGGGGTCCTTCTAGGGAAGTGACTGGCTGGCTACTGGATGCCTGAGTGAACGCCTGCAGTCTCTAACTGGGGATCTGTACGTTTCCCAAGTGCTGCCAAACTGCTCAATAGCACAGAAGAAAACGGAAGCTCACGCATTTCTGATTCGTGGACTAGATCTCTTAGGTTCAAACATCTGCCATGGGTGGGATTCCAGAGATGGCCCCGGTCCGTCACGCCACCCTGTATCCTTCCCACTTTGCCTCATAACCCTGCAGCGCCCCTGCCCCCGCCCCCTGCCCGTCCACGCTAGGCTCCATCACATGACTTGCTTTGGCCAGTGAGATGCTCCTGGATGAGAGGCGTGAAACGGACTGTGCCTTTGGTGCCCTTCTCCCGGGGGTGTGGGCTAGTCTGCGACCCCGGGAGGGGAGGAGAGATGAACGGAGCAGAGCCCGGCACCCTGGTCACCCCAGACAAAGCCGGCCGACAGGGGTGGGTGGCCAGCTGACACACAGATGCATGAGTAACCCCAGCAAAGATCAGCCAAATGAAGCCGCAGCACTCCTGAGCTACTCTGAGAAATAACTGCTATTTTAAGTCACTGACTTATGGGGTGGCTTGTAACACAGCAGTTACTAACTGATACACTAGGTGATGATGTGATTGGCTGTTTATCTATTTCCTCCCTTTGAAGACCATAATAGCCGTGTCACAGACAGGGTCACCCAGGGATTAGCACAGTGCCTGACTCCCTGGGGGCCCCAGGCAGGCAAAGGCACAGAACCAGTGTGGCTTGGGAGTGGTGGGCATGCCCCTGGTGGGGGAGAGGGGAGGCTTACCAGACAATACTGTGTACTTCAGGGCCTCCTGGGCCACCATGTTGGCAAGACCGCTGAGGATGGTCTCCAGGGCGTTGCCGAGCTCCATCAAGTACTTGGCCTCCCAGGCCAGGCAGTACTGCTCACGGCTGCGGGCCAGGGCAGCCCATGGGGCGCTGAAGGTGCCTGGGGAGAGCACAGGCAGGTGGGGTCTCTCCTGTCTGTGCCAGAGGGGGCCCCCACTCTCCCCGACAGGCAGGGACAGAGGCCCACTCACCCTTGTGGGGGAGACAGGAGGACCACCCCTGCCAATGGGCAGCAGCTGACAGCAGAGCAGGTGTGCTCCCAGATGGAGCACGGGGCTGCCCTGTGAGCAGGTGGGCTGGGGTTCGAGACCCAGTTCCTGCATTCCTGAGCAAGGTCGTTGGTGACCTTGAGCACCGGGGCCACTATCCCCTGCCGAGCCTCACTCTGCAGAGCTGTCCAGTGGGGAGATTACTACTTATCTCCTTTCATCGACCAGCTGTAAGAATTAAGTATTCCAATGATGATGTATGTAAAGGGCTCTCGCCTCGCCCTCTGCAGTAATTCTGGCATCAAGTGGCTGAGGGCCTACAAGAGGAACACACGGGCCACCCGGGCTCGCTCCCTGAACCAGCCGCATCTCATTCACACCACCTGGGGACAGTCTGCAAACTGGGGACGGAGGGGTTTGAGGCCAGCTCTGCCATGAGCTCGCTGGCTCCCCCGACTTTTCTGAGCCTGAATGTTCTCACCGAGGGGCTGGAAATGGGAGGGTGATAACAGCAGCACCACGTGCCCAGTGCCAAGCAGGAGACTAAGCCACTCAGATAAGAAGCCCTCAGCTCAGGGAGGGAGAGGACTGTACAAACCTCACGGGGTCGCTGGTTTGTGGACCGTGGGAGCATGGAGGAGCCTGTGCGTTTCTGCCTGTGGCCCAGGTGACCTTCCATCCTTACTTTTCTATGAGCTTCCAGCTTACTTGCCTTATCTAGCCCTCTGATGGGTCTCACACAGCCTGCGCTTTCCTGCCCTGAGTCCGCATCACGGCCGACGATTATCCATTTATTTCTGCCTCGTCTGGTAGATGTCTCTCCAGCGCTCGACTCACAAAGCCTCATGAAAGCAGGATGAGTGAAGGGAGGAGACAGCTTCCCCTTGCCTCCAGGTTCCAGCTCAGCCAGGCGCCTCGACCTGCCCGACCCAAAGCCCCCTGAGGGGCTGCTCCCCCTCTCTGCAGGGACCTGGGCAGAGCTCTGCAGCAGCTCAGGGGTTAACTGTCTCTACTTATGGAAGAGGAGACGGCCAGCCCTGAGAGAGGATGCGCGCAGATTGTGTGTGTGCGTGTGTGCATGTATGTGTAAGTGTGTCCGTGTATATACATGTATGCATGCACGTATCTGTGTACACGTATTGCATAAATGTGTACATGTACATGTGCACGGCTGCATATGCATGTATGTGCGTATATGCAAGCATGTGTCCGTGTATGCGTGTACATGTTATGTGTGTGTGTGTATGTGTGCACAAGCATGTAAATATGTGCACATGTACGTGTGTGCCGGAGAAGGCAATGGCACCCCACTCCAGTACTCGTGCCTGGAAACTCCCATGGACGGAGAAGCCTGGTGGGCTGCCGTCTATGGGGTCACACAGAGTCGGACACAACTGAGGTGACTTAGCAGCAGCAGCATGTGTGTGCATAGGTGTGACTGTTTGCGTGTGGGTATGCGCACACGTGTGTACATGTGTGTAAATATGTGCACGTGTGTGCGCATGTATGTGTGTGTGTGGTGGGCTGTGATGCCGGCCCAGGCTCTGGACCCAGTTGGGCAGCTTCCTGGTCCCGAGGCTCACAGCAGGGCACACTGCCCTTCTGAGCCTCAGTTTCTGCAGGTGTCAGAATGGAAAGAGGGCATCTGACTCACAGGGGTTATGGGGATCACATGATAGGCTGCATGAAAAGCATTATGTAAACTATAAAGTGCTCTCCTGCATTCTATCACCCTGTGTCCAAGAACATGGGCCACGGAGCCAGAGAGAAAGGGGGTGAGCTGTACCCTAGTCCCTGACTAGCAAGGTGACTCTGGGTAGCCCTTATCAGCCTTGGTTTCCTCATCTGTAAAATGGGGGTGATAATGATGCCCATCTTTGTGGCTCAACATGAGGGCCTAAGTGAGCCAATGTATGCAGAATGCCTGGCTCAGTGGTGAGCTACTAGACCATTATCATGATTACATACAATCCTATTTAATAAAGGGACAGACCCAAGAAAGTCCATTTGTTCCTATCACAGGCAGAAGCAAGCCTGCGATGATATGAGACTTTTTTCCTGGCGTCAAGGAGGCAGGTGATATTTCCCTCCAGAACTTTGTCTAGTTCGGCTGCATTTCTTATAACCGCCCCCTCTGCCTGTGGCGCATACTGCACTAGGCTGCTGGAGGAGAGCACTGAAGACAATCTCCTCCCCACCCCCCGCTCCCCCAAATGAACTTGACTTTGACCTTCAGCCAACTCAGCAAGGGGGTAAAACAACCATAAAAGATTTGCTTTCCATACTGGTCAGAGCTGCAAATTCCTTCACTTAGACTCTTCGCCCTCCCTTCCTATCTTGGTCTTTCCATAGCACAGACAGTACCATGCAACAAATGAAGAGGAACCCGTGAACCCAGGGTCAGGAGACCTGGGGTGGAACCCTGCTGTGCCACCTGTCTGCCATGTGACAGACAAACCATGAGGTTTCCTCCTCATCCAGATCAGGGAAAGAATAGCTCTACTTCAAAGGGCCACGCGAGGTAATGTACATCAGGTTCCTAGCGTGTGGGTGAAATGCCTGACTCAGGGTGCTAGGTGCTCAGTCAATGCCAGAGACTGCTGTGTAGGGACTGGCCAGGGTAAGCCTCACCAGTAAGATTCTGGGGCCCAGTAAAGCCTCTCAACAGAGCCTAGGTATTTTCTCACCTGCTTCCTGCTATGTCATTCAGAACTGTGGCTTCCACCCTGGGAACTCATCAGGCTCTGAGCGTGTGTATCTGGTTGGGATGCTCCAGCCTCCCGGGCCCACCCTGCTCTCTCCCTGGATGATGACCTGTTTGCTAAGCCTCACATGGGCACCTGCAACAGTGAGCCAGCAGGAAGCGGACCTTGGACTTTTATTCCTCAGGGCCACCCTGGCTGGAAGTCCCCCAAATCACACATGTTCAAATTACAGCAGCAAAGGGAACCAAGTAATGCTTGTGGAATGTCACTAAAAACCTTCTACAGGTTACCTTGTTTAATCTTTGTGAGTACCCTGAAAGGCAAGGATAATCTGCTTTACCTTGCAAGTGAAACAGCCAAGGCACAGAGAGGTTAAGTAAATGGCTTGAGGTCACACAGCCAAGATGTACTGATTTCTCACTTACATGCTAAAAGTCCTCTGCTAACCTCCATCTGTTCTGAGGATAAGTCCAGACTCCTGGCCACAGCTCACATGCTCCTGTGTGATTTGGCGCCCACCCCCGCCCCCTACCCCGCCCCGGCCCCAAACTCCTGTTTTCCAGCTCCTGCTTCAGCCATCCTGTGCTTCTTTTGAACCGGTAGGCCTTTCGACACGCTGTCCTTTTACTTGGTATTTATTGCTTTCTCTTTCTTTACCTGGCTAATCCCAGCTAGTACCTAGCCTAAAAAGTTACCTCTAGTGACTTTTCCCTCACTCCCCAGAAACACTCTGCACTTCCCCTATTGTGCCATGCATACCATGTGCCATGTCCCTGTAATCTTCTGCTCAGTGATCTGTCTCCTGCCTTGGACCATATGTTCCATGGGAGCAGAGGCCATGACCGCATGCTCACCCATGGATTCCTAGGGCCTGGCTCAGTGTCTGGCACAGAGTGTGCTCCGTACTCTGTAAAGCCTGCTGAAAGGATGGACTGACGGGTGGATGTGTGGGTGGGTGGATGGATAAATGAACAGATGGATGGATGGTTATATGGATGATGGATGGATGGATAGATGGACAGATGGATGTGGCTGGGTGGGTAGATGGATGGATAGACAAACAGATGATGGATGGATGGGAAGGCAGACGAAGTTATCTTACCACTCTGAGCCTCAGTCCCCTCCTCTGAAAAATCGGGCTCTCCTACCCACCCCACTAAGGACATACACCGGCCAAAAGCCTAGGCAGTGTCTGGCCCACAGCAGCAGACCCAGCTCAGCCAACACCCACCCACTCTGCATCTTTTTCTGCCCCCAGTCCTCACGGTATTTTCCGGATGCCAGCCATCCCGTGATGGCGATGGTGATGTGCAGCTGCCTGCCTTCTGTCAGAGGCAGAAATGTGAACTCCTCAATGGCCCCAACACGCTTCTTCATCTTGTATCCTGAAGACCCAGATACAACAATGAGGATGGGGGTGGCTGGGGACCCTGGGAGATGTTAGTCAGCGTGGCTCTGTGTACCCACACACTCACGGGGAGTGCCAGCTGTGTGCCCTGTTCCTCAACACACAGCTCGTTTTTGAACTCATTAACGTTGGCGCCATGATTGTCCCTAATTACAGATGAGAGTAAGAAGCTTCCGAAGGCTGCTGAGCCCCCGAGTGGCAGAGCTGGGGTTGAAACTCAGAACTCAAGTTTATAAACCACTGCTCTGTCCCGATTCGGTGGGCACTATATCTTTTTCCTGCCCACGGACTTCAGGAGTGGAGCACACCCATCTTAGTAATAGTGGTGTGAGCTGACCAAGATTTTTTTTTAAGATTTTAAAAAATGTGTACCATCTTTAAAGTCTTTATTGACCTTGTTACAATACTGCTTCTATTTATTATGGTGTTTTTAGCCGCAAGGCATGTGGGATCTTCGCTCCTGCACCAGGCATCAAACCCTCATCCCCTGCATTGGAAGGCAAAGTTCTTAACCACTGGATCGCCAGGGAAGTTCCCATGAGCAAGATTCTTAATGTGGGAAGCCACAGGCCACCTGGGGAGAGGAGCAGGGAACGGGGTGATGAGGGGCCTCCTGACACACAGGCTGGAAAGACTCCCTCCCGCCCCCACCCAGGGGATGCTGGTGAACGGAGAGTAGCCACTTGTGGGTCTCTTACACGGGGAAGCTCAAGCGTCTCTGAGGCAGCCCGCCTGGAAACTTCCTGAGTGGCGACAAGAGGTCCAATAAGACCCTCCCTAAAGAGTCTACACTGGGTGCAGTTTCACAACCTCGGCCCTTCCCCTGATCCGTGCCGAACCTGCCGCAAGTTCTGGAACTCAGAGAAGAGGAAAGCCACGTCCTCCTCCTCCTCCGTCTCCCGGGGAGTCCCCCTGGTGAGAATCTGGGCTTGTCCCTTATGGGGCTCGGCCACCCGGGGCCGCAGACCCCTCACGGCCGCCGCTCCTCTGGAGCCTTACCTGTCAGGCCGGCTCCGGCCGCGCCAAACAGCGAGGTCATGATGGCGATGCCGGCTGCTGAGCCCAGAGCCGCAGCCCCGGCGCTGCCGATGACAGTGGCGGCTCCGGCAGCAACGAGAGGAGCGGCCAGGCCCCCAGTGACGCCTGCAAGGACAGCCGCCCGTGGGGGGACAGGAGGGCGTGAGCACGCGGCCCCCGACATACACGCGAACACACTGCCTCTGCACGCGGCGGGGAGGCAGCCCTCCCAGCTGATCCCCCTGCAGTGGACGCCCAGTGGGGGGATGCGGGGGAAGGCCCAGCGGTGCTGCTGAAGCCCAGGGAGGCTCGAGCAGGGAGCTGGGAGACAGCGGTGCGCAGAGGGGCCCAGACCACACAGGAGCGCGCGATGCGGCAAGCAGTCTCAATTTCTCCCCAGAGCAAGTGGGAGAGAGCAAAGGCCTTTCAACACGCAAAGGAGCAAGCAGTCCATCGTGACTGTGTGCCCTCAAGCCAGTCCCCACCCTCGCCCGGCCCGGCCACGTGCCACCGGCCCGTCTTACCAATCACCGTCCCGCCTCCCACAGTCGCCAGGCCTATCAGCAGATAGCGCTTCCACTTCCTCCTGTTCTCCTTCTTCTTCCGGGATGCCTCGGCAGACCTGCGGGAGAAGAGATTGCTCTCTAGGGCCGGCGGTGCCTGGGCAACCTTGACGCCCAACCCCGAAAACTAGCATCCGTGCTGGGAGCTCTATCATGCAGAGTGAGGTACCAAGGTTACCCCAGGCCCACCCATCATCGATGGTCTTAAAAAAGCTGAAAGGGTCTAAAAACCCAGCTGGGAATCCGAGTATGTGGGATATGCTACTTACCCAGTTGGTCCATCCTAACAGGGTTGCAATTTAAATAATGAAAAGACAAAGAGGTAATAACAATAATGGCAAAAGAGGCACGAAGGTATCTTTACACAGAGTTACAGACTCCATCACCTCACTCTTTCCTTCCCCACCCCGCACTCTGCCATCTGCGCCTACCTCCCTCTGCGACGTTTGGAAACCAATTTCCCTTGAGAATAACCCTTTCAGACATGGGTTAGAGAAATGTCTGTGCTGGGGACCTTGGCTTTGGGGCAAAAGCTAGAACTATCTGGACTTGAGATTTGAATGTGACAAAACATGGCAAAAGGGAAGCAGTGATGGAAACTGGGGTCAGGTGAATCCTGAGAATCCCTCCCGTCACTAAGGCCAACTTTCCTGTCTGACACTCTGCCCGCGGCGCCTTGGGGCAATAAGGAGCGGGACGGGAGACAAGGGTGGGAGGGCGCAGTCATTGCCAGGGTGAACTCTGAACTGAACCTGGAGTTTGGACAACAGCCCAGTGCTGCAGTGAAGGCAGATGATGGTGACAATAACAGAAGGGTTAATGTTTATTGAGGACTTTTAACATGACTGCCACTGTGCTTTGCACTTCAAATGGCTTATCTTATCCCAGAAGCAGTTTTACTTTTTATTGTCCGTGTATCACAGACGAGCTTGGGGATAAGCGTACCCGGCTTCTGAGTGGCCGTGGGGATCAGCACAGAGAACGTCTGTCAAACACGCAGCCTGACAGCTGGCCCTGCATGTGGGGGCCCAAATGGAGGCTGCTCCCAGGAAGCTCTGGCTCCCCGAAATTCAGTCCCCCCTTGTGTAGAAAGGGGGATAAGAACATCTCCCTCCTGAGGCTGCGGGTTTGTAAAGATTAAATTCATTAAGGAATTTAAGTCTCCTGCTAAGTCTCCTCCTGCCCTGCCCTGAGATCAGACACGCTGTTGACCAAGATCACTCTGTCATCCTGGGACCCAGAACCAAGACAGTGTGGACTAAATTTAATTTAATTCATGTCTCCGAGCGACAGACTTTTATGGAGCGTGGACAGCAGGCGGGCACTTTTCTGTGTTGGCAAACAGGATCACGTGGTCCTCAATCAGAACTGTTTCCTTCCCATCTCTCGCCTCCTGAACCACATGTAATAGCGAAAAACAGTTCATCTTCCAGTTAGCGAGAAGTGGGATTTGAAACGGGCATTCAGAGACCTGCTATGAATTTTGGTTGTCGGCCCGCTCATTTCAACCAACTGTCCCCTAAGCTCCTCCCGGGGGCACAGCCCAGCACCTCTCAGCTGCTTCACTACCGAGTGGAAACCAGTTCTCCATGACCACAGGCGCTGGTTTCCCGTGACTGAAACGCACGCCCTCAGACGTGCGGGAAGAGGTTGAACCACATGCGTTGAGCAGGATGGTGATGAAGGGCCTGGGTTCTGCAGTCAGGTTTCAAACCCTGTAAACTAGGCTTGGATCCTCCCGCGCCTGTGGTGGGCCATCACTGCTCTCCAGACATTCAGCTATGCCCTGCACTGGTCCCCCCTAAGGAAAACTGATCCTTCTCTGCCCCGCTGAGCTGAGTGGCCCCATGACCCGCTTCAGCCAGTAGGGGGAAGGGATCTGTGTCACTTCCTGCTAAGTCCCCTCTGCTCTGCCTGAGACCAGCAACACTGTTGACCAAGATCACTGTCATCCTGGGACCCAGAACCAGGACAGTGTGGACTAAAGCCACAGCCAACCTGAAGGAAATGCACCTTTTTCTTGCTGGAAGCTTCTGAGACACGGAGGTCATTCGTTACTGCAGCAAAACCTAGCCTATCCTGATGGACAGAGCCACTTACTAACCTCGGGATTAGGTACAAATTACTCATCCTGTCTGAGTTTCCTCATTCATGAAGAGGGAATAATAATAGCCCTGAATTCCCAGGGGCATTGGGAGGGCTAAACGAGAGAGTCCACACAAGGTGACTGGCATGCTGTAATCATTCACTGTTTATTGCTCTCATCATTCTTTCCATGGTTATGATAATTTCCTCAACACAGGCTGGAGATATACTTTGGCCCTGAACTGCTAGCACCATTTGGGGCAAACAGGAAGGCTGGAAACATGTCGCTTTCAGCAGAGTTCAAGGCCTGAGGAGGAATTCCAGCTGCTGGGGGAACATACCAGAGGAACCCACAGAGGCTACGAGCAGCCGGCTCTGCGGACCGACCAGCAGTACCCAGTTCAACAAACACTGCCTGGGAGACACTCTGCAAATTGGGGGCAGAAAGGTTTGAGCCCAGCTCTGCCGTGAGCTCACCGGCTCACCCGATTTTTCTGAGCTTCAATCTTCTCACTTCGGGACTGGAAATGATGATAGCCCCAGAAGGTGACCACCGCCAAGCAGGAGAATAACAGAACCGTGACTGTCTGCCCCTGTTTCTCCCTCCCTCCTAGTCCCTCCTCTGCCTTGAGGACAGGGTCACCTCTCCAGTAGGATGCTCAGGCCCCCTGTGACCTGGCCCCTGCCTTCTTCGCAGCCTCAGGGTTCATCAATACTAAACTTACACTTTACCCTCCAGAAACACTAAACTGTCTGGAAGCACACCTCCTAAGCCTCAGTCCTGTGTTCCTGCTGGCTCTTGGCTGCCAAAGACCTTCTCACCTTCCTTTGTCTGGCTAAACATTACTCACTGTTCCAGAGTCATCTCCTCCAGGAAGCCTGCCCTGAGCCTCAAGGTTGCCTAACTGCTCCTACTTCAGACCTTCCTATCCTAGAGACCATTGATTTTCAAAGGGTAGGCTCTGGATCAACCACATCAGGATCCCCAACAGGGAGCTGTTAAAAGCACTACTTCTTGGGTGAGGAAACTACTTGTAACAAGCTCTCTGGTTATCTCAAGTTCAAGAATCGCAGGGGTGAACCTTCAGGACATAGATCAAACCTTTCCTGCACTCCACCCTCAGTAGCTGGCTCTGGGACTGGCGCCTGGATGGGGCTCAGAAGATGTTTCTTGGAAAGAAAGATTTGGAGGCGAACATCTCACTGCAGTGATGTACTCTCCCGCTCACTGTCCATGCCTATGAAAACCAGAGGGCACATACATTTTGGCTAAATAAAATATTTAGCCAGAGTATAGGCCAATCACCATCAAGAATGAAACTTCTGGGATATTAGAACAAATCCCAGGGAGGTCCCTGCCTGACTGAATTTAAACAAGAGGAGACACTGGCTCTGAGTCACATCTACGATGCTGCCTAAACTGGGAAGTGCAAATTCAGAGAACGACACTAAATCCAAACGAAGCCTTGTTCCTACTCCTGGCTTTGCTTGCTGGTGAGGCACCACGGCCACCCACGCCATCACTGCCACGGGCCACACTCATGACCTGGGATGCCGGAAGTGACCTTGAGCTGGAGTTCAGGCCAGCCTCCCAAAGACAGAAGTGAAAGTTCCTCAGTCATGTCTGACTCTTTGCAACCCCATGGACTATACAGTCCATGGGATTCTCCAGACCAGAATACTGGAGTGGGTAGCCTTTCCCTTCTCCAGGGTATCTTTCCCAACCCAGGGATGGAATTTAGGTCTCCTGCATTGCCAGCAGATTCTTTACCAGCTGAGCTATCAGCGGCTGAAGCCAAAACGCAGATTAGGGCTAAATCCCAGGCTGAAGTCACAGATACCTCGTGAGGAGCAAAGACAACCACACGCTCATCTCACGGCTCCACGAAGAAACTTCCCCACGGCCACTTTATCCCCCGGGAGAGGGGGTTCCTCCCCCTTTTCTGTCCTCATCATCACCCTTCTCTTTATCCCCAGAGTTATTTATTTATAACTGCACTGGGTCTTCGAGGCTGTGAGCAGGCTTTCTCTAGTTTGGGAGAGCGGGGGGCTCCTCTCCAGATGCGGTGCACAGCTTCTCACTGCAGGGGCTTCCCGTGCTGTGGACCCCGGGTGCGAGGTTCTGGGTGCACTGGCTTCAGTAGCTGCAGCCCTGGAGGGGGCTCAGTGAGGCACACGGGCTTAGCTGCTCCGCAGCACGTGGAACCTTCCCACACTGAGGACAGAACCCACGTCCCCTGCATTGGCAGGTGGGTTCTTATCCACCGTGCCACCAGGCAAGTCCACCCTTTTCTTTTGTTTTTTTTTTAATCACTTTCTCCAGTCAACAGAGAGGGGGTGCTTATCTCTGGGGAGTCTAGAGACACACTCCGAGTAAAGCTCAGAAAGCCCACAGAAGAGTGATCTTTGCTTCTTCAGAACTAAGGCAGGAACCAGGGATTCCCACCCATGCCCGGAGGGGGTGCAGTGACTGACGCTCAGACTGGATAAGGGGGCTGAATCCAGTGGTGAAGCCGGTCACCTGAGCACCTTTGGGCGAGTGATGTCACCCTCTGACCTTCTGTTTCTCCCTCTGCCAAAGCCTCAGGGGACTGCAGTGAAAATCCAACAAGAGGGCATCTTGTACCCGCATCCAGAGAGCACTCAATAAAGGTTAGATATTGACCCGTTATTATGATGGGCTCAGTCTCAACCTCCAGCCTGGTATTCGCTGTTTACTGTGTGCCAGGGACTGTTCCAAGCTTTTGATAAAAATGAATTAATTTAATCCTCTGGACAGCCCTATGATGGAGATCCGATCACTATCCCTGTGCTAGAGACGAAGACACTCAGGCACAGAGAAGTGAAGTCACCCAACCAGGAAGGGGAGCTCGGATGGCCACAGGGCTCAGAGAGGCCCCGAGCACAGAGGGGTGGGACATCGCACCCTGAACCCTGGCTGCAAAGGATCGCCCTGGGGTGCCAAGAAGCTCACCTTGCAGAAACACAAAACCTTAGGGTTAAAAGATACCTACAAGCAATTCAATCCTCTTCTTAGGTGAAAACATGGGTGCTGGTGCCAGAGAGGGAAAGCAACGGGCCCACGGCCACACGGACTTAGCAGCAGAGTCAAACAGAGAACCAGGCTGCTTGGCTGACCAGTCCCTAGGCTTCCCCGGGTCCCAGATTCTTCCAGAGACCACAGATGGAACCTAGAGGTCACCAAAGTCCCTAAAGGTTAGTTTCAAAAATGACACCTGTGGCGTATTTTTCCAAGGAAATGGCCCCACACTGAAGTAAGAGCAATGTTGTTGCTCAGTCTCTAAGTTGTGTCCGACTCTTTGCAAGCCCACAGACTACAGCATGCCAGGCCTCCCTGTCCTTCACTATCTCCCAGAGTTTGCTCAAACCCATGTCCACTGAGTCGGTGATGCCATCCAACCATCTCATCCTTTGTTGCCCGCTTCTCCTGCCCTCGATCTTTCCCAGCATCAGGGTCTTTTCCAGTGAGTTGGCTCTTCACATCAGGTGGCCAAAGTATTGGAGCTTCAGCTTCAGCATCCGTCCTTCCAAAGAATATTTAGGGTTGATTTCCTTTAGGATTGACTGGTTTGATCTCCTTGCAGTTCAAGGGACTCTCAAGAGTCTTCTTCAGCACCACAATTTGAAAGCATCACTTCTTTTGGTACGATAGCAAATGTTGATATTTATCAACTAGTAACTCTGTGCAGAGCTTCCCAGGTGGTGCCAGCGGTAAAGAACTTGCCTGCCAATGCAGGAGATGTAGGAGATATGGGTTCAATCCCTGGGTCATGAAGATCCCCTGCAGGAGGGCATGGCAACCCACTCTAGTATTCTTGCCAGGAGAATCCCTATGGACAGAGGAGCCTGGCGGGCTACAGTCCACAGGGTCACAAAGAGTCAGACATGACTTGGCAACTGAACACACACACACAACTCTGTGCAAGGCGTGCTTGAAGCACTTTAGGTATAGAAGCTTCATGTAAACCCCACATGAACCCTTTGAAGAGGCAGCTATTATTATCTCCATTTGCATGTGAGGAAACTGAGGCTCAGAGAAGTTAAATAACTTGGCCAGGATCACAAGGCTGGCAAGTGGCAGAGGTGGGCTATTTCACCGTCCCTGATCTGGCATGACTGGTGTTCTCAGAACAGAAACTCTGGGTAATATGTTTCTTTCTGACAACAGATTTCCAAACAATACTCAAGAGTTGATTTCATTTCAAGGCATACTTGAAATGGTACAAATGTCCAATATATCCAAAGGTGCTGGGCAGCCCCTGTGACTATGGTCACTGGCCTGGGTCCAGGTCTTTCTTTACTGACACAGCTCTGGGAGTCAAAACAAGGCTATTTTGGAGTTATTCAACAGATTAACTTTCCCTCTTTCTCAAGGAAACAACCCGCTCCCTTTGCCCTACAAACCCGAGGGGGAGGGTGGATCCATTTCTGAGCTTGGCTTCAAAGCTAAATTCTCAGCTGGGTTGAACTGGCAGAGTCTGGTTGCTCAAAGAAAACCTTCGTGGCCGAACAAAACTCAAGGCTGGGAGATGCGTCTGGTTGCAAGGAGCACACACTTAGGCTGTGACTGGGACTGATCTGTTACTCTGGGATCAGATCCTGTGTAGGGTGTTTGACAAAGAGCTGAGCTCTGGCCGAGTTTGCCAGGAAAATTTCCCTTGACACACACCTGATCATACAGAGAGAGCAAAGCCCGTCAGCTTGGGCAGGCATGGCCGTGTGTCGGGGAAGGTAATGACTCTTAGGTATGGACCCCTTGCCGTGTGCCAGCCCTGGGCCAAGCACTTGCTAATACAGTTGCCTGTTGTTTTCCACAACACCCCTGGAGGATGTTATTCTCATTCCTATTCTACAGATAACAATATTACGGCTTAGGGAAAGGGGGGTCACCTGCCCAAGGTCAAAAAAGAAATAGGTGTCAGAACCCAGGCCACTCTGACCCATGGACAAGGTGCCATAAGAGCTGAAGTGCAGTGGGGTGTCAACGCCACAGGCTGTTAAAAGTCATAAACTCAGGGCTCTGAGCAATCATTCACTCAATCCCCCTCTCCTACAAATGAGGGTGGAGGCCAGAGAGGGCAACTGACTTGCTAAGGTCACACAGCAAGTCAGGGCTGCACTGGGATTCTCCATTCAGGGTCTCTCAATGGGTGGAAGGGGTGGACATCTCAGAAGTCCACTGGAGTGGAAATCCGAGACTCCAGCTAGGCGGGAGGAGGGGCAGACAGGACTCTGCTACCTGAGAAGTGGAAGGCCTCTGTTCCCGACAGGCGGGCCAGGGCCACAGGGCTCCCTTACTCAGAATCTTCCTCTTTGGTTTCCTTCAGGCTTTCGAGGAAGGTCTCCTCCAGGAGGTCCAGCTCCTCCAAGGGCGCTCGGAGGAGGGAGGCCACGTGGCAGATGAGGACGCGGGCCCGGGCATCATAGCGTCCTCGAGAGAGAGAGAGAAAGAGGAGGGGGTCAGTTCAGCTCCCAAGCACAGAGATGTTCACAGCATTGCGACGGATGAGACCCGAACCCTAGACACGTCCCAGACACAGGGCCCCCCGGCAGCCGGTCCATGTAACAGGAGCACAGCTTCCGGGGCAGAGCAGTGGGTAACTACTACAAACATCAGTCAGAAGCAAGGTGGCGTTTTTCACCGGCCAAATTAGCAGAGATCAAAATGTTCACATCCCAAAGCTGTTTAAGGAGGTGATGTCATGATTAAAACCAAATCCCATTCCACACTGACTACAAGGCCCCTGGCCCACCCCACGACCTCACCTTCTAGAATGTTTCTGCTACAGGGCCTTTGCTCTTGGCCTGTTCCCACCACTTGGAAGGCTCATTCCCCTGATCTTGTGGGGCTCCTCCTCCTCCTTCAAGTCTCTGTTCAAACGCCTCCTGTCCAGAGTGGCCTTCCTGACCCCTACACACATCACTCTACCCCTCTGCCCTGTATTCTGTTCCACACAGAGCTTGCCCAACTCTGACATCATGTCCACTTACTTTTGTTTTGTCTCTCCCCGTGAAGTACAAACCCTATATGTATAAACTGTGTGTTCTCTAGTCCTTAGGAGAGAACCCAGCATAAACAATAAATGTTCGATTAGTGACCCAGGTAGGGGTCATTGGCCTTCCCTCACGTAGAAGTAGAAATTGTGAGAGTCATCTCACAAAGTTTCAAGCAGAGGACTCCGGGCCCACGAGTAGCCCTCTATAAATACTGCAGAACTGGCTTCCTCTGCTGGCGTCTGCAATGCTGCATGGTGATTCTGCAGTCCTCCCCGGAACGAGGGGCCCCAGAGCGAGCTGCGGTCTGGCAGCACTGTCCCCCTGCCCTCAGCTGCCTCCCTGGATGCGGATCTGGCTGCGTGCCGGGAAACAGACCGCGGCAGGTCACGTCTTGGGGTTACTGATCAGCTGATGTTCCAAGAATAAGCGAGCTCCCTGCTTCCTCCTAGGATCACAGACTATGGAACGTGGGTCATAATCGAGCTGTGGAAACTAATAAGCCTTGGCCATGGTGATTAATTGCTGTGATTATAATCAGCCACTAATTCATACTCCACTGGTCAAGGCTGTCGTGATTCAGTTTCTGGAATATAGAGGGCCACGTGCCAGGTGATTAAAACCTTCCAAGGTATTCCTGAGCAAGGGACTCTGGAATGTCAGCCTTGTAGAAGGGTCATTTCAAGGACCTTGACAGCCAGACTGCTGGACTTGGAGCTGACTTTCTACTTCAGGCAGGTGGTGAGTGGTGGAGAGGGGCAGGAATCACGGGCTACCCAGGACAATTTGCCAGGCAACTAACTGACTCCTCAAGGGCCAATCCATTCTGTCACAATAAAAAGCCCAACCTGGGGCTCAGGCCAAAAAGCCTGAGCATCGTTCTTGACTTTTCTTGTTGTCCTTCCCCTGACACCCAATCTAGCAGCTAACACTGACAGCTGCCCCTCCAAAATGTACCTGAGTCTCAGCACAGCTCTCCATCTCTGTTGTCACGGCTACTATGACAGCCACAGTGCATCATCAGCCATCTCCCTGCTTTCTCATTTTCACCCTTGCCCCCACACTGTATTTGCCACACAGCAGCTTGAAAGATAGTCACAAACATGGGAGGTTCTCTTCCCCAACTTGAAACTCCACAATACACTTGGAATAAAATCCACATTTTTTCCCATGGTCTGCAAGGCTGTACACCATCTGACTCCTTCCTACCACCCTCTCCCACCTCACTTTCTACTGGTCCCTGTTTCATGCACCAGGGTTTGTGCCACCAAGAAGCCAAGCTCATTCCTGCCCCAGCGCCTTCGCACTTGTTCTAACTAGCAAACCCCTGATCTCAGAAGGTCTGGGGCACTCATGCCTAGAAGCAGCGGTGTGATGAAGACTCCTCCTCCTGTGACCTCTGCAGGGAAGGAAACCAGCATCCACGGTGCTCCTAAAAATGCCAGGAACCACCCGACAGGCTTGCAATCGTGACTGCCAATCCTCCCAATTATGAAATTAAAAGACACCTGCTCCTTGGAAGAAAACCTATGACAAACGTAGACAGCATATTAAAAAACAGAGACATAACTGTACTGACAAAGGTCCGTCTAGTCAAAGCAAGGATTTTTCAGGTAGTCATGTCTGGATGTGAGAGTTGGACTATAAAGAAAGCTGAGCACTGAAGAATTGATGCTTTTGAACTATGGTGTTGGAGAAGACTCTTGAGAGTCCCTTGGACTGCAAGATCAAATCCTAAAGGAAATCAGTCCTGAATATTCATTGGAAAGACTGAGGCTGAAGCTGAAGCTCCAATACTTTGGCCACCTGATGCGAAGAACTGACTCCTTGGAAAAGACCCTGACGCTGGGAAAAGTTTGAAGGCCAAAGGGGAAGGGGGTGGTAGATGAAGAGATGGTTGGAGG
Organism: Giraffa tippelskirchi; assembly: GCF_054371585.1. Taxonomy (NCBI): domain Eukaryota; kingdom Metazoa; phylum Chordata; class Mammalia; order Artiodactyla; family Giraffidae; genus Giraffa; species Giraffa tippelskirchi. The sequence continues at coordinate 189,298,022 of NC_137277.1, read as the reverse complement.
CATCACCGACTCAATGGACATGAATCTGAGCAAACTCCAGGAGATAGTGAAGGACAGGGAAGCCTGGCGTGCTGCAGTCCATGGGGTTGCAGAGTCCGACGTGACTTAGCGACTGAACAACCACCACCACCACCCTACCCCAGGCACAGCCCTAGGCTATGGGCCACAGGCACACACACAAATGACCCAACACCCAGGCAGCCTAGTCTTTGGAAAATCTTGGAGGGGGACACGAACTCTGCCCTGAGTGGAGCAGGAGTGACACCAGCCTTCAACTGCTGGGCAGCCCCAGTACCCACCCCAGTCTCCACCCTTGGAGTCCAACTGGTCCCTCTGGCCTAGGAGGAGCAAGGGACAAGTCCAAAGTCACCCCGAGTGTTTGGACAGACCCAGGGTTAGAACTCACACTCCTGGGCTCCTTCTTTCACTCTTATCTCAACAGAGAAGCTACTGCACTTTGAACTTCACCATCTAACATGGTGCTGTGCATTGAACGATGAACAGCACCCACGAAGCTTGGCACTAAATGCCAGGTGCACCCCAGGCACCACGATAAGCCCCACCTTCCCTACACAGCCACACGCACCTCCTCGGGGGCACAACCTCAGCAGCACAGCCTCCACTGCCAGGAACCGAACCAGCCTCTGCTCTCAGTGTGGCTCTGAGCCCGGGAGCCGGAATGACCAGCCTGGGGTTGACCTTGCCTCTCCTTGGAGAGCAGCAGCATCCCAGACCTTTGGGAAGAGATCACTGCCAGGCCGTTCCCTTGGTGGAGTGGGGGGGGGTGGTTGCTCCTTTCAAGACCAAAGGAAAGGAACTCAGGCAGAAACTCAGGCAGTTGCCACACAGACTGGTGTTTGAATGTTCATCTGATTATCTTTAGAGCTGAACGGCTTCGGACAAGTTTCTTGACCTCTCTGAGCCTCAGTTTCCTCATCTGTACAATGGGGGCAAGAATATCTTTTTAATCTGGCTTTCCCTGAGGTGCAATGAGAAGACACACGTGATGAACCTGACCAGCACCTCGGATGCAGTAAGTGGTCAAGTGTGAAAGTGAAAGTGTTAGTTGCTCAGTCGTGTCTGACTCTCTGCGACCCCGCGGACTGTAACCCACCAGGCTCCTCTGTCCATGGGACTCTCCAGGCAAGAACACTGGAGTGGGTTGCCATTCCCTTCTCCAGGGCATCTTTCCAACCCAGGGATCAAACCGAGGTCTCCTGAACTGCAGGTGGATTCTCCACCACCTGAGCCACAACATGGCCTGTAAGTTAGTCTTCAGATAAGAATGGCTGGAGAGTGAAAGTGTTAGTCACTCAGTCGTGTTCAACTCTTTGCCACCCCACGGACTGCGGTCGAGAAAGGGTGGCCAATAGTACCCTTTCTATGATAAATCGTCATGTTTCATAGATCCTTAGATGCTAGGAAGCAAGGACTGCCGGGTGAGGCTGTGAGCTGCTGCTGAGTCAGCATCGGGACTTGTCTCACTGCTCCCTTAGGGTCCGAGGTCACTCTCAGGCCACGTTCATACAACCACTTACCCAGCCCCCTGCACTGCCATCCCTCGATGGACCAGTTTTTCTTTTTTTGGCCGTGCCGTGTGGCTCGAGGGATCTTAGTTCTCCAACCAGGGATTGAACCTGGGTCCCAGCAGTGAAAGTGCTGAGTCCTAACCACTGAGCTGGCAGGGAATCCCCCCAACTCTTCTCTTCCTTTTTCCTATTTATTTACTTGGGCTGAGTCTTAGCTGTGGCATCCGGCACATAGGATCGAGTTTCCTTGATCAGGGATTGAACCCAGTCCCTCTACACTGGGAGCGTGGAGTCCTCGCCACTGGATCAGCACAGAAGGCCTCCCCCTAACTTTTCTAATTGTACATGTTATATAGCATTCAGAATATAAAGACCCATTTTCACCCTCAGCGAATTTTTTTTCATACAAAGAAACCACACCTACCTCCAGTCCCATGCCCCCCTGGCCCCCACACTGGGCGCTGGGCTGACTTACAAGTCAGGGTGTTCATAGTGGTGGGGAGAGGGTGGCTGGAGGGGTGGGACTTCTAAGATGCACCCTGACTCAGGGCAGGACTTGACCTCAGATGGTTCCGGGTATGACTCCTGCCTATTCGCAGCTCATTCTGGGGGGACACTGAAGGACACTCGGGTGGCAACAAGCATAGTTCAAGGCCAGCGGTCGTGGGAGCCGAAGGGGCTCTTCCAAGACCCTCCTGCAGCTCCACCTCCTTGGATGCCGGCCCGTCTGGCCGCTCCTTGGGACCCTGCCACATGGGGTGCTCACTCTTGGTTCTGGCCTCAGCGCATCCCCTAAAGGCAGCTATAAGGATGCGGGTTCTATCATCTCATCTCCACGTGGGAAGGAGAACACCAGTCAAGAGTGCACGCTGGGGAACTTCCCTGGCGGGTCAGTGGTTAAGACTCCAAGCTTCCACTGCCGGGGACGTGGGTTCGATCCCGGGTCGGGGAACTAAGATCCCACATGCCGCGTGGCCAAAGATAAGAGTAGGCTCTGGAACCACAATGCCTGGGCTCAGCTCCCGCCCTCCTTCTCCCCAGCGGTGTGACCTCAGGCAGCTGATTTCCCTTTCTGGGCCACCGCGGCCTCGTCAGTACAGTGAGGGGGCAGGGGCAGCATCACCCACCTCCCAGCATTGTTGAGGGGTTGAAACAAATTACAAAGCACTCCGCTCAGGGCTGGCACACAGTAGGCACTCCCAGAGCATCGGCCCTGGGAGAACTCCTCCCGGCGCCCAGCAGAGGGGCTGGCGCACACAGTGGGGCTCAGCTCGTACTGGCTGAATGGGTGAATCAGTTCAATGTTGATAACACGCTTGCCGAGTCCTGAGGATCCTGATGGAGACCCTGACCAGCAGGTGACAATGTGTGCGCTCTGACACGATCGAAGGCGACCTCTCAGGCTTTTCTGATTCATGGGCGAGATACGCTTTGCAATTCAGTCATAAAGACCGGGTCAGAAAGCGGAGCCGAGTTTGCGGTGAAGGTGGTTCTGTCTCCTGCGCTGCACCTCCTTGGGTCCCATCACCCGGAGCCAGGGCTATGCTATCTTTGGATTCAGGGTACAGAGGGCAAGAGCCATGATTCAGCTTAAGTCTCCCGCTCATAACTCACCATGAGACTCACTGCCTTAAATGGAATTTGAAACTTATTCTGAAATTTCACCTCTGGGTATCTAACCTCCTGAGCCTAATTTCCTCTCAGTGGAGATAACAGTTATCTATTCTAGCAGTTGATCTAAGGATTATATATTATAAGATGCAGTCATTCACCATCTGTGTACATGACCCAGGACGGCAACTGCGTAACTTTTATTTATTCGTTCATCTATGTAGGCTGCGTGGCATCTTGGTTGTGGCGTTCAGGATCTCTGAGGCATCATGTGATCTCTCTAGTCGCTGTGTGTGGGCTCAGTTGCCCTGCAGCATGTGGGATCTCAGTTCCCAGACTAGGGATTGAACCCACGTGTCCTGCATTGAAAGGCAGATTCTTAACCACTGGACCACTGGGGAAGTCCCTAGGTCACTTATAAAGGCCACCAGCCCCACCTGAGAGGGCCACCTTTTGGGTCCTGGATCAACGGTTCTCCACTAGGGACGTTTTTGCACTCCCCACCCCGACCCCAAGAACATCTGGTAAAGTATGGAAACATTTCTGGTTGTCCCAAGTCAGGGAGCGCTACTGGCATCTAGTGAGGAGAGACCAGGGATGTGGCTAAATCTCCCACAAGGCACAGCGGGACCTCACAACAAAGAATTATCCAGTCCCCAATGTCTACAGTGCTGCCACTGTAAAACGCAGCTGAGCTCAGATTCAGTTTAACCTTCAACATACAAAAGGCTTATTTTTCCAGCTAGGTGGGCCAGAGGCTTCGTGGGTTGTTACTGGGTGACGAGAAGAAAATGGTTAGTGTGCAAAAAAATTCCACCCTACCGCTGCCAAGACAGCATTGTTCTGTGACTAAGATCCCAATATCGTCAGTAAAGGTCAACCTTCCAGGAAGTTCTGAGACGTGCAGCTTTTCGTGCTGATTTCTTGGGCTGATTCCATGACTAATCACCCTGCCTCACACCCAGAGAGAAACGCAGCCACACAGACAGACAGCTTTCTTCTGTGCTGGGTGTCCTTCCCGCTCAGTCTCTGCAGAAAAAGATGCCTTAACTCTAAACTTCAGACAAACCACCTTGCTAGTACCTAAGCTTGTGGTCTAAGGAAAGACCACCCATTCTTCCTTCTGTCCATCCATTCTACTATCCCTCCATCCATCCAACACTAAATGCCCACCATCTGTCCACCAGTGTTGTAGACACTGGGAAACAATGGTGAAGAAGCCAGACAAGAGCCTTACCCTCATGGAGCTTATGAGAAAGGCCTTGAACAACCGGCCCAACTATGACACTGACCTTCTCCTTACAAGATCCTTGACTGTGTTCTCAGCACCAAAGACAGTTTTGTTTTGCTTTGAAGTAGCATTGAGCTCTTGCCTCTTTGTATTTGAAACTGAAGTTCAGAGAAGTTTAAGTGACTTGACATCATAAGCATCTCAGAGACAGGATGAGAGTCCAGGTCTCCTGGTTCCCAGGAGTTTCCCATTTCCTCACGACCACCATGGCCCTGCAGCACTCAGGGCCTGCGTCCTGTGTGACAGCTCTGTTCTGAGCACTTGACCTGGGTTATTTCATTCAATGCTCACCGCTGCCCTATAAGGTAAAGAGTACTGTGGTTCCCACTTGATGCCCAAGGAAACTAAGGCAGAGACATTCAGCAACTTGCCAATGAATTTTAACACCAGGCAGGCAGATCCCCAATGCTCCCTGGTTTTGATCCTTCAGTTCAGTCGCTCAGTCGTGTCCAACTCTGCGACCCCTGGACTGCAGCTTGCCAGGCCTCCCTGTTCATCACCAACTCCCAGGGGTTACTCAAACTCACGTCCATTGAGTCGGTGACGCCATCCAGCCATCTCCTCTGTCATCTTGGTCCTTGGTTCTTCATTAAGAAGGACAGAGCTGGACGTGACAACAGTAGCCACTCCCCCTCTGGGCATCCTTTTCTCAACTACAGGCTTCTGCTTTACCCTGATGGCACTTTGAAGGTAATGTGTTGTTTTGTTTGTTTGTTTGTTTACAAATTGAAGGTCTATGGCAACCCTGCATCCAGCGTCTATCAGTGCCATTTTTTTCCAACAGCATTTTAAAATTAAAGTTTGTCCACTGGATTTTTTCAGTTCAGTTCAGTTGCTCAGTCGTGTCTGGTTTTGTGACCCCATTTTAGACATGGTGTTATTATACACTTAATAGGCTACAGTATAGTGTAAATACAACTTTTAGATGCACTGAGAAACCACAAATAGTCACGTGACTTGCTTTATTGTGGTGGGCTGGAACTGAACCTGCCCATCTCTCCAAGGCCCACCTGTGTCCGATGAGGGCCATCTGGATGGTTTGAAGGGCTACGTACCTCTGCCTTTTGGGGAACTTTTGAGCCCTTCCGCCAGCTCCCACTGGGGGTCCTGGTATGTCACTGACCCTGCTCCTATTCGTATATGCCAGCATCTGGAGGGGCTCTGAAAACCAAAGGCACCCCTCCGATGCTGTCAGAGACTGGTAATCTTCAGACATACGTGCTCAGTCGCTGAGTCGTGTCCAACTCTTTGTGACCCCACGGACCTCTCTGTCCATGGAATTTTCCAGGCAAGAATACTGGAGTGGGTTGCCACTTCCTCCTCCAGGGGACGTTCCCGACCCAGGGATTGAATCTGCATCTCCTGAGTCTCCTGCCTTGGCAAGCAGATTCTCTACGACTGCGCCAACTGGGAAGCTGGCTTAGACGTGAGGGATTATCATATTCCCATGGGGATGCCTCTGCATCCCTCCAACGCCCATGGGTAAAATCTGGGAAGGTTTTTGTTAACAGTACTTATTTTAGAATGTCAGCTCTACCACTTAACAGCTTAAACCAGTTATTTTACCTCTCTGAGCCTCAGTTTGCTCATCTGTGAAGTGGGAATGTCTACATGAACGGATGGTGATGAGGATGCTGTGAAACAATGTTTGACAAGGGCCAGGTACCAGCATGAACAGGTGCTTAGCAAGTGGTGGTCACTCAAGAGAAATTTAAAAGGCAATGCCAGTCTGAAACTCCAATACTTTGGCCACCTGATGCGAAGAACTGACTCATTTGAAAAGACCCTGATGCTGGGAAAGATTGAAGGCGGGAGGAGAAAGGGGACGACAGAGGATGAGATGGTTGGATGGAATCACCGACTCAATGGACATGAGTCTGAGTAAACTCCGGGAGCTGGTGATGGACAGGGAGGCCTGGCATGCTGCAGTCCGTGGGGTCACAAAGAGTCAGACACGACTGAGCGACTGAACTGAACTGAACTGAATGCCAGTTTAGAGACTGCCTACAAGAACGCCCCCGGGAGGGCATGAAGTACCAGACGATGATATTACAGACAGGCCATTTCAAACCCACTCTAACTATTCTGTGACAACCAGGCCAAGGTCACCAACAGCAAAGGGCAGTAAGTTAAGGTGTCCTGGGTGCTCACGGGCGCTCAGAAGGGCTGTGATTGGCAGGTGTGGGCAGGTGGTGGGCTAGGATACACGTGGCTCTGGGAGACGGAAGGGAGGGTCTGGCACAGACAGGAGCTGCTTCCCCTGTGATAGGGCCGAGGGACAGAGAGCTGGCCCGGGAGGCTGGAGACCTGGTTCCTACCGAAGGCCACCTGCCACTGCTTGCTTCCGGGAAAGCTCCTTCCCCTCTCAGGGCCTCAGTTGCTCCACCTGGAAATATGAGTCTCATCCAAGAGGACCCTAACCTGCAAGATGGGAACAAAGGCCCCCCAGCACCCCTCAGGGGGCAGGGAGGACTCCAAGTCTGCACAGCCGCCAGCAGCCACCTGGGCTCACAGCAAGTGCTTGGACCTGGCGCTTTGCCGTTACCACGACGATCATGTGAGAGTGTGTGTGTGCTGATGGGATACGCTGCTCTCCAGAAAAATGCCCCAGACCTCGGGGCAAACCACCCCTCATTCCAAGAGCGTCCAGGATGATCGAATATTATTACTCTTCCCTCATTGCAGTTTGTGAAAATAAAAGTGATTCTGCTGAGGATTCTCAGACCAACTCCACCACGTCCTCAGACCACAACTCAGCCACGTGGCCTCAACGGCTAAACAGAAGCGTTTCTTGAGGGACTGCCCTGGTGGGCCAGTGGGTAAGACTCTGCGCTCCCAACTCAGGGGGCCTGCGTTCGATCCCTGGTTGGGGAACTAGATCCTGCATGCTGCACCTAAGCCCTTGTGCAACAAAGACCCCGAGAGCCCCAAGTAAGACCCAGTGCTTGTGCTGTGCTGTGTTCAGTTGCATCTGACTCTTTGTGACCCTACGGACTGGAGCCCGCCAGGCTCCTCTGTTCCTGGGGATTCTCCAGGCAAGAATACTGGAGTGGCTTGCCATACCCTTCTCTAGGGGAACTTTCCGACCCAAGGATTGAACCCAGGTCTCCCAGTGCAGCCAAAATAAATAAATAATCTTTTTTTAAAAGCAGATGTGTTATTTCAGGCAGGGACTGGGCCAGATCACCCTTGGGTGGTCCCCATTCAGCTCTGAGATACAGAGTTAAAACTTTCGCGTGGCTGGAAAAGGGCCACACTGGGGTTTGAGCTTTAGAGCTGCACTTCTCAGACTGTAAACTCCACGGGAACTGCCTGGGACCCTGTGAACGTGCAGAGCTCGCTGGGCTCCGGGCCCCGTGACCCTCCTCTGAGCATTCTCTCCTGCCAACGCTCCTGCGTGTGCTACGCCTACTCGTGAAATTCTGTTCTTCTTCCTCCTCTTCCAACCCCTCCAATCCCCCATGAGCCAGAGTTTCGGTGGGGACTCAGGGAAGCTTCTCCTACTTTTAAGAAGTGTTTATTTGGCTGAGTTGGTCTTAGCTGTGCTACGTGGGGTCTCCCGTTGAGGTGTGCAGGCTCGCTAGTTGTGGCGAGTGGGCTTAGCTGCCCCGGGGCATGTGGGATCTTAGTTCCCTGACCAGGGATTGAACACATGTCCCCTGCATTGCAAGGCTGATTCTTAACCCCTGGACCACCAGGGAAGTCCCTGAAACTTCCCTTTATTACATGGCGCGGAGGCTGTTGGAATGTCATTTTCAATCCTGTGTTCCTTCTCCCTGATGTCAGCAGAATAGCCCTCAGAGGGCAAGAGCCAGGCCCCAGAGCTACTGAGAAGGTGAGACCAGAAAGTGTGGTGAGAAATCAGTAAGACCGCCAAGAAGCATCACGCCGCTGGCGCCTGACGTGAACGGAGAGCTCCCCAGCCCCCCGGCACTACTGGCTTCCATTTCCTTTCTTGCCCTGAAAAGGCCACGAGCGTGGGACCATAGGGGCAATACCTGACATTGGCTTCCCTGGCTGAGGGGGAGATACGTGCCCACAATTTACAGAACTGAGAGACTATCAACTCACCATCCTTGAGTGAGAAGCTCAGAAGGTCCTGAGGGAAAAGTAACAGGAATTAGCAATAGGTTGATATGTAACCAGCCTGCTCATTGGACATATATTTACTGACTCTTAACAATAAGTGGGAAAACAAGGTGGACAAAATACCTTTGCCCTACATTTGAGTGGCAAGCCAGACAAACAAGCAAGCACATAACTAAATAAATGTGTAAGAATTTCAGGGAGTCAGATGAAGGAGGGAAAGGGCTGTTTTAAATCTGCTCTGTTGGCACCGAGAGCCTGGGTCAAGCGTCTGCCTGCTTCAAATGTACAAAGAGCGGTGAGTGACATGCCCCAGGACTCACAGCAAAGCCGATGCTTCCGTAAATTGGCACCGCAGCTCAACGGTTAGGAGCACGGGCTTTTGAGTCAGATGGCCAAGGTTCAAATCAGCTGTGTGACCTTGAACAAGTTACTAAACCTCTCTGTGCCTCAACTTTCTCGTTTATAAAATGAGGATGATCACTTTACCTACCTAATAAAATCGCTTGGAGAATTAAATGAGTTCATATGAGTAAAGATACTAGCACATAAGAAGCAATGTTTAAGTAATAAATCAATAGTAAATATTCAATAATGATAATTCAACACTAGCTATGATCATCAGATCATCGGATATTTTGATGTAATATTTAACCTCTGAACTCCCCCCACACAACTAGAAGTGATATTCAGGCTGACTCTGAGAGGAAACTGTCTACTTTCCTCAGCAGCTGCTACCTGGGCAGTGGGTATACCTGAGTGATCACCAGCGGGTCATCCTTCAAGATGGGGTCCTTCAACAAAACCTGAGCAAACACGTCTGCTCCTTCGCCTCCCAGACCACTCACAAAAGCAGTCATGGTAGGCAAGACGGCTTCAGACAAGTCCAGCCACTTCACCAGGCCCGCCACAAAGTCCGTGCAGAAGGATCTGAAAGACAAACACAGCTGAGGTCCTGGACCACGCAACTCACAAGATGAGACATGTTAAGGGACGTGAAGAGCTGGCATCTACAAAAAACCACGGCAACTGTGGCTCATGGAATATAGGGAGAGAGCCAAACCCGATTTTAGGAGAGTGGATCTGAGCTTACTCCACCAAAACTTTGACCACAGGAGCTGATAAACCATAGGAATGAGGGCAATGAGCAGTTAGTTACTGACCAAACACCCTGAGGTGTTACCCCTGAAGGGTAAAGACTTTTATGGAACTAACTGATCTAGCGCCGTGGGACACGCTAGGGCAGAGGCAGGAATCCAGCCCTGATGAGTCCAGAGAGGGAGCCCCGAATCCACCTGGGAGGTGGGGGGCAGCGACCAGAAAAGGCTTCCTGCAGGTGGAGCCCTCCTGCTGCTGGAAACGGTCACGGACACGCTTTCTAGAAACACGTCGGCCGCCGCAGAAGTGGACAAAGTGTGGAGGAAGTCTGTCCTCCCACTGTGCCCACCACCACCGTGGGGTCTCTGTCCATGGTGAGTATTTGAGCTGAGTCCCACAGGGGTCCCTGAGTGGGGGATGGACGGGGTACTCCAGGGCAGAAGGGACCCCAGGAGATGCAGGAAGCCCATGGCATCTTGGAGGGACTTCCCTGGTGACTCAGACGGTAAAGAATCTGCTTGCAATGCAGGAGACCCAGGTTTGATCTCTGGGTGGGGAAGATCTCCTGGAGAAAGGAATGGCAACCCACTCCAGTATTCTTGCCTGGAGAATCCCACAGACAGAGGAGCCTGGCAGGCTACAGTCCATGGGGTCACAAAGAATCGGACACGACTGAGTGACTAACACTTTTTCACTTTAGTGGCATCTTGGGGACCCTGGCAGAGTCCACATCAGGCTTTGATTCCAAGCTACCACCGGGATGTGGAGCAGGAGATCAGATGGGAGGTGATTACACAAGTTCTGAGAAAAGGTTTCCCAGAAACAAGCTGAGTTCCCTGGTCATGGGGGTGACCTTAGGAGGCTCCCCGCTGGCACTGCTTGGGGCTCTGGTCTCCATGGATCCCAGGCAGTGCACACAACCCATTCCTCAGAGCTGCTGCTGCCAAAGCCCAAGCAGAGAGATCTCTGCAGGCTGGGCTCGTGCAGGTGGGTACAGGACTCAGGTTCAAATCCTGGCCCCACCACCATTTTGGTCTAGGTCCCCAGGAAGTAGCTCTGAAATGGTTATTGGAGATTCCCTTGGGGTCAACACCTGTGGATGGGCAGGGAGGATAAAGAACTTAGTGAGTGGGAAGGAGCTGAGATCCAGTCTCAACAGAAGTCTCAGCTGACCATGTGGGGAGATCTGAAGATGGGGCGACCCCTGAGAGCTGCCCTCAAGTGGGGCGAGAGGGCTGGGCCTTCATACCCTCACATCAAGAGAGTCATCGGACAACAGCTGCCCCAGGAAGGGGGCAGAGCCCTGGCAAGGTGGCTCTCTGCAGCTGAGGCAGGCCCAGGCCACGCGGGCAGCCCCCTCAGCGGCCAGGGGAAACGTCCTCCACTGCTGAGCGAGGCTGTGAAAGCAACTTGACCCCTTTGTGCCTCGGTTTCCTTATCTGCAAATGAGTGTAAGAGACCAACTTCATAAAACGGCTTGAGGATTAAATGAGAAGCTACATATAAAACACCCCAAGCAGGGGTTGGCCTGCAGTAGATAATTAACGTTGGTCAGCATCACTGTTTTATATAAAATTAAAGAAAAAAACATATTTATTCATTTGGCTGCACTGGTTCTTAGGTGCAGCGTGTGGGATCTAGTTCCCTGACCTGGGGTTGAACCTGAGCCCCCTGCATTGGAAGCGCAGAGTCTTAGCCACTGGACCACCAGGGAAGCCCCAGCATCACTATTTTATTTACAAGGTGACCAAGGCAGGCAGTGAAGGGGGCTGAGTTGGGCTCTGAAACCTGACCCCGGGAGAGTCCTGGCTCCCATGGTGACTGGCTTCACAGCCTCCTTCACTTCTCTCAGCCTCGTTTTCCTCTGTTGTAAAGTGAGGATGATAACAGGGCTGCTTCAAAGATTGGCCAGAAAGATTAAATCACATGATAAAAGCACCTGGCACCGACAGCCCTCAATAAATGTAAGCTACTGCTATTACAATTATTATGATTTACCCCACTAGAATGACTAGAATTACCCTGGGAGGATGTGTGGGTGTGAATGGGGAGGCAGGGTGACTACGTGAATCAAGTATTATTTATGCGTCAACATGTATGCAGAAAGGGCTTGGGGCTGAGGGCAGCGGTGTGGCCTGGCCCTATGTCCACAGAGAAAGTCTTGGATGTAGAAAAGCACCTCATCACAAGAGTGGAAGGGTAAAGAGCATGAACTTTGATTCAAATCCAGCTTTGCCGTGAGCTGTGTGATCTTGGGCAAGTTCCTTAGCCTCTCTGTGCCTTGGAAACAATGGCAAGAAGGATGAAACCTATTTCATAGGGTTGTTGAAAGGATTAGCTAAGTTAACAGGTGTCATGTGCTTAGAACAAAGCTGGCACATGTAAAGCCCTATATAGGTGTTTCTTTGGATAAACAAATGAACGAGAATATATGTAAAGTGCCAGTAGAGCCATCTATTAAATAAGGAAATAGCACTGCAGAATGGCAGGGTCTTAGTAAATGCTTTTAATGTGGTTGGTAAAGAATACTGGGGTGGGTAGTCATTCCCTTCTCCAGAGGATCTTTCCAAGCCAGGGACTAAACTCGGGTCTCCTGCATGGCAGGCCGACTGTTTACTGTCTGAGCCACCAGGGAAGCCCCAGTCAAAACATATGACAATCAGTGGCAATAGTAATTCATGGTGATCACAGAGCAACTATCCGCCAGTCCCTATACTTGATGCTCCATACACATGGGCTCGTTGACTTCCGGATACAGCCCCACAAGGGCGGGAGGTACTATTTTTACCGCCATTCGAGAAACAAGGATGATACTCAGATCTACAGAGGTTAAGTGACAGCTCCAGGGTTCAAGCCCCCAAGTCTCGGACTCCAGAGGCCATGCTGAACCACTGCAGAGACCACCCCCTCCCCAAATGTGTTTTGGGCCTTAAGATGGCTGAGATCAACCATGTGGAAAGGGGTGCACCTGCTATGTACGGTAGCATGGAACCCACTCCAGGATTCCTGTCTGGAGAATCCCATGGACAGAGGAGCCTGGCGGGCTACCCAGGATCACAAAGGGTCGGACAGGACTGAAGTGACTTAACACGCACACATGCTCAACTTTCAGGAAGGAAACACTCCCAAGGCAAATGCTTCTGGCTCAGCCACAGCCACGTGTGCTTAAGCCCAGATTTGGAATTGCGGGGGGGCGGGGGGGGAGGGAGGGCTCAGAACAATCACGTCTCCCTGCGCCCTACCAGGTGGTGCCCAGCACAGGTCTGGCACACAGTTCAGGTTCATAAATATTTCTTTATGTGAACAAAGTACGCAAAGCTCTTCCCCTGCGTGTATCTACCGGCTTATCAGGTAGGGATTTATCAGATCAGGGAAGCTTCTGGAAAGATAAGAGCTTCCTAAGTATGGCACAGGTATGGGTTGGAGCAGGGAGAGAGTTGTATCCTTGCAGGATTTGGACCCTTGCTTGCTTGGGAACAGAATACCCAACGAGATAAATTCTAACCTCCAGAAAGAAGGAAAGAAAGAAAGAGACCAGGACTTCCCTGGTGGCTCAGAGAGTACAGCGTCTGCTTACAATGCAGGAGACCCAGTCCCTGGGTTGGGAAGATCTCCTGAAGAAGGAAATGGCAACCCACTCCAGTACTCTTGCCTGGAAAATCCCATGGATGGAGGAAGCTGGCAGGCTACAGTCCATGGGGTTGCAAAGAGTTGGACACGACTGAGCAACTTCACTTTCTTTACTTTCTGTGCCAGGCTCTGCAGGGGCCATCCACACATTCCTTCCCCAGGACCACCCTCTCTGATGGATGGCCGCTTCTCAGCAGCAGTGATTCCCCAGTCCCTCCTTCTGGGCCAGTAGAAGCCCCCTCCCATGATGGAGACAGAGAATGACAAGTGTCTTTAGTTTTTCTGTGCCTCCCTTGCAGGCAAGGCTAGTGTATCTGACTGGCTCCACCAATGACATAAAAGGGGAGGCCTTCACAGGGTATCCTGGGAAAGAGCTCCTCCCTAGGGAGAGAGACTTGCAGAGCATCCTTGTCCTCCCCTTTCTTGCCTTGAGTCTCATTCTGTGAGGGTGTGATGTACAGCACTGCAGCAGCCATTCTGTGACCAGGAGATGGAGGCCAAGAGGACCACAGAGAAGCCAACCCAAAGGCTTTCTGAGGTGCTGTATCAACCCTGGAACTCTCTTCCTTTTGATTTCTTATCAAGTGAGAAAAACCTCTTATTATTTAAACCTCTTTTAGTACTGTGTCCTGTTACTTACAGCCCAAAGCTCCCTCACTGGTAGGGTAAGTTCCAGTTCATTTTATAGATAAGGAAACTGAACAAATGAAGTAAGTCACAGAGTCAGTAAGCATTAACATTTATTGAGCGCCTACTCTGGGCCAAATCCTGTGCTATATGCTTTACCCACATTATCTCATTTGATTCTGGTAACTACCCTGCAGGGTGGGGATTATTAGCCCCACTTTACAGATGGAGAGACTGATGCTTAGGGAAGCTAAATAACCTGCCAGGGGTCACATGGCATCGGGAAGTGGCAGGGATAGGAGTTGAGCCCAGATCTAAGTCCATATCCCGTGGTTTGTCTCCTGTGCTAACAGTATTTATCCATTCCTTCCTTTCACACATCTTGACTGTCTTTGCCACACCAAGCTGTGTGCAAGGCACTGGGAACTCAAGCGATGAACAGGGCAGTTCCTGCCCTCCAGGGACAGGAGGGGGGTGGCAGGCATGGGAAGAGCCTCAGTGCAGCGTGATGGTGGTCACGGTGACCGGTCACTGGACAGACAGGTGGAGGCGCGTCCTGTCCGGGAGGTGAGGAGGGTCTGGGAAGGCTTCCTGGAGGTGACTCCCAAGGAGATGAATAAGCACAAGTGTTTAGTCTGGTGAGAGTGACAAAGATAAAACACAAAGCCCAGCTGAGACTCAAGGCAGCGCCCAGAGACGGATGTGGGAGAAAAGACACTGGCTAGGGAGCCGGTGAGGGAGCCCGCTCTTGTGCCATGTCACCAGGGCTTTTATTTCAAAGAGAACTTCTCCGTACCTGGCTAGAGGAATGTATACCTGACTAGAGGAGTTTCATTCCAACCCCAAAGAAAGGCAATGCCAAAGAATGCTCAAACTACCGCACAATTGCACTCATCTCACACGCTAGTAAAGTAATGCTGAAAATTCACCAAGCCCGGCCTCAGCAATACGTGAACCGTGAATTGCCAGATGTTCAAACTGGTTTTAGAAAAGGCAGAGGAACCAGAGATCAAACTGCCAACATCTGCTGGATCACCAAAAAAGCAAGAGAATTTCAGAAAAACATCTATTTCTGCTTCATTGACTATGCCAAAGCCTTTGACTGTGTGGATCACAATAAACTGTGGAAAATTCTGGAAGAGAAGGGAATACCAGACCACCTGACCTGCCTCTTGAGAAACCTGTTTGCAGGTCAGGAAGCAACAGTTAGAACTAGACATGGAACAACAGACTGGTTCCAAATAGGAAAAGGAGTCCGTCAAGGCTGTATATTGTCACTCTGCTTATTTAACTTCTGTGCAGAGTACATTGTGAGAAACACTGGGCTGGAGGAAGCACAAGCTGGAATCAAGATCGCCGGGAGAAATATCAATAACCTCAGGTGTGTAGATGACACCACCCTTATGGCAGAAAGTGAAGAAGAACTAAAGAGCCTCTTGATGAAAGTGAAAGGGGAGAGTGAAAAAGTTGGCTTAAAGCTCATCGTTCAGAAAACTAAGATCATGGCATCTGGTCCCATCACTTCATGGGAAATGGATGGAGAAACAGTGGAAACAGTGTCAGACTTTATTTTTCTGGGCTCCAAAATCACTGCAGATGGTGACTGCAGCCATGAAATTAAAAGACGCTTACTCCTTGGAAGGAAAGTTATGACCAACCTAGATAGCATATTAAAAAGCAGAGACATTACTTTGTCAACAAAGGTCCATCTAGTCAAGGCTATGGTTTTTCCAGTGGTCATGTATGGATGTGAGAGTTGGACTATAAAGAAAGCTGAGCGCCGCAGAATTGATGCTTTTGAACTGTGGTGTTGGAGAAGACTCTTGAGAGTCCCTTGGACTGCAAGGAGATCCAACCAGTCCATCCTAAAGGAGATCAGTCCTGGGTGTTCATTGCAAGGACTGATGTTGAAGCTGAAACTCCAATACTTTGTCCACCTGATGCGAAGAGCTGACTCATTGGAAAAGACCCTGATGCTGGGAAAGATTGAGGGCAGGAGGAGAAGGGGACGACAGAGGATGAGATGGCTGGATGGCACCACTGACTCGATGGACATCGGTTTAGGTGGACTTAGGGAGTTAGTGATGGACAGGGAGGCCTGTCATGCTGCGGTTCATGGGGTCGCAAAGAGTCGGACATGACTGAGCGCCTGAACTGAGAGGAGTTTACTCACAGGTGTCCATGCTGGGATTGAGGGGGTGCGGTTCTTGAAAATAAGACAGATGCGAAAACTTCTTGCCATTTCCTGTCCCCCACAAGCCACTACTTCCTGTCTCAGCAACACTCTCTCTGTCCTCTGAGGTCCTCTGCCCCAGCTTGGAGCCTTTGTCTGCCCCTCCACAGCACCCGAGCTGTCCCCAACCCCAGAAAAGGCCGCTCACCTTTGTCCCTCCACCTCCGGATCACTGTCCTGGTTTCTCCAAACAGTTTCACCAGCTTTCCAACGACCCTCCTCCGGCCCTCCAAACTCTCCCCTGCAAATCCCTGAAGGCCAAGTGCATGCTCTTAGCTACTCTACTATTCTGACTCCAAACACCGAGTCTCACTGAACCTATCCCCCATCGTGGCACTTAGCCCATCTGTCCACTTTTAAAACCAGTCACCTGGGGACTTCCCCGGTGGTCGAGTGGTTAAGAATCTGCCTTCCAATGCAGGGGACACAGTTCGATCCCTAGTCCTGGAATAACGCACATGCCAGGGCTTCCCTGAGAGCTCAGCTGGTAAAGAATCCGCCTGCAATACAGGAGACTCCAGTTCGATTCCTGGGTCAGGAAGATCCACTGGAGAAGGGATAGGCTACCCACTCCTGTATTCTTTGGCTTCCCTTGTAGCTCAGCTGGTAAAGAATCTGCCCGCAATGCGGGAGACCTGGGTTTGATCCCTGGGTTGGGAAGATCCCCTGGAGAAGGGAAAGGCTCCCCACTCCAGTATTCTGGCCTGGAGAATTCCATGGACTGTAAAGTCCATGGGGTCACAAAGAGTCGGACATACTGAGCGACCCTCCCTTTCACTTTGGGGAAGGACCCCCACACACGGCAACTACTGAAGACATGCCCGTTCTCTGCAGTAAGAGGAGCCGAGGCGATGCACGCCGCAGTTAGAGTGGCCCCGCTCGCTGCACCCAGAGAAAGCCCAAGCGCAGTAACGAAGACTCGGCACAGTCACAGATATATACATAAAAATGAAAAAAAAAACCCACACAAAACCCCAGACACCTGGGTTTAGCCTCCTGATTGTAAGCACTAGGAGAACAGGAGCCAGGCCTTGCTTTTCTTTGCTTTCTCCACAGGGCCCTGCACAACCCTCAGCACACAGTAGGTGCTCACTGAATGCACAGATATCTTATCCCGCTATTAAGGGGGTGTCCTCCTTGAGAGCAGGAGCAGAGGTGGCCCTGTTGATCTTATTAATGTACACTTTCCGTGTGCTTCAAATGTTGCCTGGTGAAACAGTAAGTGCTCCTTAAATGCCTTGTGAAGGTATAAACGAGTGGGTACCGAACGAAGGAGCGCCCGTCCCCCTACGATGCTGTGAGTTCCTTAAAGGTAAGGACAACGGCTTTCTCCTCTTTGTACTGTCTGGTAACACCTGGAAGGCTGCCTGGCTGCCAGAAATCGTCTCCTTGAAACAGCACGACCATCTCTCTGTGAGATAGAAGTACTCACCTTTGCTCAGGCTCTGGAAAGAGCTGGGACAAGGAGATGCTGCAGAGGGCAGCGTAGGTGAAGCGGCTGGCCTCGGTCAGCTCCCGGCCCGTGGGCGGACGTGGCTCCCCCTCCACACCCGGTTCAGCCACCCGGGGCAGCCTCGGGCCCGACCTGTCCCTTGTAGCCATTTCCAGTCCTGCAGAGAAAATTCCCAGTGAAAGACTGCTTTCAGTACGTTGGCAAAGCCTCCTTCAATAGGACACAGAAACTACCCACCATAAAAGAAAAAATGGATAAATCAGCTCTCATTCAAATGATAAACTTCTATTTATCATCTTTAAGAGACTGGAAGGTGGTGGTGGGGAAAGGGGGGGGGATATTTTCAAATGTGTTTATCACAAAGGCTTAGTATCCCCAGAATGATAACAACTCTTACCAGTCACCAAGAAAAAGAAACAAAGCAAATTTAAGATCAGCAAAAGACCAGAATAGGTACTTCACAAAAGATACCACGTATCTTCACAAGAGTGGTCTATAAGCACATGCAGAGGTGTTCAACATCATCATTCATCAGGGAAACAGAAACAAAAACCCCAGTAAGACATGGCTACTCACCCATCAAAATGGCTAAACTTGAAAACCTGACTATACCAAGTGTTGCCGAAGGTGAGAGACAGATAGAACTTCCATACATACTGGCGGGAGTGTAAATTAGTCACTGAGGACACGGAAATTAAAAACTCCAGTGAGGGACGGCCCTGGGGGTCCAGCGGCTCGGACTCCACTCCCCCAGTGCAGGGGGCCTGGGTTCCCCTGGTTGGGGAACTAGATCCCACATGCTGCAACCAAGGGCTCGAATGCCGAAACTAAAGATCCTGCAACTAACACCTGACCCAGCCAAACAAATTTTAAAAGGAAAAAAAACCCAAGTCCAATGAGATACTACCATTCGCCTATTAGGATGGTTAAAACTAAAACAGACCTATAATACTAAGAGAATAAAGAGCAAATAGAACTTTCATACGCAGCTGGTGAAAATGTAAATTGGTACAACCATGAGCAAAATGGTCTCACTTTATCCACTA
The DNA here is from genome assembly GCF_054371585.1 of Giraffa tippelskirchi. Lineage (NCBI taxonomy): Eukaryota > Metazoa > Chordata > Mammalia > Artiodactyla > Giraffidae > Giraffa > Giraffa tippelskirchi. The sequence goes on along the minus strand of NC_137277.1, from coordinate 189,279,418 downwards.
AAGTTAAACAAATGTCTTCCCTACATTTCAGCAATTCCACTCCTGAGAAATGAGGGTTTCAGTTCAGTTCAGTTCAGTTGCTCAGTTGTGTCTGATTCTTTGTGACCCCATGGACTGCAGCACACCAGGCCTCCCTGTCCATCACCAACTCCAGAAGTTTACTCAAACTCATGTTCATTGAGTTGGTGATGCCATGCAACCATCTCATCCTCTGTCGTCCCCTTCTCCTCCCGCCTTCAATCTTTCCCAGCATCAGGGTCTTTTCAAATGAGTCAGTTCTTCGCATGAAGTGGCCAAAGTATTGGAGTTTCAGCTTCAGCATCAGTCCTTCCAATGAATATTCAGGACTGATTTCCTTCAGGATTGACCGGTTGGATCTCCTTGCAGTCCAAGGGACTCTCAAGAGTCTTCTCCAACACCACAGTTCAAAAGCACCAATTTTTCGGTGCTCAGCTTTCTTTATAGTCCAACTCTCACATCCATACATGACTACTGGAAAAACCATAGCTTTGACTATATGGATCTTTGTCGGTAAAGTAATGTCTCTTTTTAATATGCTGTCTAGGTTGGTCATAGCTTTTCAAGGAGATCAAACCAGTCAATCCTAAAGGAAATCAATTCTGAATATTCATTGGAAGGACTGATGCTGAAGCTGAAATTCCAATACTTTGGCCACCTGATATGAAGAACTGACTCACTGGCAAAGACCCTGATGTTGGGAAAGATTAAAGGCGGGAGGAAAAGTGGACGACAGAGGATGAGATGGTTGGATGGCATCACCAATTTGATGGACATGAGTTTGAGCAAGCTCTGGGAGCTGGTGATGGACAGGGAAGCCTGGTGTGCTGCAGTCCATGGGGTTGCAAAGAGTCAGACAAGACTGAGTGACTGAACTGAACTCCCTGGCTCAGATAATCAGCACAGACCATGGCAGTGGGCAAAGGAGACAGCAACAAACCATGAACTAAGACCATGATCGGGGGCAGTGCCCGGCATTGACGTCAGCAGACTTGGCAATTCCGACTACCTTTAATCAACACCAAGTGCCATTTGGAGACTAGAGTAATTGCTGCTCCTACCAGAGGAGCCCAAGATGGTATTTTATTGGGCTTGTATTTGGGGAACCCCATGTTAGTTCTCAGCTCAAGAAGAAACAGCCTTCTAATCAGAGAATCCTGAGCTGGCCTGCCTCTAACCACGGGGGGAGGAGTGTGTGCTGAGTGCATGAAGAACTGCTGCTGCTGCTAAGTCACTTCAGTCGTGTCCAACTCTGTGTGATCCCATAGATGGCAGCCCAAACTGAGCTCAGGCCAAATTCATCCGTTCATCCATTCATTCATTCATTCATTCAACAAAATACACTCATGACACCCCTATAAATCCATTCTCTGCACGACAGCCCGAGTGGCCTTGTTTTCATATATAGCGATCATGTTACTCACCTGCTTAAAGTCCTCCAGAGGCTTCCCACCGCCCCAGGATGAAGACCAGTCCTTTCACGGAAGTCTACACAGTCCTGATCTGGTCTCTGCCCGCCTCTAAACCCCAGCTTGTGTGCCCTATGCCCACCTTGTTCACTGCTGCACTACAGCCACGCCGGCTGTCTGTTTGCTCTTCCCCCTGGGCCTTTGCACCTGCTGTCCTCCCAGCCTGGGACACGTTACATTTGTCCTTCACATCATTCTGGCTTCAGCCCGAATGTCACCTCCTCTGAGAAGCCTTCCCTGATTCCCCAGGCCAAGCTACTCTGCTTCTCTAACCCAGCAGCCCTGTTCTATTTCTGTAACACTTACTTCCGTCTTAAGTAATATATTTTTAGATTTGTTTGCAAACTTCTTGAGGCAGGCGTCTTGTTGTTTTCTCACTGCTGGACCCCTAGCTTCCTGAGCCAGCCATGGAATATGGTTGGTATTCAATAGCTACTTGCTGGATGAATGAAGAAGGGTATATGATGCAGGATGCCCTGTTCTGGGCGGCCTTGGGGCAGATCACGGGACAAAACTGACAAATTCCCTGCCCTCAAGGGGCTCAACTTCAGGTGGGAGACAGGCAATACCATACTGATACGGCATAATCATAATAATTTAAGTAACTTGTCCACGGTCACATAGCTACTAAGTGGTGGAACTGAGATTTTTTTCACTCAGAGGAACTGAATGCATGATCCATGCTCTTAACAGTCCACTAAATAAATAAGTAATAATTGAAAGTGTTGGTTGCTCAGTTGTGTCCAACTCTTTGCAACTTTATGAACTGTAGCCTGCCAGGCTCCTTTGTCCATGGAATTCCCCAGGCAAGAATACTAGAGGAGTAGACATGTCTACTGTGGACAGGAGGTAGACATTCCCTTCTCCAGGGGATCGTCCCCACCTGAGGGTCGAACCCAGGTCTCCTGCATTGCAAGTGGATTCTTCCCCATCTGAGTCACCAGGGAAGCCCAAGTAATAAGTAAGTAGATAAATATTAAGCGGGGCAGTGACTGTCAGGGAAGAGCAACCAGGGTGTGGGGAGTATGAAGTGATGAGGAAGGAGGGGGTGACAATGGTTTCAGATGAAAGGGACCGTTCCAGCAGAGGCCTGCAGGAGATGAGATGGACTGGAGAAGGTCATCGAGGAGAAGCAGGACCATGGCAGAGACACACAGGTAAACAGACGATGACAAACCAGTGGGATAAATGCGGTGGCAGAGGAAACACAGGCAGACAGATACACAGAGGAGAACCCAGAACTGGCTTCCCGGAGAAGGTGACCTCAGACGGGGTAGGGTCAGTGGGAAGAGACTGTTCCCGGCAGAGGAGACAACGTGTCAGTCCCAAACGGAGACGAGAGAAGATGCTGCTGAAGAACCAAAAGGATGCTCAGTGTAGCCAGGGCTTGGACAATGGGTGGCTGTAGAGGAGGGGAGGGAAGAAATGAGGCTGGAGGGGAAGCTGCCGGGGGCTACACCCGGCAGAACCAAGCCTGCCCCGCTGAGGAGTCCAACCTGACTGTGAAGGCCAGGGACACGTGCAGGGCTGAGTGAGGGCACACTGGACCTCTCAGTGCTATTTCTGCAACTGCCTGTGAAGTCTATCATCAATTAAAAGGAAAATGTTAAAAAGAAAAAAGCAGTGGGACATTGCTGTAGAATTTGAGAAACTTAAGTTCAAATAAATACAAAATAAATATTCACCTCCACTCCAAATCAATCAGTTAATTTACCAAACACATGCCAGATAAGTACAATAAATATGTACAGGTGCTGTCTTACACGCCGGGGACCCAGCAGTGACTAAGACACAGACGGCCACCTTCCACCGTGGAGATACACTGCATCAGGGAGACAGGCAGCACACAAACTCGAAACATGTAAATCAAGACCATTCTACTTCATACAACGAGTTTGAAAGAAAAGAAAGAAAACACTGAAAAAGAAAGATCATTTTAAATAATGACAAGGGTTCTGAAGAGAGAGAAGCCTTATATAACACCTACCCAGATTTTAAGGAACAGCCTTGGGCTTCCCTTCAGTCTGAGTCTGAAGACAAACAGGCTGTCCAGCTTCTTGGAAGTTCTTCGGAGAAATATGCGAATTTCCCTGGAGGAACAAACCAGAAAAACCAGCGCATGGGTCCATAGGGTGTGGGACCAGGAGGAGGCCTGCGGGAAAGAGGGAGGTGAGCCCCGGGGCTCAGGGCAGCCCTGACCCTACTTCTGGCCTTTGCTCCCCCAGGTCTGTAGGCACTGATCATTCACCGAGTGCAGCCTGGCTCTTGGCATGAATCGTTGGTTCTAAGTCTTCATACTCTGAGCCACGGGTGCTGCACCCGCTCCTTGGTTAGCCTGGCGGTAGACGGCTGGCACCGGATCTCCTCCGTATCAGTATTCCGGTGCCCGGCCATTTGCGTGCCACAGAGTGAGTGTTCAGAAATTGCCTGTGACATGAACAAAAGAATGAACTAGTTTTGAGGCTTAAGCAAAAGCTAGATTTTCCTGGTTATTTTCCCTGGAAAGGCACTCCTCTTCTTACCCTCCCCTCGGGCATCAGATGAGGAAGGGAAACGGAATAAGGGCCCAGCATCTGGAATTACCCAGAGACATCCCAGAGCCCAGCGGGAGAGGAGAGGAGTTTCTGAAGAACCAAAAAGATGCTCAGCGACCCCCAAACTTCAAATAATCTGAGCTTCATCCTAACAGGCCATTTTCTATGTTCTAGGAGCCAGACTATTTTCTGCCTCTTCAAGCTTCTGTAAGTCCTCTTTTTTTTTTTTTTAAAAAAAAATCTTTTTGGCCATGCCGTGTGGCATGCAGAACCTTAGTTCCAGGACCAGGGATTGAACCCGAGGCCCCTGCAGTGGAAGCGCAAACTCTTAAGCCTCCAAAGGGTTTTTAATCAATTAACAGTGAGAACACCTTTCCCCTGGATGTTACCTTCTTATGAGGCACAAGAATGTACTATGCCGACAAACCAGGAGACTCAAGCCACAAGTCCAACCGTATTAAAAAGACAGACAAGTAAAATGTCTAGAAGAACAGTCATCACAGGGATCCCCGGATGGTGGGATACCAGAGACTTTTCTGGATTTCCCCAGTGACAGAGATGTATTGCTTTTGAACTCTGAAGACAGTTATTTTGTTTATGTCTCTACCTGCACGGAGGGGACTGTCGGACTTACATCAGGGTGGTAGACAGTGACCGTCCGTACGCTGGGGTGGAGTGGGGCGGGTGGGGGGTGGTGGCTGCAGATTCTGTATGATTTTAACCTTTTCTTTATATGTTTTAATTTTATGAATTTTCAATAATGACTGTGTATTTATTATAAGATCAGAATGAATAGATTCTTTTTTAATCTTTTTTTTGATGGGGACCATTTTAACGTCTATGAATTTGTTACAATACTGCTTCTGTTTTATGTTTTGTTTTTTTGGCCGGGAGGCATGTGGCATCTTAGCTCCCCAGCCAGGGATCGAACCCACATCCCTTGCATTGGAAGTAGAGGTCTTAACAACTGGACTGCCAGGGAAGTCCTCAATGGATTAATTTTAAATCATAATATGCTGTGCTGATGTCAGCTCAGACTGGCATCTCTCCCAGCTCTACATTCAGTGATGCTGGGAGCCTGAAATGGGCCACAGAGGGGCTATTTCCATCACAGAAACTAGCAAGTGCCACAAATGAAGGGAATCTATTTTCCAGGGAGATGGTTAACAGTACACCATGGGATATACAATACGATGCCAGTTATGGTTTTAAAAAATGTTTCACAGAGCAAAAAGATCACAAGGCAATACATCAAAATGTTAATGATCCTGACATACATACTACCATATGTAAGTGAAAGTCACTCAGTCGTGTCCAACTCTGAACAGTCCATGGAATTCTCCAGGCCAGAATACTGGAATGGGTAGCCTTTCTCTTCTCCAGGGGATCTTCCCAACCCAGGGATCGAACCCATGTCTCCCACATTGCAAGCAGAGTCTTTACCATCTGAGCCACAGGGGAAGCCCAAGAATACTGGAGTGGGTAGCCTATCCCTTCTCCAGTGGATCTTACTGACACAGGAATCGAACCAGGGTCTCCTGCATTGCAGGCGGATTCTTTACCAACATACACACTGCTGCTGCTGCTGCTGCTGCTAAGTCGCTTCAGTCGTGTCCGACTCTATGTGACCCCATAGAAGGCAGCCCAGCAGGCTCCCCCGTCCCTGGGATTCTCCAGGCAAGAACACCGGAGTGGGTTGCCATTTCCTTCTCCAATGCATGAAAGTGAAAAGTGAAAGTGAAACCGCTCAGTCGTGTCCGACTCTTAGCGACCCCGTGGACTGCAGCCTACCAGGCTCCTCCGTCCATGGGATTTTCCAGGCACGAGTACTGGAGTGGGGTGCCACTGCCTTCTCCGAGATGGCTAATGGGAAGCTGCTATATAACACAGGGAGTCCAGCCTGGCCCTCTCTGATGACCTGGACGGGTGGGATGGAGGCTTGAGAGGGAGGGGATAAATATATATATATATTCTCATGGCTGATTCGACTTGTTGTATGGCAGAAGCCCGCACAACATTGTAAAGCAATTATTCTCCACTTAAAAAAAAAAATGTTAATGATCCTTTTCTCTTGGTGGCAGGGCTGTGGGCCTAGAAGTAATTGGTTTTTATTCTGTTTTTCTGGATTTCTAACATTTTTCTGTTGCAACCTTATTAGAGCTTTTTTAAAAAAATATTTACTTATTTATCTGGCTGTGTTAGGTCTTAGCCACAGCATACAGGATCTTCCACTGTGGCATGTGGACGCTATTTGTGGGGCACAGGTTTCAGAGCACATGGGCTGCGGCAGATGGGCTTAGCCGCCCTGTGGCTTGGGGGATGCTATGTCCTGACCGAGGACTGATCCTGAGTCCTCTGCATTCCAAGGTGGATTCTTTACCACTGGGCCATCAGGGAAGTCCCTACTAGAGCTTTAATAATTAAAAAAAAATTTTTTTAATTAAAAATTGTTGTGTTTTTGATCCCTAGAAGGGGAGTGCTTACTCTCAAAAAGCCCTGGCCCCACATGGCTCAGCTGAGCCAGGGCGGGTGAGGTCACGATTAAGTCCCATTCCTTTGACCAGCAGGTCTTGTAAGATGGACAAGGGCAACTCTCAGCCATCTATGATGGTGGGATGGAGGCGCCCAGGGTTCCAACTCCATGGACTGGCCAGTCGGATGGGATGGGCCCCAAACTCTTTCAATCGAGGGAGTGTGGTGCTGGCTGAGGTTGGAGGCGGGGGTGCCACCTGAATTGTGTATACTGGTCCTCAGTAGCCTCCACTCCTTGGTCTGGTTAGGGATCAGGATCCAGTCCAGTCCAAAGCTGAACCGAGAGTCTCAAGTATGTCTGAGAAGCTGGACTGATTCTGAGGGAGAGGGCGAAAGGGTGCTGGATCCCTGCGGTGAGAAACAGACCCCGCTGGTCAGGGCTGGAGGTGTCTCTGCGCCCGGGGCCACCTCACATGCCCAGGGCTGGTCCAGCAGCACCCTGGGCTCAGCACATCACTGATGCAGGGAGTTAGTCCCGACTCCCTGGGGATCTTGTCCCTGCCCAGGTGACACGAAGGTCCCAAGGAACCCTGGGAAAGGTGTCCCTCTGACCCAGGAGAGCCCCATCACCCAGGGGAACAACATGTACGTGGGGAGGTGCCCAGGGAGGACACCAGCCACGACCGGGCTCATGGCCCAGAGGCGGGGTGGACGCAGCCAGTCTGCGACGGGAGCCTGGTCTGAGGCGCCGCAATCGTGACTTTCATCTTACAGGTCATATTATCTGTCACCAAAGAAAACACAGGCTGGGTTATGTTTGTCAGTAGTAGGGGGAGATGGCCATTCCCAAACAGCTGCCCTGGGTTCTACGGGCACCCACAGGAGGTGCTCGACCCACAATTCTTGATGGATGCCATAAACGATGCAGTATGATTTCTTCTTGTAGCGGCAAAAATCCCAAAGTTAGCACTGAGGAGAAAATCAGACGTGGTCAATATCATCCTTGAAAGTCCTTTGTTGTGTTGTTTAGCTGCTAGGTCGTGTCTGACTCTTTGTGACCCCATGGACTGTCGCCCACCAGGCTCCTCTGTCCATGGGATTCTCCAGGCAAAAATACTGGAGTGGGGTGCCATTTCCTCCTCCCGGGGATCTTTCTGACCCAGGGATCAAACCTGAGTCTTGGGCATTGGCAGGTGGATCCTTTACCACTGAGCCACCAGGGAAGCCCTGAAAGTCCTTTAAATCATCATTAAAACTCCAAGGCCTTTGGACTTCCTGGTGGCCCGCTGGTTAAGACTGCACTTCCACAGCTGCGGGTGCCAGTTCATTCCCTGGTTGGGGAAGTTCTGCATCACCTAGTCTTCAGAAAATGTCATCAAGAATGAACTTTTGTTTTTCTTAAACGCGAGCCAACCATGGCCTTTTTTTTCTTTTTAAATTTTGATGTGTGTGTGTTGGCAGGGGGGTTGGGGGTAGGGGACCCCAATGCAGCTGGGGTGTGATGTTCTTTTTCTTTCTTCCTCTTTTTCTGGGTTAAGTGGCCAGAGGTGAATTTTTAAATGAGTCTGTAGTACAGTGAAATAACTATCAGTAGGGCTTCCCTGGTGGGCCAGTGGCTGAAACTCCATACTCCCAATGCAGGGGGCCAGGTTCCATCCTGGGTTGGGGAACTAAGATCCAACATTCCGTGCCGCAACTAAGAATTTGCATGCTGCAACAAAAGATCCTGCATGCTGCAACTAAAACCCCATGCAGCCACATTAATAAATAATAAATGAATTATATATATATATATTTTAAAAATAACCATTACTAGAGAGATAACTACAGTGTCAGAGGAAGGCTGAGGACTAATTATTCTGGACCCAAGGAGAAGGAAAAGCATTGGGCCAAAGAAATCCTTTGTAACAAACAGAGCTACAGCACTGTTCTTAAGCCAGGAATTCTGAAGACTGTAGTTCAGAGCGGAAACACACACACACACACACACACACAACACACGCACACACACCAAGACAATCTTGACATGGTCCTACCTGCTTACTCCCCACTCTCAGCATTTTAGGAGACAAACCCATTCATTTTATACCTCTATCTGGAAGTTAAACTGGAGGCTGGTGGTAACTGCACCATCTCAGGAGGTGTCCAGGCAACAGTTTCAACACAGAAGAACCCAGAGGGGTTTGGACAATCCCAGCACAGACTGGAAAGAAAAAGAGGGCGTTGGCATGGAGGGCAAGTTCCCAGCCCGCCCTGGCTTCGGGAGCCTGTAGGATGGGTGGGGTGTGGGGCAGGGCGGGAAGGGTGATCGCGTGCTCGAGGTGGACGGCCAGGCTGCTGGATGTTTGTCCTCATTCATCATCACGCCCTTCCTCCCTGACTCCCATCAGAGTACAAGCTGCCACCATCTCTCTGGCAGGAGCCTTCTCTCCCACCTCTTTCTGCCCTCCCTTACCCCTAGCTATCCACCGCACAGCATCTATAAAGCTGCACTCAAACTAGAGTCAGATCACGTCCCTCCCTGCTCCTAACCTTCAGCCACTCTGTTCTCACTGAGAGCCACGGTCCTTTCGGCGGCCACTGGGCCATATGCAACCTGCCCTTCTCCTCCCCTCTCCTCCACTCATCTGGCTCCAGACACACCATCCTCTTGGCTGCTAGTGGATCCCACCAGGCATGCTCCCACCTCAAGGCCTTTGCACTGGCTGTTCCCTTTGCCAGAAATGCTCTTCCCCTAGATAACCAAATGGTCAACTCCCTTCTCTTCTTATGGTCTTTGCTTAAATCTCACAGCTCAGGGAAACCATGCCACCCCCAGCCTCTCATCCCAATCCCTGTTAACTGATCCCATTATTTCGTGGCAAATAGAAGGGGGAAAGTGGAAGCAGTGACAGATTTTATTTCCTTGGGCTCCAGAATCACTATAGACAGTGATTGCAGCTATGATACTAAAAGACTCTTGTTCCTTGGAAAGAAAGCTATGACAAACCTAGACAGTGTATTAGAAAGCAGAGATATCACTTTGCTGACAAAAATCAGTATATTCAAGAGTCGTGGTTTTCCCACTCATGGATGTGACAGTTGGATCATAAAGAAGGCTGAGCACCAAAGAATTGCTGCTTTCAAACTGCAGTGCTGGAGAAGGCTCTTGAGAGTCTCTTGGACTGCAGGGAGATCAGACCAGCCAATCCTGAAGAAATCAGTCCTGAATACTCATTGGAAGGACTGATGCTAAAGCTAAAATTCCAATACTTTGGCCACCTGAGGCAAAGAGCTAACTTCCTGGAAAAGACCCTGATGCTTGGAAAGATTGAAGGCGGGAGGAGAAGGGGGCGACAGAGGATGAGATGGTTGGATGGCATCACTGACTTGATGCACAAGAATCTGAGCAAACTCCTGGAGAAACTGAAGGACAGAGGTACCTGGCGTGGTACAGTCCATGGGGTCGCAAAGGGTCGGACGTGACTTAGGGACCGAACAACAACAGAAAAAGATGGAGGCGAGCCAAGTGGCCATCTGTAGGTGAACGGGTAAACAAAATGTGTTATATACATACAATGGAACATTTTTCAGCCTGAAAAGAAAGAAGGAAATTCTAACACGCTGCAAGATGGATAACCCTTGAGGACATGATGCTGAATGAAACAGACTAGTCCCAGAAAGACAAACACTGTATAGCTCCGTTTATATGAGCTATTTAGAGTAACCAACATCGTTAGAGATAGAATGTAAAGTGAGGGTTGCAAGGGGTGGGGGAGGGGGAGGGGCAGTTGTTGATTAGTGGGTACAGTTTCAGATTCGCAAGTTGAAATGGTCTGGAGATTGATTGCAGAAGAACGTAATTATACCTAATGGTACTGAACTGCACATTTAAAAATGGTTAGGATGGTGAATTTTATGTTCTGTGTATTTCACCACAATTAATTTTTTAAATGAAAAAATTATAACTATTAGTACTTGGTAAATGTTAGCCATGTGCCACCCTTTTCCATCTCATTTCCTCCCAATAATTCTATAAGGTAGATGCCATTATCTCTGTTTTACAGATGGAGAAAGAGGCCCTGACAAATAAATGGAAAGGTCACTGCATAAGTGATGTGACATTTAAACGTGTACCTGGGTCTTAGCTCAAGGACAGTCTACACTGCTCCTCTTTGGTCTACTTTATACACTGCGGTGACCCAAAAGATTCCAAACACAATTTGAAAACTGCCAAATTAGAGTCTCACTAGCTCCATCTTGAACCGAGCAGGACCTACGGGGCCTTTATGTGACAGTCCCTCTCCCCCGTGTCCTCGCCTGCCTCTGGTTTATGGAAAAGCTATAGTCTCCCAGGCCTCCCCTGAGCCACGAATGAATGACTGAAAGGACTGTGTCATGACAAAAGAAGCAGTTTGGCCAGGAGAACCGGTAACAATCTAAACAGTGAATCAGTCATATGGCAGTCAAAGAATCTTTAGTTCTTCCCTGAAGTCCTTAGGTAACAGTATCTGATACACATTTCCTGAGTTGTTTTACAGATGATAAAACCCCTATCAAATGGAAGAATTTAATTACTCAATGACCACGAGAACATAGCCCCAGGCCTCCTGGAGCCTGAGGGCTGCTAATGTTAACCCCTGTGATACCACCCTGTTACCTCACCATCAGCCAAGCAGAGAGTTGTGCACAAACTGATCACACACCCTGTGACTCCCCTTCTTCACCTGGTCTTTAAAAATGCTTCCCTGAAAAAGAAAATGCTTCCCTGTAAATTGGTACAGATACTATGGAAAACAGTATGGAGGTTCCTTAAAAGCAAAAACAGAGTTGCCACATGATCCAGCAATTTCATTCACAGGTATATATATCCAGAATAAACTATGACTTAAAAAGATACATGCATCCCAATGTTCATAGCAGCATTATTTACAACAGCCTAGACAAGGAAGCAACCTAAATGCCCATCAACAGATGAATGGATAAAGAAGATGCATTAAATATACACAACGGAATGCTACTGAGCCATAAAAAAGAATGAAGTAATGCCATTTACAGCAACATGGATGGCCTAGAGACTATCATACTAGGTGAAGTAAGTTAGTTAGAGAAAGACAAATACTATATGATATCATTTGTATGTAGAATCTGATATATGACACAAATGAACTTCTCTATGAAACAGAAACAGACTCACAGACATAGATAAACAAGGTCCTACGGTATAAAACAGGGAACTATATTCAATATCCTGTAGCAAACCATAATGGAAAAGAATATGTACATATATGTAGAATTGAATCACTTTGCTCTACACCAGAAACTAACAACACTGTAAATCAACTGTGCATCAAAACAAAAACAAAACGCTTCCCTGAAGCCATCAGGGAACGTGGGTCTCTTTGAGAAGGGCTGCCCTGCACCCCTCATCGGGCACCGTATAACAAATGCTGCACTTTTCCTTCACCACAACAGGTCCCAGTAGATCGACAGTAGATCGGTCTGTGCGAGTGAACAGACGCAAGTTTGGTTCAGTCACGACCCCACTTTTCAACTTTATTTTCCTCCACTTCCCTTCTTCTAGCCAGCTTCTCCCAAGCTGAACCACCTGCTCCTTCCAGCCTACGCTGGGTTTCCTACCTCAGGACGCAGCTCAAGCTGTTTTTTTTCTTGGTGTGGATCCTCATCTCCAAATAATGCCCTTCTTCAAAGTGAAAGTGAAAGCCTTAGTTGCTCAGGCGTGTCCGACTCTTTGTGACCCCATGGACTGTAGCCTACCAGGCTCCCCTGTCCATGGAATTCTTCAGGCAGGAATACAGGAGTGGGTTGCCATGCCCTCTTCCAGGGGATATTCCCCACCAAGGGATCAAATCCAGGTCTCCGGCATTGCAGGCAGATTCTTTACCATCTGAGCTACCAGAGAAGCCCCCTTCTTCAAAAGCACAGCTTAAAAATAAACTCAGGGACTTCCCTGGTGGTCTAGTGGTTGGGAGTCCACCTGCCAATGCAGGAGACACAGTGCGATCCCTTCTCCAGGAAGATCCCACATGCTGAGGAGCAACTAAGCCTGTGCACCCCAACCACTGAGCCTGCACACAGCTACTGAAGCCCGTGCGCCTGGAGCCTGTGCTCTACAGAGAGAGGCCCCCGCAGTGAGAAGCCCACACACCACAACCAGAGAGAAGCCCCTGCCCCCGCAACTAGAGAAAGCCCGCAGGCAGCGATGGAGACCCAATGCAACCACACATTAAAATAAAAAAAATCAGCGACGATCTCCTGCAGACTACTCTCTTGATCCCATTTCAGCCTTGTAACTGCCTTACGAGGAAGAGACTAACACCGTCCCCATCTCACAGAGGAGAAAACTGAGGCTCACAGAGGGGAGGGCCACACAGCTGGCAAACGGCAGGACCAGGATATACCCTCCCTGGGTGTACGTGACTTGAGACGCAAATCCATCTCCACTTTACTAAGGGGTCTCAGGGGCTGCCATGAGGCTTCTTGGATTTGTCCAGCCTGCCACCTCTGCAGCGCTCCTTATGCTTTCTCTGCGTGACCTCACCGCCTCTCAGGTATGATGGCTGGTTGCCTAGGTGCCTGTCTCCCCAACTAGGATGGTCAGGGGGGGAGTGGATGATGCCCAGGACACCTGTGCTTTCCCACCTCCTCAGCAGAGCTCCTCCTTCTGCAGGGGTAAGATAGCAGGTGCCACCACTGCCCTGTGTGACTTTTCTTAATCGAACTGGCCCGCACCTGGCAGTGGATGATGGGTTGGTTGGTTTGCGGTCTGCCTCCCTCATTAGCGAGAGCTCCGTGAGGGCAGTGACTTTTGTGTCATGCTGCCTGACGTCTCCTAGAGCAGCGCCTGGCAGAGCAGGTGAAAGAATGAATGAATGAACACCCACCCTCACAACTGAGAAGTGACTTCTGCAATTTTTCTTTTTTGATGAAGCACAATAGAATTTTAGATGAAGCAAGTCCACATGTGTGCTCAGGAGCTACTCCCAAAGAGATTTCATTACTGAGCATCTCAGAGCAAACTCCGAGCAGTCTCAGAAATCAAGAGGGTTACAGTTGGCGGTGGGGGTGTGTGACCGGGTGGAAGCTGAGATTAATCCCAGTGATATCTTACACAATTATACACAAGTATAATTACACTTTAAACCTCCCACAAACCTGGGGAAGTCCTGAGGCCTGGGGAACCTGGAATGCCAGTCGAGGTTGGGATCAGATCCGATGGATGAGGTATTAACCTGGAAAAAGGGAGATGAGGGAGGAGACGCAGTCTAGGAGAGCCTGTGCAAAGGCCCTGAGGCAGGAGGCAGCAGCGTGCCTGAGCACAGAGGGCTACTGATAAAGTGGTCTGAGATGTAGCTGGAGGAGGAGGCCAGGTGTAGGTGGGGCCCAGGTGGCAGGGCCTTATGGGCCATGCTGAGGTTTTTGGTCTTTACCCTAAGAAAGTAGGAAGCCACAGAAGGGTTTTGAGCAGAGGGTGGTACAATCAGATGGGTCTGGTTGTCAAGAGGAGGGTGGCTAAGTGGCAAGTGGGTTCGATACCCTTTCTATCCCCCTTCTGCTGTTGTAACATATTCAAGGCAGCGAGGCCCCCCCATTTCATCTGCTACCCCAGTTTAAAATGTACGGCAATGCTGACAAAACCATCAGGTCATAAAGGACAGAGTGAGGATAAACCGCCTGATGACATTTCTCAGGTCCCACACGTGTGGGCCCGAGAGGCTGACCCAGCCACTTGTAGCCTCGTGGAACCAGTGCAGGGAGAGATGATTTCAGGCTCATGAGAAACTCTCCAGGCGGTGACCTTGATGAACCTCCCTCCCCGCCACCCCCAAGGCAGCATGTGTCTTGCTGACCGCTGTACCCCCAGTGTCTAAACGGTGCTCATTCTGGTACATGCTCGGCCACGGCAACCAAGGCAGCCAACTGTCCAACTGTGCCACCCAACCACTCCTAGGCCTAGGAAAGGCTCCCAGGGTGGCAGCTCTACACAGGGCCTTTTGTGGCTTTGGCCTCTCTCATCCCATGACAACCCTGGGGACAGGTATTTTACAGATGAGGCACAGACAGGTCACTTAGCTTGTTCGGGATGAGTCAGGAAGCTGCAGACTGGGGGCCTGAGCCACCTCTGTGTGATGCAGTACACGTGACCGCAAGGGTTCTGAAAGCTGACATGCGGACCGTGACACACGCTCTATTTCCTGAGAGGGCAGAGCAGGGAACCTCCGGCTCCCAGCCTTCAACCTGGCCCCCCTCCGCCTGCCTCTTACATTTCTTAACGGAGAGCACTCATAGGTTATCCACAGGGTCACTAGAGTCTCCTATAAATAAACACTACATCCTGGCTCACGCCTGATTCGGCAAGGCTTCTGATGTGAGCCACACCCTGGACCCCGCTTACGGTTTCCGAAGCCTTTCGATACAGTACCATCAATGCTGTGAAATATCGTGGCTCCCGCCATGTGACGAGAAAACAGGCCAAGACAGGTAGAATGACGCACCCAAGATCACACAGCTAGGTTTCCAGACTCTGAGGTCAGTTCAGGCCCCTTCTCTACCCACCCAGCCCCTCCTCCCAAATCCCTGGGGGTGGGGCTGGGGGAGCTCAGGCTGGCAAAGCATCCCAAACAAGGCCCGGCAGGGCCAGAGACTCAGAGGACTTGGAGCTGTGAGCTTTCATCTCTTCCTGCCCTCCTCTCAGACTTCACCCTGGAGAAGATTCCAGTGCTCCCTCCTCATCCCTCCTCCCGCTCAGGCTGAAGAGCAGAGTTTACTCCACTGTCCGGCAGGTACCAACCCCCCACTGCTCGCCCACCTCCCCCAGGGCAGCTCCTGTCTCGCTGACTGCTGTATTCTCAGTGCCTAAACCCTACACAGTTGGTGTTGGATATATATTTGGTTCCATATATATTTGGTGGATGCCCCCAAAGCTTAAAGGGCTTCATGTTTCTGTCCCAAAATGAACCCTGAGTTAGTGAACAGAGAACTCACTGTGGACTCCTGCGTCGTGTTAGGCAGTGGTGTCCAGACCAAGGCCTGGAGTCTAGCCGGGCTGTGGTCCTGCCTTCCTGTGCCACCCTGAGCTGGGCAGAGAGGAGATCCGAGGGGTGTGTGTGTCTGCGAAGCCCGCTTCTGTGCCAGGCGCTGGGTAGGCTCTGGAGTCGGAGAATCCAGGTTCTTACCCTGACCTCCTTCCCAGCCGAGTGGTCTGGGGGAAATTCCTCTCTCTGAGCCTCAGCTTACCCAGGTGTAAAATCTGCCACCCCAGCCCCCGCCCAAAGTTAGTAAGTCAGTAGCAGAAATTCATCCTTCCTCTAACAATAGGAGTCAGGAGGAGGCCACCTGGGCTCCCTGTGACCCTGGGGCCTTTTCTCTAGAGGTTACTCTCAACACCTTCTCCTCCCTCCCCGCGCCGGGGATAATTCTGTTTAAGTGTCTCCTGAGAGCTCAGAGGGCTGCGGGGGCAAGAAGGAGGGGGAGGTTGGTGAGGAGCGCCCGAGGGGCCCCGTGAGCCAAGGGGAAGCCCGGAGACCCCGGGTGACCTTGGGTGGGGCAAGCCCCGACCCCTCCCTGGTCCAGACCAGAGTCCTCATTTACCAGGGGAGGCAGAGGACGCCCGGCCTCAGTTTCCCCATCTGCGGCCAGGGCGTGTGGCTCCAAGCGCACTTCCGGCTCGGAAGGAAAGCAAGAAGCCGCCCGAAGGCCTCGATTCCGGGCCGGTCGGCGCCGGGCCGCCGCCGCGCACTTGGCACCGAGGGCCGGGTCGGGGGACAGCGGGCCCGCGGGCCGGGCGGAGCGGGGCGGGGGCTCCCGCGGCGGGGCGCGCGCCCCTTACCTGGAGGTGGCGACGCGGCGAAGGCCGGGGGGCCGGGCTGCTCCGGCCCCACCCCGCGCGCGGGTCCGGCGGGTCCCGCCGCCCAGCGCCCCGCCCCGCGCGCTCCCGGTGCTTCCGGGCTCCGGGTCCCGGCGCGTGTCCCGGGGCGCCCGGCTCAGGCAGTGACCCGCCATCCTCGCGCGAAACTCGCTCCATGGGCCCGTGCGCCCTCGGGGACGCCGCGCGGCGCCCTCGCGGGTTCGGCGCTGCGGAAACCGCTCGCCGGACTCTCGATCTCCACGCGGAGAGCCGCGCGGCCACCCGGGGTGGGGGTGGGGGAATCGTCAAAAGCAGATGATGTGAAAGAGCCGGCCACAGACACAGCCTTCCTGCCTGGGTAGACAGCCCTGTGAAGTTCACAGAGCGTTGAGATCTATCCATGCTCTCAAGTTTCCCTTCCGTTTCTTTGCCTTTAAGGTTTCCCCTGCCTGGCGCTGCAAAGACTGCAGGCGGGAGGAGAAGGGGACGACAGAGGACGACATGATTGGATGGCATCACGTACCCGATGGACATGAGTTTGAGCAAGCTCCGGGAGTTGGCGATGGACAGGGAGGCCTGGCGTGCTGCAGTCCATGGGGTCGCAAAGAGTCCGAGACGACTGAGCGACTGAACTGAACTGCCTGGCGCTGCGGCCCTGGCACTCCATCCCGATGTTCTCCCCACCCCCCCTCCACCTTTAGGGTGGCGTCTGTGAGTCTTCCTTGTCCACCCAGCATGTCCAGTTAGAGAACAAATAGTTCTGAACACCTACTATGTGCCAGGTACTGTTTAAGTGCCTGGGGCATTCCACTCCAGGCTTCCAGTCCTGTTCTATGTCAATTGTAGTTCTTCTCACTCTGTGAAGTTGTTTTGGTTTATCTTCCCGGTTCTGTTTATTGCCTGCCGTCCCCACTAGAATTTACAAGCCAGGAGAGTCAGTCCTCTGCTGTGTGCCCAGCCCCAGGGACTGGGAATGATTCTGAGCCCAGTAGTTGGCTCAGAATCATATAATGAACGTGTGAGTGGACCTTATTCCTCTAGCAATCCTGTGAATTCTCATCACACCTGTTCTACAGGAAAGGAAACAGGCTCAGGTCAAGGTTGTGCAGAAGCCACAGTGATCTCAGGTGGCCTTGGCCTGCAGTGGCTGGAAGCGGGTCTTGGGCTCCCAGACCAGAGATTGAGGTCAGGTCCCCACAGTGAGAGCACCAGATTCTAGCCACTAGGTCGGCCAGTGGCCAGTGACAAGGCCCTGGCCCTTTGGCTGTGCAGAAAAGAATTCCTACAAAGACAGAAAGTAGTTAAACAAGTGAGGTGTTTATTAGGAGGAAAAAAAGAGTACAATACTCAGAAAGAGTTGCTAAGTTGCATCCTCATGGTAGTTTGAATTACTTTTATGGGGCATTTTTTTCCAGGTATTCTTTGGCCAATCATTTTGATTTGCCTGATTCTGAGTCTGTGTTTGGTGTATTTCAGGATCCTCTCTGAGGCTTCCCTGGTGGCTCAGATGGTAAAGAATCTGCCTGCAATGTGAGAGATGTGGGTTCCATCCTTGGGTCGGAATGATCCCCTGGAGAAGGGAATGGCTACCCGCTTCCAGAATTCTTGCCTGGGAAATCCCATGGACAGAGGAGCCTGGCGGGCTACAGTCCCTGGGGTCGGACATGACTGAGCAAGTATCACTTTCACTTTCAGGATCCTCCCATGCGTCAGTGCTCATCTCTTAGCCGAGACGGATTCCAGCGAAGAGGCTTAAGGGTGCTTGATACCACTTACTGTGAGGTGATGCCCCCTCCCTTCTGACCTCCAGGGAGCCTTTCTGTGCATGCGTGGTCAGGGAGTTCTCCTTGCCTGAGAATGAGCAATAGATGGTCTTTTATCTCTTTACCTGGGCAGGGCCCAGCCTCCTTCATCATCCCACTGTTGCGGAGTTTCTGTCCACAGGGGAGAAACTGTTCAGCCTGGGCCCATCCGTCTCCTGCCTCTGCAGCGCTAGCGATGAGCCAGAGTGAGTCACCGTGGTCACGAGGTTGTTACTGTTACTGCAGGTGAAGACAGCCCAGTGCTGTGAGTGGAAAAGGCACTGATCAGGGTCAGAGAGCAGCTTCCAAGAAGCCTGTGGCTCATGCGTCTTGTCTCCTCGTCTCACTGGCCATTCAGGACAAACAATAGCAGCTCTCCCTTCCTGTGAGGCCATAGTGAGGGTCAAATGGGTATACACCCCTCGGGGGCATGGGAGGTATATCTCTGAGCACGCGAGCCTTGTCAGCTGCAGAATTAATAACTTCATGGACGTGAACATGGACAGAAAACCTCCAGCCCTCCTGGGCTCAGTTTCTGTTTTAGCCAGATTGGCTTTGTGGTTCCAGGCACCACTCTGCCCAACAGCCTTGCCCTGTCTCTAGTTCAGGAGAGACCCTGTGTCAAACGCTCTCGACTCTAGACGTTGGAGCAGTTACAGCTTCGCACAGTGTTCACCCCTGACCCCCGTTTCCTCCCCAGGTCAGCAAGAGACAACGAACAGCACATGGGACCTGACCCAGAATCCAGGGTACAGGAAGGAAACGTACAGAAAGTACATTTGTCCCTCTGGAGGGACTGAGATTTGCTGTTGAAAAATTTACTTTCCTCCTCTTAAAATGAGGATCATTATGGTTCCTACAAGGGTTGTCATGAGAATGAAATGAACATATGCAGGTGAAGTGCTTTGAATGCTGCCTGGCACACAGGACAAGCTCAGTAAACATTAGCTGCTCTCATTCTCAGTAAAAGATACCTCTACTGGGACTGGGACGTGCCTGGTGTTCCAGGGGCTGAAACTCCACACTCCCGATGCAGGGGGGGCCCAGGTTTGATCCCTGGTCAAGGAACTAGATCCCACATGGCCACAGCTGAGAGTTCGCATGCCGCAACTAAAGATCCCGCATGCCACAAGCAAGACCCGGTTCAGCCAAGCTATCTGTCAACTCCTCCCGAAGGAATGTTTAGGGAGTTGTGCTGGAAGGAAGAGTCTTTTCATCCCCCATTAACTAATTCAGCCCGAATTTACTGAGGAGCTGGCGGGATTCTAGGCATTGCAGAGACAGCGAGGAAAGAACCAAAGTGTCTCCAACAAGTCATGGAGCTGACAGTCTAGTTTGTGGGGAAAGGGAGATGGACAACCAAACAAATAATACATCATGTCGTGTGGTTGCTACAAAGACACAGTAAAGCAGGGTGAGGGGAACCCTGGGAGAGGGTGCTACTGTAGAGGTCGGGGAGGCTTGCTGGTGTCTGACACAGACAGGGCACCCCAGGCGGACAGCAACTGCAAGCTGTAGAGACGGGAAAGGCAGCTGACTCTTTAAAGGAGAAGAATGGAGTGGAGGGATTTGAGGGAGAGGAATAGATGAGCTTAGAGAGGCGATGGGGGCCGTTTCACTGTGAGCTTTTTCTTTAAAATGTAATTTTATTTTATTTATTTATTTATCCTTGGCTGTGCTGGGTCTGGACATGGAACAACAGACTGGTTCCAAATAGGAAAAGGAGTCCGTCAAGGCTGTATATTGTCACCCTGCTTATTTAACTTCTATGCAGAGTACATCATGAGAAACGCTGGGCTGGAAGAAACACAAGCTGGAATCAAGATTGCCGGGAGAAATATCAATAACCTCAGATATGCAGATGACACCACCCTTATGGCAGAGAGTGAAGAAGAACTAAAGAGCCTCTTGATGAAGGTGAAGGAGGAGAGTGAAAAAGTTGGCTTAAAGCTCAACGTTCAGAAAACTAAGATCATGGCATCTGGTCCCATCACTTCATGGGAAATAGATGGGGAAACAGTGGAAACAGTGTCAGACTTTATATTTTTGGGCTCCAGAATCACTGCTGATGGTGATTGCAGCCATGAAATTAAAAGACGCTTACTCCTTGGAAGGAAGGTTATGGCCAACCTAGATAGCATATTTAAAAGCAGAGACATTACTTTGCCAACAAAAGTCCGTCTGGTCAAGGCTATGGTTTTTCCAGTGGTCATGTATGGATGTGAGAGTTGGACGGTGAAGAAAGCTGAGCACTGAAGAATTGATGCTTTTGAACTGTGGTGTTGGAGAAGACTCTTGAGAGTCCCTTGGACTGCAAGGAGATCCAACCAGTCCATCCTAAAAGAGATCAACCCTGGGTGTTCATTGGAAGGTCTGATGTTGAGGCTGAAACTGCAATACTTTGGCCACCTCATGCGAAGGGTTGACTCATTGGAAAAGACCCTAATGCTGGGTAGGATTGGGGGCGGGAGGAGAAGGGGGCAACAGAGGATGAGATGGTTGGATGGCATCACCGACTAGATGGACATGGGTTTGGGTAGACTCTGGGAGTCGGTGATGGACAGAGAGGCCTGGCGTGCTGCAGTTCATGGGGTCGCAAAGAGTCGGACACGACTGAGTGAACTGAACTGAACTGTGCTGGGTCTCCGTTGCTGCATGCACTCCTCTCTGCGCTGAGTGGGGGGCACTCTCTAGTCGCAGTGGGCTGGCTTCCCGCTGCAGTGGCCTCTTCCCTTGCAGAGCGCGGGCTCCAGGGCACTCGGACTTTAGTAGCTGCAGCATCTGGGCTCAGCAGTCGCGATCCCGGGCTCCAGAGCACAGGCTTAGTAGTTGTGGCTCACAGGCTGAGCGATCCTACAGCATGTGGGATCCTCCTGACCGGGTATCGAACCCGTGTCTCCTGCATTGGCAGGCAGATGCTTTACCACTGAGCCACCAGGGAAGCCCCACTGTGAGCATTTTAGAAACGCTAATGTGTGTCCTAGGGTTGCCAGGTTTAGCAAATGAAAATATAGGATAACCGGTTACACTGAAATTTCAGATATACAAGAAATATATACTTTTTAAGTATAAATATATCCCCATATTTCCCAGGACATACTTATACCAAAAAGTTATTCATTGGGTGTCTGAAATTCCACTGTACCTGGGTGTCCTCTATCTTGTCTAATGGCCCTACTTGCGCCCTACCCCTAGAGATTCTGGTTCTGCTGGTCTGGGGTTAGGCCAGGCCTATGTACTGTTCACAGGCTCACTAGGTATTTCTAACGTGTGCCCAGGAGCTGCTGGTATAGGGCCTTGTTCATGAATTTTATTCGGTAAGAAATGGGGAGTTGTAGAGGGTTTGGGTCAGTGGTGTGACATAATTTCACCTTTTCAAAGGATTCCACTGGTTTCTGGAGGTGGACACATGGATAAGAGTGGACACAAGTGAGTGGCTAGGAGACTGTTGCAATGATCCAGGCCAGGGATGAGGCCTGTATTTATTGAATGCCTACTACAGACTAGGCATTGTAAAACACTGTAAATGTATATCATGGAGCCATAGGTTCCTGGGTACTGCCCCAGACCGGCCCAATTTAGAATTTCTCACGTATGTGAAAGCCCAGGAATTTATATTTTAAAAAGCTCCCTGGGTAATCAGTCAGGTTTGGAGCAACCAGATGATTGGATTTGATTCCCCCAGAAACTATAAAAATTGCCACGGATATTGTTCAGAGACCGTTATCCTTGCGGCTAGCTCTTCATGTCCCATGTATACTTTCTAGCATTTAATCCGATGCAGTTTATACTGTTACTAGCCCCACTTCACAGAGGAAGGAACTGAAGCTTGGGGGGGTTAAGTAATTTGGGCAGGGGCATCAAGCTACAAGATCACAGAGCCAGGGTTTGATCCCAGATCTGATTGGTTCTGCTATCCTGCCATCCTATAGGGTCAAACATCAATACAGGTTCAAAGATACTTAGATGAGTTTTAGAGGATGGCTCCCCAACAGAACTAGACTCCTTCACTAGGTTCCATTGATATCTGTCCTTCCAGGATGTGGGTGGGGGCTGGCCTAGCATGAGTGTTTGTTGGATGGTACTGAATTCTGGGGGTGACATCACTGAAAGCAGCCCCGTATCCCTTCCTGTAGAATATCCGTATGATGCTATTGTGTTGAACTTGAGACTGAATGACACAGAAGATCGTTTATGGTCACTTCTTTCCTAATGACGCTCAGAAATAAACAAGAGATTCCATGGGGAAGGACTGGACACAGCTGCAGAGGAGAGTCAGTGTGGAGGGCTCCGTGGATGGTTTCTGGTTACCATGGATATTGCTACATTGCTGACCAATCTCTTGTGTTTCTAGGGCGTCTTTGACCCAAAGAACTAAACATCTTTCTGTTAATGGGACCATCAACCAGAATTGGCTAAGCTGAATGGCAGTCATTTAGGGTCAAAGTCACTTGGGTTAATGTTTTCCCCCACTGTTCCTGTGTGTTGGGTAATACTTTTGTAGTCCTCTACTTTATCTCTTACACGGAGGCATGAGTGATGACCCTTACTTGCTTCTCATCTAAGAATATTTGCACTTGGCCCTGATCTAATATTTTCTGGTGCATGAGACGCTTATCACTGGTGGTACATGAGGTATCTTCAGCTGGTACGTTAACTAGCCTTAAATCACCTTGAGTCCTACATGAGAAAGTTATTCCCATCAATCCTTATTCTACTGAGAACACAGTTTGATACTATTGAATCTTTTTGTTGTTGTTGAGGTACAATTTTTATTTGTTTCTCATAAACTAATAATCAAGGCCATTATTTAAACCATTTTTCTTTGTGACTTACAGGCTCACAAACAAAAGGTATGTATATTTCTTTTTTTAAAAGTAACTATCAGATATCTTTGACATATACAATTATATATATTCAAGGTATACGATTTGATGTTTTGATATGTGTATACCTTGTGAAAAGATCGCTCCAGTCAAGCTACATAATTTAATCCATCACGCCTACATAGTTTCTGTGTGTGTTCAGAAGATTTGGCTTAATATCTATCATCTTAGCAAATTTTAAGTATACAGTACAATATTGTTGCCTGTATGGGCTTCCCTGATGGCTCAGCCAGTAAAAATTCCACCTGCCATGTGGGAGACCCGGGTTCAATCCCTGGGTCGGGAAGATCCCCTGGAGAAGGAAATGGCAACCCACTGCAGTGTTCTTGCCTGGCGAATTCGAGGGACAGAGGAGCCTGGCGGGCTGCAGTCCACGGGGCTGCAGAGACTCGGACACGACTGAGCGGCTTCACTTCACACTGCTGCCCGGGGTCACCACACTGTGTGTTCCATCTTCAGGAGTCACGGTCATTCATCTGGTGCAGCTGAGACTGTGTGCCCTTTGACCACCATGTCGCCATCTCCCTCCCCCTCCCCCCAACCCCTGGAAACTACCATTCTAACTCTCTGCTTCTGTGAATTGGACTATTTTAGGTTATACACCCAAGTGAGATCATACAATACTTGTCCTTCTGCGTCTGGCTTATTTCATTGAGCACAGTGTCTTCCAGGCTCATACATGTTGTTACAAGTGGAATTATTTTCTTCTTTTTAAGGCTGAATAGTATACCATTGTACTCCTATAACATCTGCTAGTCTTTGTTTAATGAAGGGAGAACAGGCCTCAGCTCAGAGCCATTGGCTATCCAGAATGCTGAGTTAGGATTTAAGCACTGTACTATTTATTTAATAACCTTTTTATTTTGGAAGGATGTAGACTGACAGAAATGTTCCAAAGATAGTGCAGAATTCTTACCTAAGAACCATATAATCCTTCGCCTTGTTTCCCCAGTGTTAACATCTTATATAACCATGGTACATTTGTTTCAGATGGAGAAACCAGTATTGTAATAGGGAAGAACAAACCTGACTCTGTATTGGGTCTGCTTCTTTTACTTTAACCTTTGTATTCTTTTGCTCTTGCTTCCAATCAAGAATGTTGACTACGGCCTGAAATACAGGCTAGCCCATTCTGAAGGCTCTGACCTTTAAAGATATAACACTTTTCCATTCACATAGAGATAAAAAGTTGCAGAGCAGAGAATAGCATTTGCCTTGCTGGAGGTTTACAGGAACATCCTGACCTGACCTACCTGGACAGCTGCAAGAGTAAAGGATTCTGACACCAAGAACCTTGCATCAACCGACCACACCCTCTCCCCTTTAAGTGTAAAAGAAGCATGAATTCTAACTCAGGGAAGACGGTTCTTTGGGACACTAGTCCACCATCTTCTTGATCGGCTGGCTTGCTGAATAAAGTCACTGTTCCTCGCCCCAACAGCTCGTTTCTTGGCTTGTTGACCTGTTGTGTGGTGAGCAGTATGAGTTTGGACTTGATAATAATATTACCCTAACATTACCATTAACTAAAGTATAGACTTTTTTGGTTTTCCTTTTTTTTCCCCTGGGCTTCCCTTGTGGTAAAGAATCTGCCTGCAATGCAGGAGACCTGGGTTTGATGCCTGGGTTGGGAAGATCCCCTGGAGAAGGGAAAGGCTACCCACTCCAATATTCTGGCCTGGAGAATTCCGTGGGCTGTATAGTCCATGGGGTCGCAAAGAATCAGACACAACTGAGAGACTTTCAGTTCTTTTTGAATATTGGCTTATTTGTTTGTTTTGGTTGTGCTGGGTCTTCACTGCTGTGTGCGGGCTTTCTCTGGTTGTGACTGGGGGCGGCTCCCTTGTTGCGGTGCATGGGCTCCTGACTGCGGTGACTTCTCTTGTTCTGGAGCACAGCCTCTAGGGCACTTGGGCTTTAGAAGCTGGGGCGCATGGGCTTAGTTGCTTCTCAGCATGTGGGATCTTCCCAGACCAGGGATTGAATCCATGTCCCCTGCATTGGAAGGTGGGTTCTTAACCACTGGACCACCAGGGAAGTCCCATTAGTTATTCTACTAATGTCCTTTTACAGTCCCAGAATCCAATATTGGATACCAGAGGCACTTAGAGTTTTTTATTTTCAGCATGGATTTCATTTAAAAAATCTTTTTATTACTTTGTATAATAGCAAATGATCTTGGCTTTTTATTTATAGTGGTGATATGTTGTCGTTCAGTTGCTAGGTCGTGTCTGACTCTTTTGCGACCCCATGGACTGTATCCTGCCAGGCTTCTCTGCCCATGAAATTTTCCAGGCAAGAATACTGGAGTGGGCTGCTCTTCCCTTCTCCAGGGAATCTTCCAGACCCAGAGATCGAACCCAGCTCTCCTGCCTTGGCAAGTGGGTTTTGAGTCACCTTTACCACTGAGTCACCAAGGAAGCCCTAAATAGTGATGTAGTTCATTTTAAACCATTAGGCAAAATGAGATTATTTTTTAAAGACAGTGATAGTAAAAGTAGCATGCAGGTATAACAAAAAATTCTCAATTTCCTCTGGTTTGACTTTACCCATGGGGAATTAACTATACCAAAGCCTTTGACTGTGTGGATCACAATAAACTGTGGAAAATTCTAAAAGAGATGGAAGTACCAGACCACCTGACCTGCCTCTTGAGAAACCTGTATGCAGGTCAGGAAGCAACAGTTAGAACTGGACATGGAACAACAGACTGGTTCCAAATAGGAAAAGGAGTACGTCAAGGCTGTATATTGTCACCCTGCTTATTTAACTTATATGCAGAGTACATCATGAGAAACGCTGGGATGGAGGAAGCACAAGGGGGACTCAAGATTGCCGGGAGAAATATCAATAACCTCAGATATGCGGATGACACCACCCTTATGGCAGAAAGTGAAGAAGAACTAAAGAGCTTCTTGATGAAAGTGAAAGAGGAGAGTGAAAAAGTTGGCTTAAAGCTCAACATTCAGAAAACTAAGATCATGGCATCCAGTCCCGTCACTTCATGACAGATAGATGGGAAAACAATGGAAACAGTGAGAAATTTTGTTTTTTTGGGCTCCAAAATCACTGCTCATGGTGACCTCAGCCATGAAATTAAAAGATGCTTGCTCCTTGGAAGAACAACTATGACCAACCTAGCCAGCATATTAAAAAGCAGAGACATTACTTTGCCAACAAAGGTCCATCTAGTCAAGGCTGTGGTTTTTCCAGTAGTCATGTATGGATGTGAGAGTTGGACTATAAAGAAAGCTGAGTGCCAAAGAATGAATGCTTTTGAACTGTGGTTTTGAAGAAGACTCTTGAGAGTCCTTTGGACTGCAAGGAGATCCAACCAAACAAAATCAGTTCTGAATATTCTTTGGAAGGATGCTGATGCTGAAGCTGAAACTCCAATACTTTGACCACCTGATGCAAAGAGCTGACTCATTGGAAAAGACCCTGATGCCGGGAAAGAGTAAAGGTGAGAGGAGAAGGGGACGACAGAGGATGAGATGGTTGGATGGCATCACTGACTAGATGGACATGAGTTTGAGTAAGCTCCGGGAGTTGGTAGTGAACAGGGAAACCCGCAGTGCTGCAGTCCATGGGGTTGCAAAGAGTCAGACACAACTGAGCAACTAAACTGAACTGAACTGTGGAAGTGGGTCTGGTATGACCTTTGCATTGTTAGTAACCAATTGAAAAAGTATATCAAGCCCCACCCAAACTAGTGAGTGGGGCACTCTCTGCCCCCTTTTGATGTCTAGGTCATCATAGAGACTTTCTCCATTCCTTTTTAAACTGTAATAAACCTTTTGCCACATGAAATTCTGAATGCCTGAAGCCTCATCTCTAGTCCCGAAGCTAAATTCTCTTCTTCGGAGATCATGAATCTGACACTGTTCACCATAAGCTAGGCCTCACAGAACACCGGGTTTTAGGGGAAGGGCTGAGGAGTTACCAGAATCCTCAGGGTAGCTGGCTTATTTAAAGGAGGGATATTAAAGAATATGACAGGTGGCCTTGTGGACCAGTAGGATGAGACTGGACTCAAGGCTCCTTTATTTAACTTCTGTGCAGTGTATATCATGAGAAATGCTGGGCTGGAGGAAGCACAAGCTGGAATCAAGATTGCCGGGAGAAATATCAATAATCTCAGATATGCAGATGACACCACCCTTATGGCAGAAAGTGAAGAAGAACTAAAGAGCCTCTTGATGAAGGTGAAAGAGGAGAGTGAAAAAGTTGGCTTAAAGCTCAACATTCAGAAACTAAGATCATGGCATCTGGTCCCATCACTTCATGGGAAATAGATGGAGAAACAGTGGAAAGAGTGGCTGACTTTATTTTTCTGGGCTCCAAAATCACTGCAGATGGTGATTGCAGCCATGAAATTAAAAGACGCTTACTCCTTGGAAGGAAAGTTATGACCAACCTAGACAGCTTATTGAAAAGCAGAGACATTACTTTGTCAACAAAGGTCTGTCTAGTCCAGGCTATGATTTTTCCAGTGGTCATATATGGATGTGAGAGTTGGACTATAAAGAAAGCTGAGCACTGAAGAATTGATACTTTTGAATTGTGGTGTTGGAGAAGACTCTTGAGAGTCCCTTGGACTGCAAGGAGATCCAACCAGTCCATCCTAAAGGAGATCAGTCCTGGGTGTTCATTGGTAGGACTGATGTTGAAGCTGAAACTCCAATACTTTGGCCACCTGATGCGAAGAGCTGACTCATTGGAAAAGACCCTGATGCTGGGAAAGATTGAGGGCAGGAGGAGAAGGGGATGACAGAGGATGAGATGGTTGGATGTCATCACCGACTCGATGGACATGGGTTTGGGTGGACTCTGGGAGTTGGTGATGGACAGGGAGTCCTGGTGTGCTGTGGTTCATGGGATCACAAAGAGTCGGACACGACTGAGTGACTGAACTGAACTTGCCTGTAAATGAAACAACACAATCAAAATGATTTAAGCAAAGAAAGGGGATTTGTTGACTCAAGTAACTATTGAAAAGTCCAGAGGAATGTTGAGTTTCAGGCATGGCCAGGTCTAGGTACTCAAATAATATGATTAGGAACCCCTCTCCATCACCACCCTTATGGCAGAAAGTGAAGAAGAACTAAAGAGCCTCTTGATGAAGGTGAAAGAGGAGAGTGAAAAAGTTGGCTTAAAGCTCAACGTTCAGAAAACTAAGATCATGGCATCTGGTCCCATCACTTCATGGGAAATAGATGGGGAAACAGTGGAAACAGTGTCAGACTTTATGTTTTTGGGCTCCAAAATCACTGCTGATGGTGATTGCAGCCATGAAATTAAAAGACGCTTACTCCTTGGAAGGAAGGTTATGGCCAACCTAGATAGCATATTTAAAAGCAGAGACATTACTTTGCCAACAAAAGTCCGTCTAGTCAAGGCTGTGGTTTTTCCAGTGGTCATGTATGGATGTGAGAGTTGGACGGTGAAGAAAGCTGAGCGCCGAAGAATTGATGCTTTTGAACTGTGGTGTTGGAGAAGACTCTTGAGAGTCCCTTGGACTGCAAGGAGATCCAATCAATCCATCCTAAAAGAGATCAATCCTGAGTGTTCATTGGAAGGTCTGATGTTGAAGCTGAAACTCCAATACTTTGGGCACCTCATGCGAAGGGTTGACTCATTGGAAAAGACCCTAATGCTGGGTAGGATTGGGGGCAGGAGGAGAAGGGGACGACAGAGGGTGAGATGGTTGGATGGCATAACGGACTCGATGGACATGGGTTTGGGTAGACTCCGGGAGTTGGTGATGGACAGTGAGGCCTGGCGTGCTGCAATTCATGGGGTCGCAAAGAGTCGGACACGACTGAGCGACTGAACTGAACTCCATCACTAGGCTCAGCTTTGCTCTGGGTAGGTTTCACTCACAGAAAAATCCTTCCCTTGGTGGGGCAAGATGGTCACTGGAAAGTCTAGACAAATATTCTAACCACTTAGCAACTACAGCAGAGGAAACACTTCCCCCAGATAGCTCCAGTAATATTCCTGGGTAGAGCTCTCATTGGCTTAGCTCTGAACCAGATCCTACGGCCAGGGAGCATGATGCTTTGATTGGCAGGTTTAGGAAACATGCTCTACCCACAAAAGATGAATATGGTAATATTACTATCAGAACTCGCTTGGACTGAGATTGGGTTGGGAGGAGGCAGGCCTCTCAAAGAAAGATCTGATCAGGCTGGAGTTTACCTCTAATTAGCTTAGGTGGGTGGAGATTGGCTCACACACCTGCTGCTCTGTCTACTCAATGGCCCCCTGTTTTTCTGCAAATAGCGTCCTCCCTTGTTTGAAGTCCTTCTCCTTCCCAGTCACGTGATTCTGTTGGGGCTGCCAGTCACAGCCCTGTTGGTCATAGAGGCGGGCATGTGACCCAAGACGACCAATCAGAGCCCTTCCTTGGGATTTTCATCATTTAACCAAGGGAAGAAAGTCTATTCCTTTCTTTCTGGACGTAAAGCTGGGAAGACATGAGTCGGAGCTGGCCAGTTTCAATATCATGGAAAACACTGGTTGGAGAAAACAAGACTCAAGTGCAGAGAGAAAAGGAGATGGGAATGGAGAGAAACAATCTTGGTGAAGCCCCATGTCTTAGTTTTGTCATTGCCAAGACCCCACAGAAACCTGCCTTTGCCACCATTTGGTTAAAGGAGCCAATACATTCATCTTTTTGCCTAACTTGGGCAGCTCGTGCTCCTTGGGCACATCCTGTGTGCAGTACACTGTGCTAAATGGTCTCTACAGGTGATCTCGTTTGATGCTCGTAACCCCATGATTATCTCCCCATTTTGTAGATGTTGACATGAGGATTAGAGAGTTTGAGAGTAAGTAGCAGCCAGCAAGTAGTAGAGTCCGGATTCAAACCAGACAGTCTTCAGAGCAACTCAGAAAGCTCTAAATCCCTGGGTGAGTTGGGTGTGGATGGGGCAGGCATTTTAGAGTGGGATTAGTACTGGGTTCCAGTCTCACACCCAGCCTTGGCTCTCAAGCTGCTTAGACTCTATAGCGTTGTTCAGTTAGGCTTAATGTCTTATTTTTTCACTATGAAATACGTACAGAAAAGCACACGCAAGATGTAGATGCTGTTTATAAATAATTAGAAAATAAATCTCATCTATGTAACTATCACCTAAGTCAAGAAATAGAACATGACCAGCATTCCAGAAGCCCCACCAGGTACTTCTCCACAGTCGGAACCTCCTCCTCTAGAGTTACCCGTCATCTTAGACTGTCCAAGTCTTGAAACAGAAGGGAAGAGGGCAGATCACAACCTTTAAAAGAATGACATGGCCATTGTTGTTGCTTAGTTGTTCAGTCATGTCTGACTCTTTACAACCCCATGGACTGCATAGCATGCCAGGCTTCCCTGTTCTTCACTATCTCCTGGAGTTTACTCAGACTCATGTCCATTGAGTCAATGATGCCATCCAACCATCTTGTCCTTTGTCGTCCCCTTCTCTTCCTGCCCTCAATCTCTCCCAGCATCAGTGTCTTTTCCAGTGAGTCAGCTCTTCTCATCAGGTGGCCAATCAGATGGCCTTCAGGTGGCCTTCAGCTTCAGCATCAGTTCTTCCAATGAATATTCAGGACTGATTTCCTTTAGGATGGACTGGTTGGATCTCCTTGCTCTCTGAGGGACTCTCAAAAGTCTTCTCCAGCACCACAGTTTGAAAGCATCAGTTCTACAGTGTTCAGCCTTCTTTATGGTCCAACTCTCACATCCACACATGACTACTGGAAAAACCATCGCTTTGACTATGCTGACCTTTGTAGGCAAAGTGATCTCTCTGCTTTTTATAGAGTATGAGAAAAACTAATTAGAACCAACTAGGTCCAGAATGGCAGAAGATTCAGCTTCCAGTAGACCTTGAGCCTCATTAGCCTGTGAAATTACCCAGCACATAAAAACTAATGACTCTGTGTTTTGAGGCTTTCTCTCTTGCCTTCTGAGATAGCCCACTCTCTATCTGTGGAGCGTGCTTTTCTCTAAGTATTAATATTCTTACCTATCATTTCATCTCCACATTCTTTTGTGATGAAGCAAGAACCTCAAATTCACTGGCAACAGTCTCACCCTGTGGTCTGATTCGAGCACATGTGTGCATATCCTGTTTCCCCATCTAGGGAGAGGCTGACGGGCATGATGGTGGTAAAGACTGTCCCTTCTGCTGTATTTCTTTGCCTCCCCTACTTGCTAGGTGAGTAATAGACGCTTGTCCGTATTTGTTGACAGGTTGCCTGGGATGGGTGAGCACATGTGTTGGGCTCTGTGCCAGGTGTTTTACACATTATCTCGTTGAATTGTCACAAAACCTATATTAGGTCGGCTTGATTTTCCTGAATTTCCAAACAAGGAAACTAAGGTTCAGGAAAGGCATCTATCGTGCCCAAGGTCACACGGACGATAGACAGCAGGACTTGGTTTTGAACCCAGGTGTATCCGCCTGAGGGCCTTCCTTTCTTTCCTGGTTCATTTTGATGGAGGCAGGGAAGGGGAGGAAGGAAGGGAGAGAGGGGGGCGTGGGAAGGGGTTTTAAGTGCAGTGACTGAGGAGGGCTAGAGCTGGGTTAGACCCCCTGCTTTCAAACTCAGCTCAGCCACTCGGGCAGGCTCCTTGTCTTATCCCTGTCTCAGCCGCCTTCCTGAATAGGAGCTCTGTGCTGATTCGTTGAGATGATGGTGTCAAATGTCCAACAGAAAGAATAATAGGATTGTTGTGAAGAGCAAAAGAGTTAGCTCTGAGGAAGAAAGCTCCAGGGAAACTCTGAGAACAGTAGCCGGATGTAGGAAGCACTCGCTAAACATTAGCCAAGATGATGGCTGCTGTGGTTTTGGAGCTGCTACACCCACTGCTACTTTGCAGGCTGCTTTCTTTTGC
The DNA here is from genome assembly GCF_054371585.1 of Giraffa tippelskirchi. Taxonomy (NCBI): domain Eukaryota; kingdom Metazoa; phylum Chordata; class Mammalia; order Artiodactyla; family Giraffidae; genus Giraffa; species Giraffa tippelskirchi. The sequence continues at coordinate 189,247,503 of NC_137277.1, read as the reverse complement.
AGA